>NC_084502.1:6815541-7415541 GCF_024500385.1 Phyllopteryx taeniolatus
CCCCGCACCCGCTAAAAAAATGTGAATTGTTTACTCATTACAATTGAATGCATTTATATGATTGTGCCCGGTGGCAAAACCCCGACAGTTTCTCGTGGAAAAACAAGAATAAACAAGAACGAAAGAACACATCATATAATTCCCTAATTGATAAGATAAGCAGGCCATTATGGGATTTTATTTGCTCCACCTTCGGTGCACACCTCCAGTCTTTTCGTCCTTGTCACATTACACTAATGCCTCCCTGGCTTCCCTAATGGAGGCCTTTTCACAACACTGCTGAAGTCATTTGGTGTACACCGAGAAAAGATAAATACGCGGTGCCCAGAGCAGCCGTTGAATGTGAACGTCAGACTGTTTCAAATTGGATTATTTGGACACGCTTTGTGACATCAGCAGGCTGACTGGAGAACTTGGAAGGCTTCCGCAGGTCTGGCGAAGAAGAATGTGACGTCTTGCTAGGAAAATGAGTCACGCAAGTATGAGTGGTCCTGTGGCGCTGAGGTCCATTAGCCGCATTGGCACTTAATTGGTGTGTAGGGAGCCTGTGGGGGGCGGGGGGGGGCGGGGGGGGGGGGGGGGATATACATTGAGAGAAAGAGGCTTCCAAAGTGTTGGTGTGGAATGACAGAGTGTATCCTTTTAGAGGCGGAACGAGCATCCTCTCATTTGCATAAAGCATTAAACATTTACACTGACCTACAAACGCCGAGAGCCTCGATTCAACTCACCACCGCCGTTTCTTCTCTTTGTGTTTCGTATTCCGGGCCTCCATCGCACATCGCACATACACGACTGCACGGGGTGCGGCTTTAGCCTGGGAAAAGGCAATTTTATTGCCATAACTAAGCGACACTTTGCTGTGTCGGCGCAATTTGTTTCTGACAAATGGCAAACCTAATGTTATTGGTGTCTTTATTTTGCGAAATAATGCGTCTTTCGGTGCTGGAACATTCCCCGTCTCTTTGGCCTTCATCAGTGAGGATTCTGCTTTTTTCTATATTTGTAATTCAGGATTTTCTTGTCGCTTGATGAACTTTAGAAATCAAGAAAAAAAACACAAAATCTGCTCTTTTTCACCCGATACGACGAGTTGATAATGATGCGATTGGCCCCGATATCTGCTCACGTGACTGGATCGGACCGACAACTCTACTCTGTATTATTATTATCCGATATTTTCTTGCGGCCATTGCGGTTTGTGTGAAAACGCTTTTGAAGTGGATGAAACGAGGAAATTCAACAAGGACAAACGGGAAGGAGAAATGTTCCTTCTCTTTGGTTCCGCAACCTTCGCCGGACTATAAAAGACGTGATGAAAATGGATTTCTGAGTGAGTTATTCTGTGTTCACCTTGGTTTGGAAAGAAAAGGTTCTTACAGACACCCGACGTCCTCAATTTGGAGTGCTTTAATCGTCAGTTTCAATATTATTATAGAGCGTTTTCATGGCCTTCACCTCGCAGCCGCCCATATATTTTCCCTGCTTGCAATTTATGTGCTAACTGTGGAGTGAGTAAAGTGCAACTCTCCCATCACCATAGAATCCATTTAAAGGCCAGGATGTGAAGCTCTACACCTACTAAAGGAGCAATGTCACTTTTGTTGTTGTCCAGTTTCGTGCTTGTTGGGGGGCTTGGAGGTCATCCAATGTGCATGTTCTTTACACGGAAAGTGGTCGCTAAAAGGCAACGCTGGGCTTTATCCGTGCCAGAAGAGGAGACGGTCGATGAGTACACATTATTGACTTGGGGAGCGATATGGGTCTGAGCGAAGATAAACTTTGCAGAGGAAGATGCTTTCCTGGATAAAGGGCCTCATTGTGCTCTGAGCCAAGGTCAGACCAATGGCCTTCAGTTTCACATGGTGAGGTTTAAGTGACACAAATACCTTTCTTTTTTTGGGGCGTAGTTGACCGAGCAGTAGATTCCCCTCGTCTTGGTAGCGATGTAGGAGGGTGGGGTGGTCTATCCTCCCTCAAGATCCGCCTTCACCTCCCAACGTCAATAAATACCGAACATTGTAATATGCTGTTGTTGACACTCCGATATCAATTTAGTTTGTGTCTGTCAGATACTCCGCAAGTACACTGTGTTTCGTGAACTTCCCGACCATTTTTGAGAATATCCTTTTCGGCATC
This sequence comes from Phyllopteryx taeniolatus, assembly GCF_024500385.1. Lineage (NCBI taxonomy): Eukaryota > Metazoa > Chordata > Actinopteri > Syngnathiformes > Syngnathidae > Phyllopteryx > Phyllopteryx taeniolatus. The sequence continues at coordinate 6,817,681 of NC_084502.1, forward strand.
ATCGTATCTTAGCAACCGATGAAAACATGGCTTATCACGTTGTCACGGATACTTAACCAAATCTTGCTGTTGCATGCGGGTTAAAATTGGGCGGCTAACTTAGCCAGTCAAGTTCCTTATTTTATTTATGCTCATTTCAATGTAAAATAGACATTTAGAGCTTTTGTTGTACTTTTCTATCACATTGAAGCAAACAAAAATACTAAAAATGGCACCAATATGATGAGACAAAATTGTAAATGCATTAACTGAAATGCTACAATATAAATATGTTTGACATTTTAAAAAGTCATGCGGAATTGTATTTCATATTCTAATAATAATAGGCTGCTTTTTCGGAAGCACACCAAACATTCTGTGACTAATTTGATCTGTGGTCATTTTTGCTGCCTTAAATCAAATAAGAAGATACAGCAATATAATAATAATTATTAAGTTTTGTGGTTCATCATGATCTAGCTCTCAGGGTACTATTTATCTTTAGCTTCAACTTAGCTTAGCATATAGCCCGCGAGCAAAACTAAAGCAAATTGCACAAAGTCTACCATCACCTTTATTAGCGTCTCTGGTCGTGTATAGCTGGCACCATTTTGTTGAATGTGGACAGCACGTCTGCCTCACAGTTCCTGGGTTCCGGGTTCGAATCTCAGCTTTACTGTGTGCAGTTTCCATGTGGGTTGTCTCCCAAAAACCTGCATGCCTTCATTGGAAAAAATAAAATGTGGCTGTGAAAAGTTGCAAATTGTGAGTGCGAATAGTCGTTTTGTCTACGTGGCTTACGATTGGCTGGCAGCCAGTCCAGGGTGCACCGCGCCTTACACTCAAAGTCAGCTGGGATGGGCTAGTGCTATAAAAAACTGCATAGTTGGATGATAAACTAGTGTTGCTCTCCATGGTGCTGAAACATTTTTCTCATCTTCTCTTATTGGTCATTGGACACATTGCAATGTGTTGTTTTCTGCATGCTAACAAATTGCAAAATAAATGGAAAAATTGATTACCTTTGTTTGAAAACAAGCTTGTAGAAAAGTGATTTTATTCTTGATGACCAGTGACATTTTCCGGAGCTTAATCTTATTTGAGGGCTACGGCAAAATCAATTGATTTGAGGCAAGGGTGACCACAAACACAAGTACATATCAATAAATTAGAATATGGTAGAAAAGTGCATTTATTTCAGTACTCGCAAATTATTTAGATTTATTAAACACATGGGACACTATTAATACTCTTCAGAGTGCAAATTCCTGCTTAATTTCTATGTGAAAAATCATTTGAATTGTTTCATAATTGGTTTTATTTTCTAGAGATGGTAAATTGGGTTTTTTTGTTTGCTGTAAGCTATAATCATCAAAATTATACACACGCTATGAGTTTTTTTCCCCCATAGTAGTCACACTGCTGAGATGTACTTGTAACTGTTTTCAAATGCCACGTCCTGTATATCTGTCTATGTTTGGATATTATGCTGTTGTAGGTCATTTCTGTGAATTCCACCCCACAAGTCACTTTCTAAGCCAGCGTCATTTTGATTCAAAGCTAAAACGCGGCTCCTCTCCCCCATAGGCTGGCACATTTGCAACAAAAAACAAAGAACCTTCTGCTATTCGGAATGATGGCGTGACCTCACGACGGGCCAATCGAGCGAGCTATTGAACGTCCGCTTCGTTCGTTGCCGTGGTGAGTCGAGACATACGATCTGGCCTCAGGTCCCCAGGGAGCCACTGGCCGCCGTGGGGGGCTCGTAAGGGTCACGTGGTAAAGATCTGGTTTGGATCAAGTGGGGATTGGTGGATCGGGGGAGGGGGGTTTGTAAGTGGAAATCTGAGAGGAGGACTGGGACGCGAATTGGAGCGCGTCAAGAAAAGGTTCCTCGTGCTTTGGGTGCAAGGGGGCGCGGTGTCGCAGCATGGCGGCGTTATCGTTCCACTTGTGGAGGAATGGTTTGCTAGGCGCCGGAATGGAAATGAAATGAATGTCAGAAGAGGTGTTCCAACTGGCCTTGTGGAAAAATACAGTGGGGCGAATTGTGGAACGTACTCCCACCAATTGCAGACCGCCGCCTCGCACTCTTCTCCTTTCCTCTCTCTCTCGCCGCTCTCGTTCCACCGGCTGCTTTCTCGTCTTTGGGACAGTGTTCAAAATGAAATCTCACACATCACCATTTTTTTCGAGCCGCAGCGCGGTGTTTTCTTCATACGAGGTGTTGCCGTGGCAACGGGGCAATCATTTCTCACCCCCCCCCACCCGATCACGGATGCATGGATTCGGCCTGACTTGTGGCATGTGAAATATTGTTCTTCCTCTCTGTAACATGTGCTTGCCGTCTGTGCTAAAGTGATTCATTTCGTATTTTGGGGAGGATGGAGGGGGGTCAAGGTGACGGGTCAGATGCGCAGGCTGCATGCAAGATGACAGTAACAGACGTGGAGAAAGCATCCTCTGAATCCTCTTCAATTCAAGATGCCTGCTTTTTTTTTTTTTATCACTAAAATAATCTGGAAGACTTCCCAGTTTTACCTCTGCCACGGAAGTTCTGTTTTTATGGAAGGTTTATTACGTTGCAGGATTAGGCCAAAAATAAATTCATTAATGAATGAAATAACTCATCTGAATTCCATGAAACTTTGATGAGCGAAGGGGGCAAAGGCCAAGCGAGAGCCCATTTCATTTTAGTGCAGATTTGAATAAAATTCAAGCTCCACGAACCCCCTCTTTCTCCCCCCCCCCCCCCTTTTTTCCCCCCTTATTTCTCATTAAATCACAAAATTCAGACACATCGGAGGTCCATGAAGGTGTACAGTTGAGATTTGTTCAGGAGGAAGTCTGAGGAGAGATATTCTCCTTTGTTTCATGGTGAACAGCATTATGCAAAACCCACAAACGAGCTTGAGGCAATTATATAGCAATGCGGAAATAGTTTTCTTTCGCTAATAGTAAATGGAGTCTTGGTGAGAGTCCAAATCATTTTTCCACTCCTGACATAGAGGTTCAAGTGATCCACAAGATCCGGCACCTCGACTTACTGCAGCACCTGTAAGAATGGATTAGAACTGCCGTGCCTTGCTCTTCATTTTGATTTTTTTCAAATGAAATTTTGAACAAAGGCAGGCTTAGGATTGTCTGTCCTTGCTCCCGTGCAGTGTAAATGCCCGTGCGCACTCCCCGGTCTAAATGTCTGTTGCAGTCCATGGCCATATTTTCGCTGTGGTTGTTCCTCTTCATTTACCTCGTTTAGCGGTTTGTTAGCCAGATGAATAACGGGTAAGGTTGTGGCGCCGGCAACACGCCAGGCACGTCGCTGTGATGCGTTAGCTCGTAAAAGGGGGGAAAAAAAAAAAAAAAAAAAAAAAAATATATATATATATATATATCAAGCCCACCGACCTCCCTCCTCCCCCCGTCGCCTCCTTCTGGCTCCACCCCTGCCACTTGCGGATGACAGACGTGTTGATGCATAGCCACTCGCTCTTGTTGAGTGTTGCCGGTTGTGCTCAGGATGAAGAGAGAGGGCCATGTCGGAATCATTTCTTTCATTCATCGTGCACGTAAACCTTTCTGTGTCGGGTCCTAGAGATGGACGTAAGCTGCACGCCTCCCTTCGCTCGACGCTCTTGCATTGCTCCCTTCTTCCCAAATTGCCATTTGCGTTCCACAAATATCGCAGTACAAGGATCATCCATCCAAGCCATTTTTATTTCGACGAGGGGAAAGTAAACTAGATGACTATTAAGCATTTGAAATGTTACAGCGGTTTGATTAGGAGCCATTTCATCGCTTATATTGTGCGTCAGTAGTGTAGTGTGTTGGAAACCGACACAAGACATGAAACTCACTTACGCATGAACCTCACAAAGACGATGACAACAATAACTCTTATTTGAATGGATCCAAGATGGACGTATTTAAAGCGATAAGTAAGGTTAGGTTCGGGCGCATGACAGGACCACAAAATCCTGTTGAAGGTCAGGAGAAGGTGGATTGACTTTGTGGGACTTTCAGGGACTCGAGTGCAAAATATTACGGCGGGAAACTGTGACGCAGCTGTTGGGACATGACACGTTGAGATACATTAACGCGGAAAGGGAATACGGGTCTCATATATTTGCTTTTCGGCTCGGTGATTTGGTAACAGCTCAGCAAAGAAACCAGCAGAACTCCGCTGTAGTTTGCAATGTGACAGCCTTTGAAATACGTGAAAAAAACACCAATTGAATCCAATCTGTCTGCGCCTTCTTCTCCTTCTTCTTCCAGCACATTCCTCTTCGGTCCTTTTCTTTTGTGCCTCGTAGCGTCCGCTTGTGTTTCTCTCTTCTCTGGTGACTGTCGAGTCTTTGTGTGTGTCGTTGCGCGATGTTCAGAGTATTAGCTGAAACCTGATTTCCAGGGTTTGTATCATTGTGTGCCGGCTGCACGGGGGGGGGCTTCTTCAATCTGCAGGCCACCGCCATGGCGACAGTGGCCGAGCTCGGTAGCAATTTATTGCAGAACATTTGACCACTGATAGGAAGTATTTATTTATTTTTTTTAAATCTACACGTTAACAGAGTTCTGTTTGTATTTTGTGTTCAACCATGATTTGAAAATGTGATACTCGCATGTTCACAGCAGTTTGAAACATTTTGAATTTGACTTATGTATCTGTTTTTGCTTCAACTTAAACCTTCCCAACGCTTGTCACGTTTAAAAAAAAAAAAAAACCCCAAAAACAGGCCATTCATTTCCCCGCAATTTGCGATTTCCTCACTTTTGGCCTCACTCCAGCATGCTGTAACACTGCACCTCTGTCTAGTTTGAAAGAACAAATGTTGACGGCAGTCTCATTTATAGGCTGAATCTCAACATTACCGGGCAATCAATATAGCCCCTTTCCCTCTGTTCGAGAAGATCCAAGTTGACAGGCAGCCAGCAAGCAGTGACAGGGACAGGGACGACAGAGCGAGCAAAAACTGGAGCAAGCTCTGCACTGTACATGCAAATGAACGGGCACTGCTGCAGAATCACTTGGAGCTGTCAGTTTCCATCGGACAGAGACGATCAGCTGTACGGCAAGTTGGTCTTCCATCTGTATGTTGCTCTCCACTCTTTCGGGAAAGATCCAGACTGCGGTAATTGTGCCGCTGGCAGAGAAAAACAAGGGAGTAGCTGTTAGAAAGGAATGGCACATCAGTGGAATTGGAATGGAAAATCGAGTATTTTTGCCAGGCGTGACGCTCATTAAAATAAAACAGGAGCAGCGCATGATAGAATTGTTCACTTTTGCTCGTCGGCATCGGTCGTCATCCGTGAATGGCGGCACACTCCTTTGGCCGTGGCGCTCGTGGCTTTCAAACTACATTTCCCTCCGTAGCCATTAACAGGCGAGTCAACTCAAAGTGTGCCGCTGATCACGAAGACTTCCAAACCTCAGGTGCACCTGGCATTCCAGTCAACGGGGATTATTTTATGCGCGTTTCTAGCAGAGCATGAAGGGGTTAAACCGATTAGTCCACTAGTCGGTTGCTTTTACGTCGCCGCTGTCTTTCGAGGGGCCAATTTCGAGCGGACTTTCAACTCACCCATCCGCCGCCGTGGCCGGACTGTTACGCGGCCAACCGGGAGGCACGGTTTTCGTACATCTGCGCGGGTGGCAGGGTATGAAAACAAGATGGTTGTGGATGAGATATTCTGTTCGCCGCTCCTCATTTCAATGTTCAAACATTCATTTGGCAGAAATCACTTCATGTGCAGCCTACCGAAATCATCACCGCGGCACACCGCGGTGAAAGCGTTCTCCATGAATCCCGAAATGAATTCAGTCTTCGGTGAACCAAGCATGCGTGTTTTTGTAAATATTGATGACTTTTTATAGCGGAGGTTACTCAATTAGAATTCCAAGAGCTCGAGGCCAGCATTTTTTTTTTTTTTTTTAAAGGCGAGGTTAGGAACTGGTCAAATTTGCAAACCTCCGTCACTTAGTCATGAATACAAATGTGACTTTTGAAGACCTCTGATTTTTGGAGTCTTCAATATACTGCTTTTGCGAGAACTCTTGAAAGCGCAGGAAGAAGCCTTGAAATCTGCCGAGCCGCCGTACAGGCTAAACTAGCTGCTTCGTCATGTGGAATGATCGTCAAGCGTCCCACTGCTTTCTCAGACGGCGCCGGATCTGAATTGACTGATTAGCAAGCCGCGGCATGCGTGTCTTTCTTCGGCCTCATTTTCCAGCGCTGACCTTCCAGTCTTCTCAGCTTGGCTCCGAGGCTTCCTGAGGTCCTTCCACAATCGCATATGCGGGTCACAGGCGCCGTCCTCCACTATTATGACAAGTGACAATCACGCTCCAGGAGCGCTCAGTCTCTTTTCCCCACTTTTTCTCCCTCCTTCTCAATGTCTTTATGTTTCTCCTATTATTTTACTGCTTGCTTTACAATCTGCTATCTGCTCTGTAGTCGGGGGAATCTTAAATCTTAAATGTCAGTCATTGATTCTATTTATATGACTTCATTTTCTATTTAATTTGGAGTTAATGATTCATCTTTTCTCCGAAACTTAGCACACAAAAAAACGAGGTCAGAGTACGCAATTACATGCCGCGGCCCACTCGCAAAGCAAATCGCTTCCCAGTTTGGCACTTTTGGATCAGATTTCTACTGCTTGCAGAAAAAAAATCAGACATTCCCAAAGGCGATGTTGCAAGCTGGTGTGGCAAATCCATATTTAGGCAAAATGCCTTTCGATTCATGTTTGTTGAACTCGCTGGACAATCTGTTTCAATAGAAGAGAATATTAACCTCGCACAATCTAATTTAGCAGAACACCTACAAATAATTCTTGGTCACACACGGGGGACATTCGCAGCCAACGCGCGAGTCGTGATTAATGCGATGGCGCCTCTTGCCGATAATTCTTTATTAACAGCCCCTTGCACAGTAGAATAGAAACCTCGGGATTGCAAATAATCAAACGGGAAGCAGAAGTGATGGCGATGGCGCACAGAAACGGGCCGAAACTCCAACTCAAGCGAGGGAATCTTGGCTAAGTCCGGCACGGTACAGACGCTGTGTTTATGTACGCCAAACATTTTGTCGTTCAGCAGAGGTCAAGGCTGTGTCGCCAGGGCTGATTAACGGGGATCGGAATTAATACCCGGGCGAGACAATTAGCCCGCCTGCGGCGAGCCGTCACCCTGCAAGCGCAGTCGTCCGCCCCGCTGCACACAAGCGATATAACACTCGTCAAACTAATGAGCGCAAAAGCACAATTTGTGGCCTTGAACGCGACATCGTAAAGGATTTGGGAGTGTGGATATATACTGTAGATGATAGATGGATAGGTGTTGGAGCGTGTCATGTTGTGACCCTTTTCATAACACATTTTGCGACTAACATGCCCGAGCTTAAGAACTAGTATGAAAGCTCAGAAGAAATATCATCTTACTGAATGACGCCTGCAGAGCCATCATAACAAGTGGGATGACATACTTTGGGAAGAGTGACTTAAAAGTTCAAATAAATGCTGTTTGTTGAGAAATACATCCCTCATGTGCTTAGTCATCTTCATGTACGTTGGATTCTGGCTTCCAGGATGCGGATTTGCAAATTGTGCAAATATTGGGTTTAGCTGTAAGGAAATTAGCACATACAATTTGGGGAGTTTAAACATCTACTGTTTGTGCTTTTAATCGCAAAATATACGCCTGCGATGTGCGAAAAGGATTCGTTACCACATTCCGTCCTTGCGTTGCCCTCAAAAGCAAGGAGAGCACCTCCCAGAATCGTGACAAAGCCAAAGCAAAGTCATACACGGAGAGCTCATCCGTTGATGCCCCTAAAAATGATGATGATGACGATGATGATGGTGGTGATGATGAAACTCACGCCGGCTCTGTACATAAAACCGACGTAAGGAGTCTCTCATCTCTGGTTGTGTTCTTTAAAGTGAATCTCTACTGCTGATCCGCCTCACGGCTTCGAGGTGAACAAATCATCATGCAGCGCGGCAGCTGTTTCGCGCGTCTTACGCAAAACCACACACACACACGCAAACACGCAACCCGCGCGCCTTATTGACCCATCACCTATCACTTATTGAACTCGACAAATGTCTCTCTTGGCACACAAACTAGCAGACAACTTTTTCTTTCTTTTTTTCCCCCGCCATCATCGTCATCATTAATCAGGAGAGAGCGGCTCCTTGGGCTCCTTTACCGGTGCTTGTAATTTCAAAGGCTTCGTGAGAGAGATGTTAACCTTGCGCGGGACCGTCGGCATTAAAAATGGATCAAAGCGCTTTAGCTTTGATCTCGGAGACGAGTCGCGCCCGATCCGTGTCGCCCTCTGCTGGGAGGATGGAGCATTTCACTGGCCGGGGCGCCGTTGCTACTCCTTTTTCCTCCACGCAAATAAGTCGTAAAAGTGAAGAAGACAATAAATAGACTGCGGTGATAACCTTTGTCTTTTTCAGTCAAACCGTTAATCAGGTTTTGGTCGGCAGTTGGCAATTGTTTGCGCGTGAACTGAGTAGATTGTGTTGCGACACCTCTGGGTGGGTGACGACGACGACGACGACGACGATGAGGAGGATGAGGAGGAGGCAGATTCTCAGCAGGCTGCTGAGGATGTGTGGACAGCGAATGGCAGAGATGAAGATGGAGGCAGAGATGCAACTGGAGAAGACAGAACATGAGAGAGCGAAGAAACATAAATAATTGATGCTCGATCCCGCCTCGCGTCTGCCGCCTGCTGTCGTTGACTTTATTCCAAGCAGAAACATAGCGTGACCTCATTATCGCATTAGGAGAGCAGTGATGAATGGCTTTTTTTTTTTTTTTTAGGTACCTTTTAAAAATGTAATGCTATGATATGGATGCAAATTCCTCCACACCTCTCTCGTCTTTGGCCAGAGCTGCAAATAGGAGAGCCTGAGGATTTCCGAACATTAGTGTCAGGGCGGCGCATAATTGTCAGATGTCGGTTGTGTTGAGGCAAAATAAATTGCGATACGTAGCGATAATTAGCTACCAAGAGCAAAGGCGCTGTTGATTCCGTTTCATCTTGTTTGTCGGCTACGCGTCGTTTCTTTCAATTGGTACATATTGCGCTACGCATTGGTGAAAGGCAACTGGTTTGAAGTTGTGTTGTTCAAAAAAAAATACAAAAATAGCAGAGCATCCTATAAGTTTTTGATTAAGATGTCAAATTATTATTTGCATACCTGAAAAAGACCTTAACCCAGCGGCTGAATGTTATGCTTGATTATTCATTTCGGACTAGCGAGACGTCTCAAAAGTTGAGAAATAAAAGTTTGAAATTCAAACGCAAAACGTCACTGGAATTGTCTGCTGTCATTTCCAGAACAGGTGGTCTAGTAAATTGGTTGAGCGGTCTAGCTGTAACATCCATTTACGACCTCGATGAAATATGATGTCATTTGTTGTACAATAAGGGGTCTCAGTGAGTGGAATGTCGTATAAGAAAAGAGATGAATTGCCCCGTCTTTAAGCTCATCAAAATCTGTTGGGGATTTGTGAAAACACTTTTGGACCGCAGATTCTTCTGATTCGTCTTGAAACAAATGAAGTTGTCTGTCATCTCGCAAGACCTCCAACGTCTTTTGTTTGTCGCGCTCCCCTCTCCGTTAGCACGACAGCGCTATTACGCAAAGCAAAACCCGACCCCTCCTCCCTTCTCCCTTTTGTTAAGACAGCCTTGCGTCCTACGCCCTCATCCCTCTCTCTCTCTCTCTCTCTCTCTCTCTCTCTCTCTGTCTTTTCTGGGCTAAAGCGCTCATGAAGCACGTGTTTGAGAAACCAGCAACACAGCGCTAAAAAAAAAAACAAAAAAAAAAAGTGTAAGAAGCTTCTTTTTTTGCTTTTTGGCCACCCTCCTCCTCCTTCCCACCCCCCGTCTCTCGCTCGCTCGCTCTCTCTCTTTTGCCACATCTGTGCGCCGACTCGGCTCACTGGCTCACTCACGGCCGCCTCAGCCGGCCGAGGGTGTTGACACCGGGACCGCTAGCCGCTGCCGGAGGATTAAGCGTGCTTCGGAAAGACGGAGTCTGCTTTGTCGCTTTGGCTGCTGTCCGCTGCGAGGGTCCGCCTCAGGGAAGGGACACATAAATCCATGGACCGAGACAATCCAAAGGAATGGCTGCTCAGGGAACCGTAAAAAGAAAGAAAGAAAGAAAAACAGCTGATGACAAACTGATGAAAGCGGGCAGAGAGCGAAGAAGGGGTTTCCTGTAAGGACCTGTCTGGGAACACGATGACACACGAGAGCCTTTTCCTCTCATTTTTGAAGTTGGAATTTTTAGACCTGGTGATGACATTGCTTCAGGAGGGCTCCACAAACGTCCACGTCTGGCTGGCGTTACACTTTTCACCCTCATTGAGTTATTTTCACTTTTGGCTCATCCTCATGGATCTGACATGGTGACTGGATCGCAATCCTCAACTTTTCCCGCTTTCTTCAGACGTTATAAAGTACAGAAAAGAAATAATAACATGCCCAAGAGCACATTTACTTATTTTTTTTTCAAAGGCATCCAGCTGTCAATCTGCTGCACGGAGGAGCAAATTGTTGTGGATGAGAACAGCGAGCTCGGAGGTTCCACGGAGAGCTTGGAATAAGACGCTGGGCTCTTAGGGAAATACTTGACACGTGCCGTTGGCGAGCACCTTTTAGGAGAAGGGAATCCCCCCCGATCTACTGACGTCTCAACGGCAGGACAGTCGCTGCAAGGACAGAAAAGGATTCCTGTTGGACTTGAAGTTTTCCATGTGGATATATTCCGACTTGAACCATCCTTTTCTTTTTTCTTTTTCACGACTCGGAGGCATCGCGGTCTAACACTCTCGTGCGCATATTTACAACCGCATTATCACCACCCACTTACACCATACATTTATATTCGCTGTAAGTATTAACACATTCCTGCCACTGATACATTTTCCACGCTGCAAGACCATTAGGATTTCCCCGAGGGGCTGCAACAGGATGTAGGTAGTAGAAGGTAGCATGGACAGGCGGAGGGCCGAGTTCAACAAGTCCCCTTCTGTCAGAGCTTTTGCCCACACGCGGATCTTATTGTGTTTGAAAGCGCGTTGCAGCCGCCAATCTCTGCCGGAAACGACCGCCGTGTTCCCACCACAGTCCGCGGCGGGAAACGCACCTGAGAAGCCGACCGATTACAGTTGTATTTTCGAGTCTTTTCTTCGTTCGCCGTCGCTCACCCAACTGCCGTCATTTTCTCCAACGGGTCTTTGGGCGCCTCTCGACGCCCTCCCCGCCCCGTTGTCTCCTCGGCCGCCCTGGAAGAAAGGGGGTCAATGGAGTGGACCATGGCCGGGTGCCGTTACCCCTCGCCGACACCGCCAGAGCGAGACCGAAGGTACCGGCACAAAGTGTCTCTGGTGGTGCGCTACTTCATGATCCCCTGCAACATCTGCCTGATCCTGCTAGCCACGTCCACGCTGGGATTCGCCGTGCTGCTCTTCCTCAACAACTGTAGGTCGATGCCATTTTGTAACTGAGCGCTGTGTTTTTGCCGATGTAAGCGACCCTTACGCACCTGACTTAACGTGACTTAAGCGGTGCGGTCGGATTCAGTTCGGCATGGCGCACGACTGTTTGCGTGTCTTCTGACAACCGTTGAAAAGGACACACTTGTAGACGACTTCAACTGTCCTACTTCCCGACACCCTTTCGTTGAGGCACCGCGTGCAGTCGTCCGCCATCCAATGGCTGAAGCGTGCTGGAGCGCGACCTAGTATTGATTGGTCTCCAATGAATGATGACTTTCGAAAGGGAAGACGAAACGCCTTTTAAAGTGAATTACGACAGTTCTAATTACGCTTTGGGAATGAGAAATTATGGAGGATTTGGTGCAAATAATTTGTCATGAATTATATCCACTTTGCAGTCATTACAAAAGATACAATACTGTTGGTTTTTTTGGGCAATTTCCTCAACATGGATTGTTCTGGAAAATGGATATCTTTAAAGCTACTGTGTGTATAGATTTCCAATCCTTCAGTTTAAGGTGGCGGCACGGTGGAGGACTGGTTAGCGCGTCTGCCTCACAGTTCTGAGGACCGGGGTTCAATCCCCGGTCCCGCCTGTGTGGAGTTTGCATGTTCTCCCCGTGACTGCGTGGGTTTTCCTCCCACATCCCAAAACGGGCATGGTCGATTGATTGAAGACTCTAAATTGCCCGTAGGTGTGAACGTGAGTGCAAATGGTTGTTTGTTTCTATGTGCCCTGCGATTGGCTGGCGACCGGTTCAGGGTGTAACCCGCCTCTCGCCCGAAGATAGCTGGGATAGGCTCCAGCACGCCCGCGACCCGCGTGAGGAGAAGCGGTAAAGAAAATGGATGGATGGATGGATGGATGGATGGATGGAAGTTTAAAGTGAGTACTGATGTTCTGCTTTGTGAAAGTATCAAGAAGACTATTCACGTGTTACCCCACGTTGGAGACGAGTTTTCGGCTGTGTAACTTTTGCTTCTCCTGCTGTTTAATCCTTGCGTCTCATGTTGCATTTTTGGGGGTTAACTGGGAGACGGCCAGATCATTTGTAACCTCATTTCAAGACAGACAGAATGTCGCACGATGTCGGTCAAACGTCACTTCTTCGACGTGGGAGGGGAGGAAATTGCAGATGACGTCAGCATGTGATGCGCGTGTGACCGGAGCTGTGCTCATTCGTGTTGTTTACACACGCGCGCTCACACGACATCATAGAGGAAAGTGGCAGACACACACACACACACAAAAAAACCCCATACGTCTTCCCGCACATGGCTAAATGTCAGCCTCAGACACGTATTGATCCGCTGAAGATATTGGCTGAATGATGTTAATGCGGTGACATTCACACAGGCAGCCAGTGTGTCAAGAAAGCGAGATGGGGGAAGACTAATATGTTTATGAAAAGACCTTATCATGTCAGTGATGACATGGTTTGTATCCCCCCCACCGCCTCACCCTCACCTCTTACTGTATCTCTCTGAATGTCATTACGGTTGACATACAGGCAAACCGTTGGGGGGAGTGAAAATGGAGTTGGACTCCCTTTTTCATCTGGAAAGACTTTCAAGGTCTGTCCAGGGGGTAGCCCAACTGTGTATTTCATGATTGAAGCGGTGTGTGCCAAAGCTTTTGACCAGACACTTTACATATGTGCTGTATATTTATCTCACAGCGCTCTCGAAACTTTCCTCCCCGATGGAAATAGGCTCCCGTCACGGCTGAAGTGACCGGGACAGGGCTTCGGCGACACTTCATTATCCGGCCTCGTCTTTCCACTCCCCTCATGTTGTTCCCGCTCTTTCCCCCCCTTAAGCCCCCAGCTGTTGACAAGCAATTCTCTGTCCGTCTCCATATAAAAGTCGGCTGCGTCTCAAGCTTCTTGGAACGTCCGCACAAACGCTTGTGGGGCCCCGCATAAGTGTGTCGTGTTGCTGGTTTCATTCGTGTGTTTTGTGGTCCTCATTATTCCTCGCAGTGCAGAGTCACCCAGAATGATGTCAGGGTGTGGAATGTGGCGCGCTGGCAGCCCCGACCGGCAGGGGGCTCTGCTTAATGAGACAGATGAAGGTTTGAGTGAATTGTGCACTCCGGCGACCTGCAGCACGAGGATCCGTGTATCACTGAACAGATCCATGCTGGCATCGGGCTTTTTCTTATGTGAAGGCTCGCTCCGTTGTGCGTCCGTCCCTTTGCAGTCAACTCCGACTCATTCTCATTTCCAAACAATTTTTCCTATGACAAAAAATGGAAATAGTATTATGTGTTTTAGAGTCAAACTGTTGGGACATAAAACCCATACAAACATAAACATTCAACTTATGCTGCTGTGTTTTTGCCGCGACGGCGTGAACTCTTGACATTTAGTGCAGCTTTAAAAGGGATATTCATTCCAAATCTCTTTGTTCTTTCTTTTTTGGGAATTTGAATTTGAATTCTGTGGTTCAAATATACGAGTATCCATCAAAAGTATTTCAGATGAGTTACCTGCTGCTATTTGCAGAGATCTTTTTTATGCGCAGAACATAGTGGCTCACGTTCAAATGTTGTCTGTTGACGTGAGTTTGCAACATGGGCCAAAAATGGTATCCCGCGCTACAATTTTGGAAATTGGTTGCTACTCAATGAACAGGTTGAGTCCACGAGTCCAGGTTGTGATTGACTTGGACCTTCACTGTAATGATAATGTGTTATATGCTATAAGAACATAGTACAATTCTTTTTTCAAGGATTTAAATAAATAAAAAAAAAAAAAATCTTTTTTCCTTTTTTCTTTTTTTTTTTTTTTTTTTTTTTTTTAGGGGGAAACCAACCCTGAAAAAGCTTATTGGTGGTTTATCCTTGCTTATTTAAGAATCTCTTGGGTTAAAAAAAAACCAAAACAATTATAATAATAAATGCAATTATAATGGGCGTGGGCGGCCCGGTCCCTGCCCCTCATCCCCCGTGAATTGCGGGGGTCAACCGTATATTGTTATTTCCTCTAAGCTGAACTTCCAAGACAGTGCTATACATGACATTTGTTGACAAAATGTGTCTCAATTACATGGTCTCTACTGCTGGATTTGAAAGGAACGTATTTTTTGCTCTTATCTCTTTCAGACAAACCCCCTCACTTCACACCTGCTCAGCCTCCTGACGGTAAGTCTTCTTTGTTTGCCTCGGTCGACCACATTGGTTTTGTGTATGTCGAAGTAAGCGACGACCCAGAAAGTTGGCCGCGGTCATTCAAGTTCAGGACCATTGCTCAGTGTCATTACCTTATGTACAGTATAACCTCCCGTGTCCTTCCGTGATATTTTCAATTTTGGTCAGAAACTCACATGGTCAATTGACTCTTTCATCCACGAATCTATCTATTGGTCAGTGCCCACGTGGATCTGCTATTTTTACAAATTATTGACCAATCTCAAGTGTTGAAAATGGCTTGCTGTCTTTGATAATGTGACATTAGTGGCTCAACAAACGTGAAGATTCCACTCGAAGCCAGCGATACAGTAAATACAAATGTGAATTATCTTTGGACATTTTTCTTGGTGTTGCTCAGTGCATTTCAGATAAATATTCATTTGAGAATTTACATTGCCATCCTAAACATGTGTCAGCATTCATTGTCTCAGGGCTTCTGCCTGTGAGGGACATCATGATGATTGCTTCAATTGAAAGTGTGACTGATGTTTAATATTTGCTAACACAGCCTTGTTTTTTATTCATCCCCATGGTAGGATCTCCTAGTCCAACACAGCGTCTGAATGCTTTTAAGATCGCATAATCCACATATTTTACCCCAATCTACAGTGTTTTTGTAGTTGTTTTCTGCATTTTTGCAATCTTTAATGGGAGCCAACTCATCTCTGTTTCCAGCTTCAGCATGAATATTTACCAGCTGTAGCACAGTGCGCTAGTGCTTGATAGATTTTTGTTGTGTAGTTGTTGTTTTTTTTAATGCCCTAGGCTGGGCTTTTGCAAGCTCTGAAAGGTAATGGATCATCCTGCTTGTTGGTAGACACCAAAGCTGGGTGCCTAAAGGGCAAATGAGCCAGGAGAGAATGTTTATTATTATCCCAGCCAGACAGTTGAGCCTGCTGAATTACATTACATTGTTACAGTAAGTGCTCCTTCCTGCCTCACATTGGCCAATTCCTTTAAGTGATAGAACTGTGTCCAATCAGAGGGATGTTGTCCTCTTAAGATTTTTAAGATGAACTTGACAAACGGCAAACAGTGACTAACCTTTGAAAGGCAAATATTGTCGCAGAATGTGATTCTCTGTCGGGAAGTCTGGCGTGCACCGATCTCATTTTACCCACACAAAAGAAATAAAGTCCTACTGATGGACTGAGCCTCAACATTCACCATGTATTTTCCGTGTCTGGGGGCACAGTTAGTTTCCACACAAGTCAAGCGTTTAAAAACCGCTGCTAGATCTTAATTACCTTTCCAATAGTTCCGCAGGCTTTCTATCAGCAGCCAATGTTTTTTTAATATCCCAAGGAAAACAAAAAGGCCAGTCTCCAATCAGTGTATTCAGCCTGTCTGGTGGGATGCTGTTTCTGCGGGTCATTTAACGCTGGGGAGATTAGTGAGACAATTAAAGAGAGTTGGCCACTATTTGGAGGTTTAGTAGTGGTGGAGGAGTGATTTACAAGTTGCTCACCAGCGTCTGAGGGCTAATATAACCATGCCATTAGTCAAATCTGGTCCAAAGAGCACAAGCACGCCTTCCACAGGATTTCTCCTCCACGCCAAGGACACTCCAGTCCCTGGTTCGGAACTCATTCACTGCCAGCCTTCCCGGTTAACATGGATATGTGACGTCTAAAGCCGTCAATGGCAGTGAATGTGTTAATTACATGAGATAGAAGACAAGGATACCGTGGAGCATGCATTTCTTAACAACCCAGTTTTGTCTTGGAACTGCTATTGATGAGACGTCCTTTTTGGTCCAGAGATTGTAAATTTCTCGTTTGCAAATTACAGCGAGAGAATCCTGGGTCTTGGGGGACAAATTACCCCGGCTCTTAGATATTTATGGTGTGGGCCACCCACAGATGAATGTGGAGTCTCCCTCCCTGCCAGATGAATGACCTATAATCACCAGTCCAAACAAGGATACAAGTCACAAAACAGCATTTAATTAGCTCCGCCCAGCCCTGTTCTTTACTGCCTGTTGTCTTTTAATGATAAGACAGTTGTTAGATGTTTGGCCAAAGCTAGAAAGCCCTGCTAATATGCAGTTTGGGGTATTAGGAGTGGACTTCAGGAAGTTCTTTATGGAAGACAACAAATGATCTAACTTCTTAATTTCGGTGCAAGTGCTTCTTGTAGATGACCTCCAGCGTTTTTCTTGTCATCTGCGTAGGTTAGTCCTTTTCCCCTGTTTTTTTTTCTTATGGATAATATTTAAAATTTTGGTAATACATACTGCTGGTCCTAAAAAATAGAAAATAAAAACAGCACTGCTTATATACAGTCATTGGCAAATGTTTATACAAAAATGCATTCATGCAATGTCTGTAGCAGTAAAGTGAAACTAAATTCAATTAGAATCAGATTCATATTTCAGACTGTGTTCACACAATACCATGTAGTTCAATACTCTGGTCCAGACCAAAGCGCTTTGTGATGATTGAATGTCGCGTTTGAGTGCGGTTCACTTAGTGTTCCGACCACTATTGTGATCGTCCAACATACAGTTGCCCAGTAAAAATGATATGTATGAAGACATAACCTGATTTGGATTAACCTGATGAGCACTAGGGATGCATTATGCGATACCGCTTTTGGGACCATAATGCTGTCGGCTGTGTTAGATTCATGTGTTTTGACCACCTGACCCTTTTCTTTAAGCCGTCTTGGTCTGCTTGAGTTTTGAATAATAGTGTCCAAAGTGACCCAACGAATCGCACAAAGCAATTGCACGATTATTATTTGAAACAAACCATTGTGTGAACACATGCAAATTGAATAATGCAAAATGTTGCATGTATGTAGGAAGTGGAACACTATATATATATATATATATATATATATATATATATATATATATAAGAGGTTCTGCACTTGGATCTGGTTGATTTTTACCTCCTTTTAGGTGTTAAGAGCCTAGATTAGTCGTTCAGTCTTTGATTTCTGAGATGACAAATAGTCATGGCGGAGGTCTGCAATCTCTTGAGGGTTTCATTCTGTTCCAGTATAAAGTTGATCTTTCTGTGGTTTAATAGTGTGCTTTTGTAAGTGTAGCCTTTTGCGAACGGCTCTCCTCGCAGCAGTTCTCCAAAGTTTGTTCCTGACTGACAGATTATTAGATTTGATCCACGGCAGTGGGAGACCTGCAAAAACAAAAAAAGCGGCCGCATGCTTGCTTGCAGTTTGAACACAACACTATGTCCTAATGAATATAACTTTTTTTTTTTTTTTGTCAGCTGTGGGATACTACAGGAACCAAACACTGCACTATTAGAAACCCGAATGAAGGGGAGCGGTGGGGTCGGTGCACACATTTAAACATATATAGACAAATTTGCAATTTATTCTGCTTGAGTTTTTCCTACGTTGTTGGCAATACGCCTGACTCACAGAGGAGCGGAATTAATTATAACTCCTCAGCCTATCTTAATTAAATCTTTTCACATCATAGATTTCTCACAACAGAGACAAAATATCTTCGGCATCTCAGAGGCGGGGTGGATTTACTGGCTGAGAAGGTCTCACATTAAGTTGGCAAATTGATGCTGTTGAAGTTGCCTGCCCAGAAATAGAAATTCACTGAAGTGTTTTGGTGTCTGACCCCTGTGGAGACATTGACTCCGCCGAAACCAAGTTGAATGCCCTTTCAAAAGTACACAAAACTCCTGGTCAGGGTGCTCTGTTTCATTTCATGACCCCAGAATACGCGCCGTCTTTAGGGTTTGCTCGCTGGACTATAAATAACGATCAATTGCAAATGAATTGACCTTACGTGTACACATTTGTTTTGAAAGGCTTCTCCCTCCGCTCTCCTTCGTTTAGCAGCGATCCACTGCCAAAATACCGCAACTCGAGATAGAAAAGTAATAAAAAATAATTAAGGTATTGTCACGTACAGTTTAGTCCGGCAGTTGTTGATGAGGCTCATTTCAAGACCCTGGACCGTGTATGCATCAAAGCAGCTGTGGTCGAAACTGAAAAGAAAGCTTTTTTTTCATTTTTTCGAAGCCTTTGTCACTCAACACGGCGTTAAAAAGTGAAAGTACTCATTTCACCTTGACATATACTGCGGGGAATTACCATGTGCTAAAACGCTGCGGTTGGGTTCTTTCATTCATGTTCACATGCCGACTCCTTGTCTTACGTTCCTCCTTAATAATGATCATAATTAGTTAGTTTATTCTATTAAAGTGAGAGTTGTCTGGGCAGTGATGGCTCTATTTAAATTGTTGGGTGGTGTTGAACAAAGTGGTGGAAAAAAACACACGCACGCACACAGAAACATAACCAGTTAATATGTTAATTACAGGAAAATATGTTACTTAGCTTGAACAACGTGTCTTGCCATGTCACCGTGCTGTTGAACAATATCGCATACTGATTTCCTGCTATTAACTGAATCCTTCATCACAGTCACTGTTTTCCGTAATGAGTCTGTGTGAAGTTATTTAAGCATTTAGAGCAGTGAAGGGAAAAAAAAAAGCTCTCTCTCTCACACACACACAGACACACAGACACACACGTTTGGGCCTTGCTGCCTCAGGTTGCATTGAAGACAAAACTCTGCGGTTCAATGCTCTCTGTTGATAGTTTCAGTAAAGTCATTTCAGAGATTTGTTTCGAAATACATTAAACATGTTCGATGATAATTGCAGAAAAACGTGCAATGACTGAAAACTAGGTCGTACTCAGTTGTGGAGATACAGATTTATTATTATTATTATTATTATTATTATTTATTTTTTTGTCCATGGCTAAATCAATGCCTAGTGAAACACTTCACTTCGGGCACGAGTCCCACCTCCATCACTATTTAAGAATTTGAGCGCCTTCGTTGGCATCATGGGTTTTTCTGCACAATCGCGCAGTGCACTAAACGAGCTAGCTATGCCTACCACCCGAAAATGGATCTTCTTCTCAGATAGTCTGCCGGTGTGGCCACCTTAGAACACCTCGGAAAAGTTACCTGCACAGGCATTTCAAATAATAAGCAACAAAACATTTTGAGTCACAAGGCACATAGTTGACGCTGGAGTGTTACCGCTTTAAGCACGACTCCGCTGGCTTCACATCTACTTCAAGTGTTGCATTACAGCCAAATAAAAAGAAAAAGGCGTTCATCTTTTTCTGTCCACTGAATGAAGCTCTTACAAGATATCCCGATGTCATGCATGGCGGTCGTTGGAACTCTGTGGTTTTGTGTGACTTTAGATGCTGTTTTCTTCTGAAATTCTTACAGGTGAATTGTGAATTGTAGATAGATAGATAATAATAGATTTCTCTGTGTGTGTGTGTGTGATATATTACTTGGAGGCTGACATGACAACCACTATGTGTTCGGCTGCGCACCATCGCAACAAAGCAGCGTCATGGCTCAGCAGCATGTCACTGACACCATTTATGTTCAACCCGTTCACAGCACAAATGCAAAAACACACACACACACACACACTCAGACACACACACATATATGCTGCTTGTAGCCCTCTCTAATAAGATTTACGACAGCAAAAAGCAAGAGTAAGTCAAAGAAAGTAGGCTGGTAAATCACTATTATGGGAATGTTTCTGCTACACGTTTTTTTTTTTTTTTTTTTACACCTGAGTGTATAGAAAGGCATCAATAAACAAATAATATGTTTGCTATTTGTGCAGAGACAATATATTGTTTGCTGCCATGTGACACACACACAGCTAGCCAGAAGCAAAGTGGACGATAAAGAAACATTATGTTGTTTACCAGCTTATCTGCGCCGAAAAGGACTTTACTAAACATCACTGGGTCTTGTTTACAAGCATGTAACTTATGGCCCCGGAATGTGTGTCCAAAAAAATGCTGAATGTGCCGTTACTTTTCCGTGAGTGTCATCAGTATCGTATCACGTGGTTAGGTTTGGACACTGAACTGGTGAGAAAAAGAATGACAAAATGCTGAATGGGCAGGGATCGGTGGAGACGTTCGTAATGAGTTAATGCGCATTATAGAGTGGTCGCCAATCTTCCCGAAAAATCAAGAAGAAACAGACGTCGATGTCAGCAATCTTCCTCTAATGTTGTTTGGAAACACAGCCGTAGTCGCTCCAAACACAATAAAAGCAGCACGACTGATGGCGCTAGTAAGTACAATCTATGAAACGGTGGCGCTGTAACACTGGCAGGCTCATTTCAATTGTGCTTTTACTCCGTGAAGAGTTAGTTGCTTGTGGTCATAGTGTGACAGGCATTAAAAAAAAAAAAAAAAAACAAGTCTTAGGAAATAAAAAAAAACTATTCTAAGTGAGGAGGCATGGTGGTTAATTAAGCCTTTTTCACCCTTCTCCGGCTTTATAATTAGGAGTTAGCCTCAACAGTGCAAGTGCTGTTTGTGCGTGTGGTTGTGTGTGTGTCTATGTGCTATTTTAAAGAAGAGGAAGCAGTTACACCGACTGAAATTTGATATTTGGTCCAAGCTCATTACAGAGACAGAGCACATCTTGGGTGGAGCTGCACTCCTACCTTGTGGGCGATATATACTGTAAATATACTTGAAAGTTACAGTAGGTAATAACTTGACTGCAGAATAACAGCTTTGGCACGATGCGGATGCTCCTCAGGCTTGTAATAAGAAAGCACTATCTCTGTTGTTGCCATGGTGACACCAGTTCAGATGCACCCGCGATCTGTAATATTGCTGGACCAGCCTTGGCGGAGGTCTGCTCTTGACCAGGTGCCATTTCTCAATTACTGTTGCTTGAACGTCCGGTACAGCTGACGCTCACACATGTACGCGAGCACGCATGCACACACATTGTGCAGAATAACAGTGTGAGAGCTTCCACTTGTGATTTATTAGCTGTGACATTAGCCACTGCTGCCAGGAGACTCCAATTCTAACACAGCTGCTTCCTGTCACCACATTGCCGTGACACCAGTAACAAGTTTCCTACTTTGACGTTGTAAAGTTTGTGTTTTTTCCCATTTAATCTTAATCATCACTTGCTTTTTTTTTTTTCTTCCCCGTCTAACTTTTTACCGGTTGGTTGGTGATGTGATGAGGGTGTGATTGCAAGTGATACGTGTAATGATTGGATATTAGGTATTAATTGAATACAGCTGAATTAAATCAGTTATGGCAGAAAGGTAACATAAAAAAATCGAAAGCAGAAAAATGACATTGCTCACGTTTCTGTAAGTCTTCATCCTCAGGCCTACGCGTGATCTCTACAGAGATAACTGTGACCTAAACGGCAAGTAAAGCAAAGCAAACAATGCACAATACTTCCACACGGTTGCGCAACAATCGACAACCCCATCTGGCAAAAGCACATATCATATTTGATGTGTTTTCACTGACAAATGCAAGTGGATGACCTCTGGTGAATTGGATGTGTCTTTTCTAATTCAGTTTATTAGTGGAGAATACCCACACGCACTCACACATATGCTGTCAAAAATGCAATTTACCGCAATTTCTCGTGTTTAATGTGCACCCATGTATAATACGCACCCCCCAGAATTTGTAAGATGTGTACAATTCTTGAGAAAAACATATGAAGGGTCAGGCGAAACACATTTAATTTTATTTTAATGGGATTCAAATTAAACTGTCAAGCATTTCAGAAAAGCATTATCATTCAACAAAGCATAACCATGATGAAATTAATGATGGTTGTTGTTCAGTCATCAGTTGTAGTTCAAAACAATATTTCACAAATTCTGCCAGGGTATGTAAACTTCAAATCACAATTATACATACATGAATATGCAGTCATACGAACCCCTGTCATATTGGAATGAAAGTGTAGGCAACACCTTTTTCATAAACTCTAGATGGCGGTGGCATATTAGAATGAACGTGTACACCTTTCTCATAATCTCTAGGTGACGGTGGCATATTGGAATGAAAGTGTACAGCTTTTTCATAAACTCTACATGGCGGCATACATTTATAAAATGCGGAAAAAAAAATTTCCATTTTCCCCTATACCTATGTATAGTGTGCACTATTGACTTTTTACAATTTTTATTTTTTTTGGGGGGGGGGGGGGGGAATGCACATTTTGCTCAAGAAATTACAGTACATCATCTCTGTGCAGTTTTCTAAAGGAATGAGGGCAGCCACAAGGAAAGCTAGTCCCAACTTGGTGACCACGACTGCTGCAGTTATTCAGCTGCTCACTAAACAAATTGGAAAGAAATTGTACTGATATGACCTTTTACCTTGATTACCTTAACCGTCGCCAATCGTTTCAAATCAAATCAAATTTGTACCGGCATTACCAGATAACTAGCAACCTTTTACTGCTCAGTGACTGTTTTTTTTCTCAATGTCTTTATGTCTCCAAAGTGTTCTTCTGTCAATTGACTTTTCTGTTTCTTACTGGAGCGGCTCCAACTACCGGAGACAAATTCCTTGTGTGTTTTTCGGACATACTTGGCAAATAAAGATGATTCTCAATCTGATTCTGATTCTGATTCAATACTCTGCATGTAGCAAGTGGATACCCTGCATGGGCCTTGTTCCTTTATTCTAATCTCTTCCCTCTACTAAATGGTTAAAAGACACACTGCTAAGCATTCGAGTCAGACCTACTGTTAAAGAGGCGGAAGCCACTACTTTCCTAAAACGGGTGTTTTAGTTTCATTGAGTTTTAATGAGCAAGGAGAGAATTCCGCTGAGACGCTTCCCAAGATGACATGCAGCCCATTTGGTTCATGAAAGGGGATTCAAATTGTACATTTCGGTATGTTACATTCAATACAAGTTTTAGATTGAAATGGACATCATGCAAAAAAAAAAAAGATTTTACTAAGGTAGACCAGGCTGTAACCAATGTACGTTATCCCCCGTTAAGTTTGTCGGGGTGAGTGCGACACATTCCGCATTGAAAACGCTTCGGATCAGATAGCATGAATATGGGTCCGTGTTTCAGCACAGCTGAGACTTTGGCGATAAGAGAAGCGCAAACACAGACGGGGGAAGATAAAAGTGATTTTAAAAGATTCACAGATTGTCACAATGCATTTGCCTTGCGCTTCGGATTTATTCCTCCTGCAAGTTGAAACTCTCGTTCACTTACCTCGCGGGTTTGATCGCTTCATTTATTCACACCACACAGCACATTTTGTTTGTGTATGACGGCGCATTGCAAAAAAAAAAAAATTCTTCAGCAACCTTTACAATTGTTTCAATAACATCATTATATTTTCAGTTATTAATATAATCATACTACTACTGCTGCTGGTGCTGCTACTACTACTAGCACTACTACTATATAAATATACATTATTTATATATCTTTGTCATAGTTATATTTACCTTTCTTTGCTGATTGGCTACAAGGAATCACATGGTTCAACTGCATTTTAGTGAGGCACGTGGCATCCAATTTGAATGATGTTGAAGGTAGCAAATACGGTGCGTTAACATATCTATAATGGGCTACTTCCTCAAATGGAAATACTGCAACATGAAATATCAGAACATACAGATGCACATGTCTATCCAGCCATTGACAAGTCCCTTTTCATTAAGCAGTACATTTTGGTTCGTTATATAAATAGAGACATCAAAATCCGTAAACAAGAGTTAGCACGCAAACAAGTACACATAACAGGCATAGATATATAACCATTCACAACTGGAGTGGAAGATATGAAATTGTACTTAAAGTGGGCTCCATTGTAATAAGACAAGAAACTGAAATGACATCTCGTCAAGCACAGGCAGTGGTCAAAATTGTATTATTAAAGTGCTTTGTGGGTTTTTTTTTGGGGGGGGGGGGTTTGCCTCTCCATTCATGGAGATGATGTAAGATGACAGGACTGGACTATTTTCTTTATTTTGGGGCAGTTGCAACGCTAACATCATGTTGCAAATGGCATGACGAGAGTTTGTCAATGTCCTACTTTCTGGTCCATGGAGGATGACGTTTGTAATACTGAATTTTTACGTACGTTTGCCCTTACATTTCAACTCCAACGCCAACGTTTTTCAGATATTGTCTTCATCGATTTTGCATGATCTTGCTCACTAACAAGGCAACCAACAAACAGCAACTCAAACACTACCCTTCACCTTTACTAATTTGAAAACAAAAGTGCCTCCTTTAATATATTCCCAAATGTTTGTCAGCATTGTTCCGAGGTGAACGGGCTGAATACAAATCCTGGATCCATCTTGGTGTTTGGTACAACTACAAGTCCAGCTTTTTGCTAGTAATTATGAAACCTCTGTGGACAGGAACTCAAGGATAGTCATGGATTATGAAGGATTGCCCGTGCGTTGCATGAGCTAATATTGGCTCTGATTGGCTGCATGTGCGTGTTTGGGTGTGTTGGTGGGTCCTTGTGCTCCTGCCTGAGGGCTCAACAGGAGCTCAATGTGCTTGGGAAACATTGCGTTATTAGTATTCCTCTCCTCGGGACTTGTATCGCTCACACGTCCGCAGCAAGAATTATTGTGTATTGTGGGTATGTATGCGCTTGTGCGTTATTTCAGTCTGCAGTCGGAATTTGGTACGTTGTGGAGACGAAAGCATCCCGAGTAAAGCAAAGATGATCAGACTATTTTTAGTTCGAGAGCTGGGAAATGTATCAATTATTGAAGCCAGAGCGTGTGTATGAATGTGTGTGTGTGTGTGATTGTGTGTGTGTGTACAGAGTCGGAGCATGGAGGAGTTCTGAGTACAGAGAGAATCCCTCTAAAGATTAATAATAAAACACTAAGGTGTCAAAGAAAAGTGAAGAAAGAAGTCTTTGGGTGTGTTTATGCATGAGAGAGTATCATTACATACAGTGCTGTGGAAAAGTCATGCTATATTTCACTTTTAGCGTACAAAAACAATAAATAACTGGGTACGGTTAGAAGGATTTCTTCCAAAATAGATTTCGGGAAACTTTGCAGCAAACTGGCTACAAAGTGAGTACCCGGATGAACTTGCAGATACTCTAGTGTAGAAATATCTTCACAGTTTGACTTAGTTTGAGTCAGTAAGGAAGGCACATCCGCCGCACAGTTCTGAGGTTGGTGGTTCGAATCTGACTCCGGTCCTCCTGTGTGAAGTTTGCGTGTTGACCTTGTGCTTGTTTTTCGACGGTTATTCCGTCTTCCTACCAAAACTCCAAAACATGCATGTTAGGTTTATTGAAGGCTAAATTGTCCTTAGGTGTGAATCTAATTGTTTACGTCTATACGTGCCCTCTGATTGGCTTGTGACCAGTCCAGGCTGTAGCATGCCTCGAGCCCAAAGTCAGCAAGAATCGACTACAGCTCACCTGCAACCCTAAAGACGACAACCAGTACAGAAAAGGGATGGATGGAGTCACTAAAGAACCAATGAAACTTGTCCACACTACCAAGAATCATAATGACAGGGCCTGTCTGTATGGCACCGTCCATGAACCAGGAAGTAGAAAAAGCAAGCTGCAATGCTGGAGAATAAAGATGATTTGAAGCTCAGCAATACGCATCAATAGTCAGTATTTGTAGTGCAGTGATGAATAGTGCATAAATGTATAATATCGAACATAAGTTCCTGTTAACAACTGTATGAATGTAACAAGCAAAACACACAATTAGAACTTTTCTGTCACCAAGACGAAATGCCCAAAATGTAATGTATTGAGGACCACAACAGTGGTTAACTCGATAATTGTGTGCGTCACTTTCCAAGCCGCACATTTTGTCTGTTTAAATTTGTGTTAATGCTGCTCTGTCAGCAGTCACGCAGTGGGAAAAAAGCCTCGGCTCCATTTGTGGCTGATCATTTTGCAATGATTTGCTTGTGTTTCATCCATTGCTGTAATATCCTGGTTCTATTTTCCAACACCGACGAAGGCGTCAACCCTGACCCGCTTCAGATTGGTCTCATTTGAGAAAAGGAACAGATCGGTCGAAGCTGTTTACCCGCCTGCTTGGTGTGTTATTAAATACTATTCAGTATGGGGCACAATAATAATCAAAAAGAAATAGATCAGACTGACAAAAGGGTGTGATATGTGTCCATTCATCTATTCATCAGCAGGCTGACGAAAGATTGAAATGTGATCCAGGAGGACTTTATTAGGGCAGTCTCCGTTAGCGCTTGTGTTATTGCGCAAAGGCTCAATTTTAAACTCTTTAAATTGAACACAACCTCCGTACTAACACACAAAGCAAGGTTCAAAGGTCACCTCTGCAAATTTCCAGTCCAATTTCCAGGATGTAAATGGCAAAATGGCCTCATGTGACACTTAATACTCCGGTTATGGGTGAAACATGAATATGGAACAGTCCCTGCTGGAAAAAGAGCACGCACACACCACGTACACACACACAAATGTCTGACCAGTCACAGACCCCCACCCAAACCAGCTGGAGATCATCTGCTGAGAGGTTACGGACATTGAAGAGTGTGAACCCACCCATCCTAATGCACTATTCATGATGCCCTTTCCATTGGCCCTGCCACTATTATCTCCAGAACACACACACACACACACACACACACACACATGCACGCACAAGCCTCATGAACTGGTCCAAGCAGAGCTCCCAGACTATCTGAGATATTAAGACTGCCCATGTTATTAGCGTGTTTGGTGAGTGCAGTATTTACACACACCAGTAAGTGCAAACTAGTGGGCTTTCGGTACAGGATGGAAAGGTAGAAGAAGGGTAGGTGGGTTGAATGTGCACTGTAAAAAAAAAAAAGAACCTATAGAATTTACCCAATAAATGTAGGGTAACAATTTGAAGCCTCTTTCATGGAATACATTTAAACTACATATATTGGGTGAAGAATAACTTAATTCAATAGCTACAGAAAACTTGGATAAAGTTTCCAACACATTTGTGATTACATTCCAACCACTAGGGTTGGGCATCGTTTGAATTGGAGCGATTCCGGTTCCGATTCCGGTTCCAAACGATTCTCGGTTCCGATTCTTTTAGGGGGCTGGGTCAAAAAAGTTTGCATGGGTGTCCAAATTCTGGACTAGACTAAAATGAACATTTGACTCGAGGTTTTTCATTACCAGTATCAACATCAAACCTATGAACTAAAAGGGCGCAGGTGGAGACAGGCTTGAGCAACGAGATGTGGAAGGTTGGCTGAATCTTTAAGGACTGTGGAAGCTTCAACTGGACGGAAGTGGGATTGATGATTTTGGTAATTGGGAAAGGGCCAATGAAACAGGGAGTGAGCTTACGGGATTCACTTTGAAGCGGGAGGTCGTGAGAAGAAAGCAAGACAGATTGGCCCACCTTGTGTGCTACATTGTAACGAGCGAGCAGTGATCAATTGTCATCCACAACTAATTACTGGTTAAGCCATCCCACAACTTCCAGGTTGGGACGACCACGCTACAACTACATGCGCCGATGACATGTCCGCTAATTAATGCGGCATGCTCACGTCACGTGATGCATGTTGTAGTACCAATGGCTTTTAGGTAGATTTTAATCCATTTTTCATGGTAACGCTTTTTAATGACGTCAAATCGTTAGTGGATATTTTAGGGTACCTTGCCTATCTAAAATAATAATGTAAATTTTAGACGATTTTTCTGGATTATATTTATCACCGTCCAAAATAGTTTTTTGCAGTGTGCATAGGTGCTCGGTGGGCGGTGGTTGATGGCTGCGTGAATGCACATTTCATGGATGGACGGAAAGATAGATGGACTGGATGAGTGAATCGTTGGATTTCATGGATTGATTAATTTGATGTACAGCTCTGACTTCATAAATGGATGACTGGATGTCGTTTATCAATGACATTGATTGATGGATGGATAGAGGAAAACGCATTTGATGAATGGCATTTTTGAATGATTAGATAGATGGATAAAATTAACATGAAGAGAGATTATTCATTCTTTATTTGTTCATGGATAACAGATGCAACGGTTGGGTTGTTGGGTGGATAGAAACAATGAATATAAATAACCTAATGGATTTAATATTTGGTTTTAATAACTGTATTAATGAATTGTATTTTATGGGCACTGGATAGACGGAAGCATGATGGCCGGGTGGATGATTGGATTAATTTAATGTGTATTGTGAAAAAACTGATTTGCTGGCTTGATGGCTTTGGATTGATGGTTGAATTGTTAGTTGGTTTGTTCATTGCGTGAATGGATTATTTGATATTGATGTATCTCAGCAAATGTAGCACATACACAATAGAGTGCTCACTGTTTTTATGTTGTTATTTTTTAACCAAGGTTATTATTAGAGCTCATATCTTTATTCCACAGATATTCATACCGCCACAGCCAACACATCTCATCATATGAATGGGCCTATATTTAGTACTTAAATGATTGTACTTAATGCATTCTGGCACTCCATTAAATGGAAAGTGAATCTGATGCAATCTTTGCTTCAAGGCCGCTTGGCGCAAATGTTCTGCCTCCCTGTGCAATGACAAACACTCAACACACAAGCGTCAGTAAACCACTTGCTGCTGTCCACACTTCCAAGGGCGTTTTGGAGGTAGCGTCATTACCAGACGAAATAGGAACACTTACTGTAAATATATAACAAGTTAGGCTTCTTATTAGATCAAAACTATTTTGCAAAAGAAGTGCATTTGACCTTCATGGATTATATTAATAAACAATATTATTTTCTGATTTTGTTTGTCTACGAGCAAGTCTTTGGTCACATAGAGTGGAACCTTGTCTGTGACTTTCTCAGATTTTGAAAAGGAATGAAAAGATAATGTTATGTGCAACCCTTAAAAACGGTCATTAAAGTCTCAAAGTAAGTTCACCGCAGCTATTAAATCAAAAAGGCGAACTTAAAATGCAAAAGATCAAAACAAAACAAAAAAAAGTCACTCAATTGTGTAAAAAAAAAATGAGTTCACCACCTTTAAAAGTAGACCAATAAATACAAAATCTGCATTGTCTGATGTGTAATGATTAGACTTTACACCAATCTGATCGGCTTGATCAGTATCGGCCGATAATTAGCTTTTTATGCTCATCGGTTTTAATGTCATAATTCGCCGATCCGATCGATGACGTCATTGATCGGCTCCGCAAAAGACATTTACTCCGCGTCGCCGTCGTGTACAGTATATTTGAAGCCAAAAGCAAGTTTATTTTTAGCCTTGTCGCGTGTCTTTTGATGTCCTTTACGATCACTGGGCTTTGTCAAATCAAACTCGACCGGATGCACTCGTTACCACGGCCACAACAACAACAATGGATCGCGCGTGTATTGTGTTGGTCAAAAAAGAACAAAATGGGGAAAAACGTGTGGTGGTGGTGGGCACCGGTGCTCGGGAAGAAGACGTTCGTTCAAGGATTGCTTGATGTATGTTCACGTACTTTTAATACGATACGGCTCACAAGCAGGCAACAAAACGTTATCTAGCCTAGCAAGCTAGTGCTAGTGCTAGCACTAACGGTTGTACGTAAACATGCTGGCATTCTGTTGAATCAAGCTCCAAAGTTTCGGTGTGTGTGACGTAATTTAATGACAATAAAGTAATTTAATTACAGTAATTTAGCCCCCATTATTTCAGTTATGTTGTAATGTTGATTTGACCTTACTGATTGGAATACATGACCTGACGAGAGAATATTTTTGAAGATACTCAGTATACAGTACACAAGTCATTTAAAAAGACACATTGCGCCATCCTGCCATCGGGGATCGGTTATCGTTTTTTTTTTTTTTTTTAACTCGCTGATCGGTGATTGGCCCCAAAAATCCCGATTGTGTAAAGCCGAGTCATGACGTGTATGTTGACGCTTTGATTGAGCCTGCTTACTTCTCGTAACTTCCCGTTGATATTTTTCTTTTTAAATCTTCTCACGATCCTCACTCAACACCCCCCCCCCGTTGAGGCTTTTCCTTCTTTGGTCCCCCGAAGAAGCCAAATAAAAAGCAAAACAATAACCAAAGTTAATCTTTTGACACGCACTGAGTTCATGTCCCGTGTCAATGTGCTGACTTCTTGCGTGATGTCGAGCATGGTGGTTCAAACTCTGAAGTTTTGACGAAGTTATTGTATCAAGAGAGAGGCACATTTTTCATGGTTTATTATTGTATTTGATAAAGATGAGATAAAATACTATATTGACATTGTAAACATTGTCAGACAACATTCAGCAATGAAACGCAAATTCGATTTCAAACAAAACATATGCTATACACATGCTATACACCTTGTGTTTGCTTTTAGGACATCTTTTACTTTAATTTATGGAAAGTGGGAGCCAAACCGACAGTGTTGCATTTGTATTTTTGCATTGAGTGCCGCATGCACATTGTCTCTGTTGTGCTGCTACGGCTCTAAGTAGCTTGCCCACTTTCACAACTGCCTTTTGTTGTGTGCCGCATCCATTTAGCTGCTCTATTCAAAACAAACTGAATAGGCTGTGTTCACAGTTTGAACATGGAAGGTGAAGCTTATGAGGCAGGAAGCGTCCTGGCAGTCCAAATCGTATGAGAGAAGCAATCTACTGCATGTGAGTAGAAAACAAAAGGTTCGCACAGAGGAAGGCGTGGCGTTACGCCGTTATGACTCCTAAACGAATCTTAGGCTTTGGAATTGGATATTGCACGGTAAAGTTCAGGCGCAGTGCAAAGTGTCCCAAGAGGCCGTGACATATGTTGAGGCTACCTAACGATCCATGTTGATCCGCTGACAGGATTAATTAGCCTCCAGGATGTGTCATCGGCGCTAAAGATGGTGAATGCACCTTCCTGGGGAATCACGTCGTCCGTGATAATCAATAAATGACTACCTTCCCTTTATACTACATTCCTTTTATGCAAGAGACGACTACAGAGAGTGAGCGTGTTGCTGTAGAGACAATGAGCAACATTTATCTGCATCGCCATATGTTGAACATCGGGAGCTGCGGAATCACTCAGCCAAAAAGCCTTTAATAGATGAAACATTGCTGACATGTATTTTAAACGGATGTCTCGTTTGCAGGTGATGTGCTACTTTGCTGTACATTAACAGGATTTTCCATATAAATTGCTCGACGTAAGGTACGATAGATAAGCTCCAACGCAAAAACGTGCAGAATGGGAAAGGAAGGCAGCCGCTAAATGAGCCACTCTCTATTTCACGCTGGTATGTTTATATGTGCATTTTAATGGACCGGGAAGTTCAGCTTTCAAGCAAATTTTGCATATGCCAAGGACACGTTAACAGGAAAAAAAGACGAAACAAAAGCAGACGTCTACAAAACTTTGTTTGCAACTTCCCACACATATTTTTACAAGATTAATAATGCATTTTAGAATGACTAGGAAGTCTTCAAAGGACATTGTTAATAAAATACCAATATTGGTATATATGTTATAATTTCTATTAAGGCTCGGACTCAGGGTCTATTATCCCCACTCTCTATTCGTGAGCACGTAAACGAACAAATAATAAATCAATTTGATTTGTTACTCCTGGTCGATAAAAGTCCAACAAATTAAAATTCTAATTTAATTATTTGAAAACTAAACCACGCGGCACGGTGGACGAATGGTTAGCAGAGTTCTGAGGAGTTCTGAGTTCACATCCAGCCTCGCCCGTGTGGAGTTGGCATGTTCTCCCCGTGCCTGGGTGGGTTTTCTCCGGGTACTCCGGTTTCCTCCCACATCCCAAAAACATGCATGCGAGGTTAATTGAAGACTCTAAATTGCCCGTAGGTGTGACTGTGAGTGAGAAGGGTTGTTTGTCTATGTGCGCCCTGCGATTGGCTGGCGACCAGTTCAGGGTGTGCTAGGCTCCAGCACGCCCGCGACCCAAGTGTGGAGAAGCGGTTCGGGAAATGGATGGAAAACTAAACCAGTGAGAGAGTATGCTGGCAAGTTTTGACTTCTGACTGACACCGTTTTAGCTTCGTCTCCATTCAGAAAACGTTTTTCTACAGGTTGAATCCTGGCCGGTTCTGTTTTACGCTTGTCGTTGGTACATTAATCCTCCCCGACTGGACAAAACTACTGCTTTTCCAGGTAGCCCTGCTGGCTACCTAGCCGCACTAGCTTCACGGTGTGTTGGATCAACGTTGTCCCTGTCTGTCTCTTAAATCTGCCGCCTTGCCCCGGCCCCCCTCTCCAGTGATGGCTCCTTTTCCGCTCTATGGTATCCATGCAGCTTATTGGCCTCCATCAGCGATGATCCTGTTTTTTTTTGTTTTATTTGTTTTTTTTGTGTGTTTTTGAACAAACTTTATGGAGCTCTTTGTAAAGCCACAATGCGTGCATGCGAATAAGCAGTGCGCAGTAAGTCAAAATGGCGGCAGAAGTAAACAGAAGCATTGCAGTAGTTGTCAGAATAACAACTGTACATTGACCATTTTTCATTCAAATGCGAAAATTCAGATTTGCCGTTTGTTTTTTGTTTTGTTTTGTTTTACTCAATTATTCGCTCAACTTACGACCCATTCATTCGGAGAACTCATTTCTATATGAATAAAAGAAAAACATACTTCAAATATCCATGTCAGTTTGTATCCAATTTTAATATGTTCAACAGGTATGCAAAAATAAGCTTAGCTTACTTCACACACCAGTACTGTTCAAAATGACGAGTCGTGTGAGAAGTGGACAAAAATCAGTTTGCGTCATCCAATGATGGCGCGGTCCAAGAAAGAACTGAAGAAGAATCTGTTTGTTGGTTCATTTTAAAACAGCAGAAGAGCCATGTGTTCAAGCATTCCTTCGTATGGGGGACATATTGGGAGTGGATCATTAACAAGCACGACTGCAGACAGACACATTCAAAGACAAACGGCAGTGCCTGCCTAATGGAGTACCGATATGCATGTGTTAACAAAAAACAAACAAACAAAAAGTATCGTTGCCCTGAGCAACCCAACCACACTTCTGAAAGGCAATCTTTTCTGATCGGCACTGTTGAAAAGGAGTTTCTGTGCAAGAGTAAAATGCACTTTGTCTGCCATTTGTATTATTTTCGGGTGAGCAGAAGCACTTCGTGAAAGGAGGAGATTTAGAGGCAAAAAGACATACGTTTCAAAAACTGTTTGCAGCGTTGAATATTGTGCTGTTGCTAGCACTGTTTATTGTGGGAATAAAACAGATAAGCATTCACGCTGCTTTTGTGCCTCGCATGCTTATTTGTTTGTTGTGAATGGATTTGGGTCAAATGTATGACCGCTAGTTGTAGCTTCAATATAAAGAAAGGATGATCATTTATTCCTAATCTGGATCTAAAATATAAAACTGTTTTTTTTTAGGGGGGGGGGGGGTTACGGCTGTAGCTCAAGCTTAACTTTATTTGTACAAATTTGTAATCCTATTAAATAATGTGTTTCAACATGCCCAATGGTTTTTGGCAGTACATTGAAGTAGCAGTTAGCACGGCAGCCTCAAAGTCGGGAGATTGAGGTGTGAACGCTTGTCTGGCATTGGTGGTTGTCCGTATGTCCGGGGTGGACCCTGCATCTCACTTGAGGTCAGCTGAGGTTAGTTTGCAATAGTTCCAATTGGCTACTTCATTTAGGATGGATGGAACTTAAGAAGCATTTCTCAGTATGTTGCGGTACTGTTGTACGCCACCTACAACCACTACTATGCAGATTTCATTGACTTAATAACTTCCTGACAGTTTTCACTAAAAACTGTGCATTTATTCACTCTGTAAAGGCTTCGGTTTCCTCCCCTATTGAATCTCATTAGACTGTGCTTAGCTGTACTCACTGTTGTGACCAGTGGGGCTAGTGTCCTGTTTATCAGCCAGCTATCCACATACTCGTACAGTACCTAGAGGAGATGATGACGTCTGGCTCCGATTGTGACTGTTTACGTATTTGTTGAATCTGATTGCTCATCCTGTAAGTCCTAGCAAGTGTGCGTGCATGAGTGTAAGTGCAGCTGCCCGCAAGCAGCTGTGAACATAGCGGTGGCATAATGTTGCGGGTCAGGATGAGCTAAATGCTCATAAGGAAGAAGATGAAGACAAATGATCTGCATGCTGCAAAGCACTCTCCCATTCAGTGCCATTTTACAAACGACACACTCGCACAAGTTACAGTATATACTATTTTCCATTTTTCCCTCTCACAGAGAAAATATCACAACAGTCGCTCCCAGCTTGCTAATGAAAAGCACACAAGCATGGCCATTTTTTGAGCTACTTTTGTGTCATCCTCAATTAATTCCACAGCGGCCGCTGGTGGCGTCTCACACTGCTCCAATACTGCACTTCAAGCCAACAGTGCGTGTGCTGTATACTGCCAATAAATGAACATCTACGCCCGTTCTCTATCCCTCACGGTTACCCATCCTCTCCAAATGTGTGTGTTTTTGTCAATTACGCGTACTGAAGGCCCTCGAGGTACCTCAGAGAATAAGTTCAGTGTGATGGATTCGCAGGCGACGTCGCATTTTGATTTTTGGGAGAACGCAATTATATGCTACATTCACCTTTCAGGGCTATTAGC
The DNA here is from genome assembly GCF_024500385.1 of Phyllopteryx taeniolatus. NCBI lineage: Eukaryota > Metazoa > Chordata > Actinopteri > Syngnathiformes > Syngnathidae > Phyllopteryx > Phyllopteryx taeniolatus. The sequence goes on from NC_084502.1 coordinate 6,852,770, forward strand.
AGCGAGATATTCCGAGATAAAAGTTTACAAACAGTGACAGGGTCTACAATGAGGCTGGGCTCCTATAAAAATCACTTCTCATAGTCTCTGTTAGCCTCTTTGTACTTCTCCAGTTGAATTGGTTTGAAAGAAGAGGTTCATTTTTCACATGGCCGTCCCCCTGGTCCCCGCCTTTTTATTTTCCCTGCAGTCGGCTCGGAGAGAAGCTGGTGAAAGCGAGAGAGGAGGAGGTGAACAAAATGAAGTGATTTGTAGCCACGTCGGTCGGGACTATTGATCAGAGACCAAAAGCCATTGAATGAGGAGGTGCGGAAGGGCGGTGAGTAATGGGGCTCGTTGGCGGTACCCGGCTCCACAACTAAGCCGGCCACAGGTCATCCAGACCTGGTCGTCCACTATGAAGGCAACGTTTTCATCGCATCCCCCCTGATAGAGACGGGTTACTCGATACTACTGACTATTAAGACTTGTTACTACCAAGTACTGCAGTTTTGGGTGGTACCTTTTCGGTAGATTATGCTTTTCTATTGTAAAAGTTCTATACCAGATCAGAAATTCATCACTAATTTGGCCCGGGACATTGGTTGGGGGTGTCTTCCTTACCATACCGTGCGAGCTTACCTGAACTGTACCACTTGGTGGAACCCTTTTGTGCAAAAAAAAAGAAAAAGATCTCCATTACCTGCAAGATCTCAAATTCTCCTCTTAATGGGCCCATCGGAATAGATACCCCTGTCCCAATTCCTCTTTTCCCATATGGTGACACTAATGCACAAGTTAAAAACATTTCCTCTCCCAGCTATCCTGAGCGCTAATGAGTCTGTGTGCACTTTGTTGTGCTGAGGCATGGCGACGAGGACCATATGGAGGAGGCTTGCCGCTCTCATCTCGGAGCGTGGACGCTTCCTGGCTCGCCATCCAAGCCCTCCCCGGGTACCCCGTGAGATGCATCCTGCTGCCATCTGCTATTGATTTGGGCTTCCTCCAAAATTCATGGGAGATAAAAAAAAAATATATATATATATATATATATATATATATATAAAAACAGAGCCTGGATAAACCCAATGCGGGAGCTAGTTCCCTCTTGTAATGGCATGGCAACCACTCTGCCAAGCGTTGACTGGACAGGAGTCACGAGCAGGAACTATTCCAAAGCTTGATTCAAAGTTCTTTAAACATTTAAAAAGTAGTTCATATCGTGCAGCAACTTTGAAACTGGTTTAGCTTCTGGAATTTCGGATTCCTGCATGTGTTCATCATCATCATCATTTACAGTGTCCGGTTAATGGGGACCGGAACCCCCCGCGAAAGGTGAAAAACCGCAAAGTCGGATTAGTGTCCAGACTCACGGTCTCTTCCCGGCAATCAGCAATCCACAATGCCAATGCAGCTTCCATTTTCACAATTCTCTTATTACGCGGAGTTACCACACGTTTCGCTTCCTTATTGAAGCAGTTTTGCGGATGTTTGCTTCGTCTATCTTGATGTACCGCACTGTATTTATTTTTGGAAAATGTTTTTTTGCATGTCTATGAGTTCCTCATTAGAAAGTGTACCTCACACTTCCTCACAGTGCCTCCCTGTAATTAGAAAGGGTAAAAAAAAAAAAATAGAACACCCGCGGCGAGAGACAAGAAAATATTTCATACAGAAAGTCCATCAGAGGTCTTTGAGAAGTGATGTCACACTCAGTGACGCGAACTAAGCGGCATTTCTCCTCATAATACCGGCTTGGTTGAATAATTGAATCCAAGAGTTTGCCGGCAGCAATCCTGGCTTCCTTCATGCATATTGCAGAGCCGTAGAAATCTGTTCCGTGGCAAACTGCCGCTGAGTTGGAGGAGGAGATGGGAGGTGACAGAATCGGGTTCTGTCATCCATGGCTGCATTATTGATAACGGTTCGAAAAAAGACACGGTAAAGCAGGAAGAGAATGGAATGGACTTGAAATAAAAAAATGGATTCCGTTTCCATCAGTTCCTATTAATTAGTACTAATCAGGGTCCGTTTGGGCTGCAAATTGATTGATTGAAGTCGAAAGTTTGCATGTCAAGTCTGATACATCGTATTTGAATGTTAATGTAAATGATAGCGAGACAGTTACAGTGATTATCTAATACTGTAATCAATGATGCAGAGAAAACTCGTGACAATGATCGAACGTGTGACGGGGTACATAGTTTTAAGCAATATTGAAATGTTTCGTATTCAGTATTATTGTCCTTAATTTCTGTAAGATGTCCTAAGAAAAAGACATACATGTTGTTCTTGTGCATCACTTGTGGGTTATTAATTTCAGTGAGTACGACTTCAACTTGAGAGTTGTGCTTCTCTGTTCTATAACTATAACTGTGTGACTTATTGGTCCAACAAACTCCATGACAAGCGTGACACAAGTGTGATGAGGCAGATGTTCTTTGCTGTCAACAATTGTCAGATTTCACATGAGATTTCTGAAGACACTGCATCCGCTTGCTTTCAAGACTGAAAGAACCCAAAATGAGGGAAGAGATTGATATACTGTAGCTGCTGGACATTTGCTTAGGTAACCATTAGATTTCTCGAGCTAGACTACAAATTAGGACGCCTATTTATTCGGACATTAATCAATTCCATGATGTTTGTCGATTGTTTATTTGTTTGGATTTGGAAACCATTTTCGCTGGAGGGAGTGATGAAAATAAAAATCATCTGTTCCAGCAAACGTCACCATCAGAAAACATGAACTAACGCTACAGGCAATGTTTGAATTAACATTGAGCAGTTATACTAGTTTTAAAACTAGTTAACCACTGTAGGGCTGTCACTATCAAATCTTTTTAGAATCGATTATCCTATAGATATTATATTTCATTTTTTTAAATTATTATGTCCTTTTTTTATTTTTATAAGCTCTGTACACAATTTGAGACAACAAAAATAGCCTTTGCTAAAAGGGTTAACAGTCGTGAGTAGCATTAGCGTGCTAACGATGACCATTTAAAAACAACGCTAACTGCCATGCAGCTCACGCATATATCTTGTTATATGTACATTAGCCTACACATCTAATAGTTTCTTAAAAAACCCTTACAGACGCTCCTCTGTTGTTTTTGGCAATGTTTTTCACTTGTTTAACAGTGTGTCCTTCTGCAACAAAGGTCCATGCAGTCAACACGGACAGTAGCCAATTGGTTCCGGGCGGCACAAATATGCTTTTTAAGTAATATTTTTGATTGCAGAAATTTTTGTGGTCGACTTAGCCGATTTTATTGTATTTTTTTCATAGTCCTAAACCACTGTTAACAAGTCCCTTGTTAATTAAAAATGAATGCGTCCTCTGAATTTGAAAGCTCTCGTACGCTGTGGGCGTGTCCGCTCTATGCCCTCAAACCGCACCCTGCTCACCTGCCGACTGTCAATCAAATACTTATACCATGACCTGGAAAATGGATGTTACTTTGTCTAGTACCTTTCTGATGCCTACACACGACCTACATGTTTAAACGACCCAAAAAATATATCTGCTTAAAGTTTCGGGCAGCTGATATATTTTTGGACAAATGCGGCTCTAAAGTGGACACGCCAGCCCGAAGCCTCGATCCACGTCAAGTCGGACGTCTGAAAACTCTTTGACATTTTTTTTCTCCCCCTTAGAAAGTTAGCTTTACTTCTAAATATACACCACATGTTTGCATATGCTCATTGTTTCTTTGCATGGTGTGTTCAGTTGCACTCCATGCCAGTGGGACATAATTAAAAGAAAAGAAGTAGCATTAGTCAAGGGAGTCTACAAATAGCAATGACTGGATCCCAGAGCAGGCGCAACAATAGGAAACAACATTAGCATGGGGAAATGACAGGCCTGGTTTTGATTTTAAAGATGTGCAATATCCTAACGAGCAGAATATGTATTCCACAGTTGACTTATTGGTATTGCTGCGGAGATGTATACTCTGGCAAAATGAGCAATTTGCTTTGAAAGGTTTATGCCAACAGGAGACTTCCTTGTTGTAAGACTCATGACAATATTCTTCTAATACTCCTAATGAAGTGAAAGTCCTCTCCTGCATATGAAAGACGACTTCACATTTCCCCTCAATGTCCTTATTGAATGCAGTGCTGGTCGAGCCTTTGCAGGGTCAATATCGAGTCTGTTGTTGTGTAAATGTGATCTTATGATCCTGAAAAAACAAATCTTTTTGAACTCATCTTACGTTACCCTAAAAAAAATATATACCGGACATATGATTTGATAATCCTAAAGTGCAAGGACGCCGGCATGTATGTTGTAATTTCGTAACCTGTAAAAATACCAAGTACTACTTTTCCATGAACCATTTTATTACATTTTTGACGCAGTGATACATAGATACACATATTTACGAACTACACTTTATCTTTAGTGGGTTAGTTTAGTTATCTTATTGTACCTTACGTTAAGGAGCGTACCAACCAATTTATTACCACCGCGTATTTGTCTCAGAGACTATCCTTGTATCATGAAGTTATTTAATGCACGCTTTCATTCTGATTGAAAGCTTGATATGTTACCATTTTACCAAGAATTAGAATTTCCCATTAATAAATGAAATTGTAATTGGAAAAAAAAAACTGAAATCCTTTGACATCTCAACAACTCAAGCTTTACTACGTTGTCGGTTTTCATGGATAACAGTAATGTCTTTGTTTTATGCAGTATATAATACATCCAGGAAATGTGTTCAAATAACTACTGACACGACAGCAATAATTATGTTGATGGGTAGGTCCTCTACAACTGTTAACGAATGCTGTTCCAATACATTGTTGTTCCCTCTTCCTCCACCACACATTTAGAAGCTCTGTGCCTGGAATTAGATTTTAACAATGTAATGTGTGATCAGAAGGGATTGATGGAAAGAGTTGCCTTTTGGTGCAAATGAAACCCGTACGTCTCCATGAAGATGAAGAGGGAGTAGAACTTGACTGCTGGTCGTTTGATCGAAACCACCTGTGAGCACGACAGAAAGTTTTGACTCCCCTACACCGGATGATGCAAGCGGCTCTAATTGCCTCACCGACCGTTGTTATGGCAACCTTTCCCGTCACTGGCTCACAAGTTTACAGGCTCCGCCACTAATAGGAGCGCTGTTTATAAATAGAAGGGCCAAGACAGGGAAGCATTAAAAGAGCCCCTCTGAATTACTTAGCATCAGTTTGGAAAAAAAAGGAGTGGCTCCATTTATTGGGCAGTAAGTAGAAGATGGCCCTCCGGAGTGCTGGAGTGTAATGAATTTACACTCATTCAAGATTGATGCGACGCCACCGGAGCTGTGTCTCCCCCTGAAAAAACTCATCACGTCGATCCTCTGATCTCCTGGCTGTCGGCAGGTTGTAATTCGGGGTTTGTGTCGCCGGTCAAATCTGGGGGTTAGCCTCGACACGTTTGCCGTTTGTGCATCGCTGGCCCTGCGCTTCTGAGATATTTGGCTCTAGTCTTGTCACAATTCATGACTTTTAATATTTCATGACCATCTTCCCTTGCTTCCTTCCCGTCTCCTCAACAAACAACTATGGAATCTTTCAAATGCCTGGCATGCCGCACTTACATTAAGACATTTACTTACTATTAAGGGCCAACCTGTCAAGCTTTATTCAGTCGTATGTGGCGGAGATTACATCAGCCAGCATATGCCGTCTTTCGGATGTTAACATAAAGAAATGTCAGTCAATTATTCTCTGCCAGACGAATGGCCGGCAGGTACTGCACGCCTGTTACAAGCCATGATCGCGTTTGTTCGGCTTCAACTTCTGCACGTACACACAATATGAACACGACTAAACATAACATACAACTATCTTAAATCAATAACTATTTAACAATGACGAAGATGGAAAATTGTGTCCAGTCGTGAGTCTCATGACCACCCCCAAAATGTTTCCTACCACTGTATTCACAAATTGTGTTTAATAACTTACTTTTGGTAAAATTCTGAATAGAGTTGAGAATTTCCAGACAGTTTTCGGTGAACAGGAAGAATGCTATCAAATTGTAATTGGAAACAGAGAAGAAAGTCATTTCAGGAAAAAGGTACAAAAGTGGTAATTTAATGAAACAATACTTCAAGTAGCAATAACACAAGTGGCTGCCATCTTTGTGGAAAAAAGAATAATGGGGAATGAGCACTTCAAACGCCTTTGAAATCCTTCCTAACAAATAAATTCAGGAAAAAACGATTGATTACTAAAGTACATGACATAATCTGCTGCCCACACGGCTCTCCTCATAATTTGCACTATTTAAGAGGCTTCACACGATCAGGATTTTTGAGGCCGATCACCCGTCACCGATCAGCGAGTTTAAAAAAAACGATAACCGATCCGATCGCAAGATGGAGCAATGTGTCGATTTAAATGACTTGTTCCTTTACTGTATATATTTGTGTACTGTATACTGAGTATCTTCAAAAGTATTCTCTAGTCTAGTCAGGTCATGTATTCTAATCAGTCAGGTCAAACCAACATTACAACATAACAGAAATAATGGGTGCTAACTTACTGTAATTAAATTACTTTATTGTAATCAAATTACTTCACACACCGAAACTTTAGAGCGTGATTCGACAGAACGCCGGCATGTTTACCTACAACCGTTAGTGCTAGCACTAGCTTGCTAGGCTACATAATGTTTTGTTGCCTGCTCGCGAGCCGTATCATATTAAGAGTACGAGAACATACCTCAAGCAATCCTTGAATGAATGTAATCTGCCGAGCACCAGTGACCACCACCACATGTTTTTCCCCATTTTGTTCTTATTATACCCGCATCGCGATGTTGTCGCCATGGTAACGAGTGTTTCCGGTCTCATTTGAGTTGACAAGATGATCAGACAGTGATCGTCAAAGACGGGACGCGAAGATTTTATTGCAGTAGTCTGACATAGTGCAATCGTGAAAGACCAAATTTGTCTTGTAGTCTGATCCACGCATTACGTGTTGTCTGTCTCAGACACCGCTGACATGTTTATTTAAAAAATAAAATATTTGGGTGTCAGATATTGACAGTACTATGTAAAAAGACACACGACAAGGCTATATATAAACTAGCTTTTTGGATTCAAATATACTGTGCACGATGGCGACGCGGAGTAAATGACTTTTGCGGAGCCGATCGGCGAATTATGACATTAAAGCCGATCAGCATAAAATGGTAATTATCGCCCGATACCGATCAAGGCGATCAGATTGGTGTAAAGTCTACTATTTAAGTTGAGTTTCCAAGGCAACAGATGCCCTTTGAAACGTCACAGTAATTTTGACACGTTGACTTGGTTAAGCCCCTCGAAATTTTGGCTTATTAGTGGATATTTTTAACGGAAACTTTGAACCTCTCAGGTAATCGAAGTAGTAGGTTCCCTGAGTGTCACACGAAACGAAAGGGTCAAGGAGATATGTTGAGAATTAATCAAGTTATATTATTTTACTGTAATGAGACCAGATTTTGTATCACACAAAAAAAACAAAAAAACAACTAAATTTGTCCAGAACCCATCATGTGCTTTTCCAAATTCTTGGTGCCTTGTATTCAAGTTGATGTGGCCATTCCAACCAGACTCAGCATGTTGATAGACTGTAATTTTTGGGAAATCTTGTCACGCTCCTACGAATAGTAAAGTGAAGGTACATCTGAAAATCACAATTGAAGTTTACAAAACCAGTAACTAAATGAGAAACCAACATCAAATCAAAGTACAGTATGAAATGAAATAATTACAGGAATTAAGGGGTACACTGTGATATCAGGCAAAATACAATGTTTAATTGTGTAATAGAGTCCATTCACGTGTCGATACGTCGATTTTTGACAGTAATAAAACAGGGATTACTCAAATTTCCACCCAAAAATTCTATACAGTTAAGTTTTTTTGGGATGTCATTTGAACCACTATTGTTTGTTTTCATTTAAGGAATATCAGCATTGGCAGCGGCTATGGTGTTCCATTACATCGGGTATTTCCACTGGTGTTTCACTTTAATCACAACAGTACTATCACTTCCCATTCATGACTCATTCTGTCGATACTTAAGACAGCGTCGAAGCATCATGTTAAATGGATAAACATCGACAAGGATGAAGTGCTACCTGGAAAAGAGGTTCGCCCTAACAAGTGCAAACTGGAAAAGGCTGTCTTTTCTCTGCAATGGGATTTTGTTTCTCAGCTTCCAATACAAAGAAAAAAAAAATAGCAGCATGGAAGTGAAGCTTGTAACGCCGCAGGGCTCAAGGGAGATTACCTTACACTCTGTGAGTGCATGGAAGAGCAAACATGCATAAGCACACTCATGTTCACTCTGTAAGACCTTTGGACAAAGAATTGCAAAGCTTGTATTTACACTGGAAATGGCACAAGTTTTGTATTATTAATCAATAGTGAGCAAAGTGTAAACCCAGCACGGCGCAGCCATTCAGTCAACATTCTACACAGCAGACTCTGTAGTCACCGACACGCACACACACACGCTTACCAAACACACATTTAAAATCCAAGCACATCTCATGCTGTCAACTTTGCATATATTTCGATAATTTGAATTCATGTCGATTTTTTTGCCAGCGTGTGTTTAAATGTTAACCACTACCAAGGCACTGTATCTAGTTCTTGATCAAGAAGGGTTCTGAGTTGGTTACTTTTAAAGTTCATTTAACTTGTGCCTTAGCTTTTGAGTCTGACCCCAGTAGTAATATACTCCACAGTCTCCACTTTGCTGCATCCTTAAGATAGCTGACATTACAGCCACCTACAAGGAAAAAAGAAACTTTTTATGCCTGTAGTCTACTCATTGTTCTGGTTTCTGAATTGTATTTGGTGATCACGTACACTTTGGGCCTGATTGCAGTCATCATGCAAGGAACTTAAACTTGAAATTAAAAACCTCATTTTTTTGATGGTTAAATGAACAAGGCTGTTAGGAGATCAATTAGATTTGTTGTAGAACTAGAAAATGCTGTGGCGGTTTTATAAATTATGCATTGTGTATGAATACCCATTCTTGTTAAGCCTGTTCACATGAAAATGTTGTAGCATCATCCACTTTTATGCACTGCTGTCAGTCGATACAAACATAATTGTTCCTTTAAACTTGAAATAGCTGCATTTTTATTATTATTATTATTGAAAGCAACTATTATAAATATTCATATACCCTTACACACTATCTACCTATGGAAAATATGACTGGTCAGTTAAGTGTAGTCTATGTTGAATATCTGCACCCAAAGTAAACTGATAATAGGTTCATCCTTTGGTCCCAAACTCATATCACACCTACTCAAAGACCTGCCAATCATACGACCCCAATTCCAATGACGTTGGGATGTTGTGTTAAACATAAATAAAATACAATGAATGAATGGATACAATGATTTGCAAATCATGTTCAATCTGTGAAGCCACCATTAATGCTGAAAGGTACATAGAGGTTTTGGAGAAACATATGCTGCCATCCAAGCAACATCTTTTTCATGGACGCCCCTGCTTATTTCAGCAAGACAATGCCAAACCACATTCTGCACGTGTTACAACAGCGTGGCTCCGTAGTAAAAGAGTGCGGGTACTAGACTGGCCTGCCTGCAGTCCAGACCTGTCTCCTATTGAAAATGTGTGGCGCATTAGAAGCGGAAAATACGACAACGGAGACCCCGGACTGTTGAACAGCTGAAGCTTGGCATTGTCAAGCAAGAATGGGAAAGAATTCCACCTACAAAGCTTCAACAATTAGTGTCCTCAGTTCCCAAACGTTTATTGAATGTTGTTCAAAGAAAAGGTGATGTAACACAGTGGTAAACATGATCCTATCCCAGCTTTTTGGGAACGTGTTGCAGCCATAAAATTCCAAGTTAATAATGATTTGCTAAAAACAATGCAATTTATCAGTTTGAACATTTAATATCTTATCTTTGTAGTGTATTCAATTAAATATAGGTTGAACATGATTTGCAAATCAATGTATTCTGTTTTTATTTATGTTTAACATAACGTCTCAACTTCATTGGAATTGGGGTATATATATATTTTTTTCAATCTTCTTTACCTTTGGGCTTGTCCCTTCAGGGGTCGCCACAGCACGTCATCCTTTTCCATGTAAGCCTATCTCCTGCATCCTGCTCTCGAACACCAACTGCCCTCACATCTTCCCTCACGACATCCATCAACCTTCTCTTTGGTCTTCCTCGAGCTCTCTTGCCTGGCAGCTCCATCCTCATCATCCTTCTACCAATATACTCACTACTTCTCCTCTGGATGTGTCCAAATCAAGTCTGCTCTCTCTAACTTTGTCTCCGAAACATCGAACCTCGGCTGTCCCTCATTTCTAATTTTATCCAACCTGGTCACTCCGTGAGCGAACCTCAACATCATGGCTGGCCTCACCACTGTTTTATAAACTTTGCCCTTCATCCGAGCAGAGACTCTTCTGTCACATGACACACCTGACACCTTCCTCCACCCGTTCCAACCCGCTTGGACCCATTTTTTCACTTCCTGACCACACTCACCATTGCTCTGAACAGTTGACCCCAAATATTTCAAGTCCTCCACCCTTGCTATCTCTTCTCCCTGTAGCCTCACTCTTCCGCCACCACCCCTCTCATTCATGCACATATATTCTGTCTTACTTCGGCTAATCTTCATTCCTCTGCTTTCCAGTGCATGCCTCCATCTTTCTAACTGTTTCTCCACCTAGTACCTGCTTTCACTGCACATCACAATGTCATCTGCAAACATCTTTTTTTTTTCAATAATCCTAGCATTTAATAAACAAAGATGGGTAAAAACATCCTCGCCTTGGTGGAGGTAACTATTTTGTTTGCTGTACAGCATGCCCACCTTGTTTGTTGAGTGTTTTAACAGAAAACATTTTTCGAGGTATTTTGATAGACGCTTGAAAAATCAGTGATCAGTCTTGCTGGAAAACAGTCCGATGAAAGCCGTGTATATCCAAGTTTCGGGTATTTTATTACAACCCCAATTCCAATGAAGTTGGTACGTTGCTTTAAACATAAATGAAAACAGAATGCAATGATTTGCAAATCACGTTCGACCTATATTTAATTGAATACACTACAAAAACAAGATATTTAATGTTCAAACTGATCAACTTTATTGTTTTTAGCAAATAATCATCAACTTAGAATTTTATGGCTGCAACATGTTCCAAAAAAGATGGGACAGGGTCATGTTTACCACTGTCTTACGTCACCTTTTCTTTTAACAACATTCAATAAACGTTTGGGAACTGAGGACACTAATTGTTGAAGCTTTGGAGGTGGAATTCTTTCCCATTCTTGCTTGATGTACAGCTTCAGCTGTTCAACAGTCCAGGATCTCCGTTGTCGTATTTTACGCTTCATAATGCGCCACACATTATCAATGGGAGACAGGTCTGGACTGAAGGCAGGCCAGTCTGGTACCCGCACTCTTTTACTACGAAGCCACGCTGTTGTAACACATGCAGAATGTGGTTTGGCATTGTCTTGCTGAAATAAGCAGGGGCGTCCATGAAAAAGGCGTTGCTTGGATGGCAGCATATGTTTCTCCAAAACCTGTATGTACCTTTCAGCATTAATGGTGCCTTCACACATGTGTAAGTTACCCATGCCATTGGCATTAACGCAGCCCCATACCATCACAGATGCTGGCTTTTGAACTTTGCGTCCATAACAGTCCGGATGGTTCTTTTCTTCATTGGGCCGGAGGACACGACGTCCACAAGTTCCAAAAACAATTTGAAATGTGGACTCGTCGGACCACAGAACACTTTTCCACTTTGCATCAGTCCATCTTAGATGAGCTCAGGCCCAGAGAAGCCGGCGGCATTTCTCGGTGTTGTTGATAAATGGCTTTTGCTTTGCATAGTAGAGTTTCAAGTTGCACTTACGGATGTAGCGCCGAACTGTATTGCCCAATCATGGCACCCACCTGTTCCCAATTAGCCTGTTCACCTGTGGGATGTTCCAAACACGTGTTTGATGAGCATTCCTCAACTTTCTCAGTCTTTTTTCCCACCTGTCTCAGCTTTTTTGAAACACGTTGCAGCCATAAAATTCTTAAGTTCATGATTATTTGCTAAAAACAATCAAGTTTATCTGTTTGAACATTAAATATCTTGTCTTTGTATTTTATTCAATGAAATATAGGTTGAACATGATTTGCAAATCATTGTATTCTGTTCTTATTTATGTTTAACACAACGTCCCAACTTCATTGGAATTGGGGTTGTAGTATATCATTAATTTGTTCAACAAAAAACAACAAACATGACTTTCCTTGTGTTCTATACTGTATGTTACATCCACCTCTCACCCCACCCGCAACCCTGAACAGGATAAGCGGTAGAATATGGATGAATGCATGGATCCTTGTAAAGTGATACTGTACCTTTCTTTGTTCAAATTCTTTCCACATTCCCCAAGATCATCTGTCAATCAGACTGAGTCAGAGCCAGCACATTACTTATTTATTGTTGACAAAGTTTTGGCAGCTGTCGTGGTTTTCCTGTTAAGTACTTTGTGTGTTTGTGGCTCTGGAGGAAGCACAAATCATAAAATACTCGGTCTCCCCCAGGAGAGAACGACATAAGTATGCAGAATGTTCACTCAGTCCACTGCATGCACCTGATACGGTGCACTTCAACTTACACACTTCAACTCTTTGAGGCTATAGTCAGGATTCAGAACAAAACATCGCACTAGCGATTTGGTTCCAAACCTTCATTCTTGGTCTTCCTTTCCTTTCTCTCCAGGTTGTGTGTTAACTATAAAGAGAGAACTCATTTTTTCTCTTTGCCATTCATCACATAATATGAGGATTGTTGCATCCCTCTTAGGATTCTTTGTGGTTCATCCACCGTAAGACTTGTTTGTGTGGAGATCACATTCAAAGTGGTGCTAAAAATGGCAACATGGGCCCTAAATTGTGTCTGTTTCTGCAATTTTGATGACTTCATTGGCATATTTTCACATTGAGTTGCAAGTTTTCAACAACTCTTAAGGGACAGTCCATACAGTGTATAGAACATATTGTCACTTTGCAATGATGTTTGCTAATTTTCTGTTTTTGTCTTGTACAGTGAAGTTTGTCTGTTATTCGACACATTTAGCACCAGAAGCATCTTTTTACAGTCATCATTGTATGTGCAGTATGTTTAATGTTTGAAAATATTCACGAAAACATGGGAACAACGATAAATGCTGTCGGCATTTGTTTTATCAATTGAGGCAATCGCTTCTTATCATTGTCCTCCATCCAGTCCTTTATGACCTTTTTTCAGCTACCGTTTCAACAGTAGATGCCGGAGAACTTTGAGAGTCTCGTCATATTGAAATGGTCATAGAAGTTGCCATTGGAGAGCATAAACAATTGCAGTAAGCCTGCTTTGTCTATGGCTATGCATACTACTTGTCTACGGCTTTGGTACTGCACTTACAGTACATCACTACGATGGTTAAATCTCTTTATGTTCTGTTGCTTTGTCATGCGAAGTTGTCAGACTTTGAATTAACACTTTGTCACTTTGTGCCGCACACACACGTATGCGCACGTATACGCGGTGGCAGTTGAAGTTAGCCGCAATGTTGTTTGTCTGCCAGTCATTCTATCACCCTCGGTCTGTGTGAGCGTGGGAATGAAACACAAACATATGCGCACACACAGACATATTTTCCCTAGATACAAAAGAGTGCGCGCTCAGGTAGCTGTCAGGCATTCTACCACTGGGAATAGTGGGCATGTCTCAACACACATGCACACACACGCACACAACTCTGAAATGCCTTGGGGAGTAGTTGGACTGGTTGCACACACACATGCTCCGTGTGTTTGTGTGCGCGTGTGTATGTACGTACGGTATGTGTGTGTATATATATCTGTCTTTTTCAGTGAAAGCCAGCAGTCGATCCAAGTGGTCATGGTGGACTGCTTAACGGCCCGGCCTGGGAGCGAATGATAAGAAATGGCTATCTGTGTGCAAGTGTGTGTTCATGTGACATGTTTCTCAACAGCACATGAGACTCTCGTAAGTGTGTATTTGTCCACTGAGTTCTGATCAGATTGGGTACCTTTGAGAGCATTTTTACTTTGAATTGTAAGGATTTTTTGCGCAAGGACAGATCGCCAGCTGGCTCGCAAGCGGCCCTCAAAGCGAGCGCAGAGTAGCACCAGCTGGAGCTGCCGCAACACGGGTCAATTAGTTTCTAACTTGATGTTTTAGGTACACGCAACATAGAAAGACAAGCCCGTGCACGTGTTATATTGCATCTGTCTGCTTTATGCTCGCAGCAGTGTGTCAATGTTATATCTGGTCCCGGAGCTAAGGACAAAGTGGGAAGTGTCGCTTTGTTGTTGTCAAAGTTATTATTTCACGTTTGATTGACTTTCAAGGATAATGTGTCTTCATCATTGCTGATTTGTTTACTATCGCAACCACTCCAACACGCTGACATTTTCTGTGATTGGTTGGCCACCAGTCCAGGTTGTCTGCTTGGATAAGCTCCAGCTCACCTGTGAGACTAACGAGGACACGCAGAAGATGTATATTGTGTTGCAATATTTCTGTGCACATCCAGGATGTATTTGTCCCTTTTTGTTATCTTCTGACATTGAACATTTCTCAGTGAGTCATGGACGAATCGCAAAGACAAATTGTAGTCTATATTTATGACAGTAGACAATTTGGTACTGAGCCAAACAAGGATTGTTCGGCCTTGGCACTTCTGTTTTTAATGTGCTAATACTGACGCTTTTCTCTATTTTGCATAGGGATAGGGTTGGGTTGATTCTTTATAGCTGCAATCGTCCCGTTTGCCTTTCATGACCCCAAAGAACCTTTGTTGGCGGCGCAGTGGCCGAGTTCACTCCGGGTTCCAAAAACGCGCATGCTAGGTTAAAAAGACTTGAAATTATCCTGAGGTTCAGATGTGAGTGCAAATGGTTTTCTGTCTCTATTTTCAATTCAGGGTACAGACCGCGTCTCGCCCGAAGTCTGCTGAGATAGGCTCCGGCACACCCACGACACGATAAGCAGTATAGAATACGGATAGATGGATGAATTGTTCTTCGTAGTGTTGTGGTTTCAGGGTGTATTTAGGGATGAGCGCTGCAGTATATGAATACAAATGAATTGAATTGAGTTTTCCCATACTTTTGGGACAAATGTGTTAACTTTGTGTTGACAGTAATTTGTCGTATAACGAACTGCTCTCCTTCAGCTGCATAATGTAACAAGCAACCTCACTCACGGAACGTATCCTCAGTAGGCTGCAATGTTTTTAATACCTCCAAAGTGCCTACATTCAAATGGAAGATTGTTTTGAATACGTCTGTTGTTGTAACAAGAGGAAATAGGTAACGGCGGACATGGCGAAGCTTGCAAAGGCAACATCACTCATTCTTAAGACCTCCTTGTCCTTCTCCTCTGCAGGCTGCCGAGGGAAGTTGTGCGGCTTTGGCGCCGTGTGTGAGCGTGACCCGAACGACCCCGCCAACGCAGAGTGCGTGTGCAAGAGTGGGGATTGTCCATCCCTGGTGGCGCCCGTGTGCGGCTCCGATTCGACGACCTACACCAACGAGTGTGAGCTGGAGAAAGCCCAGTGCCAAAGCCAGCGCCGCATCAAGGTGCTGCGTAAGGGGCCGTGCTGTAAGTACCACCAAATAGACAAACAGAAAGTATCCAGAAGTCATTTTGTTCTTACTGTACTAATATTTGTGTGGACACTTAAACAACATGGGAGGGCCGCCATTTTTATTATTTTTTTTTACATTAGGTGATACAAGGTTGCGACTGCTATTACAAGCCATGTGGACGATTGTATTCCTTCCCTTCAAAACATTGACTTCATATGAACTTTCGCAGGCCACAATATTAGGTACACTAGCACGATCTAATGAGATCCTATACAAGGATTGTATCAGAAATTCTGCCTTGAAAAACAGGTATGAACCATGAATGGAACTATGATTATTATCATAGTGACAGTTGGCAGTGGAATGGACTTGAAGAGCCCTGATCTAAAACCCACTGAATCAGATCAGATTCTTTGTGGGAAGAGCTGAAACATGCAAACCGGAGAAGGCACCCTTCAAACCTAAGACGGCTGGACCAGTTTACTCATGAGGAGTTGGCCGAAATATCTGTAGTCTGGTAGTTGCACAATTCATTTCCAGTTCCTGAAATGGCTTTTATCATTTCTGGCACGCCAATGTCCTTCATTTATTTATTTTTAGAATTATTTGGGATCACAACTGTAAAGCAGTGACTGATTTCCATTATCAGTGACTGTTCTGTTTTTTTTTTCTTTCTTTAACAGAAATCTACCCACAATTTTATCCATGTGGCATGTGTGAATACAGCATATGTGGGCACATGTTATTGATGTTAGCAGTTAACTTGATTGCAACATCGAATTAAACACCAAAGAATAACAATATTGTGAAAAGAAAAGATTTTGAATTGGGGTTTTTTGATGTTTGAGACGTATTGTGATTTCCTCTAAACAGCAGCTAAATTGGGGCTTATCATCATCTTAATACATTACACTCTTTCCTAACACAACACTTTCTTCCGTGATAACAAAGCAAACTTCTCAATTCTGTCCAATCGTGTTTTGCCAATATTGCAACAAAGCCAATGCTTAAACACCACCTCAGGTATTCCAGCCAGTGTGGTTCCACTGCTAATTCCAAGGCTGAGATTACAGTGCAGGTTGGCTTCTGTTACTAATAACAAGCTTGGCGAGTGCTCACCGCAGGTGGAGAGGAAATGTGGAGATAAAAAGGGGCAAGAACAGGTGGGCAAGAGAGGGGGGGGGGGGGGGGCCGCTGATGAGGGAGGCTAGTAATAACAGTGAAACGTTTACCCTAGATGGAGATGAAAGAGACAGACAATGATTGAAGGAACACCAAAAAAAAAAAACGATGGCGAAAGAGCTGTGTGCAACAGAAGCAGCAGCCTTACTGCAGGCAGCAGCGGCGTGTGGTCACTGCGAAAATAAGCACAGCAATCCAAGTGATGAGAATGATGGCGACCGTCTTGCTGAACTTCACCATGGGATAAGAATGCGTGTTTTTAAAAGGTCGCAATCAGAGCGTGGGGAAGAAGATTCAGTCAATTTGCTTCACTGCTTATGCCGCGTAAAGGCAGCTACAGTATGTGAACAACGTTGGAACGGACACAAAGTGCTTTGAAAAAGGGGAAAAGGCCTTCTGGAAGAGATTGGGTTTGACTTCCACAGGTCCACTTCATCTTCTGATCAGTCGGCATCAAATATAATTTGACTTCGATTCAACAACAGGCCTACTGTAGATGTTTGTCACTGTGCTTTTGTGTGAAAGAATCGAATAAGTGAGACGAGGAGGTCATGTGAAGCCACGCGTTTCTTCTTCTCTTTCTAAATTCAAGCAGCGTTGACAGGTCTGGGAGGGTCGCTCTGCCTGAGATTCTAGAGTTTGTGGGCAGATCAGGGTAGTAAAATAGAGAGCATGCACGAGGTGAGACGAATCCTGTCAGTTGGATTATCTTGCAAATGTCCTCATTTGCTGCTTGGAAAGTGATTGGCAGGTGTTCATGGAGGTAAATGAAGTGGCAAGAATCCTGAGAAGCTGTCATGTCTGATTCAAATCAACCAGTCAGTCTTGTCTGCAGTGCAGTCACCAAAGAAGACGAGCATTTTTCATCACATCGTCAGCACCTTTCCACTCGGAGGCGGAGCGTCTGTGCAGTGCTTTCAATGTATCGCACTGGGGCGTTTTAAGACAATTGAATTGTATTTTGTGCATACAAAATGTCAAATTGTTCAAATAATATCTGCCAACCTTTCACGAAAAAATTATGAAATGATGGGAAATTATAGGATTTGTGTGGCAAAATGTTGTGGTTTGTGCACAGCACATCCACGAAATGTGGGATTCAATTGGCATTTTCCTGACTAATATTCAGTGTACAATATCAGCATTCTTGTTGTTAATTACGAAAAGCAAAACATTTTTTTATTGAATATTGTATCTTCTTGGTCTGGGGGGGGGGGGGGGGGGGGGGATCACGACGTAACTGACAGAAGGAGTCAAATCAATAACACGTTTACTTTACTTGCTCATTGGCTTTGTTTTACATGCTTGTACGACTTTCAGTGGATTCCCTGCTCTCTAGTGGTCGCAATCCCCAAAAGATCTTTATTTTGTTTTCATTTTGTTAATACTGACATTAAAATCATCAATAGGTTAATTAATGGATGAAGTGTGGATAAAGCCAAATAAGGAAGAAAATATCAAGAGTCTGAGCATATACAACATCTCCACATTTTCAGTCCGCAATTTTGACTCAGAGGTTGGATTTTTTTTTGGACTGCACACTGCCCTTAAGCTGACTAGTGGACAGCTCACTTATCTCACCAAAGAGGACATTAGAACATTCTAGATGTCCGGGTAATGGCGTTCGTCCCCTCCCGAGGGCCACACGTTGTTGAGATGAGGGCTTCTGTTTGCCCTCAATATTTACAACGCCCGCTTCTTCATGGCTCAGGGCAGCTTATCCTCATTTTGTTGCAAATGGATGATTCAAAATCGGATCGTTTCCATATCTTGACAGTCAAGCAGTAAAAAGATAATGGCCTCAGATATGATCCAAATTAAAAGGAGAAGCCATGTGTGAAGTGAGAGCTGGATGACAATGACAACGACACTCAGTAAAGTGCAGGAAGCATCCGAGGTGAAAAAAAATGAAGTAACGTACGATGAAACATTCAAAATGAAATGCCCCTGATGTCGTTCGTACAATTTTCGGCAAAAGTGCTGCTTTCACAAAACGTCAAGAAATAACTTCTTTTGCAACATATAAACGGGCAGTGTGTCTTGGGCAATGAGAGGAGCCCAAAATGTTGCTAAGTGTAGCAACCAAATCACAAAGTTTTGTTTTTTTTTTCAGCCCTGTTGCGAGGGGAACGCGAGGTTGATATTCTGTGCCCGTAACGGGGTTGCCTTGGCCACCGGGAACCGTGGGGCATTGCTGGATAACTCATCTTCGGCAACCGCTATAGGGGAACGTGGACTTTTCATTCGTCCTTACTTTAGCTTTGTGTAAGCTCCGCAGGCAATGCAGGATGCAAGTGTGCACGTGGGCCGACCTGACTCAAATATGCATCGGCATTGTGTGTGTGCATGCGCGTGTGCCCTCTACCGCTACCTTCGACTCCATCAATGCCAATCCCTCGCTCGCTGAGTTGTAGATGATTATATCTGGCCACGACACAACACACTTACACTATCTGTGCATGGAAAAAGACATCGGGCTCCTTCACCTGTTGCTCCATCTGCTGACGCGCTGCTAGCGGCTCCAAAGGAACCGTAGACAACATAGATTGCCAGCTCGAGACACGAGCGCGGAACAGCAGAAATACAAACAGACAATACCCCATGTATACGCTGAGATATCGGCTTATGTATGGAATAAGAACATTGTGATATACAGGATATATACTGTACACGAACACCAATTCTTATACTGCGCAAAATATGATTCAAGACAAAATATTACACTACTGAATCAAAGTAAGGAACTTTAATTAGAAATAAGGTCAACATAAGGACTGTAAGTTGTATAATAGTCATATATCAGATAATAGTGGAGAAGGGAATGACATTAAATACACGTTTATAAAAAGTGTTTTAGTGGTAGTGGTATCATATTTCACGGCACAGGGAAAAAAAACAAAACAACAACAACAACAACGCAATCTCCACTACCTGCAGCCAAACACACAAGGAAACAAATTCGAAAGGAGTCCCACGAAGATTAAACATTCTTTCCAGAAGGAGAAACACAAAAGTGATTTTTGCTGGTCAATTGTTAAAAGAAGGAGCCTTAAATGAGGCAGTTTTGTTAATGTTTTTGGTCTGGCCTTTTCTTTGAACCGGGCTGTAGAACGTGCAGATGCATCCCCTTCTAGTGGCTACCGAGAAGAGCGCTAAGTGCGCATCCTACATTATTCCTCTCTTTTTTTGTCCCCTTGGTAACAACTTCTGCTAGCTGGTGGAGGGAGATGCATCGTTCTGCGGATTTTCCGCTTGTACAGTATGTCCTGTATTTGTTGTCTTTGGTCTTACGTCGTCCCTCCTCCGCCCTCGCCAGTGAATCTCCTTCTCTCGCTCTTGTTGTCGTTCGTGTCTCCCAGTATTCTTTTCATTCCCGACTTTCTGACCGATGTAGCGTTGTCTGCATGTTTGCCTTTTGCGTGAAATTAGTGATTGCAGTTCACTCCGAAATTCTTGGTAAACGCGGGTGAGGGATGCCGAATTATCCTCAGAAATGACTTGATTGTGGTCGCTGCGTCAGATTTGATCCAATATGCTCCCGCGTGGCTTTGAGCTGTATTCGAAGCAATGCCGGCTTTATGGGCAAAACAACAATATGTACGAATTAAAATTGTGTCTTTCAGAGACAACTAGAGTATATAAACAATAAAAGATGATAAGAATGGCAAAATCTGTTACTACAGTGACAAATGGCCAGTGCTAATAATGCCTTTGTTAAGGCATTATCAAAAGATGACCTAATGAATGCATGCACGAAATATGTACTTTGTTGTAACATATTGTCTTAAAAGACTGCATTTTCTCATAAATTGACGGGCTTTATTCACTTAACTGCCGTGAGTTGATGTAATAATACATTTGAAGAATCTTAGTTTTTCTATGATATGTGGACTTTTTTTTTTTTTTTAAATAACAAATAAATAACGATGTCAACTGATGACTGGAGAAACATCGCAGGAAAAGACGCCGGTCATCTGGCATCCCTGTGGAATGACTGAAAGGCTATTTCTCCTCATTATAGGACAATGTAAAGTTATCGTTTATGAGAAGCCTTTCAACTCTCCACCCTTTTGAAAGGTCTTTCAAAGGTCAATATGCTCTGACCTAAAATTGAACAAAACTCCAGAAAAATCTCTAGATCGGAAATTACCCATGCAGATTAGAGCTCAACCGTCTGATCCACTTTCCTCACTCCCTTCCTCCTCGTTTGCCTCTTTAAGATACCATCTCCTCATTTCTTGCCGCTGCTTGCTGTCATAAGCAATAATGTGCATGCGCAGATACACACGAACACAGACTAATCAAATTTCTCGTGGGGGATTGTTTAACACATTTATGCACGCTCACACTAACACACAGAGGGCATTAGGTCACGGTATATAACTCAATTTCCCTGCTCTCATTTCCCAAAGGCTTTGCTTTTTGCTTGGTATTCATAACCAGAACTTTGCCAGACTCACCGTGTGTTTTTTTGTGTGTGTGTGTATGTACTGTATATTGTATGAATACAGCACGCATGTGGAAACATACTCACAGATCAAATCTACTTTCTTGTTTCAGGTCCTACGTGTTAAACAAGCATGCATCCATGCAACACAGATTGTGGAAACACACACCGATTATCTGTTATACGTACGTGCCAGCATAGAGACAGACTGAAGATTGAAATTGTGAAATTGTGACATTTCCATGTAATAATACTGCTACAGTTGTCATTTTGTCCTGCATTCACTTCATAACGGACTGTAAAAAGTTACGTTAACAAGACAAACAAATTCTTCCTTTTCTTTGCCAGTTCATGCGTGGAGTATGTCGCAACAACGCTTATGCTCTCCCGGGTCGCGGGCGTGCTCGACCCTATCCCGGTTGACTCTGGGCGAGAGGCGGGGCACACCCTGAACTGGTCGCCAGCCAATCGCAGGGCACATAGAAACAAACATTCACACTCACATTCACACCTACGGGCAATTTAGAGTCCATGCAGGTTTCTGCAATGTGGAAGGAAACCCGAGTAGCCGGAGAACATGGAAACTCCACGCAGGCGAGGCCGGATTTGAACCCGAGTCCCCAGAACTGTGAGGCAGATGTGCTAACCAGTATAGAAATATAAGTAAAGGTAAACTAAGATGTCGTGATATAAGTAAAACATCAGCGGAGAGCGAGTCAGGTTATGTGTGGCTTGGTCACATTGTTGAATTCAGGATCGCGATTGCATTTGGTATACTAGTAGCATTTTTTGGTATAGTAGTAGCATTTTTGCTTCAGTGATATTTTTTATTATATCATTCACCCATATAACAGAAAATGTCTATTTTATGTACTACCTACTCTTTTAATTTGTTTTGTTTAAATTGTAATTCATTTTTCTTAATATGACTCGGTACAGGCTACAAATTAGTCCACGTGCTTTGATCAAATGAGCAAATGACTATTATCACACAACAACATTTGTTAATGTTTATATTTCTCGTGTCCAAGGTGGGAAAGAGTGAGGAAAAAAAGGTGCAATTTTGCAGGTCAGAGATGCTGAATTGACATTGATTCTCTGGGGATTATTGAGGAGTGAGTGGAAGCAGAGTGCACCTATTAGAGTTCAAGTGGAGCCTTTAATGCATTCATATGGACTATGTTTATGTGTAAGTGCTTCATGCTCAAGTGGGATTATTATAGTTATGGTCATAAGTCTCGATTATTACTCCTAATTGTTTGCAAAGACTGTGTACATACTGTATCTAATTGTCCAATACTTGGCTCCGCCACCAATGAGTCACGTTAATGGCAATGAGGGTTGCCATTAACGTGACCCTGATTTTTTTTTTTTTTTTTTTTTTTTTTTTAGGTTTTCAGAAGACGTATTGATAGAATTACAAATACACAGTATACAGTATAGTATCCGAGCTCGATCTTTATTTCTGTTTACCACAGCTTGTTGTGAACCAACCAGTATCCAAACTCTTATCGACGTATTATTAAGACGTATCGTTATCATCAGCATGCCCGGTGCTAGAGCTTCGACAGTGATCTCAAAAACTAACTGCAGAAATGCTAACGGTGCACCAAACTCAACTCCTTTGCGACTTGTATTTGGATACAATGCAGTTGACCAGTAGACAGTACCTGTAATATGACATAATATGAAGTGTTGTGGAGTAACTAATTACATGTAACGAGATGAAGTAAGTTAATTACAAAATGGACGGAATTTCCATCATTGCTATTTTGGTTACATTTGGAAAAATAGCCACAAAAGTTAGGAATTCTTTTTCTTAACACTTCCCCCTTTTTAAGCTGATGCTTGTGATTGGCTCTCTCTGGTCACGTGGCATTCTGCTGTAGTTTCAAACGTGACGTGTTTTTCCAAATATGACCTTGACGTCCCACCTCACGGTGCAGTGTATTAGTTTGTCAGAGATTTAAAAAGGTTAGACTTAAAGTTACACTGGAACACCTAAAAGAACATGAGACTTTGAAAAAGTTTCATCTTTATAATTTTCAACTTTTTATGGAACATCCACTTATCTGGGTTGTCATAAGAAGCGGGAGACTAAATTGTGCACATTTGTCATTAGGTCAACATGGTATGGTATGGTGGTTTTCCACATGCTCTACACGTATAATGCAACAAACACATTTTTTATTATGTATTTACCTTTCATAATCTTTTGTTGTTATTTATTGTTATTGCTTGTGTAAGGAACAAATGTGATTCATTCCAAAATAGGGATGTATGGTTTTAGTCCAAGGATTCTTTTGATGCGGTCACTCAAAATGAAGAAAACCAATCAAAAGATAATCAAATGTAATTCGCTATATTACTTTGAGAAAGTAATTGGAATAGGTACACTACTACATATTACATTTTCAACTGGATAACTTGTCATCCTAACCAACTCCATTTCCAAAGTCCCATTCCCATCGCTGAATACTTTTTGAGATGATATACTTTTCATTTTAACCCAAAACTGAAGTCGTAGTGCATTTGAAACCCTTGGCGCTTAGCAAACTATTGGACGCTAATGTAGTGTTTTGTTTGGTTTTTCTCTTGTGGGTCAGGCGAGTCATTTGGCGAAACCATAATCCCGTCTCTTCATCTGTCATGTAAATGTAATTCAAAAGGAAATGTACATGACTGCTTGGTTGGAATATGAAATATGAATATGATTGATAAATATGACATTTCTGCAGGCCTAAACCCTAACAACAGAGGACTTCATCCCAAACATTATATCACTCTTCTATCTATCGAGACTTTTTCTCAAAGTGGTGAGTGAAATGAAGTTGGAGACCACATACGCAAGTGCGCTTTGTTCACGAAATGTTGAATAATGCGTTTTTTTTTTTTTTTTTTTTGGTTCGACTTGCATTCTCAAGGGCAAAACAGCATAGCGGGGGGAAAAATAAAAAATACAAAAACTCAGAGAGAGAGGGTGTCAGTTCAGTGAAACTGTTTGAAGAAGGACATCAAACATGGAGAATGATCCTCGAGTGGACTTTGTGTTGAGAAGGATGAAGCAATATTAACCCTTTGGCCTTTTCGTCATTTCAGCCTATTTGCTCCCAATTCATGTCCTATTATTCCACATTAATGTTGTTTATTTTTTCAGTTTCAGCCCTGACCCTTTTCCTTATCTCCCATTTGCACCTTTCAGTCTTATTAACACTTTGCTCTACATCTTCTCTCCACATTTCCTTCTTCAGCCTAAACATTTACTTTCCTTTCTTCATCTGAAGCCTTTACATCGTTTTAGTTTCTCTTTTATCTCAGTTTGTTCATATCACATTTTTGAATTTACTGAAGGAAAACTGGCTCTGCCTCTCTGTTTCCATAGCAATGCATCTCCAATAATAATAAAACGCATAAAGTATAGAATAAGTTTAAAAGAGTTCATTATTGACATTATTTTACACTATTTTCAGTCCACTCAACATACAGTACGTTTCGATATTAAAAGGAATAAAACATACCATAGATACATTTGTAGTTACAAAAAAAAAAAATGAAGCTATTGTTTGTATAATAAAATGGAAAGTAATTGACCACAAGTGTGAGATTAAAAATAATCCCTGTACATCGATATAGAAAGTGCTGGAAAAGCGCATGGTTTTGACATAGGGAGAAAAAAAGAAAAAGAAAAAAAAGCATACAAATTTTGCAATAGATTGATCAAACAACAACGCAAGTATTGTAATCTCTTTAGGTTCCCACGATGCAAAAACAAACAGCATTTATACTTTCATGTATGTGCTTAGTTAGAGCTCATTAATACTGGATGACAGTAATCTCAAATTCAATATTATGAGCAAGAACAAAAAGTTTGGAGAAAAAGTTCCGCCTGAGGGGAAAGTACTTTTTTCCACATTTTATTCTTTTATATATTTAAAAATGAACGTACACCGACCGGGCACAAAATTAAGGCCACCAGCAAAATCTAATGAGGTCCAATAAATGGGCTGTATTAAAAAAAATAAAATAAAAAAAAAATCATATCTCAGTGCGGCGGTCATTAAAGCATAAACTCTGAGCATGTGTTGTGCTTTTCCTCCATTTTTTGGGGGACACTTATTCCAAAAGGAGCAAGCCTCAACAAGAGGTGTTAAGAAAGGCCGAAAAATATCCTGTACACGGAAAGTCGAGTGATGCAAGCAAACTCCAATTCAAAGCAGTAAAATCGCTTGTTAGCAAAGTTAAAAGATAAAAATACTCTTATATTCTCATTTTGCCAAATTGCCAAATGTGCAACATGACTCGGTGTCACATTACAACTTCATCATTTGGAGTTAAAGTTCCAACTTTACTTCTTAATACAAACACTTGGTACTGCAATTTTCATGAATGTTTTAATACATATGCACAGCTACTAAAGGTTTTATTCCAGTGATGGTGTTTAAGCCTGGAGCAGATATTTTGCATTTCCGCAATTTCCGAAAATTCCACATCCGAACAAATCAAACAACAGCGTTGCAAAACAAATTGTGTTCCAAGTATGATGCAGTGCAAAGTACTACAGGCACAATAATACGTTGTCAATATACACCAAACTATCCATAAATCCATTTTCCGTACCGCTTTATCCTCACAAGGGTCGCGGTCTGCTGGAGCCTATCCCGGCCATCTTCGGGCGAGAGGCGGCGCGCACTCTGAACTGGTCGCCAGCCAATCGCAGGGCACATAGAAACAAACAACCATTCGCGCACACGTTCACACCAACGGGCAATTCACAGTCTTCAATCAATGCGAGCGGAGTACCCGGAGAAAACCCACGCAAGCACGGGGAGAACATGCAAACTCCACACAGGCGGGGCCGGGATTTGAACCCCGGTCCTCAGAACTGTGAGGCAGATGTGCTAACCAGTCGTCCACCGTGCCGCACCACAAACTACAGTCTAGTTATTTTATTTCCAAAATAAGAGAGTCTGCGAATGTTCACTTTTTCTTTGCTGCCATGTTTCACTAACGACTTCCTCCCTCTCATGTCACTGTCACCTTGGTCGCCATTCTCCTCTCTTTTTCTTCTCGTGCTGTTGGGAGGTTGGGGGTTCTTGATTAAAACTCACACTGCCAAATTCTCCCACATCGCATCATTGCATTTGATTAGCTACAGTCACCCCCCCCCCCCCCCCCATTGTCTTCACGGCCTGCACAACAGAAAGCAGCCCGCTCATAAGCATGCGTGCACAAAAAGACATTTCGAAGCATCACAAACTCGTCTTCACGCACCTTTACGCATGCACCGCCACTCGGTCTACACGCACACGCACGCGCGCACACGCACGGGCTGCTGTTGACGCTGCGGCGCCAGGGAGCCAACTCAAGTCAGCGTGTTGCTGACACCGTCCTGTCCCTAATGAAGCCTTAATAAACTCGCAGTGGCAAAGAGTGGATCAGAGAGCAGAGCTGAGCCCACCCTAATATCCCAAGCCACCTGCCTCCTGGACGCCTGCGGTTTGGATGAGAGGGGAGAGGATCGCAGTAATCGGCCCCATCCTCCAAAGCTCCTCTGCCCCACTTTTGAGGAAGACATTCTCCTCCTCTTCTTCCACTTGCTTCTTCTCAGTTGTCAGTCATCATGCAACTAAGTCTTGTTACATTTCACTGTGAAGAGCTTTGAAGTGTATTTTCTCACCTCATCCAATACACTTTATCCAAACAGTAGTTCCTTTAAAATCTTTTTTTTTATCAAAACATGTAACAGTTACCTTACCGATGCACTGTATTTAATCTCAATACAAGCTCGAAGGTGGGTCAAAACCTATTCCAGAATGCTGCTCCGATTTATTCATATTTTGAAACAATTTCCCACTCATCATAACACTGCCATAAAAAGATTTCATGGCACACCATCATATATTAAGATTTTATGAGGGTATTAGGATGAGTTTGGGTTTGTTGGAAGGAACATTTGAACATTCTTAATTGTCATACAAATGTAAGAAAAAGCTAACCACAAATGATAGAAACAATAGAACAACTGGTCTTAACTCAGAGTTCAGGACTTGCATATTGAGGGGGCAGTTGCCCCCCCCCCCCCCCCCGGTCTTGACCTAAAGTGCCCCTTTTTTCACCCTTAGTGCCCCCGATGTGTGCGGCCAAAAGTGCCCCAAAACCACTGACTGAAAATGTGGCCTGTCTGATGAAATCCATTTAAACCCGCTGTGTGACAGCATCACTGAGCTATTTCCGTGTAAATGCATGCAATCGTGTCAATTAGAAGAGCTTTGGAAATTGTTGACCTCATCAATTCAAACCAATCAAAACAATCTCAATCCAGTTGCCATTGGCTGGGCCAATCAGTCAAATGTTAACGAATAGCTGAAAAAGGCTCCTTGCACATCTCCACCGAAGCAACACCAACATCATTTCCATCACCGACTTGTACACATTCATAGATATCCGGTTCCTCCCTATGTATACATTTTGCTATTCATTCATTATTTATTGAGAAAAAGTGATTAAAAACCTGCTAGTGCATTCCAGCCCCGAGGCCAAGCAGTCTCAAATCTGTCCTCCTGACTTCGAGATGCTGTCTCGCCTCGTTTGTGCGAAAATGTCATCGCTTTTCATCTTGATCTTGTCTGTCTATTTGTCAGTGTCCTTATCTTCAGTTTTGCCATTACCGTCGCAGTTTAAAAGGCGCAGAGATTTTCTCCGCCGATAGCGACTCATTTAGTTGGCGGCAAGGATCGTTCTAATTTTGCTCCCTGAAAATGATTGCTGTATTTCAGCCCTCTATATTTTCTTCCGTTAGCTGGAATGGGAAATTGACTTGATCCGCCGAGGAGATTGGAAATCTATTAATTTTTTTTTTTTTAACTATTACTGTTGAAACCAGAAGTTGACATATGTAACGGATTTCGGACCGCACTGTGCAACAGACTTCAAAAGAGTCTGGGACGCTGCATTAGACTGGCATTACCGTTTTGCACGTCGTGTTTACCGTTAAGACTTAACATGACCTTTGAGCTGCTCTGATAGCTTCATAGAGGTCATTACTTGAGGACCCCAGGATCATCAGTGCTTCATTGTTCCGACCCAATTAGAGTTTCAGCCGCCGCTGATGGCTCACAATGACGATATGATTTCCATCAGAGAGCTGCTATTTAATGCTTGATTTGAAAGCTGCTTTTCAATGCTTTTAAATTAGGTCCAGAGTTCTTTTTGAAATGCTCTGGGAAGATGTATAAAAAATAAAAAATAAAATGGGGGAGAAAGTGTTCGTTAGCGAGTCCTCCAAAGGACTTGACGGGAGCAGAAAATAAAAGGGAGGAGAATGTGTCTTGAGTATGTGGAGAGAGAGAAAGAGTGGGGGATATGCTTTGATGAAGAGGAGTCTTCATAGCACTTCTTTCTTCTTACACATCCATAAAGTATCTCTGCTCACATCTCGGGCTCTTATTAAAAAGACAGTGATGTCATATCATCCCGGAGGCAAGGAGCAGGGGATCATGCGTTCAAGAAGAAAGTCTTTTTTTTAAAGGGAGGGGAAATACTACTCATCCTTCCTCACATCGTGTGTGTGTGTGTGTGTGTGTGACTGGGGGTTGTTTATGTACACAGAGAGTCCCATATTTCTAATTAGGAGTAGGGTCTCAATGTAAAGTATGTTATTCTAGATTATAATGCAGCTTTGGGGTCAAAGTAAAAAAGAAAAAAAAAAACTCTAAAGCTCAGCTTCAGCTGTTTGGTGGTACACCCATAGACCACAGGACATAATAATATCGGAGGCTTTGCTGGTTCTTCTTTATTCCAATGCCTCTATTTCTTCAAGCGGATGACCGACCGACCACAATTAAGAGAGGAGGTCACTATTTGAAGAAATGTCGTGTTTGCGTGCGTATGCTAGTGTTTGTGTGTGAATGTTTGTTGCAACAAGGAGAATTTGACTTGGCATGCGTACACAAGCATTTGGGAAGGTTTCGGAAGCGGGAGAGCTGCCGGCGTTTCGCTTCTCTTTTCATGAGAAAACAGTCAAATGTTACAGTGATAAAGAAGAATTGCGCTGCTGGATGACGACTGTGTTCCGTTCCCTTTTTGTCGAGCTCACGAACCCCTTGAACGGTCTCCTTTGTTGCCAGCAAGCATAAGGCCCAATTGAAAGTTGCAGCAGTGACTCACTCGGCGACAAGTGGCACGCTGTTTAATTAGGCTGAAAACAAAGTCCTCCGGGAGAATGCCTTTCCCATTTTTCTCTTCTCGCTCTTGGACTCATTTGTGGCAAGGTAAATATTCAATGGGTCCCTTCGTGGCCGCGGCGATTAAAGCTCGCGGGAGCATAGCGGAAAAGCATGTTTGGATTTCAAAGCTCCGAAATCAGAATGGAACACAAGGCTGCAAAAGTACGTCTCCTACGAGGGATGTCAAGTACTTCTTGACATGTTCGATGACTGCAAAGTGCACGAGCCGCCACTTCAAAAACAATGAACTGTATGCCGTGAAACAGTCCGTTGTTACAGTAACGGCAAGAGTGCCCTCAAGTGCAACTGTTTGGCAGCAGTTCTAGTGAGAGTCACACAGTTGTTTTTTGTTTTGTCTTGTGTTTCCCTCCCTTCAGCTCTCAAAGACCCTTGCGCTGAGGTGACCTGCAGCTACGGCAGCACCTGCGTGCAGTCCACTGACGGCTTGTCGGCTAAATGCATGTGCCCGCTGGGCTGTGAGGGCAGACCGGAGCGGACAGTGTGCGGCAGCGATGGGAAGGACTACCGCAACGAATGCGAGCTGCATCAGTATGCCTGCAAGAACCACAAGAACATCAGGGTGCAACATCAAGGACAATGCGGTAAGATTTGGCTCGCATTTTGCAGCTTTTTCAGATCGTTTGTCTGACTTGATTTGGTTGGGACAGACTCAGTTTAAGTGATTTTTGGATTTTTTTTTTTTTTAATTGAACAGGTCTGGAGGTAATCAGGCTTGGGTGAGATCAGTGCAAATGTACCCCAAATTGTGATTAGCATCAATGAATCCGTGATTTAACAATGACTTTTTTACACAGGCTGTTTTTCCTGATTTTGTCTTTTCACTCAGTTCCTGAAAAGCATTGTATATTAAACTAGTATGCATGAGGTGCGTCAGAAAAGCTCCAAGACTGGCGTCACAGGCGATAGATTTCAAAGCCAAACTAAAAACTAAAAACCACGTGTTTTCCCCTTCAAACTCCAGATGATCAGCAGAGAGGCGAAACGTGAATTGCTAGTTAAGGGGAGTTATTGTGAAAATCATAAAACACGAAACAATCAAACGAGCTTGACTCTATCTGAAAACCAAACAAATAAATGAGAACCATATTTTTCTATTTGGCAAGCCCCGAACTAATGATAGTATCGTCTTGTAAGCAGAAACTTTGGCGTTTCTCTCTTTCCTTCACTTTCAATCTATTAGCTCTGGCAATTATTTTCTTCTTCTCGTTTCCCACTTCCTTACAATGTGCTCCTGCGAATTCTCGTTTTTTCATTCCGCTTTTTTTTTTTCCGCCTCACACCACTCCTGTAGTTTAAACTGTTGTTCTAAGTAGCACTTGTCATTTTCACAGGGCCAGCACCACACACACACACATACTCGTTTGCATCTAGCTATGGTTGTTTACTCCCGAGGCGACAGCCCACCCCCCACGCACCCCTGCAGCTCCTTTTTGTCTTGTGGAGAGCCAGATGGAGAGTGAGCACAGCATTTTCTCTGTCAGAGACATAGCCCGGTGGTGGGCAACGAGAGATGGACATGCGGGTCTGCAGACAGAATGCTGGTCGCCTAAATCCAGCCCGAGTCGGCCCACGGGGAGCAGCGCCGCCCCGATTTCTGCAGCAAACAGGCCATTCTTTTTGTAATTACCCTCCTTGCTCGACTGGAGGAGAGCAAGGATCCTGGAAGCTGTTCTTCTCACTTAATGGGAGATGATAATGGTGTTGCTCTCAAGTAATGGCCTGGCTGGCAGTGAGACGCTGCCTTATGCGGAGACAACACGCGCATTGCGATAAAAGACCTGTACGCTTGTCTTCTCGAGCCTCTGCATTGTCCTGGTAGAAAACCTTCTCCTGACTCTCAGAAGCCACACATTTGCGCTCCTTGTTTCACTGCCAACAATCATTTGTGAACCATTTTCCCATTTCTGTTTTAGATGTTCTTTACACTACTGATGAGTATTAATTGCTTGTTAAATCCCTGGATTAAAGCAGACATATCTTTGTTTTATCTGTTATTCAAAGAATTGTTAGTTGCGGCCCTAGACATTTGTTTTTAGTGTATGCGTGCACTTGTATGCGACAATGTGTGTTTTTCCTTTGATCGCACTCTCTGAAAAGCCCGAGCATTGTGTTTCTTGAGATATCGCCAACGATTCACACAGCATCCTTGTTACGGCATTTTAGGTCATTTTTGCAGATGCGCATGACAACGTCATCTGTACAAAGATTAATTTTTTCATAAGTTAATTAACCTTATAAAAGGTACCCATAGTTATTACTTTATGTTTACTTTTCCTGTCTACGGCTTTCATATATTCTATAACTCAAGAGTACTTGGAATGTCTTGCTGTGTTTTAATGTCACACTGTAACATAAATCCTTTGTCTCCCCTCATTCTAAAAGCGTGGCAAGCAGGATAAAGCCCCGAGTCGTGTTTCGATGCGCAACAACGTCCTCTTGCTCATCCACAAACCAATCCCATTATGATCCAGGGCTG
The DNA here is from genome assembly GCF_024500385.1 of Phyllopteryx taeniolatus. NCBI lineage: Eukaryota > Metazoa > Chordata > Actinopteri > Syngnathiformes > Syngnathidae > Phyllopteryx > Phyllopteryx taeniolatus. The sequence goes on from NC_084502.1 coordinate 6,884,765, forward strand.
ATAAGGCCAAACAGGATAGCCTGCAGTGGGGGAGCGAATCAAACCGAGCGCCTCTTTATCTTTTTTCTTGTCTCCCTTAGGATCAAGAGCACACTCGGAGGTGCGCTCCCTCGCTCAGCTGAGGATAATATAATATAATATAATATAATATAATATAATATAATATGTGGAGAGCAGCAGGAACAGAGGCGTTTTCTTCCATTCTAACACTTTCTTAGGCTCAACAATTCCATTGGTTCATTAAAGTGGCCTCGCAAACTGCACACACAGATGTGCAATTTCCATGTTGGAGCCACATGCTCCATTGTTATATTTTCAACTTGAGGGATTTTAATTAGGGCTGTCACTATTCAATCTTATTACAATCGATTGTCCTATAGATAATTCGTCGAGGACTCGAGCAGATGCCCCCCCCCCCCCCCCCCCCCCCCCCCCTTTATTTATTTTGGTTTGCATTTTGTAATAACTGCTAACATGCATTTTATTCTCATTTATGAAGGCTGGACTTCTATCCTTCAACTGCATAGGTCGGTACTAAGTGTGTGGTATCAACTCTACAGAATTTGAGACAAACAAAATCAGGCTTTGCTAAATGGTTAGCATTCACAATTAGCATTAGTGTGATTACCATTTTAAGTAAAAAAATTTTTAAAAAAAACTCTGCTAACTACCATTCAGTTCACTCATACATCATCTTATATGTACATTACATATCTAATAGTGTCTTAAAAATCACTTACAGACACTCCGCTGTCGTTTTTCGCAAAGCTTTTTCACTGGCCCAACAGTGCGTCCGTCTGCAATAGATGTCCGTGCGCTAAACATGGACAGTGGCCAAATGGTTCCGGGCGGCTCAAATTGATTCGAAATTTTTGCATTGACCAAATTTTCTGAGCTCAGCCGCTTTTTTTTTCACAGCCCTGATTTTAATGCTACATGACTATCTATGGTCTGAACAACCACAACTGATTTTTTTTTATCTCACAAATAAAGTTGGATTTCAAATGCATGTAGTCAGAGTTTCTACCTTGGAGCAAATCCAATGTACTATAACCTGATTTCACAGAGATGAAGAAATGTGACGATGAAATAAACACCTGCACCATTGTGGACTTTGCTGTAATACTCTTAATACTGTATCTTCTTGCGGTGTTGCACCAGTCAATTAACACTCTGAAATGTATATGTCTCCACAGACCCTTGTAAAGACAGCGAGAACAGTCTAAACACAATGTGCCGGGTCGAAGCCCTCACCCGCCAGCCGCTCGTCTTCGGCTTGCCCGAGTCGTGCCTCCCAGCTAGCGAGCCGTTGTGCGCCAGTGACGGTGAAACCTACCCCAGTGACTGCGCCATGAGAGCAACGAGCCTGCAGAAAGGAATTAAACTCCGGAAGATTCACGGCGGATGGTGCAGAAGGCTGGGTAAGCTCCCTCTTAACCTTGCGTGCATTCTCTTCCTCCAGTCCAATCCTTCACAACAATGTCATACTCGCAGCAGTTCGCAGATCAATTGCTGCTTAATATTTGACGAGGCAGATTAAGACCTCACCGTGATCTAACCCCTCTCAGTGGCAGAGATAAGTGGTTCTGAGGCCTTAAGGTCAGTCCCATGCAAACAGTAGCCTCCTCCAGCCTGATAAGAGCCTCCTGGCTGGCTATCAGTGGAAGTCGAACAGGAGGAGGAAGCCACGGTTGACAAGTAGCTGTCAGCATGTACTGTTCGTCTGATAGCCCTCTGAAGAAGACCAGTTTCCCCGCTGTGTTTTCATCAGAGGCGAGCACAGGAACAGGAGTGCAGGTTTAGGCGTGGACAGACTGTAATGTGTGTTGAACATCAAAAACAAGAACCGACAGTGTCAAAGGCTGAGAAACGCTTTGAGACTGCAAATTGGACACTGCAACATGATCCCCTGATAATTTAGTGGGCGATGGTGTGGAAAGTGTAGCATGATGTTAAGTTATATTTTCATCATTTTTTTTCATCTAATTAACCAGTTTTTCAATTTTGTGCAAAATTGTACTGTTAACTGAAACAAGCTCAGTAGCTAAAGGTTTGATCATGTACCTCTTTTTTTTCTTTTTTAGCCCTTTCTGCTCTGCCAATTTTAAATTACAGAACAATTCAATTTGAAAAATGGATATGTGGAATCCTATCCCTCAGCAAATGACAAGTTGCTAGCTAATCAAAATGACCATTTGGACATGCTATTGCACATCCTTGTAGCCCTTTTACTGAGATGTAGCACCAATGTCATTACGTGTGGCATTGGGGGCTTTTAAAGAAAGCGGGAAAACGAATTGGATTGCTGTACAAATTTGATCCACCGATGAGCAATGAAATAAATTCGAGTTCTTGTGAGCGCCGCGAGAACAGAGGCCTCAAATTGGATTTTCTCACTTCATCGCTAAATTTGCCATTTAACACAGCCAGTTAATCTTTTTCTTCACTTTCAAAAATAATGGTGAGTCGAATATTAATGAGTGTAATAGTTTATACTTTAACTTGGCCGTACAATCAAGTTTAAGAGTTGACTTCTAGCGTTATGAAAGTTTTTAGGGTGGGAAGGTTTGAGATGAAGCTTTCCATCACATCGTCAGTCACTCTCCCCCGGAGTAAATGTATGTAAACAAATGAATACATGAAATATTACCGCTAGCCAAATGTTTGACTTTCACAATGGGACACTCAAAAATGGGCGAAAAAAATACCGGTAGGTTTTGTTTGTTTGTTAAAAAGGAGTTAAGTTTACCAAATTATTATTTTTTTTTTACCAAACTATCACGCAAACACAACTTTCCATAGAACATAATCGGTAGCATGTCGATCAAATGTGAATAATATTAAATATAAATATGATTTTTAATATTTTATTTTTACGTATTTTATATTTTACATATTTTTTTCTAATGAAACAGTCAGGCTCAGAATTGACATTGCTTTGTTTTTTTTTTTGCTTTGGGTATTTTTTTTAAAATCAAAATTGAAAAAAGCAACACCATATTTTGAGACATCTGGACATGTTACAAATCAAACTTCTGCGCACAATAAATCTCATGCAATTTGTTTTCCCCGGAATGCATTTGGACTGAACCAGTACTATGAATAAAAATAGGTGGTCCTAACCGACCAACACTGGGTTCCTGTTTCCTTCCCTGTTGCAGAAGAATGTAAGGAGGAGTGTCGCTTCAACGCCGTGTGTGTGGTAGAGCAGCTGAATGCTCGCTGCTCGTGCGATCCCATCGAGTGCGACGGGACCTACAAGCCCGTCTGCGGCAAGGGCGGTCGCACGTACACCAACGACTGCGTGCGCCGCAAGGCCGAGTGCCTGGGCAAGACCCTCATCCCCGTCAAGCACGCGGGGCCGTGTGGTGAGTGGAACGAAGGGAGGAGTCGGGGTTTCCTTTTCCTTGTTTTTTCTCTTCTGATCGTCTTAAAGTTTGGTTCAGCGATGCTCTTTGAAAAGGGAGGGGCGGGTTTATCCTGTGCCTTCACTTCACTTGTTCATGTTTGAAGCTCATCCCTTCATCTCCAACGACGCACGCATGTTTCATTCACCCGCCACCACCTCAATCCGTCTTTGTCTTGTTGTCTTGTGTGTTGTCTAAAAGAAAAGCTGTTCTTTCTTGTTGCAGTGCGTCAGTCAGTCTGTCTGTCTGTCTGTCTTTGTCCACATTGGCTGTCTGGCTGCAGGTGGTAAGTGGGGTCACCCAATGGGCGACCTCATCAGATGGATGCTGGGGGGTGAAGCCTTCCCCTTTTCTCCGAGCGGATCGAACAGGAGGGGTCTTGTATCGCTGTCCTCTCTCTTTACTGCACTGATATGATCCATGAGGTTGGAGAAGTCTGCCTGCTTTTTGTGTTATATTCCCTCTCAGCCCCTGCCAAGTCTTTCATTTTATTCTGCATGCCAACGCCTAAACTCAAATGTATCCAAATGACTACGTTCCCCGTTTTCGAAAATATTGATTAAAAACCCGTGCAGCTGCAGTCCATTGAATATGAAATGCTCTTTTTGTGGTCAAATCCGGCTTGAATTTCATCCATCCATCCATTTTCTTTACCGCTTATCCCCACTAGGGTCGCAGGCGTGCTGGAGCCTATCCCAGCTATCGTCGGGCGGGAGGCGGGGTACACCCTGAACCGGTCGCCAGCCAATCGCAGGGCATATAGAAACAAACAACCACCTGCGCTCACATTCACAACTACGGGCAATTTAGAGTCTTCAATCAACCTACCATGCATGTTTTGGGGATGTGGGAGGAAACCGGAGTGCCCGGAGAAAACCCGCCCAGGCACGGGGAGAACATGCAAACTCCACACAGGCGAGGCCGGGATTTGAACCCCGGTCCCCAGAACTGTGAGGCAGATGTGGTAACCAGTCGTCCATCATGCCGGCGCTTTCATTTCAATCTAGTAAATTCTCATTTCGTTCCAATGGATGAAATGGCAAAAGGTGTTGTGAGCCGAGGCAGTATTTGTTGGGAGTTTAACGCTATATCTCATGCCTGTGAAATTTCCAAGTCATTTCATTCTCAGGGCATTGAATCGATCGCATGAACTGATTTGGTTTGGTTTGCCATGCTTACTTGTCGGTAGCTGTATTTGCTAATGGTGATGGATGTGTGTCAGTCAGATTTTCAGTCAAACTGTTGTGGTTCTCTTAGAAGATGTTTCGTGATCAGTTCATGCAACAAGCTTGTTACGACGGTCGTTGATGGGCAGAGGCCTCTGCCAGGCATCTTAACGACGGTCGTTTTGCATCCCAAAAGAGTGATATCTTTTGTGGTACATGTGTGTGTGTGTGTGTGTACCTCTAACTTGGAGGATCAAACGTTGTGTTTCCCACCAACACCACAGGCTGTCCTAACTTGCATGAACTGATGAAGCCTGTTGGGATGAGAGGCAAAATGTCTTCTTAAACAATGGAATCGTCCAGTTGCAATCAATCATAGCCCTGAGATCTCCACAATTGAGTACCACATAGTTATCTGTCTCTCCACGTTTTCAGCTATTACATTCAAACACGTATAATGTTTTTGTTTTTGTTTTTTTAAATCTCTTGTTGGGGCTGGTCCTTCTTTTTAAATAAGTGTCGAAAAAAAGTTTTTTTCTGTCTAATATATGAGCCCATTGGAGCAAACGCAAAAAAAAATGGAGCAGATTATCTAATCCATCCATTTTCTACCGCTTATCCGAGGTCGGGTCGCGGGGGCAGTAGCTTTAACAGAGACGCCCAGACTACCCTCTTCATCAAGCTCTTACGGGGGGATCCCGAGGCGTTCCCAGGGCAGCCGAAGGACGTAGTCTCTCGAGCGTGTCCTGGGTCGTTCCCGGGGTCTCCTCCCGGTGGGACGTGCCCGGAACACCTCACCAGGGAGGCATCCGAATCAGATGCCCCGGCCACCTCATCTGGCTCCTCTCAATGTGGAGGAGCAGCGACTCTACTCTGAGATCCTCCCAGATGACCGAGCTTCTCACCCTATCTCTAAGGGAGAGCCCGGACACCCTGCGGAGGAAACTCATTTCGGCCGGGATCTTGTTCTTTCCATAGGTGAGGGTAGGACCGTAGATCGACCGGTAAACCGAGAGCTTCGCCTTTCGGCTTAGCTCCTTCTTTACCACAACGGATCGATACAAAGTCCGCATCACTGCTGACGCCGCACCGATCCGCCTGTCGATCACCCGTTCCATTCTTCCCTCACTCGTGAACAAGACCCCAAGATACTTGAACTCCTCCACTTGGGGCAGGATCTCATCCCCGACTCGGAGAGGGCACGCCACCCTTTTCCGACTGAGGACCACGGTCTCAGATTTGGAGGTGCTGATTCTCATCCCAGTCGCTTCACACTCGGCTGCGAACTGCTCCAGTGAGAGTTGAAGGTCACGGCTTGATGAAGCCAACAGAACCACATCATCTGCAAAAAGCAGAGATGGAATAGTGGGGCCACCAAACCGGACCCCTCTACGCCTCGGCTGCGTCTAGAAATTCTGTCCATAAAAGTTATGAACAGAATCGGTGACAAAGGACAGCCTTGGCGGAGTCCAACCCTCACCGGAAACGAGTCCGACTTACTGCCGGCAATACGGACCAAACTCTGACTCCGGTCGTACAGGGACCGAACAGCCCGTCAGATTATCTAATTTCACGTTAAAATGTCCTGTTTGGCGTTAGAGCACATCTGAATACCTAAGTCGAGCTACCGTTGTCGTCATCAGCATGCAACCTTCCCTCATTACCATCACTTGTCCGCCAGTGCTCTGCATAAATGAAACAGTAGGAAAGACAGTGACAAGAGTGATGTTTGGTTTTTGTGCCTTTCAACAACTCCACCCCCATTTTTGTCTTATTATTCTATTTCCCTCTCAAAATCCTCCCTCCACTAGCGCATCATGTAGTTAGTTTGTGTGTGTGTGTGTTTTTGTAATGCATACTTATAGAAATTTGCATATTACTCAAAACAGAGCACCACAAACGTCAAAGCCCGATTTCGTTTTTTAATTAAACATCAAAAGAGAGAAGCGTAGGAGCCCACCGAGACAGTCAGCTCCGTCAGACTGGTGATATGCACAGTAGCACACAAAATGCACTTGCACTTTCTATTTGTCAGTGTCTTGGTAGAACGGAGACCAGATTAGATTAGTCACTGTCTTTAGAAACCCTGTGGAGATTAGCAGCCTTGGAAAAGACTCAAGCTCCTTGTGTGTGTGTGCGTATGTGTGCGATCAATCCACAACCCAGAGAGCTCTGGCAACACGACACAGTTTGAGTTTCTTCCTCTGTGATGGTTGCACCTTGACTGTTCGTGGCTGTGTCAAAAAATGTCAGCCTGGCGTGCGAACACAATCAGTGCCTCCAGGCTTCAGTTTCATGTCTAAGAGGTAGCACTTGGTTTTGTTGGCATGCTTACTTGTTGCTAGCTAATTGCTAATGGTGATGGATGCCTGTCAGTCAGATTTTCAGTCAAAGTCCCTCTTCAATATCAGTACACGTTTACATGTACTGTACTGTACATGCAACAATTATCGAACACTATTGCAAATGTTGTTCACAAAAGAACGCTTACAAAATGTATTGTTGAATCTAAATGTCTAAGCCTCTTAAAGTGTTATAATTCTGCTGTTTTACTAAAATAACTCTAAAGTCACCAACAGGAGATGCTATCTTGGCCTATTTTGACCCTGGAACATTTTCTTGTACAAATCCTGCACATCTAATTGATCTGGCAATGTTTATTTCGAAACGTGATGTTAAAAAAAAGTGATGAAATGACTGAAATGAGGATCAATTGAGCGCGTACGTCCAAGCCAGTGAAATGGGTTAATTCACCACCAAAATGTTCACCTACTGCATAAAGTGCATATACTGTGATTTTGTCTTTAAGCGTCATGTGATTCAGGAAAATGTCAAAAAGCCCTTCCTTGCACTTTCAACAAAACGGGAGAACAAATATCTAAATTGAGATTTCTCGACTTTGTTTTCATCTCCCTTGACATCACAATGATTTGTTGTATGAGAATGATTACGTTCAAAGTGGCGCTTTTGCCACAGTGCAGTTCAGTTATCCACAGATTCAAGTGCAATTGATTAAAACATCCCAACCACAAAACCTCCATCCCTGTTTATCTCATTAGAAGGGGAGAAATGTCTGTTGTGGTTAATTTATGGATAACAGATTGTAAATCCACACAGATGGCTTTGTCAGTCAATTCCCTCAAGATGAATTTGAGTCTGCAGTAATGCATTGATGTTTTTCCCCCTCCCATACTTATGACATCAGCACAGCTTGGTTCCAGAAAGTAGACAATGTTGGATTGTGACAATTCTTCCGCTGTTCTTAGGTGGCCAATCGCTAGTTGAAATACCGTGGGCACGGAAAGTATTCAGACCCCCTTAAATGTTTCAGCCATTTGCTAAAATCATGGAAGTTCATTTTTTCCCCTCATGAATGTACACACAGCACCCCGTATTGACAGAAAAAAAACGGAATTGTTGAAAATTTTGCAGATTTATTAAAAAAGAAAAAGTGAAATATGACACAGCCATAAGTATTCAGACCCTTTTGTTGTGACACTCTTCCTTGAGATGGTACTGCACCTTCATTGGAGTCCAGCTGTGTTTGATTATACTGATTGGACTTGATTAGGAAAGCCACACACCTGTCTATGTAAGACCTCACAGCTCACAGTGCGTGTCAGAGCAAATGAGAATCATGAGGTTAAAGGAACTGCCTGAAGAGCTAAGAGACAGAATTGTGGCAAGGCACAGATCTGGCCAAAGTTACAAAAATCTTTCTGCTCCACTTAAGGTTTCTAAGAGCACTGTGGCCTCCATAATCCTTAAATGGAAGCTGTTTGGGACCACCAGAACCCTTCCTAGAGCTGGCCGTCCGGCCAAACTGAGCAATCGGGGGAGAAGAGTCTTAGTGAGAGAGGTAAAGAAGAACCCAAAGATCACTGTGGCTGAGCTCCAGAGATGCAGTCGGGAGATGGGAGAAAGTTACAGAAAGTCAACCATCGCTGCAGCCCTCCACCAGTCGGGGGTTTATGGCAGAGTGGCCCGACGGAAGCCTCTCCTCGGTGCAAGACACATGAAAGCCTGCATGGAGTTTGCTAAACCACCTGAAGGACTCCAAGATGGTGAGAAATAAGATTCTCTGGTCTGAGACCAAGATAGAAATTGTTGGCCTTAATTCTAAGTGGCATGTGTGGAGAAAACCAGTCACTGCTCATCACCTGTCCAATACAGTCCCAACAGTGAAGCATGGTGGTGGCAGCATCATGCTGTGGGGGTGTTTTTCAGCTGCAGGGACAGGGAGACTGGTTGCAATCGATGAAGGCGGCCAAGTACAGGGATATCCTGGACGAAAACCTTCTCCAGGGTATTCAGAAACCTCAGATTGGGCCGAAGGTTCACCTTCAAACAAGACAATGACCCTAAGCACACAACTAAAATAACGAAGGAGTGGCTTCAGAACAAGTCTGTGACTGTTTTTGAATGCCCCAGCCAGAGCCCTGACTTAAACCCAATTGAGCATCCCTGGAGAGACCTGAAAGTGGCTGCCCACCTTCCAACCTGACAGAACTGGAGAGGATCTGCAAGGAGGAATGGCAGAGGATCCCCTAACCGAGGTGCGGAAAAACTTGTGGCATCATTCCCAAAAAGACTCATGGCCGTATTACCTCAAAGGGGTGCTTCTACTAACGACTGAGCAAAAGGTCTGAATACTTAGAGCTGCAATATAACAAAGAGTGAAACATTTAAGGGGGTCTGAATACTTTCCATGCCCACTGTATGTTCTGGGAACCTCTTTTCTTTTTTTTTCATCGTCACTCAGTATGTCATCATCTCAAATGGGAGTGAAATTTCTGATTTTTCTGATTTCTGATTTAACTGAATTTGATTTAAAACTTTCTTTGTAAAGTTTGAATAGGATTTTGGAAATATAAAATTCCAATAATATATGTAATTGTTTTTTTCATTCAACATTCCCAAAGATTCCTTCGAAAAATCAACTGAATTTCTAACCTACAGCTTTTTTACTTTTATTCTCCTAAATCATATTATCCTTCTATATTCCAGTTAGTTTCCTTGGAAACCCAATTTTCCTTTGCTAAGGTCAGTTATTAACACATAATTGGACGAGAAAACTATTTCAGTAGCTAGGTGTTCAGAATGCAACCCACATGCCTCATGTGGTGTGACCTGGTCAGTTATTAACACATAATTGGACGAGAAAACTATTTCAGTAGCTAGGTGTTCAGAATGCAACCCACATGCCTCATGTGGTGTGACCTGGTGATGAAGTCCGTCCAAACATCCATCCATCCATTTTCCGAGGAGCGCTGGAGCCTCCGTACAAACAGCAATCCGTAAAAGTGACATTTTTTATTTTCTATCGCGCTTGTCCTTATTAGGATTGCGGGGGAGCCGAAGCCTATCCCTTCTGACTTTGGGCAAGAGGTGGGGTACACCCTGGACTGGTCACCAGTTAGTTGCTGGGTACATATAAATAAACAACCATTCACACTCACATTCACAACGACGGTTTGTTAACCCAACATGAATGTGTTTGGAATGTGCCCAGAGAAAACCCCCGCAAGCGTGGAGACAACATGCAACTCCATGCAGGAAGTCGAAATTCCCAAAACCTCGCCACTGTGAGCCAGACGTGCTAACCGCTATTTCAACGATGCTGCCACTCCACGCTACATACTGCAAAACATTTGATGTGTCGCAATACATTTCCAAATCAATCATGAATTGTCCGTAAAGGGTTACAGTTAGGGCTGCACAATTATGGCCAAAATAATTATTCTGATCGATATTGTAATCACGATTATTAGTGTTTGGGAAAAATATGTATTTTTTATTGCACTACTTTTCAACTAAAAATATGTAATAGTTTTCAGTGCAAAATGAATCTTTAAATAAGAATAAATGATAGATAATCATAAAGTAAGTTGTAAATTGTGACTTTTTATTTGAAAATCCCTGTCAATATAGCGAATCGTCTCCGTTGTTCTGTTTGATTGGTCTGTCGTGCACGCTCACAAAGTGCAAAGAACTCCAGACGCTCCAACGATTGTTAATAGTTTCTTAGCGTGACACGCAGCCTCACCGCCAACGTGCTGAGAGGGCCTTAACCATACGTTCGCCCCCTGGTGGCTGGCTGACTAGGTTGCGGGCACAGCTGCAAATGAAGCGCTTTTCCTATGCAGCAGTGCCCGCGTTGTAAATGTGAAAAAAAAATCACTGACAATCAGACCCATTTAATTGTGGCAGCCAAAATCGCCATCGCGATTAAAATTCGTGCACCCCGAGTTACAGTTTTTGAATGGGTTGCGGTTCATGGATGAGGTCACATCTGTTTGTAAGATTTATCCTGTCTCCACTCCGCATCACACGCAAAACACACAGACGTTTTGTCTTATTTGATTCCAGATAGTTCAATAACGGCTCATCGGCAATTTTTTTTCAACATGAGCTCATTAGTATGGAAGATGAGGAGTGTATTAAATGAATTTGGCAAGAAAGATCCAGAAAGTGGGCCACGTCCCTGCAGCGCACTGGGCATTACCAATCAAAAAGGCTCAGTTGGTCCCCGACGTGTCATTGTACCTGTGTGCAATGTACTCTGTCAAATGTGCTTTTTTTGGCTCTTGTCTGTACCGCCCGCAGCTTGGTGAAAGGATGTTTGGATCTGCAACATGTCAGTGTGTGTCAAAGACATGCCTTCATTACTATTTAGAGCTGCTGCTGCCTCCCGTCTGACTAAAAGATGGTGGATAAATTCACAGTGTAGAAAAAAAAAACTACTCCAGACTTATTAAGAACTAATTAGAAATTAAGAAAAAAAAATTTTTTCTACCTTGGGTTTTTTTGTTTTGCTTTTTTTTTAGGCATGACTGACTGACCTGGACGGTAGGCCCAATAAGGGGGAACGTGATCTGAAAGGCGACATGGGTGAACATGAAAAGAAGTGGGAATAGTTTGAGGCTATGCTCGTGGTCTGCTCCCAGTCATTGAAATTGAGGCTGCCATTTTGATGATCGCTGGCCACAATGAACGCGAGCTTCGCTATTTCATCCACTGTTACATCGTAAATTATGGATATAGTTAAGTGTTGTTGTAAAACACGACATATGGTAAACCGGTATATATGGTATATTCGTATGCCGAGACTTGCCCGATTGCTCGATGGGCAGGTACTTGATAGGATCGATTGATAAAACTACGTCACAATGTCAGCGATTTCAAACCCACACGTTTTGCAGGCCTTGTGCCGTTTATTACCTTTGCTATTTCATCGACAAACGGCATAGATGTCAAACTTAAACCATGTCACATACTCATTTTGACCTATGTTATGCGTAATACAGTAGGGGAAAAAAATATTCAGATTCAAGGTGACCTTTGAGAACCACATGATCCCCAAATTTAATAAGGCGGCTCAAATGCTTGCGCCTAATGCTATGGCACAGCCTGGAGAAAATAGCCTATGTAAAGTCATGACTTGTGTTCATTTGTACCCCAGAGTCACCGCTTGAGGGTTTGGAGATGAGGCCATTGGACTCCTAAGCAGTTGCTGAGCTTTGAGGGCATATGTCACCCCGAGTGTTGTTTTCCTAATCAAGTTAATTTGAGGAAGTGCGGTGGGAAGCAGGCTGACAGCAGGCAGACTGCCAGTTCACGTAACGTGGGCTTTGGGCGGTCCTCCACAAGCGTAAATTGTCGAGGTAATTTGGGTCAGCGGGGTGTCAGAAGTGACTTGAGGTTGCTGCATGCCGCTGGGCTGTGACGAAATCGAGTATTGCCACACTTTGGCAAATTTGGCTGAATTTGATTGCGCTTTTCACTTCTCTGAACATTAACTGCCGACTTGGGTTGGAACTGGAATTAGCGACATCAGTAAGATAAAAATGTGATGCATTATCAAACTTCACAACTGCAAAGAACAATGTTTAGTCGATGCTCCAGGAGGTACAGAGTCGTAGAAAAACATAATTGCTCCTTACTGGTAACTTATTTCTAGGCAGAATTCATATGACTAAATCAAAACTGTCACATTTGCCAGTCAAAAAATTGGACATATATCAGACAGGACAGAGGGACGTTCAGGTGCATGCATTCATTTCCCAAATGAATCACTACTCTGTATTACACTTAAAATGCACCAGATTCTGAGTTGAGAGGCCACCTTGCCGCTTTCGTAAGTATTCAGGCATAGACAGACACGGCCCACGGGGTATGTCTGGTCCTTTATGTTAATAGAGCCTTTTCCTTCACTGATCTCATGCATGAATGTGTTAGAGCAAAAGGGGACGAGGGATTTCGATCAACGGTTGCCAGGTTAAAAAAAACAAAACAAAACAAAAACAGGCAAGGCAGTGCTTGGTGTGGATTGGCTGCGTCCCACTGCAGCGTTGGCTTGTAATGGACTTTTATTTGTGAGGTATTTCTCCCAGCCAGTTGGCCGCTGCAAGCGTCACCCGGAATGCGGCGATTCCAGCGACTGCATAATACGAACAGGAACCATTTGGAATTGCACCTGGACCCTCAGGCATGAGGGTGGAGTCCACTTACCTATGCATGAACCGAGCAGCACTTACCTAAATATTCTCTAAGCCATTTGGCAACACATTACAGGGCTTTAATGGGACTGCGCTCTCCCCACTGGTTTGCATGTTTCAGAACTTGGATAGAAGGTTTGCCACTTAATAATTTCCCAGGTGCTCACAATTTGTTCCAGGGTCAAGCTGTTGAGTCTCTTGAATCTACTTTATATTCTGTTTTTTTAGCACTCTTTAAAAAATGATGAATTATGTACTCACCTTTGACTTTGTCGACACGTCATGAACCCACAGGGAACAGTCGTTTAGTTTCTTCGCCTCGGGCTAAAGGCATTATCATCATTTTCTTACATACGTCACGTAAGTGTAAGTGAGTTGCAAACTCCACACAGGCGGGGCCGGGGATTGAACCCGGGTCCTCAGAACTGTGAGGCTGACGCTCTAACCAGTCGGTCACCGTGCCGCCGTTACAGTCACTTTCATGAATAAATGAATGATTGGCTGCTTTGGTTCATTTAGTCACAGAAGCACAGATACATGCATGAGGCGTTGGGTTTAAGTGTTTGGGAGGGGCAAAAGTATTAAGAATCCCGCAGGACTATGTTGAAAATGCTCCAAAAACTATTTCCTCCAACTGAAAGAAAAATGAAATAAAGCTTCAATTTCTTACTGTGCAGCAAGAATTGGTTTTACACTTGGGGAGATGTCTTTTCTTTTCTTTTCTTTTTTTTTTTTGTCCCTGACACGCTCTCCTATTAATAAATCAGGCGGAAATGTTGCCCCTCGGAGGTAGCGTGTGATAAAAACAGTTTTGGATAGAAATACTTTTTTACAAGGCAAATGGGAGACGAAGGCGTTATCGCAAGTTGAGGTTTCTTGCAAGTTTGGCTGGTGAACTCTTGCACAGGCCGAAGTTACGCTGAAGCTTGCAGACTTCGAAAAGGGTTGCAGAGGAGTCATTTGCTTTCAAAGCTAGCCTGAATTCAACTTGTGCTAAACAGCTTACATGTTTATGTACACCTCCGTTCTCTCTCATTATTTAGTAGACAACGAACGATCTATATAAGCTCTCAGAAGTCCCCAAACAAGTACATGGTCAATTAGTGTTATATTGAATATTAACAGACGATTAGCACTTCAAGGGTTATCACTTTCCCCACAATTCAACCAGAAAATGTCTGTGTTTGTTTTCTATATAATTACAGTTTTCCTCACAGAATCCTAATCAATTCTCTGGAGAACTGATTGTCTAGGACGTTGATGCTTATTTCATATAGTCAGAGAATAGCATGCTCGTTTTGTCTGTCAGTGGTTGATATAACGCGTTGCTCACAAATCACTCATAAGGCCCCAAGCATGCTAAGCTATCAAGCGATTTAATCCCATCATGTTCACACTACTGTTCGACAATAGAGACACTTAACCTCCACACCTTCTGACAAAAAAAATCCCACCAAAAAATAAAGAGCCCAAGAATGAAGACTTTAGTCACTCTGAGGCTTCACTGGCAATTTTTCATCGAGATTTATTTGCTGCTCTGACCTGTAGACGCGACACATTTGGCAGAAAGATCCATCCTTCATGGCTGAGGGCTCTGATGAAAGTCGCCTCTCGCGTGCTTTCGATGCTGAAGTGCACACCACCCCGACCGCGAGACTTCAATCTAATACTTCCATTGAATCGTGAGGTTTGAAAGAATTGCTCGAGTCGGGGCGGCAGGCTCCGGTGAAACGACTGTTCGGGTTTCCTATAATCCTGAACAACTCGGGTCGCGTCTGCCCCGCCTACACCCGTCTTCCGAGAACTGTCGGTGCAGAATCCAGCCTTCGTTCTAATGAAGCTGTGCTGGAGTGGAAGCAGAGAGACTGGAGCCGACACCTCTCTGTGATGTTCACATTTCATATCTGCCTCTGCCCAGGAGCTCGCCGCTTTTAAATTATTAAGCAGATGCCTCTTTCTTCTTTCTTTTCCTCATTATTATTTGTGTATTATTTCTGTCTCTTTTCTATATTTTTTACTTTCTTTGGGTGAAGCCTCTGAAGGGGCACATTGGGAATGTCAATCAATTCCGCCGTTTATGTGGTTGTGCGACCATTGTTCAGAGGCTGTTTCATCTCTGCTGTGCCACGGGGCAGCATTTTTTTGTCTTGGCTTTTCTCCATGCCACCAGTTTGAGTAGACCCCTCAAAGATTCAGAATACATTAGGATAGGTACATGACAGGAAGATGAAGCGTCGCAGAAAACAGCGTGGTATTGCATAGTCCCCTGTAGATTCCTTTTTAACAGCTCTCAGTGTAGCTCTACTCCAACTTGTGACCTTTGCCTGTTCTAACCCAAGACCGTTCTCCAACCTCTGCGTGATATCACCAATCCCCATCACCGTTTCATTCTAACACTCTGTCTTCTGGGTTGTTGGCCTTCAGATCTCCACACGCCAAGTCCCTGCTTGGATAAGGTGTGCCATCACGGCGCAGTGTGCGTGGTCAGAAACGATGAGCCCGTGTGCGAGTGCCTGGAAGCCTGCCCCCAAACGTCAGACCCTGTGTGCGGATCTGACGGCAGCAGCTATGGCAGCCCCTGTGAGATGCGAGCGATGGGCTGCGCTCTGCAGAAAGACATCCACATCCAGCATAAAGGACCCTGCGGTGAGTGTCTGCATGCTAGACTGACAGAACAAAGACATGCTGGGACCTCATTCAGAAGCTCCGAGAATCATACATTATGCTGTCGCTTTGCATAAAATAAGTTCCTGGTGTTTTGTACAAATTTGTACTGGATTTAGTCGACTGATACAGTATTTCAGCTGTATTGTATGTCATTTCAAAAGGATGTCATATATGTTGAATGCAAAACAAAAAAAGTCATGATGAGGTTAGAATTTGTCTAACTTGTTAAATTTACAATTGAGTGTGATAAAATATCACATCAACATTACAATAATTAAAGGTTTTGTTGTCTACTTTAACACGTCAAAGGTTTAGAATATGTTTTTAATTGTAGATTTGTTGATTGATTGAATGTCTCTTATAACTTGAATTGTTAATTTGCTCTGTACTTTCATTTCAGCGTGAACTCACACACTTAATACTGGCCTCTCATGTGCTTGTGAAGTAAAAAGTAAAAAACAAAACCAAAATCGGCATGACCACATTACGGGTAACCTTTCATTGCTCAGTGGCTCTCCGTACTGTGTTTTTATGTTTTTATTTCGCCAAAGTATTTTCTGTCAAATGGCTGTCTTTTGTCGTATTAGATACTAGAGCAGCTTCAACTACCAGAGACTAATTCCTTGTGTGTTTTTTACATACTTGGCAAATAAAGATGATTCTGATCGATATATATATATATATATATATATATATATATATATATATATATATATATATATATATATATATATATATATATTGGGCTTTACACAATCAGGATTTTTGGGGCCAATCACCGATCAGCGAGTTGAAAAAAACGATAACCGATCACCGATCCGATCACATGATGGAGCAATGTGTCTATTTAAATGACCTGTTCATTTACTGTATATACTTGTGTACTTAATTGCTCCAAAACATTTTTTCACAATAAATAATGTATCTTCGTGCATCTATTGCATAGTGACAGAACAAATGAACGGTCTTCTATTAGACGGTACGAAGTACGTACAGTAAGTTATGTATCCACCTTTTGTGACATTTTTATTTGTTGGTGTGCGGTGAGATTTTTCAATTGTAAAATATGTTCCTTAGTTCCACAAAGGTTGGAAATCACTGCTCGAGTCAGGTCATGTATTATAATCAGTCAGAAATAACATGACAGAAATAATGGGCGCTAACTTACTGTAATTCAATTACTTTATTGTAATTAAATTACTTCGCACACACCAAAACTTTAGAGCATGATTCGACAGAACGCCTGCATGTTCGCTTACAACAGTTAGTGCTAGCACTAGCTTGCTAGGCTACATAACGTTTTGGTACCTGTTTGCAAGCCTTTTATCGTATTGAAAGTATGGGAACATACCTCAAGCGAGCCTTAAACGAACGTCCTGTCCTGTCCTGTCCTGTCCTGAGCAGCGGTGACCACCACCACACGTTTTTCCACATTTTGTCCTTATAATACAGTCGGCGCTATCCACTCGTGTTGTTGTCGCCGCAGTAACGAGTCTAGCCGGTCGCATTTGAGTTGACAAGATAAAGCCCAATGATTGTAAAAAAAAAAACGGGATGCGGTGGTATCGGAATACAATATTTTATTGCAGTCGTCTGACAGAGCAAATTTGTCTTGTCGTCTGATCAGGGCATTACGTGTTGTCTGTCCCACACCGCCGACATGTTTTTTTTAAAATAACTTTATTGGCCGTCAGATATTTACAGTACTACGTCAAAAGACACGCTACAAGGCTAAAAATAAACTAGCTTTTGGATTCAAATATACTGTGCACGATGGCGACGCGGAGTAAATCTCTTTTGCGGAGCCGATCAATGACGTCATTGATCGGATCGGCGAATTATGACATTAAAACCGATCAGCCTAAAATGATAATTAATATCGGTGTAAAGTCTATTATGTATGTATATTGCCACTACATGCTTACGGATGTAAATGATTTCCCACGATGCTCCTCTCACATCATGTTGCATTACAATGTACAGTTTCACAGTCATGCAACCTTTACGGTGATTGATCTAAAAAAAAAAATGTATAAAACACGATGTTCTCTAACACGGGCCAAACTCTCGGCTCTCGGCTCTCAGCCCTTCTGTAGACTTAATGCTTTCTCTGACCTTTAAGTGCCGTGTTGCACTTTAGTCCCAATCAAAAAGAACACAGAGCTTGTGTGTAATTGACTACATGAGTCACTTGGCTTTATCTGGCTGTGTCGGTGCATCAGCTAATCATTAGCACACAGGGGACAATGGAGTTTCAAGTGGAACAACTATCTACAGCTCCACTTTGCACACACACAGTCCCAAGAAGAGATTTACAGCTTGTTAAAGCTACTCAGTGAATACTCTGGATGCCATCTTGGCAGGCCAATTATCCCACAGGCTCCATTGGTGATTGAGTATTTTCTTTCTTTTTTTGTGTGCGTGTCCTCTCACTTCACACACACACGCGCACACACACACTGAGCTAAAGTATGGCAGTTATCGTGCGCTGCACCCTACCGCTTCACCCTATCTCACTCACTCAATATCCCGTTCGCAGCGTTTTACTATGATGGATTTTTGCTCTGCATATTTTGAAATGAATATCTCGTTGGATAAGGCTGCAGAGGGCCAACCGCAGTGATCGATACAGCAGGATTACTCTCACTTTTCAGGTGTGACATCACATTCACCTTAAATTGGGAACCACTTTGTGTGATTGTTTGCTCGAGCGCTTGTTTTTTCAACCTGAGGACAAGTTTGATGTGTTCCCTGCACTGAGTAGATAGAGGGATTTTGTCGGCGAGGTCTAACATGGATTACTCCTTCAATGCCTGCCTGTGTAGAGCCCTTGAATGGCTCTCCATCAATTTGAACTTTTGTCTCTGGTATGATGGCAAGAAGAAGTGAAACTAGCCCCACTGATGAGCGGACAGATTGACACATTTGGTGCCACGCCACTGGTAAATGACATGTTTCTGCACTCGTGAATAATTGCTTATTTGACAAAGCAACAGCCCAGTGTGAAATCCAGCCCAGTGGATGGTTGGTTCTTTGCTTTTTGGCAGTAGAGCTGTAAAAAAATGCCGAGCCATTGGTTTGCCAGGAATTAGCCATCTGCGAAACGATGGCCGTTATCATATGATTTATTTTTGGGCTGTTTGCACAGCTTTATTCAGTCTAATCACAAATGATTTCCTGTAATCCCAGTTAATTATAACAGGCTATTTCCTCGACTAACATTGTTTATGATGCAGAAACGGAGAAGCAGAATTCAATTTACAAGTGGAAGCTCAGTTTACGGACAAACCTGTTGACGAACAATTTGATTTTCTGAACAAAATTTTGTAAAATTACCTCAGTTCACGCACGATTTTGGCATAGCCATCGAAGGCTCAGTTGTCCTTTTTTTTTTTTACTTTGCCTTAGTGGCTTTTTTTGCCACACAAATATTACACATTTCAGCTATCTTGATTTTCTGCTCTAAATTTGCCATCAGAATGGTGCTAAAATAAGGGAAAACTGCTCGCGATATTGCCTAAATTTATTACGGTTGAAAAAATGAAGGAAATAATGGCTAAACATGATAATGGTCTTCACATTTGTGATCCTGCTGCACAGTTTGGGTTGGCAAAATCTGCCATGTGTACTATGGTACTACTACTACAACTACTACTACAACAACTAATAATAAGAATAATAATAAGAAGAAGAAGAAGACAAAAAATCAAAGTAGAAGTAAAAGAAAAAGAAGGAGAAGAAGCAGATGAACAAGAAGAAGAAGAAGAAATGTGTTGCTCTTTTCTCAACACCCAAAGTTACTTAACATACAGGCGCTCACAAACAAAGCAGCAGGTTAAAAAAGCCTTGGTGAATGCAGCGGGGGCGGTGAAGTGAGAAAGTATTCGCTCCGCTAGCGGCGGCTATCTGACGGCTAGCTAGCAGGCTCAAGAAAGAGGCGTCGGTCCCGGCTGACGAGTGTCGCACGCTGATTAAAATTTAGGTAAACATAATTTCATTCTGGGCCTGGAATGAATGAATTGCATTCCCATTCATTTTTATGGTGAACATCAACGAGGTTTTTTTTAATGCTTTCGGAGGTTCCGCTGTACACATTTTTCCGTGCGGATTTTAGTCATCTAATTATTGATGTAATGTATTCATGTAATTACTGACTGTAAATATTTACTTTGTACATACATAAGATGATGTGGAAAATACATAAGCAGCTTTCCATTAAATATATGTGTGTTTGCGCGTGCGTGGTGTGTGTTTGTGCACGTTAGACTCCAATATGATTGTATTTCCTTCCCCGAGGGCTGTAAAAAAATAAAAATAAAAAAATAAAATAAAAAAGTTGGTTATCTTTACAACTCGGGTGCAACCTTAGAGCCATATGAGTGACATCCGTCATTATTCTTAAGAATTTAACTCGACAATCCCAAGCGCCCCCTTAAATCCGCTCCCCTCTGGCATTTTTAGCGTTGGGTGACCTCGTCGCCTCGTCTCGGTGGGCTGAGACAGGTGTGCTTGGTTAATAGACATCTCAGCGGGATATCACGGTCCCCTCAGGATAGGGTTCATTCGTATAGTTTTAGCAAAACAGATAGAGCTCACATGCCTGAACGATGTGAGAATAGGAAAAAAAAAAAAAACGCGCCACACCACATTTTCCCCCCGCCCTTCTCACACATTTTAGGAATGACACAAACAATAGAATGTGCTATATAAGTCACACCAACAGCGGGAAATAGGAAATAGCGGGAGGGAGGAATAATGAACAGGCACAAACCATAGAGAATTCCAGGTATGTTGTGGTGGGTAGCGGGAGACAGTGAATAGGTGGTCCCACTTATTCTACACTTTCAATCACAGGCTGATAGTTTTATTTCAAATCCACTTCATTAGTGTGTTTGGGGAAATAATCAATACTCTGTCAAAGACTTAGGCTTACCAGTGTATCAAAGAATTATGTAATTAAGCTTTTGGAAAAACTATATCCAGACTCATATTGCAGATACATATGCATAAAAAAAACAGGGTAAAGTCTCTCTGCTGTTTTTTATTCCGAAATAGGGCTGTGTCATAATTCTGATTCGACTTACTTGTAATACGTTGTTTAGGGTTTGGTTGAACTGTTCAACAGTACATCTTGTTGTTTCAACAGATGCGCCTGGATTATTGCATGGCTTTTAATGTTCTTTTATCTGAGGTTTTGCTCTGTACAAATTCTCCCAAATTAGTGAAAACAATGCGCTCAGATACGCCTGACAGTCAACTCATCACCGTGAAAGTCATGAAAACTAGTTTAACTGCTCTTCCGTTGCAGTGCGGCTGCCCTTCATTCCGGAATGTTTGTGATGCAAGTTGTATTGAGGGTCAGTCGTCTTGGAGAGTCAGCAGAGGGGCACAGCGGCTGATAAAACGGCAAGGCCGCTATCGGGACACACACCTGATAACGGACAACACTCACCGCCACCACTTCCTGAGTTGTGGCGGCGCTGACCTGAGTGCAGCTATAACGACAGCCAGCTCTGCTTCGAACACTTATTTTTTGAACATATACTGTAACAATCTTCCCGGTTTATCGCTAGTGAAACTGTCCCGACCCACTCGAAAATCTGTGAAATAGAGGAAAATATAGTTTTACCCCTCCGTTTCAATAGCTGTATCTGGCTAGTAACCAGGGCAGTCTATTCTTCAAAGCCAGTCTATTCTTTCAAAAGCTCTCGAGACCGATTGATTTGTTTTGCAGAGAAAGTTCCAAACTTGGACCAGTTATTGAGTTTGAGCTCATATTTGAGGCTAGGTCGTTCTAAATGTCCTCACTAATGTCAACTCTGCTCTTGAGAATTTTTAGGACTCATTTATTTATTTATTTATTTCCCCCGCCCCCCGAGCAATGCCCTCAGATATGAACTTCAACAAAGTTACATTAGATCTGGAAAGAACATTTGTTTTTTTTCCATGATTTTCATAGCTCTTTGCCTCAGACAGACTCTGCTTGCATGTTCCGATCAATGTGAAAACGGCGCACCTCTTTCCCACTGCATTGACTGCACACCCTTCTTTTATTACAATTACAGGCCACACACTGAATCTGATCTAATTTCCTTGTAGATGAGACCTGTGCCAACTGCTCTTTCGGGGCGATCTGCGATGCCCAGAGCGGACAGTGTGTTTGTGCAACAGAGTGTGTGGACTCCCACCAGCCCGTATGCGGCAGTGATGGCACGACCTACAACAGCGAGTGCGAGCTACACGTACGGGCCTGCAAAAAACAGATGGACCTGCGAGTGGACAGCCAGGGAGAGTGCAGTAAGAAGCGCATGCTTATATTCATTGTGGCAAACTGCGAACTGATTATATATGAATCACTTTGGGGAAAAAAATAGGATACCATGATTAAAAGATTACAATAGTGGTGTTGTTCATTACCACTAAATATTTAAGCAGACAAATGCAAAAACCTGGACAGTCCAGTTGGTATGTTTATTATCAACAAAAGGTAATTTTTTTTGTGCATGCCCTGTTAAAAGTCTTAATAATGGTGAATTCTAAAGTCATTGAAAACACATGAACTAGAATGGCACTCAGGAGAGTGCAGACCGATGCCAAGGCCTAAAGTCCTAATTTGGATCATCAGAGAATTGTACAGCATAGAGACTCTCGGACTGCGTCTCGGTCCTTCGATTTATTTATTTATTGTTATTCATAGCAGCAAGCCACATACTGTGCCATGGCAGGACTATTTCACTGTGGCACTGCAAATGGCCTTTTATCTTATTCTGCTTCCATTAGCTTTGGAGATTCCAGCGAAGCGTCTCCATTCGTTTGCAGTATTTGGCATTTTTTGGCTCAAAACTAATCTCGATTTTATTTTAAACAATCCCATCATGATGATCATTCAAGTAGAATCCTTCTCTGGACCAATTATTTGCACTACGTATCCTGCCTGCCTGCCAGGTCTACGCAAGGCAAGACAAATTGATGTATATAGTACCACAGTTCACACACAATGTAACTAAGTGTGCTTTACACCATTAAAAGCATTTAAAAACAAGGAGCCAAAAACAAAGTACCGGTTCATACAATTAAAAGACAGCTTACTAAATATACTTAATAATAAATAAATAAATAAATAAAAACCATACAGTGCAAGAAAAATCATTTAAGAAATGGAAAAGCTCTAAAATGCTCAATCATAAGCATGAAAACAAATAGTTTAAAAACATTGAAACTTGGGGCTCATTTCACTTCTAAATGCTGGTTCACCATGTTTTCGTTGGACTCTGTGTTCCACGCTAGCATTTCTTTTATGTATTCAGGACCTAAACCACTTAGTGATTCATTTTAAAGTCAATTCTGGAGCTGACTAGAAACCAGTGTAGACTTTAGAACGAGAGTTGTGTGTTCTGATGGCTTTGTTCTGGTCAGAACCCGAGCTGCAGCGTTCTGAATGAGCTGCAGCTGGTAAAAGCTCTTTTGGGAGAGTCTCGTCAAAGGTTTAGCTCGGGTCGAGTCATTTAAAGTAAGATTTAAGGAATATTACTTTATTTTTCACAGACAATGCATGTCTCTTTTCGTGTGTGTTATTCAGAAACCTGTGGCAACACTGTGTGTGCCTGGGGCGCCCGCTGTGTCCAAAGTAAGTGCGTGTGCCCACCATGCTCGGGTGAAGCGTTCTCTCCGGTGTGCGGAAGTGACGGCACCACCTACGAGAACGAGTGTGAACTCCGCCTCTCCTCGTGCGTGCAGAAGACGAGAATCGACGTGGCGAGAGCCGGCAGCTGTGATGAAGGTAAGGAAATGGAGTTTAAAATAGCATCGTTATGTTAACCGATCTGCCGTTGAAGATGTGTAAACATCGTAATCAGCTGACCTGAAGTACAGTAGTCAGTCGTCTGTTCGTTTTTTTTGCTAATGGGCTCACGTGCCGCCCGCCGCACGCTAACGAAGTGGCATAGAGAGAATGTGCTGGAACTGTGTGTCCTTAAATGAAGCCCATCATGAGGAACGTCAATGAACTCTGGCTGATTAAGGGCTTGTCAGTTGGACATTTCTAAATAATTTTGACACGCTTTGCTTTCTTTTGTTGCGTGAATTCGGAGATTCAAGCACATGCATTGATGCAAGTTTGCATCTAAAAATGTGGAAACAAATAATAGGAGCCCAATCCATCAAAGATTTTAAACTCAATTAAAAAAAAAAATATTAGCTCAGTGGGATCATTGATTGTCTTATTTACACTATGGGTGGGCAATAGTTCACAGTTCTGAGGACCTGGGTTCAATCCCCGACCCCGCCGGTGTGGAGTTTGGATGCCTGCGTGGGTTTTCTCCGGGCATTATTTGGGGACTCTAAATTGCCCGTAGGTGTGAATGTGAGTGCGAATGGTTGTTTGTTTGTATGTGCCCTGCGATTGGCTGGCAACCAGTTCAGGGTGTACCCCGCCTCCTGCCCGATGATAGCTGGGATAGGCTCCAGCGCTCCCGCGACCGAGGAGAAGCGGCTCAGAAAATGGATGGATGGAGTCATATTTGTTTGAGTAAATAATAAACACATAAATAAATAATTATAAGAAAAAGTATTTTCAAAGAGATATGAAACGTAAACTGTGGCGATGACGTTCAAAGCATGACAGTCTGATCCATTTATTGAGGGTGGTGGCATTGACGGCATAAATGTTTTAAAGTGAACCTTTTCTGAACCTAAATTTGTCATTGCATGTATCTGTTTAGCTGCTCTTCCTTTATTTGCCATGCAATTTCACTATTGCCTCTTATAGCAGATGACCGTCAATTTGTTTGTGCTGTGACTAATAAAGTGGGCCATTGTTTGTGACTCATTTTAGAAGCCCTTCTTTCCCAGTGCATTTTACAGAGATGTTCAGCCTGTAGTTCAGTTAGTGGAGTGTCGTTAGTGTTGTGTTGTATGTATGAATTAGATCTAATTCAGTGCGCAAATCATATCTGTGTCAGTGCCGACAGAGCCAGGCGGTGATATCACATTTCCCTTCCTGAAGCGCGACTCTGTGGGGAGCGACGAGCTGTCCTCTGGCTGTCATGCAGATGGTGGCACGCCGTTCCCCTTGTGGCTTGTGGGTGATCACAGCGAGCAGAAAATGTGTGAAGGGGAGCAGATTACACCTGCCAGCAGGAGGCTTGGGTGGTAGCTGCAGAGAAGAAATGAGGGGGCAGGTGGAAGATGGTGCAACTAGACTTAAGATGAATCCACTTACAGTTTTACAGCTTGCCACGATCTTTCTTTTCTTTACTTTTTTCCACTCTTTTTCCGACACCCTCCATTTCGTCATCCCCTTTGTCTACCGCATCGGCCGGGGGCCTGTGAGGCGACCCGCGATGCCAAAGCCCCTTGTGGTAGATTTAATATCATTTCATTGACTGAGAGAGTGACCTGTTTTGTATGTAGAGCAGGAAGAAATGCGCAAGTGTTTCCCTTCGCGCCACACTCTGGCATTTATCTCCCGCTCCATCCACATTCTCTGGTAGTGGCCCTGCATCAGGCAGACAGACCTTCGCCTCCCCCGAGGGCCCCCGGACTAGGTCGTGCTGCCTGATGGCTTAGTTTTTTCAATTTCATTCTACGCCTAGTTCATACTGTCCCCGAGCATCCGCCACTTTCCATTACTTGCTGATTTTCATTCAGAGGCTTACACAATAGAATCGCCTACTCTTGTCTCGCTCCATTTTGCACTCTTCTCTATCAAAAAAATCAAGGCCCTTGGGAAGAAAAATGATACAGACAGCTCTTGCGCTGGATGTGATCGATAGGTTTCCCTGCAGGGAGAAGACAAAACCAGTCTTTCTTGTTTGGCCTTTCAAAGCCATCCATCAGAAGTGCAGTATAATCATTAGTCTTGTTTAGGTCTTAGTTAGCCTGTCAGTCACTCAGTCAGTTAGTTAGATAGTTAAACTGGGCATAGACTTTGCAATTTACATTTGCTTGGAGGCTGATTCCTGGCCGCTAGTTTTTGAATCTGGGTCAGTATTTACAAGCCTTATAAGGCATAATCGGTTGTGCAGTGTACAGTGGGAAATGGAGAACGATTGGCAGCTGACGACCGCCGGATGAATTTCCGGCACAGATAACACAGTTAGGAGAAGCACATTGATTTGTTGTTAGCGTTGTATTTAGCATTAGGATTCAGAGTCTACATAAATGTATTCTCCTTGATTTGTTTTGACACTCAGCAACATTTTGAAGCGACGACTTGCGTGAGCAGTCAAACAGTGTCTCTCGGTCGGGAGACTGTGAGTACTGCACTTGTTAGCTCTGACTTTCTGTCAGAGGTGATTTCACTTGTACAGTATTATAGTGAATTAGAATTTTTGTTTTGGTTGCTTGGTCTGTTAGCTGGTTGGCTGTGAGTGAGAATAGTGAAGCTCGCAACACTGAAGAGATGTAAAGTGCAGGCGATGGTGTCAACTGCTAACCTCAGCCACTCGCTAGCTTGTGTGACAGTCAGTGCAAATGAAAAAGAAATGATCAGTCTATTATACCAATCTCATTCCTCATCGAAATTGAGTTTTTGCAATGTAATAAGATGGGAAATACAACCCCAATTCCAATGAAGTTGGGACGTCGTGTTAAACCTAAATAAAAACAGAATACAATGATTTGCAAATCATGTTCAAACTATATTTAGTTGAATACACTACAAAGACAAGATATTTAATGTTCAAACTGATAAACTTTATTGTTTTTAGCAAATAATTATTAACTTTGAATTTTATGGCTGTAACACGTTCCCAAAAAGCTGGGACAGGGTCATGTTTACCACTGTGTTACGTCACCTTTTCTTTTAACAACATTCAATAAACGTTTGGGAACTGAGGACACTAATTGTTGAAGCTTTGTAGGTGGAATTCTTTCTCATTCTTGCTTGATGTACAGCTTCAGCTGTTCAACAGTCCGGGGTCTCCGTTGTCGTATTTTACGCTTCATAATGCGCCACACATTTTCAATGGGAGACAGGTCTGGACTGCAGGCAGGCCAGTCTAGTACCCGCACTCTTTTACTACTGTTGTAACACATGCAGAATGTGGTTTGGCATTGTCTTGCTGAAATAAGCAGGTGTGTCCATGAAAAACATGTTGCTTGGATGGCAGCATATGTTTCTCCAAAACCTGTATGTACCTTTCAGCATTAATGGTGCCTTCGCAGATGTGTAAGTTACCCATGCCATTAGCACTAACACAGCCCCATACCATCCCAGATGCCGGCTTTTGAACTTTGCGTCCATAACAGTCCGGATGGTTCTTTTCCACTTTGGCCCGGAGGACACGACGGCGACAATTTCCAAAAACAATTTGAAATGTGGACTCGTCGGACCACAGAACACTTTTCCACTTTGCGTCAGTCCATCTTAGATGAGCTCGGGCCCGGAGAAGCCGGCGGCGTTTCCGGGTGTTGTTTGGTAAATGACTGAGTATGACCTGATGCATACTACCAACTGGTTACAAAGTGGCTTAAGGATAACAAAGTCAATGTTTTGGAGTGGCCATCACAAACCTTGATCTCAGTCCTATTTAAAATTTTGGGGTAAACCTGAAGAGGCATGTGTGAGCAAAGTGACCTACAAACTTGGCTAAGTTACACCATTGTTTTGTCAGGAGGAATGGGTCAACATTTCTGCCAACTATTGTAAGAAGCTCGTGAAATGAAATCCAAAACATTTGACCCAAGTCATACAATCTGAAGGCAATGGTACCAAATCCTAATAAAATGTATGTAAACTTGTAAACTTTGAAGAAAGTAATGAAAATGTGTCTAAACAAATCTTTCTCCCATTAGTCTGGCATTTAGCAAATATAAATAATTTGGGTAATCATAAGTGACTTAAAACAGTAAAGGTTTAGTCTGATTTCATGTCAGACAGTTTTTTTGACACAGTGTATGTAAACATCTGGTTTCCACTTTAGGTAGGTAACCATCCATTATTTAATATACCATTATCCAGCAAAAAGTATGATTTTCACAGAACTCCAGTGGCTGTTTGAGTCACAATGAGAAAACTCATCTTTAGTCTTGCTTGACGGAACCAAGGGCGGAAACCATAAAACTGACCTTGTTTTCGCTGTGTTTTAATTTAGCAGTAATGAAAAATAACAGCGTCCCCACTGTCCACCTTACAGGAAAATTTATCACCTGTTTAATTTCACACTCGGGTTGTCCTGGCTTTAGCGTCCTTTCACCACTCGGGAAAAGTGGCACGTGAGAGCAGCGCATAAACCTATGGTGGGGGTTAACGCTTATTAACAGACAAGATAAACTTGAATGTCATATCCTTGAAAAAGTCTGTGTGAATGCTAAGAGAGGCGATTGTCATTTGAAAATGCCAATGAAAGAAATTAATTGAAGACTAAAACGTTGTTCATAGCATAACAATGCCCATATATCAACCCTTATTAGAATGGAAAACAGGCGTTGGTACCCAGATGGGGAGTTTTGGAATTTCTAAGTGCAATGCAGGTTTCTACCTCGCCTATCATACACACTCATTCCTAGTAGTGCTTTAGTTACCTGGTCAGTCTCATTAAATGTATTGGAGCTACAACAAGCAAATAGAGCCATTTGCTTTTCACCACTAAAGTCCGAGTTAATCTTGACTTTGACACGACGCCGTTTTTTTGGCCCTCGCAGACGTGAATAACCTGGCTAAAGTGGTCGAATGGATGTTGTCGCACTCATATTGTCTTCTAGTATTGCCTTGTCCGTCACTTCTACGTGTTTGGAAACATCTTAGACAAAAACATCTTCCTCTATTATTGACATTGTCAAATGCTCAAAATGATGTATCATTTTGTCTCAGCCTGTTTTGTATGCGATTTATTTCCTCTCCTTGTCCTCACCACTGCATCTTAATAGCGCTCCCTTGGCTAAATAGATGGAGGGTTTCGACTCGATTCAGTAACAGTGGCTGGATGGGCAATGCAGAGAGCTGATGTAGTCATCTTGGCTGGGCACGCATTAATTGAAAGGTTCTCCAGCTGCGTGGTGGGCACATCAGAGAGCAAAAGCTAATTAGGACTCCCCGTTTGCTTTTCACTTTTCTATATTCCATTGCAGTGTCTTATCGCTTCTATTTATTTGTCTCGGAGTAGGAGGCTCGAGCGGAATACCAATTGGCTTCGTCTGCATTTTTCTTTTGTGTACTGCTTAGGTACTGCTTACAATGGTGCAGGCACAAGTGGCCAACCCTGGAATGCCTCTGCTGTTATTTCTTTCTCTTTCTGCTCAGTTGACTTGTTATAGAATGTACCTGTGAGAATGTCGTATAACTTGCCACAATTTAGATTCGATGGTTCCAATTTGCATGATAGTTGGCAATACGCAAGTAATCTTATATGAAGGTTGCAGGTCTATTATGAGGCAAAGCTTGTCACTACATGATTTTGGAGTGCATCTCTATGAATTTATGTGGATTTTATGGTCTTTCATAGGTTCTTCCACGGCCAAAGCCCCAGCGCTCCTGGTTTTCCGACAGTCAGTTGAATATTTTTTTTGTGGAATCTTGCTAAATGTATGTGATTGAGGATTTCCAGAACTGCTGCGTAAAAGGTCATCCAAACAACCAATGCTAGTGGTTGGACGACTGTGCACAGTACACGTGTATTCCTCAATTACATTTGTTCTTTTTTTTTTCTGTCATTCAACTGCATTTAGGAGCTTTTAGTTGGATTTTGTTTTTTGAACAACAAATTTGTTTGCAATGAACTTTCTGTTTCCCTCTTGGGTGCTTCTCTCACATACTCTCGCCATCTGACATTTCCCCCACATCTTTTTTCAAGCTGACTCCTTTCATTCCCTGCCTTCACACGCTTTCACCTCATCTCCCACAGGAGTTTTACTCGAGGTTTGTTGTTTCCCCTAAACGAGTCCCCCAACAGTCCCGCAGCTTCTCTTTCTCTCCTCTCCGTTGCCGTTTTTAAGACTTTGGATTTATCGCCGTGTGCTAAAGTTTATACAGCATCTGCAACAGCAGTTTTGTGATCCCAACGGTCGTGGTCATGGTCTGAATTATGGGGTGTTGTTCAACATATGGCCCACCTGAGCACCTCGTTGACTTGTAGAAGTGAACCAATGAAATTTCTTCCAAGGTCACTGTGAAGGAGCTACTGGGACAACTTTCTTAAGGGTCTTGGGAGATTTAATTAAAATTGACGAACTCGATTAACTCAATGTTGCATTTCGTTAAATTCTCATATCTGAAAGCAGGCAGCCATAAAGCACGCCTTCCCACTGTTTTTTTTTTCTCTGCACAGTTGGAGGCCACGCTTGTTTCTGTGGACTCTCTGAACTCAAACACCGTTAGTGGCAGGGGGCTCAATTTATTTCAAATTAATTTCCCCATTAAAAAAGTAGCATTAATCCACGCCAGGGGTTGAATTTAGGCTGTGACGAAACCCGTAACGATTGTACAGGTAATGTGTGAAGAGTTCATCTTCTTTGAACTGACAAATAGTATTACAATCACGTATTGAACCTTCCACTGATCGGCGTGTGTTCCCATGCGACTTAGCAGTATGCCTGTGATAATTCTCTTGCAGACTGTGGCTCAGGAGGGTCGGGGTCTGGTGCGGAGAGCTGCGAACAAGACCGCTGTCGCTTGTTTGGAGGCTCGTTCGACGAAGATGCCGAAGAAGACCGATGCGTGTGCGATTTCACTTGCCACACTGTGCCTCATGTCGAGGTAGTGATTGTTTCCCTTTGAGTCAATTCTGAAATAAATTGATAACCATAAATTAATTAAATTATCCTCGTGACAATTAATGTTTAGCTCATTGGAAAATATCTTATTACTACTATATGACTACCTACCATGATGTTAAAAACATAATAGATAGTTATATATGGATATAATAGAAGTTCTCTGTTTTTTTGTACATGTAGGTTTGTGGCTCAGACGGGAAAAGCTACAGAAACGAGTGCGAGCTGAAGAAAGCCAGATGTGAGAAACAAGAGCAGTTGACAGTTCAGCGCCTGGGATTGTGTGCAGGTCTGCGCCTCCTCCTCTCAATGCATCGCCGCCGTTCATTGTCATTGGCATCCCACCTCTCTCACTCGCTCATGTCATCCATTAATGGGGGAGGATGAGTAAAAGTCGGGATACCGTCGTTGGAATTTAGAAAGAAAGAACGCAAAGAGGTGGGAATTTTGCCGCGGGTTGGCACGCTTGCCTCACCGCTTCGAGGTTTGGGGTTGAAATCTCGACTCAGGCCTTCCTTCCTGTGTGGCGTTTGCGGGTTCCCATGCTTGTGTGTGCGCTTTCTTCAGGTACACCGGTTTCCTCCCACATTCCAAAACCATGCAGGTTAGGTGAATTGAAGATTAAATTGAGGGAATTTGCAAATGGTCGTTTGTCTATATGAATGGTCTGTGTGTGCCCTGCGATTGGCCAGCATCCAGTTCAGGGTGTACCCTGCCTCTCTGGGATTGGCTCCGGCTCACCTGCGACCCTAATAAGGATAAGCGGCGCAGAAATTGGATGGATGGATATCTTCAATGAGAATTTACAATAATTAACAGGAATTACAGGTTACTCAAATATTGTTGGAAAAAGTGCATCAAAATTTCGTAATTTCGGATAAAATAGAAAGAATCCAAATTTGACTTTGTTTGATTATTTGTTATCTTATTTTATGAACTTTACATCCCCATGTAATATAATATACCTTGACTTTGTTCCTTGTCTTTTCATTTCAGCCCTGCAACACAACTGGACAAACATTAAGTCTCCGACGACTCTTCCTAGTTTTCATAATTTTGCTCTCACTAAAAGATCGTGATATACCGCGCCACTGTTTGTATGCGGTTGTCAAGGAGACAACAGCCGCTGGGAATAAGCATTTTCCAATCGACAGTACATCATTGGTACTTACTGTCGTACATAGGGTGTACACTGTATAGTAAGTACCCTTGGCTTCTGATTGGAGGATCGACGCCCTCTCTTTGTCTACAACTAAATGAGTTCAGACGAGTCGGATCGGCCGCTAAACCGCATAGGTCGTCGTCGTCTTCTTCTTTGCAAAGTTATATGGAGATCAACGTTCTGCATGTGACTGGAAGCGGAGCAAAGGCCACTTAAGGGATTTCATGTGATCATTTCAGCCTGTTTGATTCCCCGTGGGAATCAAAGAGAGTAAGATGGAGAAAGAGGGGAAATTGCCGGTGTTTTCACACCCATCCCTTGAGATTGTTCTGCTTCCTGAGCTGGCCTCTTTAGGCTCTGACTGTCACGCTTTTCTTCCATCCACGGATAATCAATCCCTTTTCCAAAGAGCCCTCTACGGGCACGAGAGCGCCGAGCTCTCCTCTCCCATTGGCCAATGGTATGAAACTCGGATGTTGGGGAATTTCACTGGCCGTCGCATTAGCTATGTAGGGAGAAACTTCATTTGACCTCAACAACTAAAGAAGCATCGAAACACGCTTGGCTTGGCAGCGCATTGAAAGCCAAGCTGTGTTTTCGGTATTCCAAAGAACACTTTTTGCAGAACGTGCCAAAGGGTTTTCGGCAGCTGCATTTGCTTCTTATTTGAACCCATCCTTATCACTTGCAAATCCGTATTCAAGATTTCTGAAAAATTCCGTTGTTACTAGTTTAGTTTAAACAGGCCAACAAGTAAATACCATAGAAACGCAAAAAGTCAAAGCAACCAAAAATACACCTCTAAAGTCTCACTTTTGTTTGTTTGTTTGTTTTGTGGCACATATTTCAAAACAAAGAGCGCACTCAACACGTGGCGTTAAGAACAACATTAGAAGAAGACTGTCCACAGCAAAGAAACCTTCAGGGTGACAAATACTACAGTGTCACCATCTGCTTCATCACTTGAATTTTGTAAAATGGAATAAGATACAATAGACATTATAATTCACCATTGTTGTAGAAACAATGGAAAACAATGTTGCAGCATATAAGTATTTGCTCTCTGAATTATATACAGAATCAATACATTTTGAACTGCGCAACAGAAAATACAGTATGTACTGTAGATCGAGGTGCATGGAGTCAAAAGTTTGCCACAGGCCTGGAACAAGCAAAGTAGGAATCTAAAATTAAACATACAACCCAGAGAAAGCCACGCAGCAGACCTCGACCGGCTGTGGGGAGCATCACGGGTCACGGTGCAAGCGCAATTGGGCCAGACAATGGCAACTGAACAGTGAAAACCCTTGAAGGGCAGGAAGAACATAAGAACCTAAAAGTTCTACTTGACTTAATAGGCTCAGTAGAGATAGCAGAATTGAGCTGAGGAAAGTGGCAAGTGAAATGGACTGTGACCAATGCCCATCCCCGGAGCTGGAAAAGCACTGGAGAAAAGGAGCGAGCCCAGTCGTCACTATTAGGCCCAAGCTCAAATTCGCACCAGTAACCAGTGTGGTTTATGATCCCTATATATCTTCAGCCAGCCCAACGGCAAATGGGCAGCATTGAGAGGGAGAGATCTGTGCTCTCTGTCTGTACCACTTTATTTCTCTCTTAAAAACTGTTTTGGGCTTTTAATTTTTTTCCTAAAAATAAGTGGGATGGGTACCAAAGGCTTAGGTACGCTGCATAACGGGAAAACTACAACACTTACTCGTACGGTCGGATGTGCTTTTCAAAAGGCAATTCATCTTTCGATGAAAACACTTCACTATCAATCACGCAAACTGGACAAAAATATTCTTGATTTATTATAAGCTTAATGTAAGAAAACATTTGCCTTCTCGCAGGTGCAGCAGTGTGCAGATCAACATAATTGTTTTGATTCCTTTTGCACGGGCACAGATTTCTACGACTATAAAGCGTACAGAGACTAAAAAAAAAAACGTTCACAAATTTGTAAAAGTTACCATTAATACGATAAAAGTAATCTAGCAAGGGTTTTCATGCAACACATGCCCAGCCACTTGCTGCTAGGCAGAATCCATATATCTGAAGAAAAACTACCCCATAGGCCAAAATGTCAAACGAGGGGCTGACAGTGCTCTTCAGGATCAGGAGACACATGATGGAAAATTACACTGCATTGATGAGATTAAGGATTCCAAAATTGTGGAGCATTTTGTTGCAGTTGAATCACTGCTCTATAAAAAACCCCACTGGAAAACAAATGAATGATTCCGGTCGGGGCACTTCCCATTTTTCTTGCTTAATTCTCATCCTTTTTTGGAATGTCTGTTTTTATTAATGCCGGTTGCTCGGTTGAAGGCTGCCGCATCCTCAAACAAAGAAGCGCCACACCAAATGAGGGTACAGAGAGCCTGTCTGGCAATCCCCACAGTATTACTGTATGTAGCATGTCTGTCTGTTTGAGGATGTGGAGATGGCTGAAGGGCGGTATTTTCAGTCCTGTTATATCTGACAGGAACAAATGAAGAACATGTCTCCAAGTAGCTGCACCATTGTTTGTTTTCGCTGCGTCATTTTTACATGATACTGGCATACATTTCCCCCCCCCCCCGATTTTGAGCCACTGTCGAGGAAGTCGCCAATCGGATTTTTCATCTAAAAGCCGTCCAGTAGCCCCCCACCTTCTATCCCTGCCACTTGAGCCAATCTCATTGTTTACAAAAAAGTGACTACAGCGATCGTGCGACTGTGCCGTTCCCCCCCACACAACCGACAACACAAATGATTTGTCTTCTTTCACTCACGGTGACATCCCTCATCCTCTTTTTCCCTTTTGTTCCCCCACCTCATCTGTGATTTCAGCCACATCGCCGCCGGAGCCCGCCGAGTTCCGACACTGCTCTCTGTCTGTGTACGGCTGCTGTGCCGACAACTTCACAGCCGCATTGGGAGTCGGACTGGCTGGCTGTCCAAGTGAGTCCTCCTCTATGTTCTGCTGTGCCCCTTTGGCTTTTGTTGTTTTCACAATATTATATCATCAGATCAAATTATGTCATCATTGCTGTTTGTGTGTTTTGGTAGCTTTTCAATCCGGTATATGTGCAATTTACTTCGGCATTTGGTAACACAGGTCGAAGCACATCCTCCCAGCTCGGGTAAATGGCGAAGTGCACCAGGACAAAGCACTCGTAGGAACTTGAAATGTCTACAATGTCTTTTGCTTAACACAAGATGTCACCACAGAGCCCTCGCAGAGGACAATATTCGATCAATGTTTCGGCTTCGTTCGTGTTTATGTATATCATCTCATATTTGTATACATAAAGCATATGCGTGCACACCTTGAAAACAACTCTTTTGGCAAATCTTTTTCTGACAGAATAAGTGAGGAAGCAATGTTGTATTTGTGGGTTTATAGAACAAAAAAAGAATATTTGGTATATAAAAACATCAACATTTTCCAACATCAGCTCTCCAATAGCAAAATGTGGGCGGGGTTTTGAGTGTGGATTACTTTGTATCATATGAATTAAAAAATAATAGAAGACGCTTGATTCTCTATTTCCAGACCTTTTTTCTCATTCTAACAATGAGAATGTAAATAGTCTGTTCCGGAGTCAAGCCTGTTAATTACTTTACAGTCAATCGTGGTAAAACAAATTGAAAAATAAATCACGCACTGTTAATATTAAAACAATTAAAACACTCTTGCAACTATGTGCAAATAACATCCCAATTGAAGTAAAAGTAGATGATTTACATCACTGACAAAGAGATGCCTTACTTCAATTAATTGAAATGAATTATAAAACTAGAACTAAGCTTATGAAGCCTAATGTCCTTGACGATAGCTTTTCCAGTCGGTACAAAATAAAAATAGAAAAATGAATCTGTGCACGTAGGACTTCCACGTTTGGTGTAAGGTGGGCTGTTAATTTCCAGTCGCCATAGTGACAACGTGGGAAACGTTAAAACTCCCTTTCGATGTCATTTCGACTTTGGAAAGTACTAGTATTGCACAACCCCAGGTTGATACTCATTTATCTACTGAGGTCATTTGTCAGTCAGGTAACGCACCAGTAGCTTGTAATATAGTTACCATGGAAACCTTTAGGGTACCTCAACTTTACACCGATGAGTGTCTGTTGTAAACTCTCGACTGTTGCAGTGAGTGTGGATGAAAAACACAATTTGAAATCGGGAGAAGCACAGATTTCGGTGAGATTTAGACTCACCGTCTATTTGCGGAACACCGAGCCTTGCTTAAATCCACAAACTCTCCATTTGAAGTAGCGTGGTAGGAGAAGTACTTGAAATAAACAAGGTATTGTTGAGGAATTTATTTTGTCCTTGTTGTTGTTGTTGTTGTTGTTGTGTTGTCCTCAGGCACCTGCCAATGTAATGTCTATGGCTCCTACAAGGGTACATGTGACCCAGCCACTGGTCAGTGCTCTTGCAAGCCGGGTGTCGGGGGCCAGAAGTGTGACCGCTGCGAGCCGGGCTTCTGGAACTTCCGCGGCATTGTGACGGAGAACATGAGCGGCTGCACACGTAAGCCTTTGGTTTTGGCGTCTGCCATTTTGAATGCCCAACTATCACCTGAGTCACACACGTTTTAGAACATTTAATTTCGACGTTTTTGTCGAAATAATCCATCAAGTGTGAAATTGCACAACAAGTCAATGTTTTGTCAGCTGCATATTTCCGAAATTGATTATGTAAGTGAGTTGTTCTGCACTTTGCTGAATTGTATCGACGCAGTTTGGCTAATTTACATAATACCATTGCCACGCCGAACTTCTCCGCCCGTGACGTGCCAACTACGCTGAGCAAAGATCCTCGCTCGCTTAGTCCCAATGCCATAGCTCTCCCCCCGGTTGTCATGGTAACAAAAAAAGCACTCTGTATTCTCTCTGGAGATGGGGCGCAGTGTGAGCACCACAGCAAATGAGCCACTTCATTTGCTCGAGACAAGACTGCACCCTTAAAACTTTCACTGGATATGTTGGTGTGCCTTTTTGTTTATGTTTGCTTTATTTGTATGTTCTTTTTCTTTCATGACTACTTGTTGACGTGGCCAAAGACATTTTTCATCTCAATTAGGCTTTCCTGGTTAAACAATTTCAAATAAAAAAATTTGGACTGAAAAGGGTGTCTTTAATTCTCGATCTTTGCGGTATTTTCATAAAGGCATGTCAGAGACATGTTATTAAGGCACCTGAGAAAAATATTACGCCTCCTTTAAAAATGTAACAATTGAAACCACAGCTTTAATACAAAAGTACACAAATTGTATTTATTTATTTTTTCAAGAACACTATGGTTTTGTGGCCTGGTCAAAAGTTACATTTTGGGATTTTCATTTATCCATGAATTCTTTCCAAAGCTTTTTAAAATGATGATACATATTTTTGAAATGTAATGTTCACTTTGGATTTAAATATGTAATCACAACCATCTTATTTGAATTTACAAACGACTCCCTTATGTCTTTGTTTAGGAAACTCAACATAGTCTTGTCCAACCGCACTGAATTGAATGAACATCCATTTGTATTGAAGCAGTCCGTGTCGGCCCCCGTTAATCCTTGTGATTTCCTGCAGCTGAGGTGTCAAAGTTCAGATGCTTCCAAAGCCGCAGATCATTTCTAGTCAACAAGCTGAGATGTTCCTCAGCCTCCCTTAACAAGGTTTGCCTACAGCAAGCATTGCAGAGGGATGCAGGCCAAAAGCACATATCATTGATTTCAGGAACAGGCCAGGATTGTTGTTGCCCGTTAGGGTGTTTGTCTTTGTCTGTTTCTTGCGTACTTGTCTTCCTCTGTGGCCTCTCAGCCTTTGTGAGTTGCAGGACACTTGCTGTCCTCCACCTCTTTAATCAATCTTTTCCTCTCTCCTTGTCCACGGGCAGCGTGCAACTGCGACACCAGCGGTTCCGTGCGTGACGACTGTGAGCAGATGTCGGGTCTGTGCTCTTGTAAGGCCGGGGTGAAGGGCATGAAGTGCAATGTGTGTCCAGATGGAAGCAAAATGGGCATGAATGGCTGTGACAAAGGTAATACAGAGGCAATTACCAAAACAAAATTGACAAAAAAATGGCAATCCACTTTTGCTACTCGCTTCTTTATTCATTTTGGGGATAACTTAGGATCCAATAGAGGCTTCTGCCAATTATTAATAGCAAGGAAGACTATGCTGGAATGTACATTTTAATGACACATTGCTCATTAATATTTTATTATTTCCACCAAGGAAGTTGTTCTTATCTTCATTTTGCAGTACATGTCCAACTTCCTGTGTAAATATTTTGGGGAATTGTAACAACTTGAGTTTTTTTCATGTGATATATGCACGTATTTAATCACTGCCAGCCTTCCCAGTTAACATGGATATTTGACTTCGAAAGCCGTCAATGGCAGTGAATGGGTTAAGCAGGTATACATTTGTTCTTGTAATAATACTACATTTTCATAATATCATTTTATTATTATTATTTTTAAAATGACTATAATGTCCTAATTTAGTTTGTTTTTCTTAATAAAACAATAACTTTGTTTTGATAAAATGCTGACTTTATTGTCATGAAATTGGTACTTTTCCCCCGTAAATGTACAACTTTCTTCTCGTGATACTGCAGGATTATTATCATGATATGGCATCTATATCCTTGTAAATTAGAACGTTATTCTCATAAACTACAACTTCTTATAATATTTGACTTTAACAAAATAAGACCTTTCTTCTCCTACAAGTAACATTTTTGTAATCAGATGCTGTATTGTAGTGGTTTTCTCATGATTCCTGCTTTATTCTAATAATCCAAAAAGTTTATTCTCATAGTATTTTTTTTTTAGTATGGCTGTGTTACTCACGATGAAATAAAAAATCAGATGAAATATCCGATAGTAAGTCGCTCATTTATTCACTAGATTTAACAATGTTTAAGCCCTTAGTGGAGCCTTTTTTCCCCCAAATGTTTCACTCTTAAAATATACTACTCCAATTTGGAAAATGTTTATTTGTATTTCTGCATAAGGACTATTGATTCTTGGGATGCATAATGAAAACATGCCAGGTTTAAATTAGGTTGCTAGAAAGGTTAGCTCCTGCTGTGGATGGGGCACGCAGCTCCTTGATTAAGACGCTCTATCAGCTATTGACTGGAAATCAAAAGCTCAATCAAGTCAGCAACAGGGCGCACTGATGGGGCTCCCCTCAGCTGTCACCGCGTCAGATGAAAAGACACAAGGCTCTGGGAGGTGGAGGCGCATGAAAGCAGGAGCCCAGGACGGCGGGCTATGATGCAAAGGCCTTCCATTTATGGCCTGGTGGGAGCACGCCAGGCTCCTTCAGCTCGTGCAGCGGTAACTTTAAGGCTGCAAAAGCTGCTTAAATGTAAAAAAAGATACTGTATGTAAAAAGTAAAACAAAAAAAGCCTATGCAAAATACTTTGGAGTGAAGACATTTTCACAATGCAAAAGGCGCTTTCACACTGCACTTGCCAAGGCGACTGACGAGTTTCCCATTCGTTGTGTGTGTGCTGAGGGGGCGTCGGCATGTTTTGACGTGGCGCCGAGCGTCGCGTCAAAGCTGAGGGCGTCTGACGCTCAGCGTCGCACCATAGGATAGAAAAAGGTTCTGTTCAGGAGCTTTGACGCTTTGACGCGGTGACGTCAAAAAAGCTCCTCCAATGGGAGAGAGGCTGGCGCAGTGATTTCTGGGCGCAGTTGTACTATAAACGACAAGGGGGAAATGGAGGAAGGGATAATAATTGCGCTGTCCAACTATCCCGAACTTTGAGACAATAGAAAATTGATATACCGACGTCACTGCAGGAGACTTTCAAACTCCCTTTCAGAACTCCCTGCTCAGCTTGAAATACGCCTCAAAACGCTTTCCCTGGAACTATAAATCTCACGAACGAGTTGAACTCCGAGATGCTACCGTGAAATCAGAATGGGATATTCCCATTCCCTTTTTTTGCTGCTGCGTCTGCCTCCTCCTTAAAATAAACAAAGTTAGGGCTTTCTTTTCCAACAACGACAAATCCATTTTACAGAGTTGCGGTCCATTTAGCGGGGAAAGTCTCCCAACTTCCTTCGAGGCTGTTAAGTCACCATTTCCAAATATGGCATGACTTCAGCCCCGTTGCCGTCGTCTTTGCGCTGCGTCTTTGGGAGCCTTTCGCGTGTGAAAGGCCTTAACATATTCTTTTTGAGCCGCTGAGGCAGTTTGGATGCAATAGTGCGCTACAGGAAAACTCTGAAATATTCATTTATGTATCTGACAGGTAAATATAGTCCTTTGTGACTATATTAATATATTAACGCCTCGGGTTATATGAGTTTGTAATACACAGCCTTATCAATAATTCATCGTTATTCTCTTCGTATGTCAAAAAAAATACTACAAGTACTTATAACTGCACATGTATACATGATCGTAGATTAAAAGAGTTCGTCATCATTGCTGTA
The DNA here is from genome assembly GCF_024500385.1 of Phyllopteryx taeniolatus. Lineage (NCBI taxonomy): Eukaryota > Metazoa > Chordata > Actinopteri > Syngnathiformes > Syngnathidae > Phyllopteryx > Phyllopteryx taeniolatus. Next base: position 6,924,821 of record NC_084502.1, read on the forward strand.
CAATCCAGTGGAAACCACTGTGAGCCTCTTTTTCTTTATGTTTTTGCTTTGATTATGCTGATATACAAAAGTGTATAGAAAAGGGCAAGCACAAGAGGATTGTTGACTATGTTTAAATTGTGAACGCACTTGTGAGGAGATTTTAGGGGCTCCAAATTTGGTTACATTTAATTTCATATATGTACAGTAGTTCAATTAATTTAAATGCCAGCTAATTTGAATCTACAAGTGGATGCTTATTGCATTTGCTCGTTAGTGATGCAAGCAGAAAGTCAACACAAGCATTACTAATAATATCTACTAATTTCCCTTTCAGGTCCAGAGGCCCCAAATTCATGTGACGAGCTAGTTTGTAGTTTTGGAGCGTCTTGTATTGAGGTGAATGGTCACGCCCATTGTGAGTGCCCTTCACCCGACTGTGATGAGCGGAACAAAACTAAGGTGGGGTCTTTCAAAGCGGTCTTCGGTGGGGGGTCGATTTTAAATGAGAGGGCTTGCTCGCGTGGTCCAGTGGGGAATAAAGACGTTCCCCCCATATCTGTCACTGTGGAGCAGGTGTGCGGTTCCGACGGGGTGATGTATGCTGACCGGTGCCAGCTGAGGACTATTGCCTGTAGGCAGGACAAGGACATCACAGTGCAACACTTTGGACAATGCACAGGTGAGCCCAAATGAAGCCCCCATGCATCACACACGTTGCCTTGAAGCGCTCTGGGCCTCATATAAGCAACCCCCTCCCACCAGTCTTTCATGGCCTTCAACTCTGAAATTGAAATCTTTTCACTCGTTTTTTGTTTTGGTTGTTTGTTTGTTTTGTTTTTGTTGTTTTCTATCCCCATTTGCATGTATCGCCAGCTCGATGCCTGTTTTTGATCTGGTGGATATTACTCGCAGTGCAGTGTTTCACATAGCCGACGTTTGTGCAGCTGGTGTGGAATCAATAACCTGTGACGGACTGTAGTCCACCTTTTACCCTCAGTCAGACCTCTGCCAAGGAGGTTATCTTTCAAGCTGCTTAGATTTGTAAATGTCTTTGTTGGAGGGTCATGTCTGTATTATTAATAGCTTTAATGATGGGTAGGACATTATCTGAGAATGTATTACTTCCTTTAAAATATCTGCATCGAAGGTAGTGTTTTGATTACTAGGTTAGTAGTTCACTTCTTTTTTTTTTACACTTTTTTTGGCAGATACAACTTTCTCACGTCCTCCTAAGACAGTATTTTATGACTGTGGTAACATGTTAATGTTACATTTGCCTGTATAGTGACTGAAGGTTGTTGTTTTTTGTTTTTGTTTAAATCCAAACCAGTCAGAGGTTGACTGACGTCCTCAAGCACATTGTTCCAAACGTATAGGTTCCGCTGTTGGAATATGTATTTTGAGTTGTGTGAATATAACATAGGTGAAAGCCAACTGATATGCGTCACTGGAGGAAAGTTGCAGAAGATTCATGGTAATGAAAGTCTAAAAAATAAAAAAAACCTCTGACAGGCTGTCTCATCCACTCACCCACTGTCGTGATTTTCGACCCCTTCTGGGAAGTGTGTCATTTCCAATTTGCCACAAACATTACGGGACATGTACAGCACATGTGTGTTTAGTCAACGACACAGTTCCTGGTCTTTTTGGTCCAGGTGCCAATGGACACCGTTCGGAGCAGTGTTTTAGGGAGCCGGGACAAGAGCCAAGGTCATGACTTTCTTGTCTGGTAATGGTGTCACAGTGACAGGCAGCTTTTGGGTATGGAAATGCTGCAGTGAAAATGAGGAGGACCAGCTGTGTAGCTCTGGACATGAGCCATTACCAGATGTCTTGGCTGGAAAAGGGTCCTTTCCCTGCATCACTCAGTGCACTCAGGCCAGGTGACCAAGTCCTTTGTACACCTGTCACCAGGATAACTAATCCATCCGCCATTAAGGACTCTTTGCCAGACTCTTTTGTCCTCATCCTTCGGAGCCAAGCAGTTGATCTTTAAAGTTCCTGGGTCACTGATGAAAGCAAAGATATGCTGGGACCAGGTCAACAGGCCAGACACGCTCTGAGAAATGTGTTACCAGTGAAAAGAGGCTATTTTTTGCCATGCTTCCATTGGCTGGCAGTTGTGATGTGGCTCGTGTGTAATCCCTCGCCAAGTGTTGCCGCGTATTGAAGGAAGGCCAAAAGACGCCTTGAAGCAGATTCTTTTTTTTCTCCCAGACTCTTTCTATCAAGCCCTCAGGGAAGGAAAAGACAGGCGCCCTGACGGAGGATCTTTTAATTCTTTCCCTCCAGATGCGGTTGCGTGGCGGGAAGCATCTCTGCCACTACTGTAGGCTTCAGGGGTTCAATCTGGAGCTCATTTCACGTGTGGCTGGGTGCGAATTAGCATTAGCTCTGCCTCCTTCCCCTTGCTGCGCTCCATCCCGGGCCCTTCATCCCCCCTGCTGTCTACATGCAGAGTTTGCAGACGTGGTGGATTTGTGAACACTCACACGTTCCGTGTTGCAACACCACGGGTTTATGGATTTGACTGTGTATTGCGCTCCAAAGTTGAACACAATCCGTTCACAAAATTCTCCCATAGGAAATAGTACCAATGTTAGGTTAGGTTAAACCCCTTTATTATTGTTTTCTCTAATGTCGAGTCAACATTGAAATTCCACTATGTTGGAGAGAGAGAGAGAGTTCTTGTATTGGGATAGACAAACGGCACTGTGTCGCAAACTATACCACGATACCTAACAAAAGCCCTTCAAGGTAGCACTTTGCACCAATGAGCCATCTTGGCCACTGACTTGGCAATGACGTCCTCCTCCCGTATGGTGTTATCACCTGTACGTTTGCAGCAAATTGGCAAATAATTCCAGCATATGGCATCACCAGCCTGTGCGTTAGTCAGGCTTCTGTTGCCTTCACCAGCTCGTGTTCAGAGGTTTTATTACTCATTATTCAATCCCTCAACCTTCCCCCATTGTTTGCTCTGCCATCTTCTCTCCCACTGCTGCCTTTGTTAACGTGTTTACTTTGTCACTCTGTCTCCTTTCTTCTCTTGGCCCCCATCTTTTCCCTTTCACTCTCCTATATCCTCATGCCTCCTCCTCCCCCTTACAACTGAGCACGGCTGACACTCCAAACAATCTTAATAACCATGTTTCAACAATAAGTACACGGTTCAAGACAAACCGTGATGACAATTTCAATGATTTCTTCACTTCTTCTCTATCTGTTCACTGGCCGGCAAAGAGGAAAAATTAGCAAAAGGAATGAAGATAAGTGTTGAATCTGATTCGAGAAAAACATCAAACGAACGAGATGGGCGCTATGTCCTTTCGTCTTTTAGATACACTACTGTATATTTAAATTTGTACACTATAGCACACTTTTCAATCAAGAGGTGTTCAAATGTTTGACTTCACGGGACGTTTAATAGATGTCAGGCCTCTGACAGACCGTTGGGAGAAGAGTGTTGAGTCATCTAATACTACTGCTACTGTAAAGACAAAAACACGGTACAAAACACAGAAAGTGACTAGTGACCCACCATCAATGTGAGCCAGTTGCTTGTTTGTTCAGAGTCAACGTGCGTTAGTGACAAATGCACATTATTAACGTCTATTTCACACAGGCGGTTGCCTGCCGGTCAATGTGACAGCATTGTTGACGTACAGTACACACAAACACAGTCGGCCCAAGTTTTCCCAGCATGGGTTCATCTCAGGCATTTTTTGACCCAGATGTGAAAAAAAATATATATATATTTGATGGTATTCATTAAAAAAAAATAAATAGTGTAGGGAACATTTTATTTGTAATGTGTGTGTAATGCTTGTTTCCCTTTAGTCGCACGGTTTAGCCTTGCTCCGTGGTCTGTAAACGATCTTTAAACCAGGGTTAGGAACCTTTCCTGGAATCCATTAAATAATCAATCTGATCAACCTAAGCTTTCCGAGAAATACTGGTCAACTGTATGCTTGTACATTTGTGGGAACAAATTGGTGAAGAGCATTTTCTGCCGAAGCAATGTCTATAAAGACATGCTTGGACTAGATTGTGTGGACTCATATCAAATACTTTTGGGATGAGCAGATATTGGAGCAGAGCCAGTAGGCCCTCTCCAACGTCCACCATTAAAGATCTCTGACCTTCTGAATGAATGGAAAAATTCCCACTGACACTTTCCAAAATCTTGGAAAAGCTTTTCCCAGGAGAGTGGAAGTTGTTGCGGCTGAAAATCCAATGCATGCTTCCATTTGCAATTCCTGCAGGTGTGCCACTACTTTAGTAAATGCAGCGTTGCTTTTTCTCCCATCTCACCTTAGCCTCTGCCATTATCTGCACAGCCATCCAGCCACCTGACACTAAACCTGCATGCAGAGTGACAGGTGTAGCCGGGGGGGAACGGCAATACATGCCGCCACAATGTCGATGATACCATCTCCACTTCTTTTGCGCTCCACTCCAAATATGTCCCTATACAAAAATGTTCCGAGGTCTAAGCTGACACCTCTCCCTATGCCTCCACCGTCCCCCGGCGGTATCGCGTTTCACACCTCAGTGAGGAACTGTCATTCAAGAAGGCCATTATAGCTGCGTGATTAGGCTATACACATAATGTTAGGAGAATCCTAATGAGGATCGTTTTGTAGTCACCCACATGCATTTATTCCCATGGGCGGTTAGGAAGCAAAAAAAAAAAAAAAAAAAAGCCTTCGTGTCCCAGCTTACTTGCTTAAGTAGCTTCTCCTTATTTACTCACTCTTCTTCAGGGGGACTTTTTGTCCTATTTATCGTTCTTTCATCACACACAGTTATGTCCTTTTTTCAGTGGGTAATGATGGTTTCTCGGCAGCGAGCTTCCTCTCCTCTCCATATTCTGAGTGATTCTTTGCCGAGCGAGTTTGCCGTGCGTCTGTTTGTGGTGGCGTTGACGACGTTGGCGCCAGCGAGTGGAGTGCTGCCTTTGAAGCCCTGAGTTACAGCAGCTTGGTTGTTTTTTTTCATGGCCTATTTCTATCAATCATTCATCACCAGCGGCACTGGCTGTTGGTGATTAAAGCTTTGCTCCTGCAAGGCAGCATGTGAATATGGATAGAAAATTCAAAGGCACTGCCGCGGTGTACATGCAACACACAAACATAAATAGTAAGTGTGCAAAAAATGCTATAAAGACACTCTAACCATGCGATGAGTGCAATGCTGTGTGAAGAATGTGCAGTTGAAACATCCATCCATCCATTTTTCTATACCGCTTATCCTCACTACGGTCACGGGTGTGCTGGAACCTACCCCAGCTATCTTCGGGCGAGGGTACAACCTCAACTGGTCGCCGGTCTTCAATTAACCTACCATGCATGTTTTTGGGATGTGGGAGGAAACCGGAGTACCCAGAGAAAACCCACGCAGGCACGGGGAGAATATGCAAACTCCACACAGGCGGGGCCGGGATTTGAACCCCAGTCCTCAGAACTGTGAGGCAGATGTGTTAACCAGTCGTGCACAGGGCCGCCGCAGTTGAAACACAAAAGTGCATATAGCTCTGTGTGTCATCTGTTGGCATCATCCATTATCATTACTTTGTTGGAAACTCTTAGGACGAATACAATCCGTTCTCGGACCCCCGTTTTGTTTGGATTTTGTAATATTTCTTTCTATAGGACAACCGTCATAAAATCTTAACTGTGAAGACAATGTTAGTGGTAACATTTTCATATCATAAAAGTGTAAATGTAAGTTAACCACTGTTTGCATTAAAGCATCAAAACACTCAGGGCTCCATTTTCGTAGATGATGCAACTGTGGGTGAGCGTCAAAACTGGCATATCTTGATTTTCGTGCAAGCACAAGGCTCACTGCATGTGTTTAACAATTTGGCAGGCCGGTCTGCACCAAGCGGGGCGTATTGCTGCAGGGAAGGTGTGTCCTTGGAGATGCGCTTGACGGAGTGAAAATTTGGTGGCACAAAGTCCAACATTGAATGCCCGTGACCTTCAATTCCTCAGGCGGCACTTCAGAAAACCAATGTCAGTAAAGACGAAAAGAACCATCCGGACTGCTTTGGACACAAAGTTCAAAAGCCAGCATGGTATGGGTCTGTGTTCGTGCCAATGGCATGGGTAACTTACACATGTGTGAAGGCACCATTCATGCTGAAAGGTACATACAGGTTTAGGAGAAACATATGCTGCCATCCAAGCAATGTCTTTTTCATGGATGCCCTTACTTATTTCAGCAAGACAATGCCAAACCACATTCTGCATGTGTTACAACAGCGTGGCAACGTAGTAAAAGAGTGCGGGTACTAGACTGGCCTGCCTGCAGTCCAGACCTGTCTCCCATTGAAAATGTGTGGCGCATTATCCATCCATCCATCCATCCATTTTCTGAGCCGCTTCTACTCACTAGGGTCGCGGGCGTGCCGGAGCCTATCTCAGCTATCATCGGGCAGGAGGCGGCGTACACCCTGAACTGGTTGCCAGCCAATCGCAGGGCACACATAAACAAATAAATAAACATTTGCACTCACATTCACACCTACGGGTAATTTAGAGTTGTCAATTAACCTACCATGCAGGTTTTGGGGATGTGGGAGGAAACCGGAGTGCCCGGAGAAAACCCACGCAGGCACGGGGAGAACATGCAAACTCCACACAGGCGGGGCCGGGGATTGAACCCCAGTCCTCAGAACTGTGAGGCAGACGCTCTAACCAGTCGTCCACCGTGCTGCCTGTGGCGCATTATGAAGCGTAAAATACGACAACGGAGACCCCGGACTGTTGAACAGCTGAAGCTGTACATCGAGCAAGAATGGGAAAGAATTCCACCTACAAAGCTTCAACAATTAGTGTCCTCAGTTCCCAAACGTTTATTGAATGTTGTTAAAAGAAAAAGTGATGGAACACAGTGGTAAACATGACCCTGTTCCAGCTTTTTTGGAATGTGTTGTAGCCATAAAATTCTAAGTTAATGATTATTTGCTTAAAACAATCGAGTTTATCAGTTTGAACATTAAATGTATTGTCTTTGTGGTGTATTCAATTAAATATAGGTTGAACATGATTTGCAAATCATTGTATTCTGTTTTTATTTATGTTTAACACAACGTCCCAACTTCATTGGAATTGCGGTTGTATTATTATTATCATCATCATTATTATATTTCATAAATCATCCCATGTATTGGGCGCCACACAGCTATGGGGGGTGGGAGCACATGAACGAGCATAGGAGGGGATATATACATGAGATTTGCGGACATATTTAAGTTGCTAGCTGTTTTCACCAGCTCGTTCTGTATTTGAAAAGGGTACCCGCTAACGTTGTATGTTGCCACACCGGCCAAGAGCAGTGTCGATGCACGGATCGCTGCGATTACGCAAGCTGCTCTTCTGCATATAGCGACGTCTCAATGGGAGACTATTGCGCCACATTTAAAGGGAATGAGAGGAGCCTCTTCGATTGGACAGGATTCTCTGAACATGCCCACACCAGCTCAGACACCCCTCTTTTAAATGTGCCGATGTACCCCCGTCCACGAAATTGCTATCACCGATGTAACCCGCCTCCGATTTACGCCAGTCATGAAAATAGAGCCCTCAGTCTTAAATGGAAAAAGTTTTGCTATTATATGCCTATGTTTAAGCTATTTATCAAACTTGATGCCGCATTTTGCATTCTGACTTTTTCAATCTCAGGAGCGTTCTAGTTTAGAGCTTCCTCATGTAATGCAAGCAGATGTTGCTGTTGTAATGTTGAAGTTTGTTCAAGTGCGTGTTCATTGTAGTATCATAGTGACATTGCTGACCATCACCGAGATGGAGGGTGTAAATGTGTTTGTCATCGGTAAAGAAAATTGTTTATTTTGTTGCCTTTGAAGTGTAAGTTTTCCAATGAAGGGGGAATTTCAGCCAATGTCACAAGTTTCAAACATTTCCATCTTGGCTCAATCATTCATCCATTCCTTGCTTCCTCCCCTTCCCTCCACCAGAAACCATCTCCGAGCGGGCTGAGCGACCCACTCCAACCCCCCTTGCCGCCGCCACCACCATCACAACGCCAGCTCCCTTAAATCATAACAGGGTGTGGGCCATCCCGTCTCCGAGAACGGCCGAGACTGCTGAGACTACGGTGCAGACCCCTGCCAACACGCCCTCACCCACCCTCACCCACCACCGTACGCAAACAAAACACCACCACCACCACTCCATCCACATCCAAACTCAGTCGCCACGGTCAACCGCTGCCCCTGCCGCTACCGCCTCTCGCAGTAGCCCCGCCCCCTCCGCTGCTGCAAATTCTTTCGAGGGTTCAGGCAGTGGGGAGCCGAGTGGAGATGACCTAGCTGAGGAAGAGGAGGAGCTGGAAGAGGAAGCAGGTAGCGGCATCCCAACAGAGGCCAGTGGGGCGGAGGAGACTTTTGGTAAATCCTTGCTCTTTCATTAATCATACCCATGATGCTTTCGTAGCTATAGATATTGTGAGTATGAACCAAATGTTTGATGTCATACCATAACATATTCATGTCATTAGATACGTCAAGTCAAGTATGGGATTATTTCAAGAAGATATGTGTTTATTTTATAATGTTCAGTCATTGACCTCACTTGCACATTCTAATGAGACTCAATGCAGCAAAAAAAAAAAACAACAACAAAAAACAAAGATAATAATGTTGACTTTTGATGGACACTGTTACAAAGGTACACATTTCACAATGACAGTCGTGAATATTGCTGTTGGGAGAACAGCAAGTGGTGCAGAAACTCCTGAAATCTTAGCAAAGCTACAGCGGCACTCATTGGAGCGGCACTCATCCTCTACCAAGACTGAACAATCCAAGTGTGGATCAGCACCTGTGTTATACACCTTCATAGATACATACACACATGCATATTTCTCACAAAGTTAAGAATACAATACAGCAATTCATAAAGAAAATCTCTGTGATACCATTGACATTTGTTTAATTAGACACAACATAGTATACTGTGATGCAATGCAAAGAAGTTCACATCCCTAAGAAATGCATCGTTAAATGAATACCTGTCTGACAGTGTCAATCCAAACTAATTATTATTATTATTATTATTATTATTGATATTGCCCAGGGAAAACCTAATGTTGTGGCCTTTTAGCGTATATCTCAATTTGAGTACGAAAGGAATCTGCATGGTTCATTGTCATTGCCCACCGCACATGCTGTCATTCTTCCAACCCTCAAATAGCTAGCAGACGAATCCACTTCCAGTCGGCCGGATGAAACCGCCGGCCCGTATCTGGGTCTCTTTGGAGTCTGAATTGAGAGGATGATATGACTGGGCGGTTAGAATTGTGAATGTGTGCATACAGGCTGCCTTCGATCAGTCACAGTCACATGACGAGTCGTCCCAAATCTTTCCCGACATGCCCTGGTGCCTAAGGATGACTGGCGCCTTTCCATCAGATCTTGTCTTGTTTTCCCTCCACCCAGACACCTCCGTTGTCAGCTTGCGGAAAACGTATCGAATGGTCGGAATAGCGTGACCCCGATGTGGTCTTCTTCTTCTTCCGCCTCCTCCTCCTTGCCTTCACGCTCTCTCAGTGTATCTTTGATTTATTCTCCTGTCAAACGCTGACCAATGCTCGGTGACGCAAGAAGCGTGTAGCCTGTCTACCAAGGAGACCTGCTGTCTTGTGCGAATGAATGTCTATCCAACCATCCCTGAGTGTTTTTTTTTTTTGTTTTTTTTTTTACAATTTATTCCTAACCTTTTTGTGTGTCTATTGATGATATTGATTGTAACCAACCAGCTAGGTTTGCACCATTATTAGTGCACCAATACAGTACAGACAGTATATAAGACAAGCAGGTAGTGGGCTGTGTACATACCTTGCACATGTATAGTAGTGCTCTATTGAAATCCACACTTAATATTTGTGAGTGGGTGTTAGTGCATGCTTCTGTGACAGTTCTTCCTATGGCTCCCAATGGAGTTGTGGTGAAGTCTCCTTGCCAATGCACATTGCCCTCTTCTCCCCCTACCCTCTCCTCTTCAGCCCAGCATCCATAAATCTGCAGACCACACTCCAACAGATGCCCTACAAGCCCCTCATCTTTCTCCTCCCTCCTTCCTTTGACCGCGAGTCCTTGAGTAAAATGTCCCCCCCTGTCTCTTGACGTCTTTACGACTTGTTTAGCCGTTAGCTGTTTGCCTCCATGATTATTTGTGATCTCAGAGCGACCATAAACTGCGCCGCTTCGGCCGAGACGCCCCTTCCGCCGACACCGTCATTAGAGAAGATGGAGGTTCACTGCTTGTGCAGTGTATTACACACTTGGTCAGCGAGCACGACCACACACCTTTATGATTTTTTTATGTTCTAATACAGCCGCATATGCAGGAAGCATACTTGCATATCTTTTCTCTTCGTGAGATGCATCGAAGGCTAGCTATCAGTCAGCTCTCGAGATAGAAAGACCACTGGCGTTTTTTTTTTTTTTTTTAACAGATATGCTGGTAAAGACAGTAAACTAATTTACTGTCTGTCTGGGCTTTTTCCAATTCCAATTTGTCTTGCAAACACTACAAATAGTTTATGTGACTCATTATAAAACTTCACGACTGACATAAAAGGAGAAGAAAGGACAGGGAAAACTGTCAGGAACAAAACATCAGAACCAATGGAATGGAATTTATGGAATTTGCCTCCAGATCACAGTAAGACAGAACCAATGACAATTAACAGGCAAGAAATTGACTGTGACATTTATATAAAGGCATTGTCAGAGTGGTATTAAGTTGATATGATCTTGATTATTCGGATTGTAGTTTGCAATGGTGTTTCTAATAATTGCACCCCACCCCGCCGTCCAGGACCCACAGTGGAAAACTCCGCAATACCCATCGCTGACCACAGGTCTTCATGTGACAACACAGAATTTGGATGCTGCCCTGACAGTGAGACTCCGGCCAGCACCCAAGAGGGAACCAACTGTCCACGTAAGTTGAAATTAGCCAAAAAACATTCAATTTGGATCCAAATGTAACTTTCAGTTAAGTTTCACTTTTTGGGCGAAAAAGTGACTTTATGGAAATTCAATCCATAAACAGTGTTAGGCATGGTTAAAAAACGTTGTCGGAATTTGGATTAGCCGCAGACATCGCCTGCAAAATATCTGCTGCATATATTTGATGCCTTCTAACGTTCTGTTTTCTCATTTTTATCATCTATTCAGTCAAGAGATTTTGTGTGTGTGTGTGTGTGTGTTCATTTCCAATGTTTACTTTGAGGGCACTAATATTCTGCCATCTGCAGTAAACAAACAGATGAACAGCTGGTATAGTCTCTGCTTTCATGAATCATCTCCCTCAAATTTTGGCAGATGGATAGGAAGTAAACAAATCTAACGTGGGAAAATATGACCAAAGTTTGTCATGACTGAGAAGGTGATCCTTTCACAAAACTGATCTGTTCAATGAAATAACAGAGGACAGATTGTAGGAACTACAAGAGCCAGAATGCACTGCGTGTCGTTGCCTTACAATGCCCCTCCCAAGATTTGGCCACTAACAGGCTACAGTTGCTCGGCTTGTTTGAGGTTTGAGATGAATTTGAAGCTTATATTACATGTTCACATCATTTCCGAGGTGTCGAATTGATACTCATTTTCGACTGTAAATTCACAATAACGTTGTTTGGCCCTTCGTTTAACATGACAATGGCCTTTTGCAATGCGAGGTTTCAAAGTGGAGGTTTTTGAAAGTGCCATTTCTTTTTTTCTGAAAATGATCATTCAATTGCACTTCTCCTGCAAAGTACACATGTACTAGTTTGCTACTGAGTCCATCTGAGTCACAACACTTACCGTACACTTATGTCGAATCCCAAATGCGGTTATACACAGCCTTCAAAATGTGCTTTAGTGTATGACGCTGGAGGACAAGCAGGAGATGCCAATGCGCGTAATGTTTCTTACAAAGGGACATTGCCAACTACTGGCCCGACATACAGTACATCTTACATTGTATTCAGGACTGTGGATGCATTAAACTTGAATAAATACAGTAAATCCTTGTATCCCTTGAATATCGAAAGTATCACACGACCTCAGTCTGGCAACATACAGTATTTATAGAATCTGATGTTCATCATTCCAAACCACTCACTGATCCTCAAGGGAATTTATTTTAAGGCTGCTGTGCTTTGAAGTAACTGTCATTGTCTCTATTTGTGGTCAATCTTGATCTTCCTTCACATTTTGTTCTTCAATTTGAATCTCGGCCACACTCGCTCGACCGCGCTTTTTATTAGTCCGTGACACTCTTCGATATCTCCCTTGTGTGCTACATCTCACTTTTCTCTCCAGATGAAGTGTCAATCCAGCTTTGTAACACTATTTCTCTGCGGACTCTGGCAGGGGGAGTGAGTGGATCAGCTACTAAAGGGCTTTCAGTCCAATCAGTGTTTTCGGACAGACGCACTTCAAAGAGATAAAGGGCTCTGTGCCTACTCCATCCCTTTTGCCAAATATATATATTTTTTTATGTGTCCCAACAGTGTTAATCTAACTGGTACATTTGGAGCAGTGTCTCTGTCCTGCAGTATCCCAGAGTACAAATTCAGACCAGTAGAATTCTCTGCCCCACATCCCACACTGTATTTTTAAAGTTAGTTGGAAAATCTCACGGCACAAATCTCAACAAACAAAAATGTGGATACATTAATTACTGTATGCCATCTAATAAAATAGTATTTATTTGTTCTGTCTGTCACTATGCCTCACTGGCATAAATAGATGGGAAAAAAAAGATTATTTCTTGTAAATAAATAATTTTTGGAGCAATTACGTAACATTTTATAATGTCCCACGGCACACCTGAAATAGATTTGTGTGACAGTGTGTAACCTACCAGGAGAAGAAGAGGAACGCAATATGCAGATCAATTGACCAGATTTTACATCACCCGACGCAGGATCAATTCCACTCAGTTGCTTATTCCCAATCTACCTGTTCAGTGTGTAGTAGAGCTGCACGATGTTTTCTTTGAGCATCGCCTTCGCGATGTACGTGCCCGCAGCAGTTACATCACAGGGTCTGCTGCGATGTTGGTGTTCTGTAATATACAGTGAATAAACTGTAATATTAAAAGTGGCCAGTAGAAGGACACGTTTGGACATGCTAATAGAAAGAATGCACGCGCTGCATTTCCTGTATCGCTCTTCAGAATGAAACTACTGCAGGCAGGCACGCGGCAGCTGCGTGAGTGCGCGAGATGCTTTCAGGGACACTGCGTAAATGGGAGTGAATGTGTTCTTTTGTAATACAGTACATAATGGTAAAAATGGATTACTAGGACAATTATTATTTGTATCAGAATGCATTCGTTAAAACATTGTCCGATCACACTGATAATATGGAATTTTTTGTCTTCTTTTTTAAGATTAGATAAATTATTTTGCTAATATTGTCAACCAGAGCTGGAAGGAATGCAAAATTATAAATATCCTTTCACCATCGTTCCTCTCATACGGTGTTGCTTGTTTTTGTATGCGCGTTAAGGACAAAAGTCCTGTTTTTGTTTTAATTCCTCATTTCTCAAAAAAACAAAACAAAAAACACCATTCATGCAACAATTTTTTCCTCATGTTTTTGAGCTTGTAGGGCGAAAGCTGCTGCTGGCTACTAGTGAGGACTGAATGGGTGGCAACAATGGGGAAACGAAATGCCAGTATTTTGAGTGTACGAGCCTGTCAGCGACATATTGGGGAAAAAAAGAACTCATTTATTTTTGGACCAGTGAACTTAGTTAGTTTTAACTTTGAATTACAGTATGAACTATGACCTGAACTAGTTCATTTTTGGAACGATGAACTGAACTTTGAACTAGTTTGCGTAGAAAATGAACTTTCCCAACACTGATGCTGTATTATTTCACACCACAATACTGTATATATATCGCAGGTTTAAAAAAAAAAAAATCGCAATGTCATTTTTTTCCCCATATCGTGCAGCCCTAGTGTGTCCACTTGGTACTTGTCTAGTCCGCTTAATTTTCTATCGTGACCCTAAAGAGGATACATGGTAGAGAAAATGAATGGCTGGATGGATTCAGATGGATTCATATTTAGTAGACTAAATACAAACAGAACCATGGTTTGATTTACACTTGTGCTACATGGCTCAAGTGACACACTTCAGGTTTTTTTGGCTCCCGTGTGGCCAAATTCAGAAAAAAAGCATGAAATTGGATCAGGCCGCTTTTTTTAATATGAATACAAAGATGGATACTGACGCGTCTGCAATTTATTGTAAAATGACAGATCGGATACACGTCCATGTGAGCCTGTCGTCATTGAAATACAGTATCTGTTCTACAGTACAGGATACTGTACATTCGCACCCAAATACTGCACACCTGGAGCAAAGCCAAACTATAGCAAAAGCATAGAACATTAAATCAATAACTAACATAGGAGGTGCAATGACCATTAAGTAAAAAAAGAAAAAACAAGGTAAATGCCATTTTCAAAATTGACCATTGAAGAAAAAACAAAAAACGAGTAAATCACGTTTTTTTTTTCTTGATTAAAATGTCAATTTTTCGTGAATTAATTTTCTTACATTTATCAACAGAAGTTTTAGTGTTTGAATGTTCTGCTTGACGAATTTGTGTTTGAGGAGCCCAGTGAGCTGGCTCCCATTTCTGTATCGACAGGTAAATTCCGTTTGAAATTTCTCATTCCTGCTCAAAACGTCTAAAATAGCGAGAGCTCACTGGCATTAAAGCGCTTCGTTATGATGCTGGACGGACGAGGCACGAAATTGGGGTTGGGTGCTGCAGTTTAAACACAGCCTAACTTGTCTCCACTTTTCTAATTGCACCCCTCTATTGGCACATCCAAGTGGGAAAAGACTGTTGCTCTATCTAATTAGCGAAAAGCCAGTTATCTGGTCTGTGGGTTTACTTCTGGCCTTATGGTTTCCCTCCAGGGCAACGTCCTCATTCTCAGCCTGAAGTATGTTACATTTGAGCAAGGCAGTAGCACCGATATGGCTTCAAAGATAATGGCCAGCAATTGCTTGCGTGAGCGTTAATGGTGCGCTTAGTTCCAGCTACTCTTCAATACGCTAGTGGACATCCGACAACCATTATGCTTCACAGTTCAGTAGAAGCTGATGTTCCAACAGCTCTGTCCCCCCACTTCTATTCCATTCTTCGCCACAGTAACAGCCCGGCACATCACCCTCTCCGATGTTTGTCTTCCTCGCACATTTCAACTCTCTCAACCGGTGTGCTTTTTCCTCCCAGCTCATTTTACCAGCCAGACTTTGTTCAGTTTGCTTCTGTTTTATGGACACCATTAGATCTGAATCAATGAGTCACCACCTGTAAAAGTACTGCAGAACAAAGGGTGCGGTGTCTACCGTCTTTCTGTGCACTTTGAGCTAGGCTGCATCAGTCACAGCCCTGCTGCTCTTAAGAGACAATTAAGACTATCTTTCACGATAATCATACAAGTGCTCCTCCCATTTCCCCCTTGCTGAGGCTCAGACAGGGGCAACCATGATTGATTTGGGCAATTTGTTCTGTTGATTACAAGCAGCGTGGAAGCTCAGAATCTCGCACGCCCTCGCTGGCTGTGGAGCCCTCGACCCGGGAGAGCTGAATGATGTCGCGCGACGTAACCTCCAAAGTTGCACTCAGAGAATAATTTCTTTGCCGAGAATGGCACTTTTGTGACTGCCCATTAGGCACATGAGCGTTGATATTTTTAAACGCTTATAGGTTTTTGTCTTTCGTGCATACGTCCAAATCAACAGCAGAATGGCTTCAACAGAGCAAAATCAACATTTTTGAAATGGTTCAGCCAGAGCCCCCATGAAATGCCCTCACCATATTTCGCTTTTTGCATCTGTGAGTCAATATGTGCCATAGACTACTTGTCAAGAAGAATGAATGATGTCATTCAATAAAATACTCATTTTAGAAAATCGTTGCCATTGATAAATCATTTATCGTCACATTTTTTTCACAATTTAGTCATTTTTCTCGTTGTATATACGCAGTGTGCATGAGGACACAAATGTTTGGTTTGTGTGGTCTTTTCCCCTCATGTGTTGTGTGTGTCTATAACATGTTTTTACCCTTTTTGCCCAGCCCTCCACGCTTCAGCCAGCTTTTGGGATGAATCGCCGTCTGGTAAAAGAAAAGAAAATGGCCCAAATTTTCGCATTCTTTCCTCCCTCTCACATTTCACTATCCACCTCCTCCACTTCCACAGCATTCACCAGCAAATATGTCCCCCCCCCCCCCCACTTTTACTACCGGTCTTGTGAAAAACCCAATCAGCGGCACACACTAACTTGCCTTTGTCAGACACACACCAACACACAATCCATCACTAACCCACAACTGGCACTGTAGTTGAAAATGAAAAGTGTGTGAAGGCAGCAGGAAGTGAGATGAAGACAAATGCATCGGTTTCATGATCTCATCTTGTCTCCCGCTAGCCACCATGAAGTTCAGTGGTTTCCTGCACTTGGACCAGGTGGAGGGACAAGAAATAGTCTACACCCCCGAGATGGAGGACCCGAAATCGGAGCTTTTCGGAGAGACAGCCCGCAGCATCGAGAGTGCCGTAAGTGCTGAGCGTCACTGTCCATGGAACAGATTCTATTTCCAAAGATCAAATTGTTTCGAAATCAGAATCTCCAATCTTCTTTTAGCCGTCTGTCCCCCACAAAGCAAGCTTTTCTCTTATCTTCCCATTTTTACATTGCCAGGCAACGGTGGTCGATTTTATCAACGGTGTATACAGCACATGATAAAACCTCTGCCCTGCTTCAAACATCACACATCCAGACCAAATCGTTGTTGTTTTTTTTTGTTTTGTTTTTTACAGAGACACAAACAATACTTTGAGGTAAATGAATATTGGTTGGCATCAAGTAGGTCAAAATAAAATGGGGGGAAAAAACAGCAGATTTGCTGTTGGAAGTGAGTGAAGAATAGTTTGCAAACTGTTTCACTGCCATAAAAACTTTATCATCATCTGAAGTTGTATTTTCAACGTATTCAGCTGCCGATTCAAGTGTGAAAAAAGAAATAAATGAATGGGTGCTTGAAAGCATCTCGACAACATTTCCAGCCCAAATTGACATTGAAAAATGGTGGCAATGTGAACCCCTCGCCTCCATTTTGCCACTACACCAACTCTCTTCAAAGTGTTCCTGCAGAGAACTTCTGAGCTGGAGAGAGCCCAAGTCATCTTTTAAAGCATCATTTGACAAATCTCCACTCAGAGCTGGACTAATCAGATTCCTCCGGCTCCTTCAGGTCCACTCAGGCTGGTTTCGTTGCAGGTGTTGACACTGCTGAGGTTGCTGAATGGTATTCAAGTGCACCAGGATGATGGAGAGTGGAATAGAACGCAGCCTGAGTGGAGTATACATTTATATCGCATTAATACAACACTGCCTGGCTGATATGTGACGTTGGATCAAAGGCATATTGGCAAATATCACAAAAGTAGAATGACTTAGTAGTGGTGATGTGTGATTTTCACAAACGCTCGCATCAAGCAACAAAGTCTGCCGTTGTTTGGAAAACTGTCAGAATTTGCTTCAATTCAGTTCAACTAAAGGGGATAGTTTTTCAAGGCGTCTGACGACAACAATTTAGAAAAGTTCAATCTTCCATCAACAGCAATTGTGGATCATTTTCTTGACATAAAATAAAGCACATCATAGTTACCATTGGGCATTCAATAAATGTATTAGATTGCGAGACAGTCTACTTTATGAATTCCGGGTGGGAACATTTCAAGCTTTGTGTTTTTTCTAATACTCAGATTATTGGTTTCACATTCGGGAGGAAATAAAGGACCAATCGATGCCTCATTTTTTTTCTACATTTAAGAAAGTAGAACTTTCCACAGTGAAATCATTATTCCGATGACTCAAAAATATCTGCTCCAGAAGGTTCTTCTTCAACCTCTGATTTGTCACTTCAAAATAAGAGCTATAGAACCTTTAAATATTACACAGTTTATGTTTTAAATAGCATTTTTAGCAACATCAATCATTTTCTTGCAAAAATAAGTGGTACAAGTAACTAGTGTTTTGTGGTAAGACTTGAAGATTGTAATGTAAAAATTAAAAAAATGAAAATAAAAAATGAACATGTAAAAACGTCAATTGCTTACAAAATTGGAGCAACAAAAAGTATGCGAACGTGAGGAGTGAAGTTATTTGAAAAATGTTAATTATAATAGTAGTTGCGTGTGGTCCGTAGCGACGCAACGAAACTGCTTGAATGCGTCCGGTGTGTCGTCTCGGTCGTTGTCGGCCCTTGAAATGAACGTTTTTGTCGTCAAGCCGCGGCCTCGCTTTTCCTGATGAAATAAGGCCTTGCCTACGTGTACATGTATGCGTTTGAGTGTGGTCACAACATCCACCAACTGTTGTCTCAGTGTCGCAAGGATCCAGTGGGACCTCATCTACGATACCTCAAAGTGACGTGTGTGTGTGTGTGTGTGTGTGTGTGTGTGTGTTAGTGCCACTGATAAAACCCGTAGCTTGTGTGTCTCTGTTGCCACTCGCCATCAGCTACATAACACGCACTCTGCACACATACAAGGTCTTCTTGTGAGAAGTGAGAGGGGAATTGTACAAAAGGTTAAGGTGCTTTTTTTTATATTTATATATATATATATATATAAAAAATGCGACAGGGCCCTGTTGGTCACAGCATTAACTTCTTTCGGAGAGTCGGTGACATTCTTCTTTTGGGGGGTTTTGAATCACCTGAGAGATCGCACCAAGTTACACATGAGATTTCTTTGAAAGCATCATTAGATGGAACATAATACGCCTCAGTCAAATCAGTGCTATGCATATTTGGAGAGCGGCATGTGAGGTAAGTGGGTTAGCAGGTCCTGTGGCAGCTTAAATGAGGACATGATGTGTATTTAGGCGGGTGAGTGCGATGAATCCACGGCGAAATGAAGAAACTTAAACGAAGAATGAAGGAACACATAAAAGGGTTTGCTTTTTTTATTTGATAGGGTGACATTTTTGAAGCTCCAATTTGAGGACTAAATGTTGTCCCAGATTCTTTTTTGTCGGACCAGAAACAGCTTTCAGAGCTAAAAGTATAGTGGCCTTAAATCAACTTGGAACTTTGAAGCTTTGAATTTTGCTTGCACATATTGGGGCAAAACTAATCAGGAGCACGACATTTATCTTCAAGCTTTAGCCCCTGTCGCGAGTTTAGCAAAAATGTCAGGTTTTTTTCCAATCACACACACGCACACATACACACACACTTTCTAGCAAGCAGATAGAGTACAGTTGTTGAGAAATGAAATTGGTTTAGCGATAGGTTGGCACTTGTTGAGAGCCTCATTTATTATCCTTTCTCCACTTTTTCCCCCTCTCACACTCTCCATCTCCCCTTCTCTTATTTAGCTCAACGACCTATTCAGGAAGTCGGCGGTACGCAGAGACTTCATGAGCGTTCGTGTCCGTAACCTGGCACCCAGCAACTCCATCCTAGCCTTTGTGGAGGCTAATTTCAAACCAGGTGAGAACACGACTGAGCCGAAAAGACAAAATAAGCAAGAGAAGTGTTCAAGGTTGTGAAATTATCCACACGCACACACACACACACACACAAAAACTCCCTCAGTTCACGTTCCACTTGTATGTATACTGCGAACTGCAGCAAAATGTCATTTTGGTTGTTGTGTAGTAGAGCTCGGATTTGCCGTCTCAATCCCCAGTCGCTATCCGCATTGACAGTAACGAAAGACTAGTGGATCACAATCGAATCGTTACTATTCCTTCATAAAGACATGACATTGCCCAACAAATGAAAAATCCAATTTTATTATTTGAAAAAAATATATAGCCCCCTGGTTATAAATCCGGGTTGCACTTTTTTTTTTCTTTTTTTGTTTAGGGCGCTTTTCCCGGCCAAACGCTTCTTTTTCTGTCTAAAATGGCTTACTGTAACCAGGATCCCTCGCCGCATCGTGGCCGTGGTCTATTACACGCCAATCCCGGTGCCATAAAATGCATAAATCTATGCTGGCTGCAACATCTGCTTCTAGTAAGCCAGCAAGTTAGCTTAGTTGCTAGTTAGCGGTAGCTAGCTGTCATCTGCCACAATGTTTTGAATAAATAAATCATAACTTGATCCCAATTCATCTGCCGCAGTCTCAGTCTGCCATGAACATCCGTGCAGCTCCTTACGGTCATCAGACGCCTCGTTCCACTAAGATTATCATCTCGGGATCTCCTTGATCGGTACAACTGCGCATATGCGCAAGCGCAGTAAGAATAATGGCAGCGGAAGTAAACAAAGCATTGCAGCTCTCTCTCTCAATAAAATACAGACTTTGAGTCATTTTCTTTCGAATGTGAACATTTTAAATCCCTGTCATGCCCAGTCTTGCTTGTAATATTGTCAAATAATGACAGTTAAAAATGCCAACTTTCGAAGTGTCGCAAAAATTGATGACTCAAAGCTCCCGTTGCAGTTGGCAAAAACCCTATCCTGCGCACCATCTACTGTCGTTAATATAGCTTATTTTTTATGAACTGCATTTAGCGTCCTTCATCCCCATCATACGGGCTAACGGGCATCGTTAAGGCGACTGTCCTCCATGGCCAGTAAAGCAAACATCCGTGTCAAACATTATGAGACCAATTCATCTGGAACATGAAGAAAAAGCAGGCTGACATGCAGGTGGAGGACAAGTGGTCCCCGGAGACCCTTCTGCTGTCACAGGCAGGGTTTTTCCGGTATATCCACTGTCAACGCTAAAGAAGCACAAGCAAGTCCTGTCTGTTTATTCTGTAGTGCTCCTCTGAGGTCTTGCCCTGAGTGGATGTGCCTGTTCTTTATTATAGATACAAGATACACAGTCGAGGACATCGAGGGAGCCCTGCTTAAACAGCTGAAGGTCTCCAAGGAAACAAGCATCACAGTGAAGAAGCCAGTGGATGAAAATATTCGCTTCAACAACTATGGTAATTGATGGAGGATTGTGTAGGAGTTAATGAATGGTGTAGTTGTTCCTTTTTCAGGGGGGGGGCTACCACATTACAATCAGGCTAGGGTAAAAAGGGTAAATGGGTTTATAAATAGTTCGGCTTACTGATAACTTCATATGACTTTGTAAATCAATAATAAACGGGTTGGTTTACGTGATTTCAAACAGTTTAACAGACAGTGTTGGCTCACTATTTGAGCCTTCAAGACAAAATGACTTCAAGCAATTTATTAGGCAACAAAAACTGATGAATAACTCATGCCTTAATTCAGGTGTCATTATAAAACCTACATAAATTGTTTATAAATGACGTATTATGAGAACATGTTTCTTGAGTTTGTCTTTTGTGATACATATATACGTATACATTCAACAATTGGAGGGCACCTTCTGGGGTGCCTTGTGATTTACTACAGTTTTGCATCTTTTTCATTGCCAGGTCTATCCTCCGTACCATTCTTTACCACCACCACTGCGTCAGTCACCACTCGTGCTCCCCCCACCACCACCACCAGACATCTGATAACCTCCCCCTATATCACCCGTCGGCCCCCGGGCACGACCCGCAGGCCTATCACCGGCAGACGGACCACCACGACATCAGCACCCGCCGGCACCCCGATCCCCGTCACCGCCACAGCACAACCGGTCGTCACTACAACGGCAATGCCGCCAACCACCACCATCGCCCACGAAAGACTACACAAGCACCAGAGACCCTGCGATTCCCACCCCTGCCTCCATGGGGGTACCTGCGAGGAGGAGGGCAACGGCTTCAGCTGCAAGTGCCCCGCCGGGCGCGGAGGATCTGTGTGCGAGAAAGGTAACTTTTGTTTTCATTCAAATATTTTACAGTGCCGTGAAAAAGTATCGGCCCCCTTCTCAAAGTCTTATAACGTTGCATAGTTTCCCCACTTTAATGTTTAAGATCATCAAACAAATGTACAGATTGGACGAATATAACCCAAGTAAACTTAAAATGCTCTTTTAAAAGAGTGGTTTCATTTGTTAAGGGGAAGAGAAAAAAATTCAAAGTAACTTGGCCCTGTGTGAAAAAGTAATTACCTCCCTTTTAAAATCATGAATTAATTGTGGCTAATCACAATTTTTGGTTAATTTTCACTGATCACCCAAGCCTGATTACCTCCAGACCTGTTCAATCAAAAAATCACTTAAACAGAATCTGGCCCGACAAAATCAAGTCGGACAAAAGATCTAAAAAAGCTGCAACAAAATAAGACGATCCAAAGAAATTCCTGAACAGTCGAGAAATAAAGTAATTGACATCTATGAGTCGGGAAAGGGTTACAAAAGCCATTTCTCAAGCTTTAGGATTCCAGCAAACCACAGTGAGAGCCATTATCCTCCAATGGAGAAAATGGAACAGTGGTGAACCTCCCCAGGAGTGGCTGGCCTACAAAGATTACCTCAAGAGAGCAACAGTGACTCATCCAGGAGGCCACAAATGAACTCAGGACAACTTGTAAAGAACTGTAGGCCTCCCTCACCTCAGTTAACGTCAGTGTTCATGACATAACAATCAAGAAGAGACTGGGCAAAAATGGCATCCATAGCAGAGTTCCAAGGCAAAAACCACTGCTGACCAAAAAGAAAATAAAGGCTCGCCTTACTTACTTGTTAGTGAAAAAAAACACATCTGAATGATTCCCAAGACTCTTGGGGAAATATTATATTGACCCAGATGAACATTGAGCTTTTTGGAAGGTGTGGTAGTGTGATGGTCTTCGCTCCTACAGGACCTGGACAACTCGCTGTGATTGATGGAACCATGAATTCTGCTCATTCACATAAAATCCTGAAGGAGAATGTTCAGCCATCAATTTGCGACCTCAAGGTGAAGCGCACTTGGATCCTGCAGCAGGATAACGATCCAAAACACACCAGCAAGTCAACTTAGGAATGGCTTAGGAAAAAAAACAAAAAAAAAATACAGTCTTGGACTGGCCGAGTCAAAGTCCGGACTTGAACACGATTGAAATGCAGTGGCCTGACCTTAAAAAGGTCGTTCATGCGCAAATAAAACTCCGTTTTTGCTGAATTCAAACGATTCTGCAAGGAAGAGTGGGCAAAAATATCTCCACAGAGATGTGAACCACTCATTGCCAGTTATAGAAAACGTTTGATTTCAGTTGTTGCTGCTGAGCTTTGGGGGATACACAGGGCCAGGTATCTGAATAGTTTTTTTTTCTTTAATAAATGAAATCCCCATTTGAAAACAGCATTTTAAGTTCACAGTGGTTATATTTGTCTATATAAATTTGTTTGATAATTTAAAACGTTAAAGTGAGCCTAATGATACTGTTCATTAAACACATCCTAAAGGCCCTTTCACACCCCGCTTGGTTTTCTTGGTGTTCACTGCGGGTCAGCGCGCAAGGACGACGGCGGCCCAGTGCATGCTTGCCCATATTTGGAAGTGCTTGCGTAACCGGGACGCTTCAACTGCTGTTAGCACTCGGAAATTACTCCGCCCACCACTCTCCTATTGGATGCGCCATGTGATGTCACCACGACACCGCTCCGAGTTGAAAATTGTTCAACTCAAGGCACATCACCTTTGCGACAAACACGTAGACGGTGCTGGTCGAAAACCACAACAATGCGTTTGACAAATAATTCTTGATACAATATTATTTGATATCTACATGTTGATACCTGATTACTGACGATGCTGTCGTGTGTTAATATTTGATGCCTTTTTATGGATGTTGCCTTTAATAATTGCCCGTAACATTTCACCACATCTGTGGAATGACCCACATAAATTTATCTGAGCAATCAATTCATTTAGAACGAGCTCATCAGCTGGCGTCATACACAGAGAAACCGAAAGATAGAGGGATGGAGAGAATAGGGGCCCAGGGAGAAAATCTATGATGAGGATAATCAGAATTGCCAAGAGGCAGAAAAACTAAAGATTCTCGTGCTTGCGTTTGAGGGTGCAAATGAAAAGCTCGGCTCCTTTTTCTCCTCATCTTCCCCACTTTAATGAACGAGAAAATCATCTTTCTCAAAAATAAGCTGTCATCAAGACCCGACGTCGCTCTCCCCCCCATGCTCTCCACGAAACACCTGTTATACTGTACCCGAACCAAGTGCATCCCAGCGGTTGATAGCATCGACCTTGTTCCCCTGCAGTGATCAAGTACTTTATCCCATCGTTCGGAGGTCACTCCTACTTGGCCTTCCAAACCATGAGCGCCTACCACACGGTGCGCATTGCCATGGAGTTCAGGGCGTCCGAGATGACGGGTATCCTGCTCTACAACGGCCAAGAGAACAAGAAGGACTTCATCTCTCTGGCTCTGGTGAATAGCAAAGTGGAGCTCAGGTAAGCACTCGTGTAGTGGACAAACTGCTACATCGCAGCTTCTAGCCAATTAGTTTTGGATTTTTCAGGATTTGGGGATGGCCAGCGGCCCTCTATCCCCACAGGAATAGATCCGCCCCCGCCGCTGAGCACATCTCCTGATTTAGAATCAAAACAAGAGTAAACGGTAGTAAGTTGACAATTTGTAAAGTAGTTACGTGAAGGATCATTCATGTCATATGTTCACAAATTAAACCTTGACATGTAGCGGAAAGGGGAGGAAACCATTTTTGCTTCTGAAATGGAATGATCTTTTTTGTCGCCGTTATGAAAAGAAATTGTTTACTATTTTTAGTTTTTAAATAGTTTCTTTGCATATCTGGAAGAGTACGATGTAAACTCACTTTCTTAGCCGGAGTCGTAATAGTCGTTACATTGTTCAGGGGCTTTGCACCCGTGGGGGATGTGGGCGTGTGTGTGCGTATGGGAGGCATTATGCTTAGAGATATGCTTTGAAAATATGTCTCTAATTCTTCATCCCTCGGGTATTTTGACAAAAACATTTCACAAGACACCTGGGAACTATTGGGAAAAAAATGCATCATTTCTCCTTCAACATTTGAATGAATTATTTGAATTTAAATTATGTCTTCCCAAAAAACTGAAAAGACTTGTGTTTAACCTTAGCATTTCTACTATAAATTTAAAATGCTAAGGAATCCCAGTGAAGGAACGTGGGTCATTACAATGGCTTTGGCTTTCAGCAAAGCTATGAATAAAAGTTATTGGTGGTGATGATGCAGGGAGCAAACAACACTGGCAAGAATTGAAATGTTGACACAGAAGGTTATTGGCAGATTTGCAGGTGAAAGCTGTGAAAGCAAAGCTGTTCATAATCATGTTTGGTGAGATAAACATAATTATTATGCATACTGTATGTGCAGGATGTCTCAATATGATTCCGAAATGCAGAACTATCCAATTCAGTGGAATGTACAGCCGTACATTCAAAGGATCAAATGCAAGCGCTATCAAAACTTCCGCCAGAAAACATGTCAACGATGTTTTTGTAATATCGGCAGTGGTATAGAACTGCCCCGTATCATTAAGAAGTGTTTCCGAATATTTTAATGGGTCACTATCATACCCTGCGCAAACTACCACCCCAATAATAAACATTTTCCTACATTTTTTTTAACTTTTTTGACACTTTTAATCAAAACGGCAAATCACTGGTGTATGTTAACAAAAGAATAAAAAAAAATACATGCAAGCATTTGAAGAGACATAACGAAACCACAGAAGTTAGAGGTTACCGTTACAATACACTTTATTCAAATTCAAATCCATTCTTTTTTACAATGGAGCATGTATCGGCAGCTGCCTCCTGAAATCCCTTCTTTCTTCCCACACCCCATTCCCAGTGCAATTAACAGGGAAGTAATCAAGATCAGATGAATCGCTTGTCATTTTAAAATGGAACTCAATTCCAGAAATAAGCAGTGAGCTCAGCACTCACAGCTCTGCAAATCCAAGTCACGAGGAGATGAAAAATTATTGGTGGCAAATAATTGCTTTTAGCTTGCCCAATGTGTGGGTGCACATGGATGACAGCTCTCTTTTGGTGTCCTTATTTTCTCTTACAAAACCTCATTAAATAAAAGGTTGATTCCAAAAGAGGCTTTGAAAGATGTAAAAGTGCGTAATTGCCTCATTACAGGCACATCGTTTGCAATAGCAAAAAAAGTCCTGCACCTTTTTTGCTGTAAAAAGCAGCACTATGTGTCATTTTTTTTTTAAACTTATATTAAAAGCTCCAATACCAATTGATGCTGTGCCGACTTGCAATGAGGCTTGTTACTTCGTTGTCGCCATGGTGGTCCTGCAATATTTTATATTGTTCCTTGCCCCTATGTTTTCAACCTAAATGAATTATTAAATCCAATAGTTTTAAATTGTTGTGGAGAAGGTCATTGACAATCTAACATGCTGCGTCTTTCTCAGGTTCAACACAGGTTCAGGTACAGGCATCGTGGTCAGCAACATTGAAATCTCTCAGGGCCGCTGGCATCAGCTGGTGGTGAACCGCAATCGGCGTCACGCCATGCTCAGCGTGGACAACGAGCCGCACATCGAGGGCGAAAGTCCGCGCGGAACCGACGGCCTCAACCTGGACACTGATCTGTTCATTGGAGGAGTGCCCGAAGAAATTAAGCAGGAGTACGTCTTTACATTTGTTCATTACCACACTGTAGCAAGAACGTTCGGAGTATTCTATAAAAGGCGTAAATAATCGGATGACTATAGCAGCGATGAAAGAAAATCTTTCAGTTGGGAGCTTTTGCTATTGAACCCTGCATTCTCTTTCCAAACAGCACTTATCAGATCCAATTTTCAATTTTGCTAATGGATTCTGACATTTTAATCCAACATAGTCTTCACCCATATGTCTTAATTGGAAAGCCGGAGGGAATATCCATCCATCCATCGATTTTCTGAGCCGCTTCGCCTCACTCGGGTCGCGGGGGCGCTGGAGCCTATCCCAGCTATCTTCGGGTGAGAGGCGGGGTACAACCTGAACTGGTCGCCAGGCAATCGCAGCCGGAGGAAATAGTGCTCATGTAGTGAAAAAGATCAATTTTAACATTTGCCTCATGAGGTACTCTCATAATGTTAGACAGGTCATATTGGGATGTTTATATTTAAACTAGAAATACATTGTTTGTAGACAAACGCATTGTATCCCACCAGACATCTGGATGTCCTTGTGTCTCCAATATGCATGGATGACTGAACAATAAAATAGTAGGAAAATGGGCAATTACAGTTCCATCAACCCAAAAGATAATAGGGTTAGGGTTAGGGTTAGGGTTAGGGTCAGGGTCATCCTTCGCTGTACAGTTACTCAACTGCATGTCTCAGGTAAAGTAAACATTGTTAGCAAGTTGAATGTAGCCTACGAATCTAGCCTACCATCGTTAGAGCAAATTGTAATCCATAGCAGGTGGTATAGATAAAGGGAGGATGGAGACAGCCGCCGGTGCTCTTTCAACCACTTCAATAGAGAAATGGTACCAAAATACAGTCATCAAAAGCACATTCGGTAGCCCGAGTTGACACATCACTGTACACCGCAGTGGCTAACGCGACAGCCGGGAAATAGACGGCCGGCAGTCCTTTTGGCTCGATAGAATTAACTGAGACACCATTTTTGGCTCACAATGAGATCTCAGCTACTGTCAAACACACAAAAGGTGAATGTGTTTTGAATAAAACTTTGGTTTCCATCATTTATCCATCCATCCCTATTTTTATTCCGCTTATCCTGTTGAGGTTCGCGGGGTCCATTTACACTGCCACTTCGTCAGAACAGACTCTACGCTGCCTGCACCAAAGTCATGCGAGTGCAGCACGACACCATCAATGACTAAAACCATTTTGTTGAACACAACCATTTTTTGGTTTTAATTGTAACAGACTTCCGATTCATTTTTCTTCAATGGTTATAGATCACCTACATTAAAGTTCTCAAACAATCAAGACATTCTATGAGACATGAGCACATTAAATGATCATCAAAATTAAACGATCCCTTTCGAGTTCATCGGTATCCAAGGCGTCATTAGCTTCACAGTTGTAATTTTAAGCTCTGTCCAATATTAGTGTGATGGGATGACTTCGCCTCCTCTCGCTTGTGCAGTGTAAGGGAGAGGACTGCTGTAGGTTCGGGTCTTGTGGGCTGCATCCGCCTGCTGGACGTCAACAACCGGGTGCTCAACCTACAAGAGAACGGCGTTGATAATCTCTATGGCGGCGGTGTGGGCGAATGTGGCAACAACCCCTGCCTGCCAAATCCCTGCAAGAATGGGGCCACATGCCAGGTCAAAGAGGCAGAGATGTTCCATTGCCAGTGCAGCAAAGGATTCTGGGGTAAGGTGATGACAGAGAAGCAATCACACCGGGGGGAAAAAATCCACCAATCTATTGGGGAGAGTTGATTTAGGCTGAGAAGCAGGTAATTTAATGTCCCATGTCTGTTTTGTTAATATGCTGACTTTTCTCTGCTGGTTGAGAAAGTAAGACATCAAAACCAAGTAAGAAGTAAACATTAATTTCTGAGCTCGTTCTTACGAGAATTTGGTAGATGGAGGTATGGGGGTCTTTAAAAAAAAAAAAAAATTTTTGTTTTTGAATGAAACAAATACATCCTGCTTTTAAATCTTGTCAAAAATATTTTATTTTGTACAATTATATTCAAAAGCTCTGACAATTGTCAGGTCAAAGTATTTTCCTTGTGCCAAACACACAAACCAATTGATCATGTTCTCATAAGTTCATAGGCTTTATTAAAAACAGAAAAAAAGCAATAGATCAAAACATCGTTTGAATATTTTTATTGAAAAAAAATCAGTTATTCATTCATTACATTTGTTGAAAAAGCTATTGAAATAGCCTGCGCAGTCAACTAAGCAACTGTGGTGCTAACAAATAGTTCACTCTGGAAAGTAATAAGTTTCCAAACTAATTCCTACTCAATTCTTGTCTGAACACATTGACAAGTTTCTTTCACCCAAGGGTTTCACTGTGATCACGTTACGCTGACAAATCCCAAGTGAGCCTGACAGTGCCCGCAGTCCTGTAGTGCCGGAGGTCTGTTTGTGAACACGATCAAGTCGGTGGGTCCAACGCAGACGTAAGAGATGAAATGTTGAGGCTGGGCAGAAACAGGAAAGCGTCCACCAAATGCTCAGTAATTGGCCTTTGGCCTATCTCTACTTGAACATCCCTTCTTGTTGTTTCTCTCCCTGCAGCTGATGCCAGCTAACAAGCAGCTCAGAGAGAAAATGGTTAAGAGCGGACAGCGGCGCGGCCTAATCATGCGTGCCTCTCGCTGGTTGCTCTGTGGCTTTCAGCAGAAAGTTTCTCGCCAAGTTAATTGTTAGGGTAAACTTTTGTGCCTTGATCTTAGAGGACATGTCCTGTGGGTAGAGAAAGCACATTTGAACTGAATTTTATTGAAAGAGTTGCAAGAAAAAGAACATCCCAAAACCAGCAGATAGGCAAAATAGCAAGACTGTGTGAGTTCAGTCATGATGGGGATCATTAAAGTGGTCCTCACCACAAGCGTTGACTCCTAAAGTAATGGCAGGTGACTTTAGTTGAGTAGAGGGCAAAAACATCATCCAACAGACACTACACAGCCATTCGACACGGAGCCAGAATCATAGGGAGGCCCTCTACTCTTTCAACTGGGTGTATAATTTTTCCAAAATCATTAGAACGTGACCTCCATTGCAGAGAAAATCCCCCCACTTGTGTGGCCCGTATTTTGCCTCAAATCGGTCGGAAGACCTGTGTGGCGATCCTCTCATGATGGATTTCTTTGCATCTCCAGGTCCAACTTGTGCCGACCTCCATGACCCGTGCGAGCCCAGCAGATGCCATCCTTCCTCCCAGTGCCAGGCGCTTCCCGAGGGAGGCTACAAGTGTGAATGTCCGATGGGACGTGAAGGGAGGCACTGCGAGATAGGTAATGTATAAATGATGTTCCAACTCATCCACAGAAGAGTAGCTTCTTTTTCATCAAGCAATAGATTGTGGTTCAGTAGAGCATGGTCCATAATTGTCTTTGCCTTTCCATTTTCAAAAGTGTGATGGCTAAATAATTGATCCTGACTTGAACAGGATTCTGACATTCTTCCATTGGCATGTCTATTTTTTTAAAAGTTAGCCAGAAAACAACTTTTGATCAAGCCAAACCCATTTTCTTGCTGGTTTGAATTCACTGTGGGCACACGCTATGTTGCCACGCTTGTGATGCCATTTGCATAGCTGACGCAGCTATCATTATCCTGCCTACACACTCCGCATTGCGAACCCAGTGCCAAAGTGAGCTGGACTGATTGGTGGAAAAATTCGTTTGCACTCAACAATTCTCAAGAGTTGCCAGGTTTTTTTTCTGCATCCTCCCTCAGTTGCGCCTTGTGACATTTCCATCCATTCTGAATCAAAAAGCACGATCAAACACGAGAGAGCATAAAGGGCAACGGGTTGGTGAGCATCAGAGGTACTGTGGGTTGAAACTAAGGAAGGCCAACTGCAGGTGATTGGCCCGCTGCATCGACTCTGCAAAGGCTGTTAGTGAAAAGCAGCATTCCTCCGTGCCTGCTTGCCCGCAGGTGTCGGGTTCAAACAAATGTGTTGCCAGAGAGCGCCACACGTCAGAGAAAGACTGCGAGTCATCGTGCATAAAGACTAACTCCCTGATGTACGTTTCAGTCTTCTTTCATGATTGTTGCCCTGTATTACTGAACAGCTTGGGCGAAAGCTTGTGTACTTCTTTGTTCTCTCTTTGCGAGCGCCAAAAAGATGATAAATCATCGATAGTGCGTATTATTTCAAAAAGAGAAGCATCAACCCAAACCCTTTGGGAGTTCAGAAAAGCCAAAGGGGAATAGTGTGAGTCCCTGTCAGCAGGTGAATCAAATCAAATGGATGGAGTTGAAGCAAAATCGATGCCATCCCATTGAGAGTGTCTCCCATTCCAAAAGGTGATTTTTATTTCTTTATTTTTACAACGGAATCAATGAGATGAATAATCGCAGCGGTCCTCCCCGACGGCTGTGATTAATGGGGGCGTCAGTCAGTCGCCGACGGCCGCTCGCAGATGAAGCACCGACGGCCCGGTGGACGAAGCCCTTGCGAGAGTTAAAAAGACAGGACCTTTTCACGTATAAAAGTTTCGTAGAGTAATACGATTACGTTCACGCAAAGCTTGCATTTCAATTGTGCAGGGCATGACCACTCCTTGCTATTTGGCATTTCTTCGATCAGATTAGAACGAAAATTGATCACTCAATTTACTTCAAATGGAATAGCATTACTGTAGTACGATTGTAATCACCCCAGAAATTACTATTGAATGCAGAGAGGCGTTGTTGCCATGCCCAACAAAATCAAAGAACTGAATCGAGGACTATGTTACACGGCATTCTGGGGTGCAAAGGGTTTTTGATGCTATGCAAATAAGCCACGTACGTAGTGGTTGCGAGCAGTATAGGAATGACATCAGCGCAATTGCTTTGGATGCTTAGTAAATATTATGAGGCAATGTCATGACATTGTTGCTCATAATCTTGCTTGTGATCTTACTTCCTGAAAATGTCATTCACTGAATATTTAAGGTCAAACACAATCTGTTCTGAGGTCCAATTCGTTTAGCTTTACGTACGATTTTCACACAGTTAGCAGTGAAAATAAAATGAATACCTTTTCAAGTGAAACTGTCACACTCAATGCACCTTGATAACTGAGAAGGCATTTTTAAAGTAACATTTAAAGATGATTTGTTTCTTAAAATAAGGAAACAAGACTTCATATTGAATTGTAAAAACAATTAAATGACGAATGAAAGTTGCTTCTTTTCAAATTAGTTTTGCAAAAAAAGAGTTTTTTTGTAAAACTTCAAGGGGCTTTCAACTTTAGACGTGCCATTGCATTTAGGTGGATATTATTAGGTGCAATTATTTTGAATGAGCCGCACATTTTGTTCCTTGCTATGGCATGATTAAAAAAAAAATGAGTGGAACAGAAAAAGATGACAGGCACACAAAGGCAATGCGTGTTTCGGAGAATTCATGTCATAAACATAAATTGCTGATCCTTTGCTTTTTTTTATTTTTATTATACTCAAGAGTAGTCTGACGATTCAGAAATACAAAAGCACTCATATTATGGTCCACATGAAGAAATACTTGTAGGATCGCGAGAGGACAAAATTCAGCTTCAAAAAGACTTGAAATAGAATTGAATTATGCACTTTTCCCTGCAACATGTTAGTCATGGGCTCTGTTGCTATATTAACATCAGGACCAGTTGAATATTGTGCGAGCCCCTGGTCACAATGCAGATTACGTAAAATAGAATAGCTTGTGAGTCGACGACAATCAGTTGTGTGAGGCCGGTCAACTTTTAAAACAAATTTGTATTCCAATAATACAGTGTTGCCTTGAGGTACAAGTTTAATTTGTTCTGTGACGGCGCTCAACACTTTTTTTTGTTTTGTTTTTTTAGGCAGGAAAATAGCACTCTTTAATATTGTACTTTATAAAAAAACATGGAGTAAGAACATAAATAAATAGAAGAAGGGTGACCGGAGGGTGTGTTCCAACTACAGGAGGATCACACTCCTCAGCCTCCCTGGTAAGGTCGATTTCAGGGTGATAGAGAGGAGGGTCCGTCGGGAAGTCGAATCTCACATTCAGGAGGAGCAGTGTGGACAGGCGGATCGGTGCAGCGTCTGCAGTGATGCAGACTTTGTATCGGTCCGTTGTGGTAAAGAAGTAGCTAAGCCGAAGAGCGAAGCTATCAATTTACCCACCCTCACCTATGGTCACGAGCTGTGGGTTGTGACCGAAAGAACGAGATCCCGGATACAAGCGGCCGAAATGAGTTCCCTCCGCAGGGTGTCCGGGCTCTCCCTTAGAGATAGGGTGAGAAGCTCGGTCATCCGAGAGGAGCTCAGAGTAGAGCCGCTGTTCCTCCACATCGAGAGGAGCCAGATGAGGCGGCTGGGGCATCTGATTCGGACGCCTCCCGGGTGAGGTGTTCCGGGCACGTCCCACCGGGAGGAGATCCCGGGGACGACCCAGGACACGGTGGAGAGACTACGTCTCTCGGCTGGCCTGGGAACGCCTCGGGATCCCCCCGGAAGAGCTGGATGAATTGGCTGGAGAGAGGGAAGTCTGGGCGTCCCTGCTAAAGCTACTGCCCCCACGACCCGACCCCGGATAAGCGGTAGAAAATGGATGGATGGATGGATGGATACATAAATAAATAGAATGTAAAGACAGACTGTTTGTGCGTCATGATTTATTGCTGCAATGCAGTCAATTGTGCTGCTCCTGGTTTGCCTGCCTTGGCTAACGGGATGTGTTGCTCCACCGTTTGTGTTCAAAACCGCAACTATCGATGTGAAAGGCGTTTTCTATTATATGTTAGCATGGAGCTAGCAGTCATTCTTAAGGCAACGTTGTTTGGTTGTCTCAAATACACCACACCAGAGTCCAAACGGTCATCTTCCTTCAACCATTACCACAGATGAGATTTGTAGTAAAAGAACATGCTCTTCTTCATTCGTATGCGATCTAGGTGTCATGAACTCTCAGCTCTTTACCACAAAGGCTGCAGTATTTTCCTCACTCTCCATTGTCAGAATTTGTCTTCCAAGCAGTTCAGTTCGCTATTAATAGAGATGAGTTACATGCGTAATGGTTGTCTGTGCAAGCTTCCAACTGGTGTGCGTCATCAAGATTCAGTCTTTGGAACATCTCATTAGTTTTCTCATCTCAGCGTGCCAGACTTAATACAGTTACTAATTTCAGCCCTTTACAAATCACACTGCAGGTGTGTGGCTTATTTTTTCCAATGTGGTGACATCGGACATCCCCAAATACATAGCCTCTGGTCGCACTTGTGTGTCTCGCTAATATCGAGCCACTTTGTCTTCTTTTTCTTTTTGTTTCTGAGCCAGGAACAGAACATTCTGCAGACAATGTGTTGTGCATTTGTAAAAAAAAAAAAAAAAAGCCTGGCAAATACAATGGCTGCATTCTTTCCATTGGCACTCCACATGCCCTTAGAGGTTGTTTGTTCGGCTCTGACACCACGCCAGGCTGCTGTGTCTTGTTTTGTTTTTTGTTTTTAACTCCGCTAAGGAAGTTATGTTTACTTCACCCAGGATTCGTACTTTTTGTGCAAAATGTTAAACCATTTTTTTCCCCTTCATTATTATTGTTCAAGGATGGTCCCATCACATTTTGGTTAGATTCCTACAAAGGAGTTTTAGGGTCACATTTAAAAAAAAGGAACAAAAATTCATATTAAATGAATAGTCATACAATTACAGCCGATAATTATTCAATGACAAAAGTAATACTTTTACCTTTGGCAAAGTAATACTAGAATTAATTAAAAAGGAAGAATATTACACTTGTGATTTGTCCCTTGAATTAAGAAAATTATGACAAATGTAGGGGACCTTAACGTATGCTTTTATGCTGTTTTCATAAATAATAAAACACGCAGGTTATTGAAGCATCAACATCAGATACATTTTTTCAATACAAAGACATTCAAGATCTGATTCACATTATTTGATTGGCCATCAATTAGATTATGTCATGGAAAATCCCATTCAACATGTTCAGATTGGTATCTCCTGGTCAAATCTCGTTTGAGCAGGTTGTCACGTGTGCTCTTTTATACATTCTTACTACTTTACATTCGGTCCGCTTTAACCAGGCAGAATAAGAATCCAACTTTTTTGTGCTTCCAGTTGCGGAGAGGAGAGGGGCATACATGCCACTCTTCAATGGAGACTCTTACCTGGAGCTCAAGGGGCTGCATCTTTATGCACATGATCTGCGGTGAGTTCTTTTTTTTGTTTTTGCATTTTTTGGGCATTTTTCTTATGTAGCTGTGTTACTCACCCAGCGTGTAGTTTTACGAATATATGATCCACTGTTCGCCATATACAACCCCGATTCCAATTAAGTTGGAAGCTTGTGAATGAGTGAGCAATTCAGGGAAGCTCCTGTTCTCAATCCCAATCGTGGCACCCGCCTGTTCCCAATGAGCCTGTTCACCTGTGGGATGTTCCAAACAGGTGTTTTTCCAAACAGGTGTCTTTTTTGGAACGTGTTGCAGCCATAAAACTGCAAGTTAATTATTATTTGCTAAAAACAATCAAGTTGATCAGTTTGAACTTGTAGCGTATTCAATCAAATATAGGTCGAACATGATTTGCAAATCATTGTATTCTGTTTTTATTTATGTTTAACACAACGTCCCAACTTCGTTGGAATTGGGTTTGTAGAAGTGCAAGTTTGACGTCTTTGCATGTGTTTTGTGAACAGTCAAAAAGTCAGCATGACAGTGGTTCTTATGGCCAACGACTCCAACGGCCTTATCTTCTACAACGGGCAAAAATCTGACGGAAAAGGAGACTTCATCTCTTTGTCGCTCAATGAGGGCATCCTGGAATTCCGCTACGACCTTGGCAAGGGGCCTGCTACCATCAGGTTGGCATAAACCGACACTCCTAATAAAGATTGTTATGTCCGAATATAGTTGCAGTACACAATTCATATTTATGTCACAACATATGCTGCTGTTTTTGTTTTTCCTTATACCATAGACAAGTTTCCTCAATGTTTTGGTGTAAACGTTTTGTTTGACTTGTCTCGTGTGTACGTTTCCTGGCAATGCTTGTCCAGTTGCTCACGCACTGAGGTGTGTTTGTGATCCAGGAGTAAAGAACCTATCAGGCTGAACATGTGGAACACCATCAGCTTGGAGCGCTCCAATCGCAAAGGAGAGATCATGGTGAACAAGAAGGACGCCGTCCGAGGAGAGGCGCCGGTAAATGCGTAGCCCGCTAACGAGCTCCCGTCAATGTCGTCTTGCTTTCAGCATGCCGAGCTTTTGGGCCTACCTGTATGTGGTATGCTTCGCCCTGCTTGGGACGTACTTCCTGTTGTTGTTGGTCCATCAGCTGCTCCTCTCACATCATTATGAAAAAGCTCCATCAGCTGTTATTATGTGTTTGCTTTCTCCTCGTGGTTGTATTTTTTTGTCGAACTATCCAATTCTACAACAGTGGGTGGCAAAATGCCCCCATTCAGCTTGTTTATCAGTTTCGTGGATTGCTTAAGCATAGATTTATGCAGAAGAGCATGAGGTTTATGGTAATTGCAGTCCAAGGTGTACCCATGTGTTTTAAAACTCCCAACTTAGTCAATATGATTTTCTTAAGTGTCACGGAAGCATACTGGGTGATCTTTTGTGATTTTGTTATGGAATCCCCAGTGGCTTTTGGCTGAAAAAAATGACAAGCATAAAAGTGAGAGGTAGAGCTGCAGATATCGGGGGACACTTTTGAAAAGCTGTCTTGAATCTGGGAGTCCTGTAATTCTGATTTTTTTTTTTTTTTTTTTGGTCAGCTTTTCATTTTGCTGAGCTTGACTTCGACACGCCAAAGAAAAATAGCTTCCGGAGTGCGCACCCTTACTTTTATTAAGTCGGACAGAGAGCGGTATCACAAAACCCTCGAGTCCGACCGAGCAGGTGCACAGTTTCAAACGGTGGCAAGCCTTACGTCTGATAAGCCGCCTTGTGCCGTCAAATTACATTAAACGGTGTAATTTGTGATTATGAACATGCATTTTGTGAACTCTCGTCATCTTCTCACAATCAACACAGCAAATTTTCCTCCTCGCTGCTTCCCTGCCGCCACCTTCTTTCATCATCCATATGGTAATTGCATCTTACTCCTGCAATAGAGGCAGAAAATCTTAATAAAATAAGCAGGAGAAAAGCAAAGAAGACAGTGGAGGATGGTAATGGTCTGTTGGGACTTGAATGGATGAGCTGAAGCTAAGTGAGGAGCTTTGGAGCCGAGTGACAGCACTCTTCAAACAAAATGAACGCTCACACTGGAATGGACGTACATATTTCTATGTACGATATATTGCATGCTGGGAGTGTTCATCATTCCAAGGACAGCTGAGGCTGGCCGCATGATGAAGTGCATACTTTCAAAGGCACAGACGTCTTTCTCTAATGGAATAACAACCTTTTTGGTTCGCCTCGCACATCGCGGCCGCACCTCCTTAAATGAGGCACGTGGGAAGGCCACTTTCTCGGCTCCGAGGGCTCTCGTCATCTTTTCCCAATGACGGTGCTTGTTCTTGCACGGTCTTTTCAGAAGTATTTTCATTTTAGTTTTTATTGTATGTGCATGTACAGGATTTATACAAATGCAAAAAAAAGAGAGGGTTTTACAGTTCCTCTGTTCTTGTAATCGTATTACTGAGGCATTACCCGTGCATGCTACACCACTACTGTGTCTCATATTCTTACAGCTCAGGATACGTCCTTTGCTATTTAAAAATATGTTTTTATAATAGACAGTTCTGTGCAAAAGTCTTGCGCCACCGTTACTTTTATTGTTTTAGCAGTGCCATAATCATAAAGACAAAACTAGAAGGTCACGAAGTAGAGCACAGACCTCCACCAAGGATGAGCTATTAAGAAAATGGGCAAACCATTCATACAGCTTTGCATTTGGGGTTTGTTGCCCATCTATTTGATACGTCCTTGTTAATGCAAGATGTGCCAATATGATTGTAAGGGCTTGGGCAGTTACAATGGTATCATATTGACTCAAAATAATGCACTCTTATCCAGATCATGAGCAAAAAGTTATTAAAATGTAATTGGTTGTTCCTTCACACGCCATTGCTCTACAAAGTTTTGTGTATTCATTTGCTTAAACCTGCTGTGTCCTATCAATTCAAATCATATTAAGTAACTTAAAAAGTCTCATAAAGACAAAGGTAGCGGTCGCATCAGGTTTTTGCACAGTACTGGAAAAAGACAACGTTTTTGCATTAAAATAATCATTTCAAAATGCCAAAGCTGCCAGTGCCATGATAAGCTCTAACCATAAATCTATTTAAGTCCAAGGGAAGTCTGTTTCCTCAGAAGTCACAATAATGGCAACTCGGGGAAATATTTCCTCAAATAGTGGCTGAGGGAGTTTTGGTTTTACTCAACCCCAGAGAGAACCAACTGTTTATGAGCTGTTTATTTGCTAAATTTGTATGATAGTTAATAATATCATTGTATGTTTTGAATGTATATGGTTATAAGTATATCTATTGTATTGTATTGTATAGAGTCCATCCATCCATCCATTTTCTGAGCCGCTTCTCCTCACTAGGGTCGCGGGCGTGCTGGAGCCTATCCCAGCTGTCATCGGGCAGGAGGCGGGGTACACCCTGAACTGGTTGCCAGCCAATCGCAGGGCACATAGGAACAAACAACCATTCGCACTCACAGTCATGCCTACGGGCAATTTAGAGTCTCCAATTCATGCATGTTTTTGGGATGTGGGAGGAAACCGGAGTACCCGGAGAAAACCCACGCAGGCACGGGGAGAACATGCAAACTCCACACAGGCGGGGACGGGGATTGAACCCCGCACCTCAGAACTGTGAGGCTGACGCTCTAACCAGTCGGCCACCGTGCCGCTATTGTATAGAGTGTTTTGGCAAATCTTTCCTGACAGAATAAGTAAGGGTGCAATCTTGTATGTGTGGGTTTTTATTATAAGAAAAAAGGAGAGCAAAAGGTTCAAGTCGTCACCAGTCGTTACCGGTTACTGATGCACAGGCACAAAACGTCACCTCTGTTATACAGAAGTGGGAGAGACAGAGATGAACAGAAAAAACAAAAAGAAATACATCCCTCTCGTTTCCACAACATTCTCACACAATTTGCTTCGTCCAGCTGCACTCAAACTTCTCTTCATGGGAATGGATACGTGCAGGGGATGAGAAAGGACGAGGAAAACAGGGAGTAGTCAAAAAACATCAGCCCATCTGGGGTGCCAGTCAAGGGCACACATAAGCACATGGAACAATAAAACATGTAAAGGTTATACGAAACTAATACAACTAATATTTGAAATATATGAAACATACATTTTCCAGCTCAAGACCACAATGCATAGAAAAACATACATTTTGGTTTTTAATTAAATATGTTTGGGGGGGGGAGTATGTGCATGAAGGCGCTAAACGTTTGCATGTTCCTGCAGGCTTTGGCATGTCTCACTGTGCACCCTTACCAGCCTTATAATAACTACATTCCTCCCTATTTTGTGTTTTCTTTCTCTACGATGTGCTGTCTGGATATAAGAAATCACGCAAGGTAATGAGACAAGTCGCACCTTAGCCCAGGTTTCATTTTGAGCCATTCACGATGTCCTGTCACTCCCACCTCTTTTTGTGTAATCAAAAAGAAACCATTTCTGCCGAGCAGTGGGCAGCTTTGGAGAAAAACCTGTCATTTCATAAGCTTGTTGTGCACACACTCATTGCACTGAGGCAGGGAGCTTTATAAAAAAATAAAAAAAACACTTTGGCTTTCACCTCAGTCCATCTGCTGCGGGGGCGGATGGGGTGTGAAGGTGGGAGGGAAGAAAGAAGCGGAGGCAGCCATCATTGTGCCGGCCATTGTTTTTTTAAGGGGCAAACGTCTTCATTAGCCCCGCGTAGGTGGGAATATCACGTCAGGCTGCGCGGCTGTTGCCAGTGAAAGCGACAAACTGTGAAAAATGGATCCACGGAGACCGTGGAGGTACTGAGGAAGCGAAGCCGTGTTGTTCTTTTGTCATCTGCTCTCACTTGTTGTGTAAACAGGAACAGTCCTCCATCCTATTACAAGTCCTCCTCCACTCACTCGCACGGCCCTGCAGTACCCCCAAAAGTCCTCGGTGAACTTCAGCGGGCTACAAACTCTCTGGAGCCAGTTGTGTGGTCTCGCACAAGAGGCAACAAAACAGCACTATTGCATTGCAGGATATGTAGATGTATATGCACAAACAGAGAGAGAGCGAGAGAGAGATAATTATAGTGTATATATACAGTGCTCTATTGAATGTTTTGGGAGTAAGTCCTTCATGAAGGTATACTGTAATGCAATATGAAAATAAACAAAAAATTCAATTCCTGACGTGCAGCAAATCACTTAACGATGCAAAAGTCTTTGATTTATAAAAAGCAGTTTCCACCTTTATACTACACACTATACAGTATAATGTGTTTTGCGTCTGACTTGCAAAGTAACCCCAAAACACTTATATAGTCACTGTTGGAGAATTTGAATATCTTACAATAAAAGATCAATAATGGAATAAACCGAATATATATATATTATAGCTACAGTACTTTGTGTTTGTGCATGTGTGTGCGTGCTGAATTGTCATTGTGTACCACAATTTGGGGCTTTGCGCTGTTGTTGTTGTCCAGCAGTAGATGACAACATTGGCAAAGCGAAGCGACAACACTCACATCTGGGTCCAGCCACCTTGGCCTAAGCCCCCGATCGGTCTCCGTTGGATGCAACAACACAATCTCAGCTTTAGCCAAGTGTCTCTGCCTCCTGCGTTCCAATTCCCCGCCTAAATAGAAGCCAGCTTGCCTCCACAAAGCCTGTTTATTTGGCCTCTTCCATCATTTTTACAGCAATTAACTCCATGTTTTCCCTCTGGTAATTAGTGTCCCAGTTCGAATAAACATACATTTCTTTCTTTCCT
This sequence comes from Phyllopteryx taeniolatus, assembly GCF_024500385.1. Taxonomy (NCBI): domain Eukaryota; kingdom Metazoa; phylum Chordata; class Actinopteri; order Syngnathiformes; family Syngnathidae; genus Phyllopteryx; species Phyllopteryx taeniolatus. Next base: position 6,965,332 of record NC_084502.1, read on the forward strand.
TAGATGTGTGCCGAGCCGTTTGGCTTAAAAAAAAATCATAATTAAAAAAAAATCATACTTCTTCCTTGTCCTTCCGCACGTGTTAGTGGGGAAAGGGTTTAGGTGGAAGTATTCAATTCTGGTGCATACCTAGATCTAGGTGCCGATACTGTTAAAATTGGATTGAACGTTTTCTTTAAATTTCCATTGAATAATTCATGCGACTTAATGGCCAACTTTGGCCGTATGAAGGTTTAATTGTTCTGCGCCTACTTAGTGCTGTTCTCATTTGAAATGTCTTTAAGAGACAGTCATATCTCTGGACGATTCCCTTTTGTACTTTCTTTTAATGCCTCACATCTAGAAGATAATTGACCACCCTCTCAGCAGACATAGAAATTAATTATGTTGTAATACATCAACTGCGCTGATGTGTGTTGAGGTCGAGGTAGTGCGGTTATACCCTCGCCGGGCTCCAAAACGGATATGGATCATTTTAATGGCAGAAACTATTTATTACAGTGGCATATGTGCAAATGCGCTACATTAATCTCACCCTATATATATATATCAACTAAAATGATACAACTCATTGCAGGCTCACAGGACACAAAACATTATTCCATAAACCATCATGTCCTGCAGAAAAAGATTACTTTTTAAAGCAATCTTTGGATTATTTTGCTATTAATTTGTCATAGTTTCCCAGCTGAAAACAATTTCTTATCCTGTTTCATCAGAACCTCCATGTGGACCTTAACCTGAAAGAGTCTCTCTTTGTTGGCGGAGCTCCTGACTATAGTCGACTGGCAAGAAGCGCCGCACTCACTGAAGGCTTCAAGGGAACAATCCAAAAGGTAAATGTTTGGAAATCTTTTTTTTTCCTGAAGGAGTTTTGTGTCAATGCCTCTATGTGTATCTAAGGAGTTTTTACACAGCATACAGTGGAGCCACTCAAGTCAAATATACATCCCCAATTCCAATGAAGTTGGGACATTGTGTTAAACATAAATAAAAAGAGAATACAATGATTTGCAAATCATGTTCAACCTATATTTCATTGAATACACTACAAAGACAAGATATGTAATGTTCAAACTGATCAACTTTATTGTTTTTAGAAAATAATCATTAATTTTGAATTTTATGGCCCAAAAAAAGTCATGTTTACCACTGTCTTACATCAGCTTTTCTTTTAACAACATTCAATAAACGTTTGGGAATTGAGGACACTAATTGTTGAAGCTTTGTAGGTGGAGTTCTTTCCCAGTCTTGCTCGATGTACAGCTTCAGCCGTTCAACAGTCCGGGGGTCTCCGTTGTCGTATTTTACGCTTCGTAATGCGCCACACATTTTCAATGGGAGACAGGTCTGGAATGCAGGCTGGCCAGTCTAGTACGCGCACTCTTTTACTCCGAAGCCACGCTGTTGTAACACGTGCAGAATGTGGTTTGGCATTGTCTTGCTGAAATAAGGAGGGGCTTCCGTAAAAAAGACGCTGCTTGGATGGCAGCATATGTTTCTCCAAAACCTGTATGTACCATTCAACATTAATGGTGGCTTCACAGATGTGCAGGTTACGCATGCCATTGGCAAATGCTGGCTTTTGAACTTTGCGTCCATAACAGCGCAGATGGTTCTTTTCCTCCTTGGCCCGGATGGCACGACGTCCACAATTTCCAAAAACAATTTGAAATGGCAGCATATGGTTCTCCAAAACCTGTATGTACCTTTCAGCGTTAATGGTGCCTTCAGAGATGTGTAAGTTACCCATGCCATTGGCACCAACACTGCCCCATACCATCACAGATGCTGGCTTTTCAACTGTGTCAGCAAGAATAATAATAAGATGGCAAGTCTTCCTCATCACGTTCTTTACCCCATCCCACAGTTAAGAATGTGAACAAGCGCAACGCATACATTCTTAAAATCGCTCCCAATGACGGCTGTTGAATTCAAATATTCATGTTAACATGGAGGACTGGCAGTGAATGAGTTTTAATGCTAGGCAATCCGCCTTCAGCAGTCCTTCCCTATAATATATTTCACGTCCATCACATCATCAAAGTCTGTATACCAGTTATTATTTTTAAGAATCATCCAGTCGTTATACGTTCTTTTTACATCGTATAATGATTAAGAATGTCAAAATGTCACTTATAATTTTGTATTATTGTTATTAAAATTGACCTTACAAATGATTAATTCAATTTCCATTATTTCCTGTGGGGAATAAAAGTGATTCTTAATCCAAACGAATGTAAACGTTCCACTGTACTACAGTACATAATGACCTCAAATTCTTGTGCCCCATACAAATGCCGAGCAATTATTTATTAGATGTCAACTTGTCACTTTATCCATTGTCATATTAACCTTTTTTTTTTTTTTTTGCCATCACAGTGGCACTGCTCATTTGGATAAGCATTCCATGCACTAATAATAGAATGCACATTTTGAAGTCCCTTTATTTCGTTTTTCCTTAGATCTTTCTCCAACAGCTTTCTGGTATTTTATTTTTTTATGATTCCCTTCTCTCGCTTTCCAGTAAAACGACAAAAATAGCCCAGCAGAACAAAGGCAGGATGTTACTGTTTACATAAACTTGTCATTAGTTCTCCTTTAAAATGTTTCGCTTGACACTTTGGAGAAAATCATAAGCTAAGTTTTTTTTTGAACATGGCCGCTGAAGTTAATTATGTAGAAAAGGTGTTGCGTTCTCAGTGTGTTGTAGCGTTTAACATGAACTTTGTGTTACATGAACCCCAATTGCAATATGTGATGCACATATAACTGAAGATGCAAGTCTTTCTCATTCGAGGATGTATGTGATTTTACTTGAACATGAGATCTTTTCCGCCAAAGCAAAGCCAAAATGATGATTTATGTTTTTCCCCCAAGATCGATTAAAGCAATAGTAAAGAAATAATCAAGTGTCTTTGCACCATGGCTCCCCCTACAGTTTTGAAATGCGCCTCATCGTCGAAAACCATTTAGGACAGGATACAAATGTCATCTCACCTTTACTTGGATTTGACTGACGTTTTGTTACGGTTTTTTTTTTCCCAATAGATCATTTTGATGGGCACGCCCATCCTCAGAGAGGAGAACGCCCTGCGCTCCCAAAATCTGGCCATGTTCCAGGAGCACCCATGTTCCCGGGAACCCTGCCACAATGGGGGGCGCTGCAACCCCCAGCTGGACACTTACGAGTGTGTTTGCCTCAGCGGCTACTCTGGGGGACACTGTCAGAACAGTAAGTAACTTGGCCTGTCATGGCCCGACTGGATGCTATCATTATTCTTGCACTGTTTTTGTAGCAGTGTCATGTCTGCCACATTTTTGGAATGTGTGCACCATGACTTGTCTTTTTCAGTGGTGCTCATGGGAAGAAAAAAAAACAAAAAACGGACTTTAATCTATAGCAAGGGTCACTAATATGGTGCCCGCGAGCACCAGGTAGACCTCATGGGGACCCCGTGGGCCTGTTCTAAAAATAGTTCACCAGTGATGGGACATTGTGTTTTGCTAGCAATTTTGCTGTTGTAGAAGTGATCGTTTAGAAAAGGGAACACAACATTCATAGAAATAAAATGTTGCATTTTGATATATTTTTGTTTGATAATTATTGTGACAAATCATTAATATGATCAGTGTGTTCTCATAGATGGATAACATTAGTTATTAAAGATAACATATCATTCAAAGTAATTTGAGTACATTTGTTATTTCAGAGGCAGCACGTTGGTCGACTGGTTAGCACATCTGCCTCACGGTTCTGAGGACCCGGGTTCAAATCCGGCCTCGCGTGTGTGGAGTTTGCATGTTCTCCCCGTTGCCGCGTGGGGTTTCTCCGGGTACTCCGGTTTCCTCCCACATTCCAAAAACATGCATGAATTGGAGACTCTAAATTGCCCGTAGGTGTGAATGTGAATGCGAATGGTTGTTTGTTTGTATGTGCCCTGCGATTGGCTGGCGACCAGTTCAGGGTGTACCCCCCGATGATAGCTGGGATAGGCTCCAGCACGCCCGCAACCCTAGCGAGGAGAAGCGGAATGGAAAATGAATGAATGAATGTTATTTCAGAAGTGTGTATCCAGCTGCTAGTCCTCCCATTCGCTATTAATGATAACATAGACTGTAATTAAAGGTAATGTGAGTACATTTGTTATTTCAGAAGTGTTCATTCATCTTTACCCAAGATGTAGCTTTCAGTTTCAAAAGGGTTGGTGACCCCTGACCTATAGGAAATGGATGGATGGATTCTAGCGCTTGACATTGTGTATCATGTACTACTATTAAATTCTCACAAGAACAAGGATGAGTGAAGTTGAGCTCATATCATTCACTTTAATGATGAATGAAAGTCTATTCAAATGTTTTTAGCTCTGGTCCCTTCCGATGAATGTCATCATAAAGTAAAATGAACATGTGTAGTTAGTCCTTTGGTTAGTAGGTTAGTTAGGCCAGTGTTATTGTTCCTTGATCTTCAACCGAATTCTTAAATGAGTCAACTGGCACTACACCAACACGTGACTCCGTGTGGCCTTGATCACTTCTGTCTGACAACTCTAAACGAAGCATGGCTCAAATGTATTTTCCAAAAACATTCCCCGCCTCTGCCGTTAACCTTGTGCACGTGGCCGCCTGTCCCTTTTAATTAACGTTAATGAAAAACGCACCAGCATTCACACGTCAGCTCAGATAACTCCATCTTCCCTCTTATTGATCGGCGTGAGCTCATCCACTCATCATGCCCCTCCCTCCCTTCGCAGCCATTTATGAGAAGTCTGCCGGGACCGAGACGGAGGCCGTTGCCTTCGACGGGCGGACCTTCGTCGAATACCACAACGCTGTCACGAGGAGGTAAGGAAGAGGGCGAGAGCATGTCTCCATCTATTTAGCCCGTTGCAACAATTCCATCCTAATTGCCGCATTAACCAAATAAACGTCTACGCGCCTCGCCCCCACCTCACTAAGCTGTGATGACAAGCTTGATGATATCATCAGCTCACATGCTTCAGGGGGACTAGCAGCGAGCTAATAGTACTCCTTTTAACACAATTTCACTAATTACCAAGACATTCAACAATCAGAGTGTTGCCCTGAGTCAAGTCTCTAGTCGTTTTGCATAATGACATTTGTGTGAGACTTGCGATATCTGACATTTGACAAAGAGATAGAGCTGATGCATCCATGTAAAAGGGCTTCTTCGGGGAGGTCTTACACAAGAAGAAAACAAGAGGTCGTGTCCCTTTAGGCTGCTGGTGTGACATTTGTACTCCTCCAGACTGAAGTTTGCCTCAGGGACGATGGAAAAAAAAAAACAGTGTCTGAGCAGAGTGCAAATGGCTCTCTATATTTGTCAACACAAGCTCCAGTAATGTTGAATAATTCGCTCCCAAAACACTTAGTGTCTGTCTTTGTGTGTTGCTTGTTTTGTCCAGCGTTAGTTTTGACCCTTTTTTGTCTTCTTGTGTCTGTTCTCACATAAAATGTCCCTCACTGTCTTTCCTTTTCCACCAAAGCCAACTGACCAATGAGATCCCAGAGTAAGTAGACGATATGTCTATTAGGACATTTCAGGAAGCTTCAAATCAAGCCTAACTAACAGCAATAAAACTGCCCATTTTGTGAGAATAAGCATAATTGAATACATTCACCAAAAAAGAACCACATCCAGTTTCCAGCCATATCCTCATTTACATGCAGACAATAATCATCCTAACTATACATGTCCAAAATTCATTCAATTCAACTCCATGTTTCAGTTTGACAGATTTTGTTATTTTCAATACATTTTGCAGCGTCATTAGATTGTTTCTGTTGCCCTTGTCCTCCCCCCCCCCCCCCCCCCAATGCAACGAGAAGCATGAATGTGTGCATGATAAGCATTGTGCCTGTACCCCGGAGAAATGGAATTGCTTTACCGAAAATGTACAATATTTTATGCATGGTTCGTATACAAAAAAAAAAGAATTGCCGTGCATTTTTGGACTGAATGGCATTACAGTAGCTGTAGTGTGGAACTGTAGTGTGAGACCCCCACCCCCATGAAAACAGCAAGAAGAAGCAATACGGAGATAGTCGATAGTTTAGTATTCCTGATCATTAGTCAGGTAAGTCAGCCCTATTTGGGGGGAAAAAAAAAAGAAAAAAGCTCACTGTATTCAGATCAGATTTCCAGTCTTTATCCTTTTGTTTTTTTCTGTTAGGAGGACTAATTAATAACACAGAGAGAGAGAGAGAGAGAGAGAGAGGCAGTGACATGTTAATCACAGAGGTGCCCCCTCCCTTTTAGATAGGACCTCCGGTTGAGAGCTCTTGCAGTGTTTATCCACAGGCATCAATCTCACTTAACATGAGTGGGGACAGTGGCTCCTTAGAGCCGGACTATCAAAAGTTTAATGGATGTCACATTTAGTAAAGAGCCACAATGAATTTGAGTCGAAGCAAGGGGGAGCTCGGGCACAGCGCTCTGCAGGTGCCTGGATCAATTCGGCTTGATTTGATTTTGTGACGGAAATGAATACATTGCTCACAAAGGCCATTAAGTGCACAAAGTCAAACGTTCACCTCGGGTTAATGGAACTCCCACTCGTGGCGTCCTTTGATCGCTGTGCTCGCGTTGCCCGTATCTTAAAGCGGAGGTCGATTTGCCTCAAGGCCTATTATTTCAATGGCAAATCATATCTGGCGATGACTCCCCACTGCTGTGCCACTTGACCCCATATTTGACCACTGTGTCTCATTCACTGCTCCAGTAAATTGACGCGACACAGCGGCATCCTTGGCTCGTTTATTTCAAGTAGTTTTCGGGAAATTGGCTGCTGGTTCAATGAGACCTTTGTGTTAGGAGCACACTCTGACTATGAATACACTTTATCTTGATGTTCTCCCTTAAAAGATGCTTGTTCCCAGGGCATTTTGGCACATTAGCCACCTTGATCCAATAGTGGTGCCCCGGAGCGCTTCCTTTCATGGTTGCAGTGTGATTGAGGCACTAAGGGATAAACATTTCGGGTGAATTGTCTTGATTATAGTATCGGGAAAACAGAAATTGCGGCAATCTTTCCAGGTTGCAGGAAATATGGAACAGAACTGCTTGTTTTTCTACACTTAACCCCATTTCCAAGAAGTAATTATATTTCACCAGTTAGACACTTTCAATTGTTAAAAAGCTATGTTCGAAGCAAAACAACGAGACCCCTGAGACCGAACTAATCGTCTTTTCATTCAATTGCCCAAATCGACTGCAATAAAGTAACTGCATCACATTGGTTCTTGTGAAATAAGAGAATATCACCATTTGAACGCCGTGGGGTGGGAGTCCAGTTGAATGGAGTGCCTGCGTGCTACTGTATATTTGTCAGCCAAGCTCACTACATTTCCTTTCCCATCAGTCCGCGTTTTAATATATTCAGTATTTACAACCTTTGTTGTCACCCGATGACAGTAACAACGTAGTATTTGTTTTGTTACGAATTGACAATTCTTTGGCAGCCTTGGATAATTGTGGAAGATAAAAGTTTTACTCCAACTGTTAATGCAGAGAGGAAATAGCAGTATGCTGTGACGACATACATACCAATTTCTATGGAAAGCCAGTTTGGTTTAAACGATGACATCTGTTATTAAAGTGCAAAAAAAAAAATATAATAATGTTTCGGTCATATTTGTTCAAACTTTCAGTCTGACGTGACACTTTTACATTTGTAAAATGATCTATGGAAAAACAATTGCCCTCTCTGGCGCCATCTTATACCACACAGCGCTCGAGGAAAAACAACCAATCAAAGACAGAAGGTGCTACTGACGACGTATCAATCATTTGCCGTGCACTCACTGGCACATGAGTAATGGGCACACCCCCCACGGCGGCATTCCAGTGCCTTTCTCGTCTTGACTTCACAACTTTAGACAGTAAGATAGCTTGGCCAACGCCTACACGACATAACGCTCCTGATGTACAGTGATTACGGAAAGTTTTCAGACCCCCTTCAATTCTTTGTTATATTGCAGCCATTTTCTAAAATCATTTAAGTTCATGTTTTTCCTCATTAATGTACACAAAGCACCCCATATTGACAAAAAAATACAGAGTTATTGAAATATTTCCAGATTTATTAAAAAAGAAACACTGAAATATCACACAGCAATAAGTATAAAAAAGCTATAAGGGTCTGAACCCCTTGCTGTGACACTCATATTTAGCTCGGGTGCTGTCCATTTCTTCTGCTCATCCTTGAGATGGTTCTACACCTTCGTTGGAGTCCAGCTGTGTTTGATTATACTGATTGGACTTGATTAGGAAAGCCACACACCTGTCTATATAAGACCTTGCAGCTCACAGTGCATGTCAGCGCAAATGAGAATCACGAGGTCAAAGGAACTGCCTGAAGAGCTCAGAGACAGAATTGTGGCAAGGCCAACGTTACAAAAAACAATTCTGCTGCACTTGAGGTTTCTAAGAGCACTGTGGCCTCCATAATCCTGAAATGGAAGACGTTTGGGACCACCAGAAACCTTCAAAGAGCTGGCCATCCCGCCAAACTGAGCAATTGGGGGAGAAGTGCCTTGGTGAGAGAGGTCAAGAAGAAGCCAAAGATCACTGTGCCTTTTTGGCCTTAATTCTAAGCGGCATGTGTGGAGAAAACCAGTCACTGCTCATCACCTGTCCAATACAGTCCCAACAGTGAAGCACGGTGGTGGCAGCATCATGCTGTGGGGGTGTTTTTCAGCTTGCAGGGACAGGACGACCGGTTGCAATCGAAGGAAAGATGAATGCGGCCAAGTACAGGGATATCCTGGACGAAAACCTTCTCCAGAGTGCTCAGAACCGAAGACTCGGCCGAAGGTTCACCTTTCAACAAGACAATGACCCTAAGCACACAGTTAAAATAACGAAGGAGTGGCTTCAGAACAACTCCGTGTCTGTTCTTGAATGGCCCAGCCAGAGCCCTGACTTAAACCCAATTGAGCATCTCTGGAGAGACCTGAAAATGGCTGCCCACCAACCTTCTGGCTGTCCACCAACCTTCCCCATCCAACCTGACAGAACTGGAGAGGATCTGCGAGGATCCCCAACTCCAGGTGTGAAAAACTTGCTACATCATTCCCAAAAAGACTCCAGGCTGTATTAGCTCAAAAGTTTGCTTCTACTAAATACTGAGCAAAGGGTCTAAATACTTATGGCTGTGTGATATTTGGGTTTTCAGTTTCAGTGATAGTCAAATAATCAGTTTTTCTTTTTTAATAAGTCTACTAAAATGTCAACAATTCCGTTTTTGGTTTTTTTTCGGTCAATATGGGGTGCTGTGTGTACATTAATGAGGGGGAAAAAATGAACTTAACTGATTTTAGCAAATGGCTGCAATATAAGAAAGAGTGACAAATTCAAGGGAATCTGAATACTTTCCGTACCCGCTGTAAATGTTCAAAGTCCCACGCGATCAACAAAATTTGTAGGGTCAAAAATCAATCTATCGTTTCAACACGCCTCGCCCAGGTCGCACACTTCCTGTGATTTCACAACAGATGTTAGCAACTGTCACCATAAGCATAAGTATAATGTTTTCTCAGCTTTAGGTCTAAATGAGAGCGCTGTGAATCCCCCAGTGGGCTCACAACAACCCTCCTTCCCTCTGTTTGGCCTCTACGCTTACGTTGCATGCCGTTTGACTTTCTCCCCCACTCTCCCTTAAGTCCCGAGTCTGTGGAGAACCCGTCTGACCAGAGGTGAGTCTCTCACAGCTTTAAGACTCGTAGTCTCCGACCTATTTCTCACTCCCCTTCTTCTTCTCCTCCCGAGACAACCCCTCCCCGTCGGCTCACCGGGCTAAATCTCCCTCCGTGGCTGCAGTATCGTTCTAATCGTCGTGATGGAGTTACAAGTAGGAGTCACACTGAGCCTCTTGACGTACTCCATCCAAGTTCAAGAAGCAGATCCAGAGCCTCCGAGGCCTTCGGTCATGGCTCTCTGTACTGTATTTTACACTCTGCTGCCACCTAGAGTCCAAATGCGAAGGCCATTGTGCAAGATGCTTCAAGAGAATTTCAGCACACGTTAGAAGTCGATAAAATCCGACCATTTATAAAAACAGAGGCAACGACACAGCAACGGTCTCGGAAGTCAGCAACATATATGAGATTTCCAAACCCCGTGTGCGTGCCGTTATTTTATTCATGATATATTCCGCTCGCTTAATAACCTTGAACTTATCAGTGACAAGCTGCTCGGATGGAGATTTATTGGTCCCCGTAAGCTCTTTGAGGGTTTGCCAGAAGAGGATTCGCTGAGCTTTATTTGTTTAGGAGTTTGTTTGTTTGTTTGGTTTTTTTTCTCTTCATGGGAAAAAAAAAATCCAATATTTTTCCATTTTTGTTGTTTCTGTTAACGTCAGCAGATTCAGATAATGAATGTGCTTTACAACCTGTTTTTCAATTGAAAACAATATATATAAACTTCACATTGCCATACAGAATATAAGAACAAAGTCTTTTTTTTTTTCTGCTGAGGTGAACCACATTATCGCTGTTCTTTGACCAACTGCTAAATATTGCCTCATTGCTTCTTCATAGTGTACCCCTTTTTCTTCCCGCATGTATGAAAACCACAAAAAGCACTCCCATGAGCCTCTGTTTTCCACGCTGAGTCCTGCGCTATGTCGTCTGTCTCGTGGAATCTTTTTCACCCGGCTCCCTGCTGTTGTGGTTGTTTTTTTTTTTTTTACCCATGTGCCACTGCTTGTTTGTTGTCCTCACCTTGTCTTTGTGTCGAAATACCCTTTGAGGAAGGTGGATTATAGCTGTTTGCCAGATGTGCTAACAATTGCACAGATCCTGATCGATGGCACGCACGCCAAATTGTACGAACACACATGCCGGCAAATGGTGGTGGGATGTGTCATGGGGGGGGGGGGATGTCTGTTGTCGCTCCGCCGGGAATACATAAAGAACACAGGCAGGCTTTTTTTTTTTTTTTTCTTTCAAAAACATCCTAGTATGGTGATTGTGAGAGCGCACTTGCCCGTTCCATGCAGCGCCTCTTCAGGATCGCATCTTATCGTCACCCTCCCGGAGTGTTGGCAGGCAGGCAAGAGACTGAAGCGCAAACACGCCACTGAAGACACAACAGTCTCGGCAAGAGAGGTTGTGAACAAATCTCGCTCAACTGACAGCCTCCTGCGACACCGAAGCGCAGCCTGGAGTCTGATTGCCCTCACATCAACAATACGCAAACAACATCGGCAAAGGTTTTGAGATGTAGCTCGCATACAGTAGTAATTAATTAGTCATGCTTAGTTGCTCCTGAATCTTAAATCGTCATCTTACAAAGACAACATTTTGTATCGTTGTACAGTTCGTGCAAACAATTCGCTGAAAGCCCTCTTCTGTTCCGACATGACAAACAAAGCAAGGTCCACAAAGGAACGCTTGAATGAATGCGGTGTGGAAGAAGAAGCCCATCAAATACCTTTTCGGAATGAACGATTAGCGAGCTCGGAGCAAAACTCTCTCGGGTCCAACGTCAGCCATCTCTGGCCCTTAACTGAAGCGCAAAGAGGGTAGCGACTCCAACTTTAGTATGAGAAGAACAGCCAAAGTGTGTGTGGAGGTTTTCAAGTCAACTCCTCTCCCACTGTCAACTTTCTGCATATTTCTATTTGATCATTGCCTTATGCTGAAGAGGAACCTTATTCGTTTCAACTCGCCACGATCTTTTCTAATGCAGTGGAACCTCTAATGTCAGAGTCGGTGTGTTCCAGGACACGAGTTAAAAGAAAAAATTTAAAAAATGAAACTGCGCAAGTTGCGTACTAAATACAATTTGAACACTGTAATTGTTACATAAGTGTAAAAAGAAGTTAACCACTGTGGGACGACACATAGGGTGATACTGTGGCGTCTTACTGATTTGAAGGCACGTGCACTTATTTCTACTTGTTTTGTCGATGATCCTTTTTTTATTCTCCCGTTCTTCTCTTAACACGCATTTTGGTAGATACTCCTTCTTTTGGGTTTTGTAGCCAAACCGAGGAGAGTTAATCCTTGGACGTTCATTTAACAGGGGGCCAGTGACGTTAGACACGGTTTTCTCCCAAATGCTGGTCAAATTCCCAATTGTAGCATCCCACTTTAAAGGTTCCGCTGTGTTTTGCAACTTCCAAGATATTGTCCTTCCTGGAAAATCCATACCATCCGACACTTTGTTTCATCCCTTCGATAACAAGACAGTTTACCTTTACTATAAAGCGAGCTTGCTTCACTGCTCATCTGGCTGTGATTGGACTAACTAGGTTGGGCTACCATTTGAACACCAACATGTCACTCACAGCTGAATTGTTCTCCCGCCAGTGAAAAGGCTCTGCTGGTGAACAAATTTGAGCTCAGCATTCGCACCGAGGCGACCCAGGGCCTGGTGCTGTGGAGCGGGAAGGCCGTGGAGCGTTCCGACTACATCGCCCTGGCCATCGTGGACGGCCGCATCCACATGATGTACGACCTGGGCTCCAAGCCGGTGGTGTTGCGCTCCTCGGTGCGCGTCGACACCAACCGCTGGATACGCATCAAGGCGAGCAGGTGAGTCGTGCCGTGTCAGCGAGCGAAGGCTTTTTTCACTTTGATGGGATTACACTTCATCCATATTCTATTCCTGTCGCTGCGATCCCTCGCATCAATCCTCTGATGTGCTGCGAGTTGACAGATTAGTCTCAGATTAAGGTTATTTCTACGCTCGGTCATGCTTGAGGGCGACGTGCGTCGCGGATCAAATTCCACGGATGCATTAATGAATCTTGACGAAGGAAGAACATGCAGCAGCACTCAGGCTCCACGAGGGAAAATGAAATAATCATTTCATTAAAATTGCATTCAACTCAAGCCCAACACACACAAATGTATCTTGGCGATCACGTTCCTAGAATGACATCTGATTGCTACACTTTGGGAATTGAGTTATACATTACAGTTGGAATTAATCAGATTACCACAAATGAAATGAAGCACAGCGAACCTGGAGCTTTTTATACCCTTTTGAGTGGGCTGTGTGCATTCCCCTCTGGGTAACCCAGGTTTACAAATATTGTTCATATTCTTGTATTCATATGATCTATATTAACAGAGGGGAGCATCCAGAGAACGCAGACCTCAGCCATGGCTTCGACGGTTTCTCAGCACGATCGAATGTAATACCATCGTACACTAAATTACAGCTTAGTTTAAGGTCTTCAAACACACACTTTTGAAACAACACAAACATGTAGAATATATTGCGAGAGAGAGCAAGCGCAATGGATGCGACATTTGTTTTTAAGCAACATGAAAAATCTGCCAAATGGCGAAAATATGCGTGATATAAAGAAAAATACAAAAAAGAACATTTGCATCCCAAAGACTATTATTTCCACACAAAAAAAAGTGTGAACTGCAAAATAGCGGGGGTTTATTGTAATTTAGGGAAGTGAAAATTCTGTCCTTTCAGAGGGTAAGTATCGATCCTACAAGAAAATAGTACGGCGGATTATGCCAGACTTTGTTTGACATTACAGCCTCTTATCCTGCATTCACAACCTCTATCGTGATTTTGTTTGTTGTTGTTTTTTTTCGATTCAATAAGATTCCGAAAAGTGTGATTATTTAAAATATTCCTTTGTGGATAATTGTCACAGTCTAAAAAGTGCAGACAGGAAGTTGCACATGAATAAACAAAGTAAGCAATGAACAAAAATAACCTCCTTGGCAAAGTCAATAACGCGAGGCCTCATTTAGTGCGAGGCTTTGCACGCGTGCAGCGAGCGTTGTGGATGGCAACGTCACATGAAAGGATTCTGTCGTTGGAAACAAATGAACTCCTTGAAATTCGAGCATGAGCCATTTATCGCCTTCAGCCTGCTGGACTTTGGCTTTCAACGTGGTTGGGAATTGCTAATTACATGGCTTCCATTGTATTAGAAAGCAGGAATAATTGCTCTTCCAACGCCCTTGCCAAGCCGAGGATCGCTTCACTTTTCGCGCCTGCTACGCTGAGAGGCGCACGACATAATTTGGATGTTGACGGCGGTGTAAATCACAGCACGTGTAGTTAGTGTCGCAATCTGCGTTGCTCGCCGTTTTAATGACGTGCCCTCGGTTGGAATGACACTTTAGCGGATTCAAATGATCCCCGTCGTCGCAATTCTTGAGTGTGTGCCACCCTGTACGAACGCTACTCCTGCGGCATCTGTTAGCTGCTCGGCGAGCCCATTTAGAACGCCGCTTGGCAAAGGCGTTTATGGGGGTGCTTAGTGTGCTGCCAGCGGAGCCGTGGAGTCATGATGCTTCAGATTACATTAAAGAACATTTCACAGCTATTGAGTATTACACGCACGCTTCTAAACAACAACCCTGTCTTCCACAGAGCGCTACGAGATGGATCGCTACAAGTCGGCAACGAGGCAGCGGTGACAGGATCGTCGCCTTTGGCAGCAACTCAGCTGGACACAGACGGAGCGCTTTGGTTGGGTAGGTGGCAACACTCGCCTGGAGAAATGGAGAAATACTTCGTTCGGTCTACAAATGCCCTCCATCAAGCGGAGCCTTTGCTCCCACTGACTCAGTTCCAATGTTTTTTCCTCGTCTGCGTGGCTCCATCCAAGCGAGAGGAATCAATATTCTCCGATCCAAATCAGGCCTTGTTCGTATGTGGATGCAAATCGGATGTCGGACAAATGTGCGTGTGCACAGTTTGTGCTACGGCATACCCTGGCGTCGCAAGCCACGCTCCCAAATAATAATAAATATTCCTTTTTGGTGAAGGCGCCTTTCAAGCCGCTCAAGGTCACCGTACAAGCAGTCAAATAAAAACATCAAAACATAAAATATCGTTTAAAATGGTGAAAGTTTTGGGATCTATCCCATTCCCTCAAGTACCACGTCGTGGTCCTGCCAATTTTATTACATGACATTACATTACATAAAAAGGTTGTTTGTCATCATTCCCGCTTAGCAGGCAGGCAATCAATATCCCACTTTGGCCACAAAAATATATCAAATGATTATTTGAATTCCAGTAATGTTTAGAAATATTAGATTGCGCAACTAACTCCCCCAAAAACTCTACCTTTACTTTCACAAATAAAGTACACACAGTACTGTTAGGGCCGTAACTGCACTGGAGTGTACACTCATTTTTACTTCTTGATTTTACACAATTTGACAATTAAGGAAATTGAATAAAATAAAATACAAAAATAATGACAATATTTACAATTACAATCCACCGGGTTACACCCCAAAAAAAGGAAATTGTCTGTTTTTTCAACTCATTTAGGCAATTTTGCATCACTGAATCCAAAAATGACAACAGTTTCTCTTCTTCAGGTTGGATTTTGATGTTGTTGATTTTTGTTTTGTAATTCCGATTTTCTTACTATATCGATTACACTGTTGTGACATTATCCGTTGATTTGTGTTAATATTTCTCAGCTGAGAAAAGCTCATAGTTGAAAAGGTGACCTGACTGATCTCATCTTCGACAAGAAATGTGTTATTCCTTGGGGGATACATTGGCGATGAGCGTTCCCGTCAGGGAGGCTCTTTCCACTCCATCCGCGCTGTCCCACAATTCCCTAACCCTTAACCGGCGGGGCGTGTTTAGCTATCCTCAATCGCAGAACGTACTGTATCTCTCAAGCACTGCAAAATGATGTAAGGCAGGCATCATCCGAAAGGAGGATGGTCACAGATGAGTCATTTTGATACCGTCTCAAAATGGAAATGCAAACATTCTATTATCCTGAACGGAACAGAACTATACCAATTGGTGGGAATTGTTTTGAAGATTATGCCGTGATGACCGAGCATCACAGCACAGCTCAGCGTACCGCTGCAATCAGTACCGCGACAAGGCCGTACGGACAAGTGGGATGGTTTTGCTCAGATATGTTGGGGCTTTTTAGAGCTTTTCTCCTGGCAAACGGGTGAAACATCAACCCAGTCGAACCAAATCTTGCAGCTCGGTAGAAACAATGGAGGTGTGTTTGTTGCACTCAGTTATCAACATGAAGTCAGTTGAGAAAAACGGAGCCCTGCAGCAAGAACACATAATCCTCCAATCCTTCCATCAAGGGCCCTTCCTCTTTTTAAATCCCCTTTTCACCGTTCGCCATTAATTCAACGGTAATGCGCGTGAAATTAGGCCTGTCGATCCCCGATTTCTAAGGTGCGCAATCCGATTAAGATAGGCGGGACGGAGGAGGTAAAGAGCTTTTGACGAGAATGTGAACTCTGAGCTCAGCAGATAAGTGTGTGGGGGGGGAGGTGGGGGGGGGGGGGGGGCATCAGTGATGAGGAGAATGTAGAGCCTCTGCTATACTAGGACACCATGAATATTTGAATAAAAACTTGCTAATTATGTTGGAAAAGAAGGACTATATGACTGTGCTGACTCAAAAGCGTTAATCAGCATCAAACACACTGTAGGAGAAGAGGAGGCGTCAAACATCTAGCAATTGGGTCACCGTGTCTCCTCGAAGGGAACAAGAATTCATTTCAAATTTGATTCCATTTGAAAAGGTGCTCAAATAGAAAGTGCAATGGACTCACTCAATTGCTTTAAGCGGCCAAACTATTAATTTCATCCATCCATTTTCAACACCGCTTACCCCGGTAAGGGTCGCGGGGCGCCGGAGCCGATGCCAGCTGACTTCGGTCGAAAGGCGGACTGCACCCTGAACTGGTCGCCAGCCAATCGCAGGGCACGTACAGACACGGAGAACCGCGGAGCTTAGAATCGGTCTACCTACTGCGCCAGACATATGTGTGGTCCCAGCAGGTGTAACTTTAGACCATCTTTCTGCCACCAAATTGTCACATGCGCCGGGCGCATGTACCGTCGCTGCTCCATTACGCCCAGTTTGTCGCAGACTGGTCTGCCAAATTGGCAAACATGCCAACGAACGAAAATCCTTACACTGTATGCCAGTTTGTACTACCGTCGGGTCTTACTGACAGTTTCAACAAATACAGCAAAACGTGTTTTTCTTATATTGCAAACTCCCCCTTCATTTAGAGTGAAAAACACAAACTCTGAAATGTACTTAAATGCAAAAGTACAAGGTAAAAATGAATTTTTACAGTCAATTACATATCATGGCCATTTTGGTAACTTCGAACAATGGGGGGGGAAATGTACAAACACAAAACGGTATTTCTCTTTTATTATCTTGTATAGTACTTGTACTGAGAAGGAGGGGTGGGGGGTAATCCCTGGACACAACTCTGCTGCAAGTAAAATAGCAATGGCAATATAAGATATATAATATGAGAAAATCTGCATGCTCAAAACACAAAAAACATAACAAAACATGCTAAATTATGATAACAAAAACTGGTTTCAAAAAATGCACGTACCGATGCTGTATGTGTTTTGTTCAGATCAGAGTGAGAATTTTTGACCGCCACAAGCTGGTGGGGTTTAGGCTGGCACAAGATAACACATTCACCACGAATCATTCCTGGAGCTGGAAACATTTGATTAAAAAAAATAAGGCCATGGATGGGGAATATCTTCCTTCTCCTAATCCGTGGCGTCGTCTCAGTGCTCCAGTCTCCCCCTCCCACGTCGATGAATGGATTTACAATGTAAAGATGCACCACCTGGACCGGTTTTGCTCCGTGATATGTTTGTATTGACAGAGAGACCACGTGTGTTTTTAGTATAACGTGGTGTGTGTGTGTGTCACGTGCAATGGCTGACGTGTCATCTTGTTTCCTGTTCTCCTCAGGCGGCCTGGAAGAAGTGGCGGTGGCTCGTCGGTTGCCCAAGGCCTACAGCACGGGCTTTGTGGGCTGCATCAAGGACGTGGTGGTGGACGGCGTGGAGCTCCACCTGGTGGAGGATGCCTTGAACAGCCCCCAAATATTACACTGTCCGGCGGCCCAATAATAAGCAAGCGCGGAAAAAACACTGAGAGAAATGAGGAAAGAAATCAGAAAATGCTCAAGAAATCCCCCTCCTCCCTCCAACCCTTCCCACTCCCTCCATAGCACCCATGTCTCCTGCTGTAATTATTTTCTATTTTTGTATACTTTTCATCGCTTTTTATACGGGAAGAAAATCTTTTCAAACTTTCATCATTTCTTTTAATCTGCGCCTCCATTCTCATGTCTTGACATTTTTATTATTATTATTATTTTTTAATCAACATGTAAAACTTCTTTTCGGTGTATCCATTTCGCTGTTAATTCCGTCGCCAAGTAACAGAAATGGTTGCTGATTGACTTCGACTCATTACTTGAACTATGAGATTTTCGCTGAAACCCTTGTCACGGTGCCATATCAGTCGCTTACATTCCCCAGACATTTTTTTTTTCATTCATCAATATATACAGCATACACACATATATATATATATATATATATATATATATATATATATATATATATATACAATACTACATTCCCTCACCACCTCCCAGCTCCCTGTATTTTCCTATTGGGACTCAGTCAAGCTGCTACAGTGAGAAAGGACAACAACGAGAAAAAAAGAAAAAAAAGAAAAAAAAACACTCATCCACTCCCATCAATCTTCAACTCACAGCGCCAGAAATGTAAATTAAATTAAAATAAAAACTACTACATTATATGCTGGATCTGGAGCCCATCTAACTCTTAACACATCAAGACATAATATAAATTGTTAAACATAAATATAGAATTTATAAATAATACCAGAGACTGTGAATATGTAAGTTGGGTTCTACCCAGAGAAAATTGTGCAGTTTGTTTTGTTTTGTCAGCAAATGATAACTCACGATGACCACTTTTAATGCAGAGATTTATGCAGTGGATTTTTCTGTCTTTTTCTCTGGGTTTTTTTTTTCTTCTTCTTCTTCTTACAAGTATAAAAGTATTGGCTCACTTCCTGTATCTTTCCGAAGCTTTTCACGAGTGTTAAGCGCGAACCTTGAATGGTGCGCAAGGGGGAAAAGTTGTTGATAGGGAGGATGGACGATTATCCTGCCTGGATTAGTATCCTGCCTGGCAACATTCAACAGACAAACTACAAAAAAAGACTTAATTTCCATTTTTATATTGCACATTCCTGCAAGACTCTGGTTGTTGAGAGAGACTGTAAAGCCTGTGGAAGCCATAACAGCCACAAATAAATGTTCACTAACATACGGCCGTAGCGCATGGGTTTGTAACATTCGGTGACGCAATGAGGAGTCGCCGAACCACAATAAGCTGTGATGACTGATATCTTCTTTTGATAAGAGATCTTTGGCAATATAGTCTATGACAAAATCATGCCTGTTTTGTGGTTGAGTGTCAAACAATCTCGTTTGTTTACATTCTGAATGATGTTTCCCCTCAGAAATGATCTGGCCACCAGTTTTTGTTGGGTTTTTTTGTACAGCCCACCTGTTTTAAGTGTAAATTTAGCCAAATTTATCTGTGGAGGTTTGTTTGTTTTTTAGTAATATACACTGGAGCCATGTCTCTTCTACCACACGTTGATAAATGTACATGGGGGAGGGATGTCACGAAATCTCTAATACGTGTGTCGTGCATAATAGCAGGTGAAATCAGGAAGCCCTTTTCTGGTGTAACGAGACACGTCTCATTTCCAGCACTCGTTCTCTTTATATCTTCTTTTAGCCATGCTGTTCTTTGGACTTGACCATTTCAGGTGGCGACACCGAATCAAATGTATCAAATATGTGTATATTTGTATGTGACACCAAACCTATAAAGACACACGATTGAATGCCAACTTGGAATTGCCTTCAAAGCCACCAGTCAGCTTCACTCTAGGCAGCATCCTTGTTTCAGTCGATTAGTACGATCGATCGCCAAAATAATAACAGATAGTCATAGTTTAAAAAAAAAAAAAGAAAAACGGATGAGGAATGTTCTGTTCCCCTCTTCTGTTTCTTATTTATATCTGAAAGTGGATGTAAACTACTGTCTGATCAACGGGCAGTGCACCAAGTAAAAGCGGCATGACCTGAACATTACTAACTTTATGACCTTTGTCTTGTGTTTCTTCCATCATGAAATAAAATGTCAACCAAAATGGAGTTCAATCTTGTCATTGTTCATTTTTTTGGATCGTTAAATATTTTCTGATACACTATTCCATGTTTCCCAAATGACGTTGCCTAAATGGAAATGTGTTTTTCTGCAGTTAGGTCCAGAAATATCTGAAGAGCGAATTGGCATTTTGATACACGATGTCGATGGATTTAAAGCAAAGCAATCAGCGTGTGTGTGTGTTAAGAGAATTGGCATACTAATAACAGTGAAATCAATTGAATGCGAAAATGTCAAGTAAAAATAAGGAACTAAATCCACCATACAGCAACAGCTTTTTCAATGGCTGTATACAGTATAAATGAGATTACCATCGAGCATGTGCGCACACACACACAGACACACATCTTGCGCAATATTTGCCTACGCAGGTGCAACGCATCCTCTTGAAACGAACATGAGACGTTCAGTATGGATTGAAATCCCCGGATACACGCCGATGACTTTGCATCCATCACATTTAGTGTTAGAAAACAAATAAGCAGCCAGCGCTGCTCTCGCGCTCTCTCCGCATCCGTTTCCATCATGTATTGATCAGGCAGTAATGTCGTCCCATTGTGTGCCAGCGTCGTTTTTAAACACGAAAAACTCAGCGGGCGCAGATCCTGAGAAAAATTCCACGGACAGGAGATGTTCCTTTTTCTCCGTCCTGTCAGCGCTTGTGTGTGGGTTGTGGCAGCACACGGGGTCAAGCTGTGGGGAGGCAAATAAATCCATAGTTGTGAAGCCTTGGGGCCCACAGACAATTGCATAAGCCTGTTCATCCCCCAGTAGATGAAGTTGTAGCGACAGGCAGGCCGCTGACGTCAATGCTGCCGCGAAACACAAGTGGCATATAACACAGGGGTGTTGGTTTTTTTGTTCAACTATTATTCAGTTTGTTTTTCGGAGGAGGATTGGTTGCAAAAAAAAATAAAAAAATGCTTGCAATATCTCAATGTTATCAAAGTCAAGACATTTGGCAGTTTTTAGCGAGAAACATGAAGTCAACACACATGATTTGCTTTCGCGGGCCACATAAAATGAGGGTCGGATCTGGCCCCCGAGCCTTGAGTTTGACATCGGTGAGATAGAGCAACATTCATTGACAAATCTTTATTGGTTTAACAGTTAACAGGCTACAAGAGATGAATTAAAAATGAGACCGAGACATACTATTTGCTCCGTAGTCTGTTGACAGTTTTAACAGTCAGCTGATTGGACATTGGATTCAATAATAAAGTTGTAAAAGCTCTTCAGCTATTTCCAAGATGGACTGCAGAAACATTATATTTTATATTAACCAAGAGTCATAAGCAACTAATTGATTATAAATTCTGCTGTGAACTTGAATGCATAAATTTGTTAGCAGGTTAGCAAGAGCTAATTTAAGAGAGTCAAAGGTCATTTAGGGCAGCAGGGAAACTGCCTGTGGGCCAATTGTAGCCTCCGGGCGGAACCTGCCACACGAGTCTTTAAAAAAAGTCAACTTGTAGAACAACTAAAAAAAAAAAAAAAAAAAAGCCAATGTAATAATAATAACAACAAATGTGTTCAATTCCAGACCAAATGCCCCCCCCACCCCCAAAATAAAAAATCACAACTGGAGTGCTATTTAAGTGAACATGTTTGTTGTTTGGCATTCATAAATTTGCATATTCTCTGATTTATTTTGAAACCTGTCCTCCTTTATTCACTGGAAAAACTCACATATGCGGTGTTTTTGTGCCCGGAGCCAATTTGGTGGCATTTTGGTGTCAAAGAAGTATAGTGTTTTAAATTGAGGTGAGGAATTTTGTTTCGTCGCAAGTAGTGCTTGGCCACAAATCTACTTCATTAAAACATGACCTCTTTGGTTCTCAAATGCATTTTTGCTTCGAAGACCCGTCATGGATCAGACAGAAGGACCAGCAAGGAGGGAAAGCTCAACTGTTTTTGAAACATGGGAACACATACACAAGCGTATCTCAATAAATTTGAATATGATGGGGAAAAAAAAATCTTTTATTGCACTAGTTCATTTCATATATGAAATATGGATTCATTATACACAGAGTGAAATATTTCATGACATTTTTCTTTACTATAATTTTGATGATTGAAGCTTACTGCTAACGAAAAACAAAAATTCACAAACTTAATTATCAAGTTATTTTGAATATGAAAATTTGGATGGATTTGGCTTTCAGCAAAGTCTTTTCCTATGAATATTCCCATTTATATAATATATAAATATCACTTTTTGGAATGAACTACTTAAATAAATGAAATTTTAATTGATACAATATTCCAATTTATTGAGATACGTGCACAGCACATGACGTACTACTACGCTCAAACAAAACACAATGCTTTTGTTTTGGAGGTCAGGACAGGATGCTGCACTCCAGTGGTCGTATTCAGCGGGATGTGTGGATGGCAGTATTTATTGTATTCCAGCTCATTATTGCATCTTTTTTTGTTTTTTTGTTTTTAAATGCTCTTGAAACAAAGTTCAATTGACATAAATTGAGTACGAGAACCGCATCCACGAGCGCACTTCCGCTTAAACTCTTGTTTTGAAGGTGCGAGGCGGAACTCACGGCGCGGTACTTGTAATTTGTCGGGGCCAGTTAGCCAAATAGCCCGAGCTTCACAGTCACTCTTGTGCGGGGCCGACAGCAACATTTGCGGACTTGTGACAGCTCGGAGGGACTGCGATGACATCTCGCAGGTAAAGTGCACTTTGTTTTGTTGTTTTTTTTGTTTCTTTTTGTATGCGTGTGTTTTCAAAAGTGCCACTTGTCGCGGGACGAAGTCTTTGACACCTGCTTCACTTTGTACGAGCCGAGCTTCGGTCAAGTAAGTTTTGCTCCCGTCACTTTTGAAACAGTGTTTCGGGACAAAACCCGTAAAATGAATTTCAATCATGACATAACGAAGCTGCAGAATTGCCACTCGATAATGGCTCAAGTGACGTCATGTCAAATGTGGATCCATCTCTTGCATTGGATTTCATTACAGTGTTCAGGTGTGCCTTATATTATGAACTGAGAATGTGGAGTATATCTATTGTTACTCACACATCGTATTCCCAGAAGTTGCCATGACAACAGTTCTCAACACTATCAACTTTTTTTTTTGGGGGGGGGATTGCAATAAATGTAAATAAATGTAATTAGATGTACACAATGGGCAGCACAGTGGATAAGCGGTTAGTAGGTCTGCCTCGCGGTCATATCTGTGTTGGAAAATCTCTGTGTGGAGTTTCAGCATTTGTTCTTTGCGTCTGGACTAAATATTTGTCCACGTGCATCAGCAGATTTGCTCAATTACTGTGCAAGCAATTTTATTTTATTTATTTATTTTTTTTGTGCGTCACACTCTTCAGAAGTTGCTTCCTTTGCACTCCTGAAGTTTATAGTTGACACAAAAATGCAAATCACTGTACGGGTGGTAAACAGGTCAGTGTAACACAAGTGTTACAGGTGCTTGACGTCTTGAAAATCCTTCATTCAAAGTATTTTCAAGCTCCTGAAAGTGCTTCCATTTTGGATGAAGTTGTGCAAAGTGTGCAAAATGAAAAGAACAGTAGAGAAATCCACAATTCATTCTGGAAGGCTGGTTAATTCCAATTGGCAATCATGGAAATGGAAGTCATCTTTTTCGGGGTTAAACGATCACAAAACCTCGATTCAACTGTAATGCCAAAAAAAAAAAAAGTAAAAAAAAGGAAAATCTCAACATGCTCACTGTCATACAAGTGTAAAAACAAGTTAACCAAAGTTAAGAACACAAACCACAACATTAAGGAAAAATAATAGCGTAATGGATGATCGTAGGTGGGTTTTTCTTTCTTTTTTTTACCCCCAAATTTGACGATCACAAATGTAGGCAGACTCTTTGAAATAGTACGAACGCGCAGACTATTCACACAAAATGAAAATTACGCCGAGTTTGCACTACTGCATTGCAGTTTGTGGTATAGTTCAAGTTTAAAATAGGAATATTGGCAATGTGAAACATTTTGTGGATTGCACTCAATTATTCAAGGTTTTTCACTCATCGTGGCAGGGATTTGTCCCTTTCCCCCGCGAATAGGTTTTCTGTAACCCCCCCCCCCAAAAAAATGATGTTACCTTTTACTAGTTGAAGTGCATTAGTCTTCATACGAACTCCAACTAAACTTCATGAGAGCGGGCTAGCGTGAGCAATGCAACCGGGGGCGAAAACGGCTAAATAAAAGACAGTAAGAGAAGATATTGCCGAATGTGAGACCTTCAGAGCTGCGGGCGGGCGGTGGGGGGGTCACAATCAGGTTCAAATCAGATACAGCGCACAAAGTGAGAGATTCAAAGTAGGCAGGGAGTTGTTTTCTGCCCTGCTAGTTTCCCATGATTCGTGTGAGCGGCTGAGACATTTATGAGTGTGGCTTCGAGACTGCCTCCGCACTTCCTGATCTCAAATCTCACAGTAACAACAGAAGACGTGCGGCTCAATCGTTCACGAGCCGCAGGACCACGTTCAAATCCCCAAATTTAATCCACACATGCGGTTAGCTGCGCTTCTCTGTCCGAAATGACGTCACGTCGGCGCTCGGTGTTCATCACGAAACCGCCAATATGGCCCCTAAAGCCTCCTTTGTTAATGGAGCAGACCTCATCTGTCACTGAGACTCATTTGAGAAGAGTGAGTCAGTTTTCTGTGTTGGGCCACAGGAAAATAACAGTCCGTGTGGAGGAATAAGATAACGCTGGCGACATTTCCAGGAGAGCTCTCCACGCCGCCAACTGTTCGTGCTCCCCCCCCCCCATTTGGAAACTACTCAAATTTAGGCTATGGTACAGTGTTTTTAAAAGGATTTTCTCATTATTATTATTATTATTATTATTTTTAATACTGTACAAAAAAAAACCAACGCAAATATCAATTTATTTGCTTTTGAAAATTACACCATAATAGTTTGAATGTAGTCAGAGCCAAGTAAGCATAAAAGGAATTGCAGATGTTGATAGCAGAATGTCTTTTAAGGTGATGAAGTGAAGGAGGGGTATCAAACTCAAATTCACGGTTTGCCAAAATAAACAATTGGGACGTCGTCGTGGGCCGAACTCGATATTTAATGAAAAATCACTGCGATGCGCATGTTTACCTTCTCTGCGGAAATGTAGCGTTAAAGTTTATCAAGTGACAACAAACTTACAATTTGCTTAAACACTGAATCTGGAATAAACAAACTTTAATATCATAAACACGAGAAATCAAATTTGCCATAAAAGACATCAGTGGTATTTGTTTGTTTTGTATTGAAATAGATAACCTGAATAGATAACCCCGCCTAGGAGTGGATAAAGGCCATTCAAAAAAACCAAACAAACAAACAAACAAGATGAATTCAATGATGTTCTATTCTTTGCTGCTGCGCACAGGACAAACAGGTCTGTCTTTTGCTTTAGTGAACGGACAATCTGCCTCCCACCTGTCTTGGAAGTGAACCGTTTTCCGTCTTTCGTTGGGCCATTTTTGGGAAGGGGAAGTGTAAATTAGCTCCAGGAGACCGGTAGCGTAGCTTGCTAACGACTGCAACAGAAAGGGAAGGGGCGCTCGCCGCTCGAGACCGATGGGCCGACACGCTAGCAAAGCATTCTGGGATTTGTAACATTAGTGCCGCATGTGCTACATACTGGCGGGCCAGCTCTAATACACATTTGATATGGTCTTGCGGGCCAAATATAATTACATCGTGGGCCAAATTTGGCCCCCGGGCCTGAGTTTGACGTATATGAAGTAAATATTTGGATTATAAAGTATATTGAAGAAAATATCGAAAGCGGCCTGAAACCTGCAACACCCTTTTCGTCAGTCCTCGTTGAGTTTGTACATTTGGGTCAAACGATGTCAAATATGCATTATTTGATGTTTATCAGACTCAAGTTAAAGGTTAGCATGAAATGAGCTGTGGACATTTTTTGAATATATCATACTCTATCAGATCATACTCTAGTCTTTCACCTTCGTCTTTGGTGAAAACGGACACAATTTGAGATGAATTCCAGATTTCACCATTGTGTCAATAATTAAAACTGCAGAAGCTCTTGTTTACGTAAAGAAACACTGCGCTTCACATTTTTTTAACGTTTACGTTTGTACGGTCCTGTCATTGTCATCATCTTTGAAATGACTGTCCAAGATTCTTTCGTTTTGGGGATTATGTGCCAATATGAAAAACATGATGTTCCAACCTGCTCATTCGAAAAGCTACACAAATATATAGTTTTTTTTCACCAATTCTACTGCTTTAACTGTTGCCTAGACAGAAAAACTAGATGTCATTCCATCGCATGAAAAGACTCCGAGCCAGATTCCCATTTCAAATGCATCATTTAGTTAATTATGCAATGTGCGAAGTTACACGGAGAAGCATCCAGTGATGGGGGACGTGTGAATGTAATACTCCGCACGCAGCTCATCAGCTGGGCCAAAAATACAGACATTAGCAAAATCCACACCCCGAGGCTGACATACTGTAGCCCTCGCGGGGACTTGGATGCCATGCCGGGGCTGCAAAGTATACCACCTTTTTGTCGGCGGACCGAGACAGGCATGCTGCAAATAGACAACCGAGGCTTTATTGAACTTGAGACATTACGTAAGAGGCTACGCGGCAGCTGAATGCACACTGTGCCCCCGTTTTCCTTCAACCAGCTCGCGGCCAAACCTGAAGCTCCCAGCTGCCCGTGTCTATCCCATGACACTTTTGAATGTTTTTTTTTTTTAAACTCTCTATTCTGTTGACGTCTTATCAGACCAAAGCAGGTTATTTGGAATCTCATTGGCTCATTTGTGTTTCTCTGGTTTGCTGCTCGAGGCTCCATGTGGGGAAATGGGTCGCATGGTGACTGTCAAAGGAAATCCTATTCTTGGAAAGCCCTGAGTCACTCGGCTCCTGAAGTCATGATCTGAGGAGGAGGGAATGATAGTGTGAGACTGCTACGATAGCAGACATGCAGTGGTCCGGCACAATCTGTTCCAGGATGCTGTTTAACAAGCAACGTGACAAATGGCCGCCACCTTTCATGGGATTTTCTTTCAAAAACAAAACATGCCACGAGCACTTGAAATGCCTCGAAAATCCTCCATAAGAAATACAGTAAATTCACAACAAAACAATTGATTGCTCAAGTATGTCCGATTCAACTTCCCGTACTGCTCTTGTCATGAATCGCGGTCCATTTGCGCTATTTAAATCGAGTTTATAGGGCAAGTGACGCCGTTCGAAACATCACGGTAAGTTTGACTCGGCGACTTGGAGAATTGCGTGTAAATTTTGGTGCCTGCAAGCTTTTTGATGGATATTGTTAAATGAAACTTGTCAGACGATCGCGGAAGGACTTCCCAAAGTAGCAGATGAAATGAAAGTATCAAGGAGATATGTTGAGAAATAGTTACCGGTATACTGCTTTACACTAATTTGAAGGGCTTTTTTGGGGGGGTTGTTGTTTTTTATTACTTGATTTGTTTTTATAGCCCAAAATTCAGTTTCTCAGCAACCCATCATCCAATATTCAGAATTCTTGGTGCGTTGTACTCAGGTTGAAAGTGGCCATTCCAGCCAGACTCAGCATTTTGCCAGACTCAGCGTTTTTGGGAACTCTTGTCTCATTGCTACTTTAAGCTTACATTCCTCCTGTGGAGGGAAGTTCAAATGTGAGTTTGCTTACTTCACATGTATATATTCTTCTTGTACTGTATATTTTTTCGTTAATCGTTAATTGCATGACCTCAGAGGTGGTTGATGTTAGCCGGTCCACTGGACTTTACACATTTTTTTTTCATTGCTTGGTTCTTCGCCATCAGTGTCAGGTTGTTGGCGCTGTACTCTTTATTCTGCAAATGTTTCATCTTAGCAAGATATTTTGGACAATTTTATGCTTCCAACTTTGTGAGAACAGTTTAAGAGAGGCCGTTTTCTCTCCCAGCATGACTGTCTCCCAGTACATAAAGCCAGGGCTGTCAAGACATTCTTGGATGAGTCTGGAGTTGAAGAACAAACCCATCAAACACATTAAGATGAACGACACCAAATGCATATAAACAATATGCATCTTTTTTTTTTTTTTGCATTCGTGGTCACTGCTTTCAGTGTTCACTGTTGAGGCGGATGAATATTTGCCTCTTCTTGCTACAATGTTGGTATTGGCAAAGGAAACTGAATGTGCGCGTAAACTAAACATTGCAGTGTTGAGACCAAAAAGAAGACATTTTGTCTGTGGAATCTTCATCTGCTTCCAATATTTAGCTCTACATGCGTCATCAACTCAAGTAAACAATAAAATTACCTAGTGCCATGCCGTTTAAATCTTTGCTGCAAAAGTCACTTGCAAGGTTATCATAAGTGTGTACAGTATATTCTTATACTACTATACAACCCCAATTCCAATGAAGTTGGGACGTTGTGTTAAACATAATAAAAACAGAATACAATGATTTGTACACCTATATTTAATGGAATACACTACAAAGACAAGATATTTAATGTTCAAACTGATAAACTTTATTGTTTTTAGCAAATAATCATTAACGTCGAATTTTATGGCTGCAACACGTTCCCAAAAAGCTGGGACAGGATCATGTTTACCACTGTGTTACATCAGCTTTTCTTTGAAGAACATTCAATAAACGTTTGGGAACTGAAGACACTAATTGTTGAAACTTTGGAGGTGGAATTCTTTCGCATTCTTGCTCGATGTACAACTTCAGCTGTCCAACAGTCCGGGGTCTCCGTTGTTGTATTTTACGCTTCAACATGCGCCACACATTTTCAATGTAACACGTGCAGAATGTGGTTTGGCATTGTATTGCGGAAATAAGCAGGGGCGTCCATGAAAAAGACCTTGCTAGGATGGCGGCATATGTTTCTCCAAAACCTGTATGTACCTTTCAGCATTAATGGTGCCTTCACACATGTGTAAGTTACCCATGCCATTGGCGCTAACACAGCCCCATACCATCATAGATGCAGGCTTTGGAACTCTGGTCCAGAGAAGCCGGAGGCGTTTCTGGGTGTTGTTGATAAATGGCTTTTGCTTTGCATAGTAGAGTTTCAAGTTGCACTTACGGATGTAGCGCCGAACTGTATTTCCTGACATTGGTTTTCTGAAGTGTTCCTGAGCCCATGTGGCGATATCCTTTACACATTGATGTCGGTTTTTGATGCAGTGCCGCCCGAGGGATCGAAGGTCACGGGCATTCAATGTCAGTTTACAAGCAGTGATTTCTCCAGATTCTCTGAACCTTTTGATGATATTATGGACCGTAGATGATGAAATCCCTAAATTCCTTGCAGTTGTACGTTGAGGAACATTGTCCTTAAACTGTTGGACTATTTTCTCACGCACTTGTTCACAAAGAGGTGAACCTCGCCCCATCTTTGCTTGTGAATAACTGAGCAATTCAGGGAAGCTCCTTTTCTACCCAATCATGGCACCTACCTGTTCCCAATTAGCCTGTTCACCTGTGGGATGTTCCAAACAGGTGTTTGATGAGCATTCCTCTTTTTTGCCACCTGTCCCAGCTTTTTTGGAACGTGTTGCCGCCATAAAATTCTAAGTTACCGGTAATGATTATTTGCTAAAACAATCAAGTTTATCAGCCGGAACATGAAATATCTTGTCTTTGTAGTGTATTCAATGAAATATAGGTTGAACATGATTTGCAAATCATTGTATTCTGTTTTTATTTATGTTTAACACAACGTCCCAACTTCATTGGAATTGGCGTTGTAATTGCATGTTCGTCCCATGGCTGGAAAATGAATAGCCTAATAGCATCCTACTGAATTGGCTGGATTGCCGGCTTTTATCTTGGCAAGGGCCGACTATGATCTGGTGTAACTATGCCACACACGATTAGGCACAGGCGACACAGCTGTTGTGTTTTCTCCACTGACAAGACTGAGCCTGGCATGGTCTGGCCTGGCCTGTGTCACGGCCGGTGAAAGCTCTCTTGGCTCGGGGATCACTGGCTGGGCTTTGTTTGGTGTTGACTACTCAGGAGGAGGTCAAGTCAAGTCAACTTTATTTGAATAGCCCTTAAAATCACACACACACACACACAAACGTCTGAAAGGGCTTCACAGGCCCACAGTTGACAAAGACCGGTGACGTCCCCTGTTCTAACCCACCCCCACCCCACAACCAGGGACGTCAGACCAGTCTGCCTAAGCTTGTCACGTTCGCCTAAGGTGGGCAAAGGAGGGGGGCTGATAGTGCTGACGGGGTGTGCTATCAGACTCGCTCACGTTCATCCAAATCCCAGATTACAAACCCCCCGCCCCCTCGCTCTCCTCTGCACACTCCCTCTCTTTTGTACATTTGCGCAAAGCACCACGTTTCTCTCACTGTCTCATTCTAGCTAACTTGGTAACACTTTGGACGAGCACCCACCACTAAACCTGCCCCCACAGCCTCAATTTGTCTCAATATTGTCCTGACTCCCTCCTGGCCTCACTTGTTGTACAGTACTGGATTACTCAAATCTGAGGCTGCAGAAGGAAGGGGCTTGTGGACGGCTTCGACCAGAATGGTGAGGTAGGCGCAAACATGCCCTTCAACTTTCCCCACATTCCTGCTTTGCCAAATAATGCATTTAGTTCTACAAATCTTGGTGTCATTTAAGTGTTGAAAAGTGGACCCGTGGCACAGAACCAAATCAGTTCCAAGAGTCAATTTGAACTTTGTTTTCTTCTGAATTACTACTAACTTAAGCCATTGCAAAGATCAAAATGTTGGCACCATAAATCTACAGTCCACAAATTGTTAGATAAATAAATAAAGATGATTCTGATTAGTGTTTTTTTTGTGTGTCCAACTGGTTGGGGATCAATTCCTAGTCAGTGCACTGTTCACAATTGGCCTGCGATTGACTGGTGATCACTCAGTCTTGAATGAAGTCAGTTTTCCGCTAACCTAGCTAGATATAGACTTTTTTGTTTTGTTTTTTGTCCGGGTTATGACTTCTGTTGTAGTTTGGTCCATATTTTTCTCAAAATGTTAGGTTGAATGCCAAGCTGTTTGACTTCATTTTTACACATGTACAATTGTGTCAGACTAATGTTTTCTTGTCGTTGAATCCTAGAGTTGCAGCTTCCGGCTTCTCCGCCAGTGTTTCTGGGATGGAAGGATTAAATATAGATTAGTGAGAGAGCACATTATTTTTTTTTGCCCTACAGTTATTATTTCTCTGTATGAATCTGTCAAGGATTAAAAACAAGACAATGAGTAATCTGTTCACCAGTTGACACACAAGACCTCTCTGTCAGAATACAACAATGATAATCTAAAAACTTTCAATTTACTAGATTATGCTGTGACATAAACGTAGTAACTGTGCTTCAAGATGAAACTACATTTTGGTGATTATCACCTAAAATGTTGCTTTTGAAACATGTGCATTCAGGAATATTTCTGCAATCCGCTCGTAACCTCCAGGGTGTTCTGCTACTGGCGCCTTTTTTAAAAAAAAAAATAATAATAATAATATTTTTACCCAAATGTGTAAATTGAGTGCATCAATTTTAAGACATTTGCAAGAGTTGTTTTCTCAGTTGTTGTTGTTTTTTTGTCACAAGAACCTTGTCGTGAAAGTAATGCATTACAAATATTGGAATACAAAACTATAATGGCACTCAGTCGAGAACAAACTGACTAGATCACAGTATTTGAGATCCCTGAATGTGAGGAAAGATAAACGGAAAATATATTTGCCTTGCTAATAATTTGCTGGCTGCTGTCTGGTTTATTTGTTGAAAATGAAAACTATATATTCAAAAAAAGAAAGGAAATTGTCAAATGTGAAAGAAGAAAGACAAATGTTACTATCGTTTCTTACTCTTTGATAATCTCGACAGCCTGCTCGAGAAACCAAAATGAAGTAGAAGTAAACTAAGAGTCTTTTTAACGGTTCGTATTAACCCACTCAAAGTGAATTTTCCCCTCATCCAAACACTGCTAATTGTATTTTTTGTAATAAATGAAAACATTTCTTCAATCTGTACAGCGCTCTGTGGGAACCTCACACTTTTTGGACATTTTTACTGTAGAGCTCATAACCTTATTGTTGGCAAACCTTTGGCAAATTGTTGCTTGAGTAACCTCTGACTAGTTGGGTCTCAAATAATTGTTCGCTCTGCTGCCAACTAGTAAAATCCATCATGGCTCGATTGCTCAAGATGGAGTGTATGCCAAACATTGTTGATAGGAATGCCCAACCATTTTGTAATTGCTGCACAAATTCACCATTGCGGGTCACTCTGTCGTAACCTTTGAAGAACTTCCTGCCCAGGTCCTCCTGGGAGTCATCTCAGAATCAGAATCAGAATCATCTTTATCATCGGGAGGCCTTTGTCCTATTTAGCAACAAAAAGTACACGTTGTACACTTTTGTAAATGTATCACTGATACAGCTGCTGCTACAATTTCTACTTTGGATTTTCAAGTGACAGAAATTGGATCAGTTGAGTCCCCCGTGTGACGCCGCCTCACCCACCCTGGTTAGGATACAGGTCAGGTGCATTCTGGGAAAGATGTCTAGTCTTTGTGTTGTGAGCTGATCCAGTTCAGAGCTTTGCCATTCTCTCACTCTCATAAACCAGCAGCCAGACCATATTTTCTTAATTTCGTCTGATAATTGTGTCCTGGGGCGGCACGGTGATCGACTGGTTAGAGCGTCTGCCTCGCAGTTCTTAGGTCCGGGCTTCAATCCCCGACCCCGCCTGTGTGGAGTTTGCACGTTCTCCCCGTGCCTGCGTGGCACTCCGGTTTCCTCCCACATCCAAAAAACATGCGTGCTAGGTTGATTGACAACTCTAAATTGCCCGTAGGTGTGAATGTGAGCGCGAATGGTTGTTTGTTTGTATGTGCCCTCCGATTGGCTGGCAACCAGTTCAGGGTGTACCCCGCCTCCTGCCCGATGATGGCTGGGATTGGCTCCAGCACTCCCGCGACCCTCGTGAGGAGAAGCGGCTCAGAAAATGGATGGTTGGGTGGATGAATGATGTCCTGGATTGGGGAAGTAGAAGTGGAAAAAAATCATATAGAAAACTGCATTGTAACCGCCAAGCCATCACTGTCACTTTGACTTTTCTGTCAAGTGTAAAATGAAGGTTCCGGGTTTATCTCCCAATGCAGAGCACAAAAGTCTGACATTTACATTTATCTACCACAAAGAAATGTCTTGCCTTTTCCATTTCGTTTCAGGAAGTGTAACTGTCAGTTCTGCTGAGCAGTTAGAACGAAAGGAGAGTTTTGCACATTAGATAAGGCCTCGTCTATTCAGACTCACGGGCATGACTTTTACGTAGTGCAGTGAAACGGGTATGGCTCATACCGTGTGTATATATATGTATGTAACATATATCATGTTTGTTGCCCATTGTTTTTTTTTCTCCCCTGTTTGCGACAATCTAAAGTGAAACATTCACCAAAATGTAAGGGTGTCTTGCTTAGTCCGTGTGCCCTGACCCAAAGTTTTGTGAAAAGATCATTCATCAAAGCAACCAAACTACTTTCTGCAGTAAGTAAAGTTTACCAAAATGTCAACATAAATAATTTGTTAATCTTGCGCTTATCTTTGGTTTCAGTAAAAAGAAAAAGCGCAAGGGAGCACATAACCTGCATACCTACAATTGTAAACTTAGCCGGCTGTGGCCCATAGTCATTAGGGGGAATTAACCTAATGATCCCATGGCAAACGTGAGCTCTATATCTGCACAGCTGACACGTATGCATTCAGTAGTGTACATTCTTGATGCTGTGTCCGCAAACACATCGTCCTCAAGAGCCGTACAGCTTTTTGCTTTCACTCACTACGCGTCTTGAATCAAACTTCAACGTGGAGACTCGCTTTCTGTGTCGTCAGCTCAAGTCTTGCAACTGTTTGTGAAGAGTGAATATTGTTTACGGAGGAGCGTGCACTAGCCAACCGCTACTTGAGAAATAGATGGAATCAATATTTACAGTTTGTGTATAGCAACAGAGGTTATCATTATATTATCATTAGCTTGGGCTTTGCATTCCTGTCGACCTGCATGTTCCTTTTAGTTTTTACTAACACTACTGATCAAATTTAGAATAGTCTGGTAATAATGTCATATAATGCAATACAATACAATGTTTATCTTTTATAAAAGAATGAAAACAGTGGGCTGAAATAAATACCAAGTAAATCCATCGACATTAGGTCTTTTGTGTTATGATTTGATTTTGGTTTACAAACATCACATGCAGGGTATTCATTGAAAATATCTCAATTTACCGGGGGAGATATTTCGTTCTTACAATGCTGCATGCTAAAATAAATGTGTTTTTACTTGTTTCCATCAATAGATAACAATGCTTGGGTAAAAAAACAACACTGTACTGTATCTAATACACAGTGTTTCTCAACCTTGGAAATGACTCGAAAACTCACTGCATGCCACCCAAAAACAATTTCACAAAAAGGATACTGAAATAATGATTATCTTGTCGTAATTTCTTCACTAAGTAGTGTGAAATATTTCTGTTGCATGAATGACAACAGGTGGATATGAAGATCATTTACTTGTCCTGCCAGTCACGATATGTTGCTGCCATAGATAGATGAACAAAGCCAAACAGTCATATTATTACACATATTAAGATAATTACAGTAGATGCATGGCCACATCAGCGTCTGAGTCTGACAATTGCTTTCAACACAAAGGGTAAAGTCTTATGAAATGGGTTTGGGAATTATCCAGTTTTTTTTGCGGCGTTTAACATCCACATCGAGTCATGTTTTTCATTCCGGTATTTTTAAATACTCTTTTTTTCTTTTTAAATACTGTATTTAAAGGCATTTTCTCATCAGAAAGTGTTCCCTAAGTGAATAAAAGGTCAACACTAGACTTACTAAGGTGTGTGGGACTCTACGTTCATTTTTTATTTTTCGCAACCCTCCAGTTCTGTGCGTATCGCACTTCCGCAATGTGGAAGTAATAAGGTTTATCTCTCAATTTGAAGATTTGTATTTATTTTTTTTTGGTCATCCCAAATGAGCTGTTAACGTTGTTAGCCCCATCTTCTCTGACGAAACAAACAAATTAACGAGGCATCCCAGAAGATCACGCTTGCAGTCGAGGCCTGTTATATCATTTGAATAGCACAAATGACAGGCCCTGCTAATGAGTGATTAGTTAATCTAATAGGCATTAGCATGTTCCTGCATGAGATAAAGTCCAGTGTTTGCAATTTAAGACAAATTAGGCATGCAATTATTTAATAATCAGATTATATGGATGGGGTCCATGTGACCTTTAACCTATACACCACAGTATGCTGTATCGTGGAATAGCTGAAGTTGAATACAATCAGTTCCAGGACACTGGTCAACCTCTGAATTGTTTGTATTTGTGCACAATTTTCCCATTTTGATTATTGAGTCATATTGTACTGAGCAGCCAGCAGAGACACACGTACCACTTTCTTTTTTTTTTTTCATATGTGCAAAAAGGACCATTCCTGCTCATGTGGTCATCATTCCATTTTTTTCTTTGTGATTTCACCAGCACCCTTCTGTGGCGGTATTACATAAACATATTTAAAATGGCCAAAGAAAATGCTAAGTACACTCCCAACCGACTTCATGCATGACAGCAGCTCCAATTTACTTTTTGTTTTCAGGTGGTTCCACCCCAACATCACCGGAATCGAAGCAGAGCAGCTCCTGTTGACCAGGGGTGTCCACGGCAGTTTCCTGGCCCGGCCCAGCAAGAGCAATCCGGGGGATTTCACCCTTTCAGTCAGGTACTTATGCTCTTCCCTTGCTTCCGCTACATTTGTTTTCTCATCGATCAGAAGCTTTTTTTTTCTGCCTCACTGTTCTCGAATGGTACAAAGTTCAGTACAGAGAGCAAACAAGCCTCAGTTCTCTCTGGCTGAAAGACTTTCATTTAAGGTGTATGCACTGTATTAGGCTTATTATCAGGTTGACCGAAATCTGAAATCAGACTACAAAATCCACATCCTTAAAATAAATCATGTATAAATATATTTAGTCTTTAAGCTTTATAAAGATGTATTTGACCAAGGCAAAGTTCATTTCACACTGAACGTTGTAGAAACATACTGGGTAAGATTTTTCCAAATAGTGATTTTGGGAGCTATTCGTTTAGCAATCAGTGTCAGTAACCTCAAAACCTGTTTTGGCTCAGATCATGTGGATTTCTGATCTAAAGCAGATGTTTTGGGGGGCTTTTACATGATTACGTGGCTTTGGGCTTCAACATTGTCTTCCTGAGGTGTGTTTGCGTGTTCGTGTATGCATGTGTGAGATCTATAGGATCATAGTTTGCACTCCAAGGGATCTATTCTCATCGACGGTGCATCTGCGGAGGGTGCAAATGCTGGCGTATCCTGATTTTCTTCTTTTTTTCATGCAAGCGCAAGACTCGCTGCACGTTTGCCAATTTGGCTGACTAGTCTACACCAAGCTAGCGAGGGTGTGTCCTTCGACGTGAAAGAAAGTCAGCAGAAAGTCGGTCTGAACTCAAATCTGCTGATACCACGTCTAACTTTTGCCGCACGTGATCCATTACCATTTTGGTGAATTTGACGCAGGCACAGGCAGGCAGAGACGCGAGCTCCATGGACATGTGTGGTGGATGTCAGATGTATTTCATTCATATGTGAACAGCAGGCATCAAACCCTCTATTATATTATTATTGTCATCATTTCTTGTGTATAATGTGCAGTTTTCCCCCAAAATAATCTTAAGTCAATAGTGTGTGGTATACATGGGTAGAACCTTTTAAAACATCATTCATAATGGAATAATGTTTATTAGTAGATATGTGCTTTATAAAAGACATGATTTATTTTTAAAATCATGTGACTTTAAAATTTCACATTCTATTTAGGTTTATGGTGAAAACACTATAATTATCTATGTTACACTACCTCTATCTATGTTTCCTTGCGAGCTGTCATTGGGCCGTATTTAAAGGGAATGAGAAGAGCCGCTTTGATTGGACATGATTGAAATTGGCTGTGTTCACTCCCGCAGCGGCGCAGACCTCCCCCTTTTAAATTCGCCCCCTTGGGTTGGTCTGTGAAATTACCAAAACCTGGCCTGTCTAACCTGACAATCATAAATAACCAAACCAAATCATCTTTTCCATTCAAAATACACCGTAGCTCCCGTCACATTGGCACTTGACATGCATGGGGTGCAGCGTTTATTCACTCGCGTTTGCTACAAGCTTAGTTTGAACGTAGACCGTAGTTGTCCTACAGCCGATAGTTCGCCAGTTGACGAGTAACAGAAACAGAATAACTGGTTCAACATATACAATCTCTGGCGCCTAAGCTAAATCTTACAGGCTGAACTGGTCTCTCTTTTTTTCCATAACAGTTAGACATATCTATGTCATCATTTTTGGTAGAGTTGAGTTAATAATACCCAGCTCATTACCCTTGTATTTGAGGAGCAGAATGTGAAAACGATGTAAATGTACAACAAATATTTCTGTACAATGCTGAAACTGTTGGAATAGAGTTCAGATTATAAATGAATAACCCTGTATCAACATGAGCTCTTCTTGACTCGCATTTCAATGTACCACACTCACACCGTCTTTAAACACACACACACGCACACATTCAGTATGTTATCAGAGCAGAGAAGAGCTTAATGAGCTAATTAGTCAGCATCCAGCATGAGTCGTATGAGTGATAGTTCAGATGGTAATAGTCACTGTGGGAGTTTGGTGTCCTCGCTCTCTCTTCTCTCCCTCTCTTTTCCCCTCCTCTTATCTCCACAATTATATGGACGTGAATTTGGAAAGCAGGAGAGGTTTCGGAAACACAATAGCGGTGTTTGTTCTTTGAAGTAATCAATTTACATTTTGATGAAACCCCGAAGTGGGAACGAGGGAATGTTAGAAGCGCATCTGTGCTGATGTTACTGTTCAGAGTTGTGGGCAGTATTTCTACAAACATGCTAAATGATCAGAAAATGTTTATTTCAAGACATATGTAAGACTTTTGTTTTTCTTAAATCATATATTTTACTGAAATCCCAAATAAATATACAGGAACCCTCTACGATATGCCATAAATGACATGTAATAAACCTATTTTCACTTGGTAACATTTCCTCATGGCACAACT
This sequence comes from Phyllopteryx taeniolatus, assembly GCF_024500385.1. Lineage (NCBI taxonomy): Eukaryota > Metazoa > Chordata > Actinopteri > Syngnathiformes > Syngnathidae > Phyllopteryx > Phyllopteryx taeniolatus. The sequence continues at coordinate 7,003,535 of NC_084502.1, forward strand.
TGTAGTCCAGTGCAGTGTTCTCCCTAAAAAAATAAAACACAATAAAGCATTTGTTTCCTTTTAAAAACAACCTTTAGTTGTTATGTAACTTTAATGCTGCAGTACGTAACGTTTTTTTTTTGGTAAATAATAATTTTCACCCAAGTCACTAGTAGAGGAGATGACACAATTATGATTAAGCCTATGAGCTCCTCTAACATCTTGCTGTATTTTTTACTATTTGATCTTTTTAGGAAGATGAGAGCTTCGTGAAACGGTTAGCACACTCTCCTCCCATTCAGAGAACATACGTGAGTTGGCTGTCATCGCTACTGATGTTTTAGCGCCATCGGACAGGTCCTACGTGAGCTTAAAAATGTGTCGGCAAGGGTAAATTAAAAGGGTAGATGTGCCTTTTATAATATGAATGTCATGTAATGAGTCAGGTCAAAAGATAACTGAATGATGTTGAATGGATGGATGGTGGATGGATAAAAAGAAAGAGAGAGCGAGCCCTGGAGAAATGTCCACCGGCTGCCACAGACGAGCACCATGCAGACATTTTCAATCAAACTCGAGTTCATTTCAGCACTTGACTTGGTTCATTTGGATGGGTGTGTTAATGGAGTTCACCCACGGGCGGCTCCTGCCACACAAGGCGGCGCTAGGCCCACCGGGAGCAATTTAGGGTTCAGTGTCTTGCCCGTGGTCACTTCGAGAGCAGATTTGAACTGCCGACCCTTCGGAGATAGGAGACAAACTCTGGTGGACTAAATCAACCGATGTTTATTTACTTTATTTAAATGGGAACGACACAACCAATGTTGCAGTGTAAGGGGTGAGCGTTGAAGTGGAACTCGAACAGGACTATAAATCTATGGCACCATGGCCAACAGCCAATACTAAAGCCATTAAGCAATTACCGGGAAACACAAAAAGAGAAGGCGATGGATCATGGGACAAAGGGATAAAGAAACATGCACTAAATGCAATACAAAAGTATTGATACACATCTCAATGATCATAATCAGTCAATTAAGAAGTTGGCCTACACTGCTTAGTCACTCCCCACAGAGGCTTCTTTTTTATTCTGACCAAGACATTTTTGTGCATGTGCCTAAATGTGTGTGTGATATGAGTGACTCTCTTCACTATTCATAAATTTACAGTTACATTGTTTCCTGTCCGTTATAATAATGCAGACTACATGACACTGTTTGTTATTCACATTGTGATCACTTCTTATGACAAAATGAGTTCTGCTGTCAGACCATTTGCAGTCATCAAATGCACAATGAGCACGATATTACAGTTTATTCACTGTATATTGCAGTACACCAACATCGCAGCAGACCCTGCGACGTGACTACTGCGCGCACGTACATCGTGATGACCATCCTCAAACAAAATATCGTGCAGGGCTACTGTAGCTCCCAAACTGAAGTGTGACCTTTTCGAAGTGTCCTTGAGGAAGACACTGAATCTCCATTTGCTCCTGATATTGCATCATCACCATGTGATTTAGGAAACAGTCTCAGAATGTTTTGAATACCTTGAAGGTAACAATGAAAATAAAAATAGCACTGTACAAAATAAAGCCCATGCAATATTTTTTATCACAACATTTTGAGACAATTATTGCAATTGCAATTGCAGCTGCTCATGAGCAAAGTACTCCAGCTGTCTCAGATTTGAAGGGCTCCTTTTCCAGACTGCATGCTTCAGCTCCTTCCACAGATGTTAAATCAAATCTAGATAAGGACTCATGGAATAGTCTTTGGTGTTTAGCTGTGTGTTTTGGTTCTTTATCCGACTGAAGGGACCCGTGACCTGTGACCAAGCTTCCCGACACCGGGCAGCACATTCCGCTCCAGAAGGCCTTGATAGTCTTGAGATTTCATTGTACCCTTCACAGATTCAAAACACGCTGTGTAGGATGTAGCAAAGAGGTCCCAAAACCTAACCACGCTTATTCCGTGTTTCACAGTAGATAGTGTTCTTTTCTTTCTATGCGTCATTTTTGCATCCTTAAACATGTTTACACACCAAAAAGGCTTTTTTTTTCCTTTTTTCTCCCCTCATCTGTCCAACAGGTATTCTCCCGGAGGCTTTGTGGCTCATCAATATGCATTTTGGCATATTCCAGTCTTGTCTCTTCATTTCAAGTGACCATTGTGGGTTTTTCTTTCTTTGATGAAAGGATGCCAACAATTCTGTCCACGTGTATGTATTACTGTAGATACTTTTGCATACAGTGCATATATAGTAGTATAGTTTCGTTTTGCAAAAATAAAATGGCAGTGGTGAGGAGTTTAACAATTGAAACAATTTTCAAATAAACTTTGTTAAAACAAACCTTGAAAAGCAGCAGATGGCTTGATAAGCTCATAAACGGTTAAAGTGTGTGAGTGGGTGCTGGCAAATACACGTGATCTATATTTTGCTTATGCGGGAACACGTGTGGGAGGTATTTTCACACGTCTGCTGGGCATTAGTGTACCTCTAAAATAACTCTCCCTCTCCTCGCGAAGGCGCAACGATGAGGTGACCCACATCAAGATCCAGAACTCCGGGGACTGCTATGACCTGTACGGGGGCGAGAAGTTCGCCACGCTGGCCGAGCTGGTGCAGTACTACACCGAACAACAGGACCTGCTGCGCGAGAGGAACGGCCATGTCATCGAGCTCAAGTACCCGCTCAACTGCAAAGACCCCACGTCTGAGAGGTGCCGCCTTCACGTCCGTGCTCATAAATAGTTTGCCAATTGCATACAGTAATGCGCAAATATACACAGAGCCCTATGGAAGGTCAGCAGAATGTGTTGCTACTTTACATAAACCCATTCAAACTACTTTCTGCCTACAGAAAGTTTTGATTGCTATTAGATGAAATTCTTCACTCCACAGATTTCAGTGTTGCTTTTTACAGTTGGAGAGGCAGTTAAGCCATCTAAGAGGTGTCATTAGTGAAGCTTTTAGCGCACTTTCCTTTCATTGCCCGATTGCAGCTTGTGAACACTTTAACCCTTGACAGGCTTGTATCTCTACAGAGATGGAATAGAAATTGGACATAAAAGTGTTTTTTTTTTTTTTTTTTTTTCTGACAAAATATTGTAAAATACATTCATGATCACAGCTACTTCTAAAACTTTGATTTTGTCTGTTGGGATTGTTGTCCTTTCATCATGTTGGACCTGAGAGAAGCCCTGCTGGCTTGCGATCTCCGTTGTAGTTCATCCCAAAGATGTTTGATGGGGCTTGTTCCACACCAAACTCATCCTATAATGGCCAGAATATATCGGTAAACTTAAGAATTAAGATTCAGGGGCAACTAAGTGTTGCAGTCCAACTCCTGATTGATTCATTAATCCCCCAAAAGTGATTAGAAATGTGTCTTAAGTATTCACAGCCTTTGCCATGAAGCTCAATATTGAGCACAGGCGCATCCTTTTTCTACTAAGCATCCTTGCGTTATTTCTAAAAGTTAATGGGTGTCCACCAGTGGTAAATCCAGTTGATTGTGCATAATTTGGTAATACATACACACACAGTTGACAGTTTACGTCAGCGCACAAACCAAGCGTGAAGTCAAAGGAATTGTCAGTAGACTTTGGGGGACAGGATTGTGTCGAGGCACAGATCTAGGGAAGGGTAGGATACAGGCATTTTTCAAAATGTATTTTATTTAATTTTTTTTTTTACTGCTTTGAAGGTCAAAATAAGCACATCAGCCATCATCGTCAATTGAAGAAGTAACATTGTAACATTAAGTGCTGTGAACACTTTCCAGATGCACTGCATCTTAGTGTTCAAGTAAGAATCGGCACGCACAACTTGTTGCACCCTGCGGCTACGTTATGAAGCACTTTCCCCCACAGGAAGGAGTAACATTGTTAAGTCTTCTTCAGCTCAGATCCTCTTTCTTGCTTGTCTTGATCATTTGTCTTCCTCCGAAAACACCTTCTAGCCTCAGGGCGAGCTTTTTCGGTTTTCCTTCTTGCTCTGTAGCGGTAAGTTTCGCCCTGAAAAAAAAGCTGAAAAAGATGTCCACAATAATAAAACATGGCTTTGTTTTAAAGTAGGCGCTAATGCAGGCAATTATGCCACATTACTGCACCTTAAATAAAACATGAACACCCCTTGAACGATGCACTGGTTATTACGTATCAGTCCCAAACGTCTACATTCCCGTAAACCAAAATTTGATTCTACTATATATTTTTTTTATCATCGTGGTTGTAGGTTGCAGTACAATAGAACTACACTGTATTATACTGAGATGCTTACAGTGTTCTGATCTCTGCAGTTGGTCAAAATAGTAGTAACCACTTTCAGTATGTTGCAGTTCAGTTGTACGCCTCTGCAAACTATCCATATACCTTGTTAAATACTGCGAAATATTATTCTTGGTCGGGGGGGGGCTAGCGTCTATCCTGGCTGACTTCAGGCGAAAGGCGGACGACACCTCAAACTGGTCGCCAGTCAGTCACCTGGCACATAAAGACTGCCCACCCACTCACATTCACACCGTCACTGAGTGGGACTTGAAGCCATGCTGCCTGAACACGAGTCAGGCAAGTGAACCATTAGAGCATCGGTGACCCAACCTACAACCACAATAACAATCAAAACAAAAAAGTATGTTTTAATAGAACCTGATTTGTTGGGAGGAGTCTTATTTCATGACAAAAATGCAAAATAGTTTTTTAATATACAGTGGAACCTCGATTTAACTGACTAATATAGGGAGGGGGTCATCCGTTAAATCAGATTGTCCGTTATATTTAAGCACTTTTTGTGGCCTAAAAACTCCCGTACAGTTCAAAATTATTGTTTTATACTTTTTTTGTGGGCTGATACAGGCAACACCCAGTCCAGTACGGGGGTCCTGTGGGGTGTGCTTCGGGAGTATGGGGCACCGAACCCCCTCATACGGGCTGTTCGGTCCCTGTACGACCGGAGTCAGAGTTCGGTCCGCTTTGCCGGCAGTAAGTCGGACTCGTTTCCGGCGAGGATTGGACTCCGACAAGGCTGCCCTTTGTCACCGATTCTGTTCATAACTTTTATGGACAGAATTTCAAGACGCAGCCGAGGCGTAGAGGGGGTCCGCTTTGGTGGCCTCAGTATTGCATCTCTGCTTTTTGCAGATGATGTGGTTCTGTTGGCTTCATCAAGCCGTGACCTCCAACTCTCACTGGAGCGGTTCGCAGCCGATTGGGAAGCGGCTGGGATGAGAATCAGCACCTCCAAATCTGAGACCATGGTCCTCCGTCGGAAAAGGGTGGAGTGCCCTCTCCGGGTCGGGGATGAGATCCTGCCCCAAGTGGAGGAGTTCAAGTATCTTGGGGTCTTGTTCACGAGTGAGGGAAGAATGGAACGGGAGATCGATAGGCGGATCGGTGCGGCGTCTGCAGTGATGCGGACTTTGTTTCGGTCCGTTGTGGTAAAGAATGAGCTAAGCCGAAAGGCGAAGCTCTCGATTTACCGGTCGATCTACGTTCCTACCCTCACTTCTGGTCACGAGCTGCTGGGTCGTGACTGAAAGAACGAGATCCCGGATACAAGCGGCCGAAATGAGTTTCCTCCGCAGGGTGTCCGGGCTCTCCCTTAGAGATAGGGTGAGAAGCTCCGCCCCCGGAAGAGCTGGATGAAGTGGCTGGGGAGAGGAAAGTCTGGGCGTCCCTGCTAAAGCTACTGCCCCCGCGCCCCGACCTCGGATAAGCGGTGGAAAATGGATGGATGGATGGATGGATGGATGGATGGATTTTGTATTGAGTGTTGTTGTTGTCCGTGTGTTGGTACACGATCTCTCTCCTCAGGTGGTACCACGGCCACCTCTCTGGCCGAGACGCTGAGAAACTGCTCACGGAAAAAGGCAAGGCCGGCAGCTTCCTGGTTCGAGAGAGCCAGAGCAAACCGGGCGACTTTGTCCTCTCGGTTCTCACCCACGAGGAGAAGCACGAGAACGTCGACCGCAAGACCAAAGTCACCCACGTGATGATCCGCTACCAGGTACCTCAGCGGCGTGGTGCAATGGTTAAAAAAAAGTCTTTTGTCATTATCGTAGTTGAATTCTGAGTGATGTTCTCCAGCAGGATGGTAAATATGACGTAGGTGGTGGCGAGAGGTTCGACACCCTGGCAGATCTGGTGGATCACTACAAAAAGAACCCTATGGTGGAGAAGAGCGGCATCGTAGTGCACCTCAAACAGGTATGATTAACAGAAAGTTTTGTTCTTAAATATGTCTCGCGTGCTTTATCGTGACAGTTTCACTCTCCTGCAGTCAAACGCACACCTGTGAACTTTTGCGTGAGGACATAGTTGGCAATATAATCGCGGATTTCTCTGTTTATGTGTAACATCCTTTGTACAGTTTGTGCTATACAGTATCGGGCTATATTTTTGAGGACGAGTGGCGTTACAATACATACAATAAATAGCCGTCCATTCAGGCTTTTTCTAGTGCTGACCTGATTCAGGGTCACGGGTCATCTCGCACGATACACCAGAACTTGTTTTGCTCTATTTAATATCATATTGTCTCCTTGTCTAAACAGCCCTTCAATGCCACAAGGATAAATGCAGCTAACATTGAGAATCGAGTACGAGAGCTCAACAAAGTAGCAGACAATTCAGAGAAGCCCAAACAAGGATTTTGGGAAGAATTTGAGGTATGTTGCCTTCAAACTATACACTTAGTGATTAACATTACCCAATGAAAAGTGGTCCATTGGCATTCAAATGGCCAAGAATCAAGTTTATTCACTAAATGTACCTGATTTTGACTTGCAGCCTGTTCATTATCTTCATGTTGTGTACTGTGTTCAGTTTTATTTATTAGATCAAACCAAATCATAATGGAGTGTCAGAGCGAGGCAGTGACATTATTTTTGTTTCATTACACTTTAATTATCTGTGTTTCCCGGTACGCCGATCTTCTTTCACTTCATTCCTGCTTGCTGCCATACTAAATATTAGATGCGGTATTACCAAATAATTGAAGACCACTGGCAGAATGCAATCCAAATATTGATATGAGCGCACACTAATGGAACAAAAACAAGACTGGATCATTCATTAATTTCCCTCAGCAATAATAAAGCAATTTGTAGGAACCACATTGGTAAATTTAAGCTGAAGTTGAAAAGACAGGCCAACCATGTGATTCCTTACTTCCTCTTCATGCAGAAAGTTGCATCCAATTAGGAATTGGACAAGACCTCCTAATCCCCCTTCATCTTTCATGTTCATCCTATCAGGGCATTTTGGACAATGGTACGTTTCCAACTTTGCAGTAGCAGTTTGGGGAGGGCCCTTTTCTGTTCCCGCAACGTCACTGTGCCCGAGTGTAGCGTTGCCTGCCCTTTTTTGCACCATGGACCAGTTTTATGGGAAGCAATATTTTGACAGACTAGCCTAGAAACAAATCCTGGGGGGCAGTTTTGATGCTGGGGTGGACCAATTTCCATTTTCACCTTGTGTATTTGTGAGGGCCGGGTGTCATTGTCACTATGACATTATGCCACTTTTGTCCCAGCTAATCTTGTACATGCCACGTAATGAGACAGAAAACACAATCTCTTTTGCTCGGATCCCCACAGGTACTTCAACAACAAGAGTGCAAGCTGCTGTATCCCCGGAAGGAAGGCATGAAACCAGAAAACAAGAGTAAAAACAGATACAAGAATATCCTCCCTTGTGAGTCGTAGCGCAAGCTGCTGTTTCCTGCCTCACTGGCTTCCTGTGGAAAGAAAGAGTGACACAAATAGACAAAGCAGACAAGGCCTCTGATGTGGCTGCGATAGCTTGCCGACAGCCAGAGAACATCAGTGAGGTCACAAAGCCCTGCATTGTGATTTCACGATGTTTTAAATTTTGGTTTCAGTTGACACGACTCGGGTTGAAATTCGAGACGCAGATCCAGATGTTCCCGGTTCGGACTACATCAACGCCAACTACATTAGAGTGAGTTTGCGTTTTATGAATATTCTACTGAATGAAGTTACATCCGTTTGCATACCTGGAATTTGGGTTCATCGTTTAATCCAATGTAATCCTGGTGATATGCTGCCCCCTGTTGGTATGAGGTGTAAAACGTGAACTTCAGTAAACGTTCACGCCCCTTTTGTCAGTTTAGTTTGAACTTGCATGATATCATAATGCAAGAGTCAGGATCTTTCAGGTTCTTTTGGTGCAGGGCTCGCAGGAAGAGGGGCGCCAGGTGGACGACGACAAATTCTTCATCGCCACCCAAGGGTGCCTACAGAATACTGTTAGTGACTTCTGGAAGATGGTGCATCAGGAGAACACACACGTCATCGTCATGACCACGAAGGAGATGGAGAGAGGACGGGTATAGCTGCTGTTTATTACGGTGTGATGGACTTTAGTAGGAAACGCTTTCAAAAATTAAGCACTAGAGCGAGCATTAGATCCTTAACTGGACATCCGTTCAACAACATTAACATGGAAGTAATATTTGAACATCCTTAACGGCCGTGCAAACAATACGTTAGCGACTGTAATATCATGCAGCATCGTTCCGCTGTGCGGTTTACGGCGCCTTGGCGATTATTACGCGCTCATGTTGCACCTTTACTTCTAGTGCATAGTTGAACAAACTGTTATCCTTGTCTTCTGATTTCAAAACTAGTTATCCCTCAATTTGGAATAATCAGATAAGGCGATGAAACATATATGGTTTCACTGTGCTAACGGCCCACTGAGGGAAATCATAGCTACGACGCGGCCTTCGACAAAAATGAGTTTGACACAGTGCGTGGGGGTGCGTGTACGTCAGGAGGAGGAGGAGGAGGAGGAGGAGGAGGCAGCTAACAAGGATAGTATGACAGTTAAGCTGATTGCAAAAGCCTCTTGAGTGGATCTAGTTCTTTAGGTTTGTCTAATTCTTACAAACGCCCGCTGGCCCACCCTCCAACCACCACCGCGCAACCTCCCCCCACTCATCACCGCCACGTCTGTCTTATTCCTTCCATGTAGAACAAATGCGTCTGTTACTGGCCCAACCTTCACGCCACCGTGGAGTTTGGAAGGGTGCTGGTGAGAAATGTGGACGAGCGACCGTCTCAGGACTACATCCTTCGGAAGTTGGAGGTGACCCGTCTGGACCGGGTAGGGAAAGCTCTGCCCTCAATCAGTGTTGACACAGTGACCCGGGGTCAGATTATCTAACCCGTTACACAAAATCCGTGTTTGTGCTTACGGGGAGATCGCCTGCTGGCTCTCAAGGATACAGTCAACAGATGCACGCAAAGCCACATAACCGTAATCATTTCTAAACCAAGGTTGTTGTTGTTTTTTTTTATTATTATTGTAATGAGTATACAATGCTGTGAAAACGTTTTTGCTCACTTCTCCAAGTCTTTATTTGTTATTTTTTTGCATAGTTCCCACAAGTTCATGTTTAAGGTCATCAAACGAAGATAGCCCAAGTTGAACATAAAAAGCATGTTTTTAAATGGTGATTTGATTTCTTAAGAAAAAAAAGTATTCAAAGCTAAATCATGAATTAGCTGTGGCTAATCACATTTTTGGGAAAGCTGAGTTCGCTTTCACTGACCACACGCAAGCCATGGAAAAAAGACATTACCTTTCGGTGGAGATCTAGATAAAGATGCAGAAACAAAAAGTGTTTTTTTTTCGCATATTGTGTTCTTCTACGTGTTCTGTTAAAAGTGCATAGCCAAGCAACCAATTAACAGTCTATAACGCCATTTTTATGACAAGTTCGCTGCCCAAACTGTACTTCAGAACACAACTTCTTCATTCATTTTCTATTGGAGACGAGCAATGACGCACAACGTGCCGAGAGGATTTCTTTGTTTTAATGATCCAATTTTGGACCGTTATAAAAGTAATATAGAGCTTGACTGTCCTACGAAACTTCAAATTGCAACTACAAATTTGAAGCTTAAAGGATTTGCACGGCTTAGCATTTCTTATTGAAATTTGACCAACGCTTTGTCAAAGTTAGTCATTATTTTGAAAACAGAATTGTGGTGTGTATATTTTGTGACGCATCAAACGCCCCAAGTTTACGGTCTTTCTTTTTACTTTGGTCCTCACAGAGGGAGCCACTGAGGTACATCTGGCATTACCAATACCTGAGTTGGCCAGACCACGGAGTTCCCAACGAGCCCGGAGGAGTCCTTTGGTTTCTCGAGGAGATCAACCGGACCCAGAGGACCATTCCAGAATCTGGTCCCATTGTCGTCCACTGCAGGTACAAACAAGCAAGTTGTGCAGTTTAGGACAGCCATGGGCAACTGGCGGGCCACACGCCACCCCCACTTCCTGTCCCACCCTGTGTATTGTTTAGAATGTTACCAGTCCTGTGGTCTTACGGTCAGACACCACGTTCTTAACCTCTACATCGCAGCTGATCTCATGACCCTGACATTAAGACTCTCAGTGTCTATTGACTGAGCTAGCCTAAGTAAATCATTATCTATCCGAGATGGCGAAATCAGCCAAATCTGTTCACGCGTTCTTTTCTTCACGCATAGACTGAGCTTTCGTTCATGTTGTTCCCACAGTGCCGGCATTGGAAGGACGGGCACCATTATCGTCATTGACATCCTCATTGATATTATTAACCGCCAAGGTAGGATCACCTGTTTTGTATTAAAATGTATACTTAATACAGAATTATCGCAAATCCAAGAATTTCCAAGGTGTTCGGGTTTAAGTTTGCTTATCGCATCCGTTAGTTAGTCTTAGTGGCTAATCGGATCAGAAAGAATACGAGTTGAAGTAGCAAAGCTCTACTTTGACGAGATGCCAGTGACTCGTGCTGAAAGCAATTTGGAAAAGAGAGAAAACATCCTTTCCATCAAGAAAAAGCCCAAGTGCTGTTCTTGGACCTTGTTTGTCATCAGGATGTTGTCCAGAACTGCTTCCATTATAACCACCGTACTATATCATCAGGTCGGTGTCAGCAGTTCTGCTATTTCATTTGGATTATTAAAGTAGCTACCACATTCAATCAAACTTTTTGGTTTTGTTTCGTTTGTGTTGCTTTTGAATAAACCTCAACCTGATCTGCAACACAATCCTCACTGATCCTATCATACTGAATACATGAACTGACATAAATCCATCTGTCGTAACGTTTTTGTTCTGGACTTTTGGTGAACTTTGGTTGTGTTTTTTTTTTTTTTTACTGCATGTTATGCATGCATGTGGATGTTTGTGCCCCAGGCCTTGATTGTGATATTGACATCCCGAAGATCATCCAGAGGGTGCGGCAGCAGCGGTCCGGCATGGTACAGACAGAGGCCCAGTACAAATTCATCTACATGGCCGTGCAGCAGTACATAGACACAGCCCAGAAAAGACTGGAAGAAGAGCAGGTATTTTCCTGGATGTTGTCAAACACAAAATCCAAAGCTTTAAAATATTCACCCAGGGGAACTTATCATGGTAACGATCCCAGTAGGGCTCCAAAGTGTTTTCATTGTGGATCTTTGCCATCTAATTCAAACCAATTAGTGAGGAGAAAAGTGAAGCCGCATGGTCATGATGTTGTTACTTTGCAGAGGAGTAAAATGAAGGAGAGAGAGTACTCCAACATCAAATATCCTCCCATGGCCAACTCGAGGTCTAAAGTCAACATGGCGTCGTCACGCTCTTCGTCTGTGTAAGTACAACTCGGACCCTTGCGTTCAACTGACCTTTGACAAATCTAGAGAGGCTGAGGTGGGCTCGTAACTGTTTGATTTGCTCAATTCAAACAAATCCATGCGGAAGTCCAGGTGACGGTTTACTGCAGAAAACAAAACACACCAAAAAAAAAAAAAAAAAAAAGATAATAACAATGAAGTTAGACACAGCAAGTTCATTATACTACATTTGTGTAAATATGTAATGTAATGTAATTTGGACATTATCGAAGAAGGCAATAAGAAAGATCCTTTTTAACTTTGACGGTGGGAGACGATGTCAAGGTCGAGGTGAATTCCCATCAGCTGGATCAGACTAGGGTTTCATCAGAATAGATCAGAATTTTATAAAATGTGTGTATGGAATATATTGGATTCCATACATTTTGCACACCGCCAAGAATGAAAAAAATAATAATAATAATAATTCTCCCTGGTCTGTTTGTTGCACAACGTGACTACAGTGGTAAACAACGGATTGGCTATGCCACCGTGTCATTGCGAGATCTATCCGAAGAACACACCTGCGGTAAATCCAAACAAAAACTACATCCTGGTGGTGAAAAGACATTTAAATATGGAATATAATGTCGTTTCTGTGCTGACGTCTCGTTGTTTACTTATGTTCTGGACACATGCAGGTTGTTTCATGTATTCAGTAAATGTAAACAGTGATACTGAATATGACTCACTTGGAAGTAGTAGATGAAAGATGAGTACAGTCAAAACATTGCTTACAGACAGTTGACAGTAAATCTGTAAATTGGGCACCGTTTAGAACCTGCAGTGTGAAATGCGTTCTTCGAGACGGAGTTCTTTGCCACATATTGCCCCTCTGTGTAATTGTAGAATGACAAACGATGATTCTTCAAGTGTGTACGAGAACATCAACTTTAAAAGCCCGCAGACGTCCTTCAGCAGTAACACGAGGAGGTAAAACCGGTGCTGCGGACCTCCACGTGTTTCTGCAAGCTTCTCTGTGAGTACTTGAACATGGTTTGCAATTTGGGTTGTGAAACACTAGAACTGGCCACCATGAAAACCTGCTCAATTTGCTTGGGCTCTTCAATTCTCTCCATTTAAACTTGACAATTACTCGTCAGGGCTCTGAAGATCTTATTCTCTATGTTGGACTAGACTGATTGACTAGACCACTTCATTCACCTTGAAAGTTAATTCTTTATTTTACCATCTCTTTTAATGTTCGCTTCCTGCAGTTGAAATGGTTTCGCATCCTAATATTTATATAATGTGTACGTCGGCGGCATGGTTCTGCGCTACCGGTTTTCAAGCTTTCTAAAAGGGGTCGGAAAAGTTTTTCTTCGGGTACGCCGACTTCCTCCCACGTTCCAAAAGCGTGTCATTTAGGTTCATTTAAGACTCTAAATCCAATTGTCCGTGCCTGTATCTGTTAAGGTGAGCGTGGACGGTTGTTTGTCCGTATGCGCCCTGCGATTGGCTGGCAACCGGTCCAGGGTGTACTCCTCCTCTCGCTCAAAGTCAGCTGGGAGAGACTCCAGCTCTCCCGCGACGCCAATGAGGACGAGAGCCACAGAAAAATGAATTAGGATAAAGAGATTAGTACAATATACAATTAGACAACGTATTTCGTATGGGCAGTAGTTTTAACATTTTTACATTGTATTAAATAATCGGTCAATGAATTATAATTAAATTAATTGTAACTAATAACGTTTAAAAATGAGAGTGAATTATTTTATTATTGGAAAAAAAATGGATTATCCATATTGTATAGCACATTTGAGGTGGCACATCTGTCCATTGTAAAAATTGAGGACAAAAGTTTGCCCACCCTTGATCTATAGAGACAGTTTCATTCTGTCTGGGTCTAAAGTTAGTTATTCTATGTATGATTTTAATAGCCTGTAGCACAGGCCTGCATATGCATATTTATTTTGTTAAATTGTTTTATTATTATGATTTATTTTTTTTAACTTGAGTAGGCGTTGTCCACACAACACCACCACCACCACACACAAAAACAATAAAGCAACACCGTATGCTTATCGTTTGTCGCGTCAGTGTTGCAAAAACACGAGTGTGTCCAGCTCCGGCGTCCCTGCTTTGATGAAATCCGACTTAATTGACACCGAGTTGGCTCATCTTGTGGCCGAGTGTACGCTGAGCACGGCTCCACCTCGACTTGGAGCGCGGCGCACTGCCTAAACCCCACGAGCGTCCACACGGACTGTGGCGAGCGCGGACCCTCTCGAGCCGCTCCGGAGTTAAACCTCCAAGAACAAGGAGGACTTGTCACGCATTGCGCCCGCCCCCTCTTTCCTTCCAGCTCTGCTGCTGCCTCCAAAGCCTTCCCCTCTCTTAATCAGTGAAAGTGCCTTGTTGTCTGTAATCAAGCTTTCCCATCTCTGCTCTTACTTGGAAAGGTGAGTGTTCAAGCAGGGGTCGTGCCACCGCAAAAATGTCGGCTTGGAGCCAAGAAAAGGTCAAAGCGAGGTCAACTCAGACATGCTAAGCTGAAGCTGCTGCTCTTTTTCAGTCATCTCATAAACATGGACCGCGGCACTATCTGTCTTATTCACAAACCATCAACATATGTTCTTGTATTGTTGCTTCTCATTTTTGTATCCCACTGAAATTTAATTTGTGATCGTTCGTTGAAAGGATTTCTGTGCAAACGAGTCACTGTTTTATTTGGAACTGGTTAAGAGTTTGTGTTTGTCAACACCGAATATCTCAGCATGGTCCAAAAATGGTACCTGACAAAATATAAGCTCATGTACTGTAATTTACAAAAGCCCATTATGAATGTCAGAATGCATAAAATACTATGAGAAGATCATTTTTGGGAGAATAGTGTCTAAATGCTATCTATATTATTATTAATATAATCATAATATGACGATGAAAAAAAAGGTCGTTTTACTAGACCAATAAATTCATATTATGAGGGGAAAAAATAAGAATTACATTGTAATATTACATGGAAAAATACATATCATGTGGGAATGTCTTAATATGATAAAAGATAATTTCATACATTTCAAATACTGAACTGTAATATTATGAGGAAAAAGTCGTAAGATGGGGAAAAAGTCCTCATTTGACTAAAATAACTACAATTGTAATATTACATGGACATTTTTCTCATTTTAAAATACCATATGAAAAGAATATGTACTGTAATAAGGTCCTTTTCATTATCAAAAAAAAACCCAAACATTACTGTAATAGTAATATATTTTTTTAAAATTTTGATTGTGGGCATAAAGAGATTTGATTGATATGACAAGAAAAAAAGTCATAATTTCATGAGGAAAAAATCCCAACATCACGAGATTTGTTTGTGAGAATAAAGAATAAAGACATACTCTTACAAGAATAAAGTTGCAGTATTACCAGAAAACAGCTATTTTGCAAGAATAACATTTTATGACTTTGAAAAAAAAAAAAAAAAAAAGTGTCATTTTCTGATAATGAAGTCGGAGATGGAAGATGTGACATCCCAATTCTAAATGTATACCTGCGGTGAAATGAGGACTGGTGAAAATCTTGTCAAGTTAGACTCTCTGGCACATTTGACCTTTTTTTTTTGTTTTGTTTTGTTTTCAGTGTGGTCCTACACTCGTTAGATCATAGCCAATAATCGTCAGGCAGAAATGATGAGAAGATTCCTGAATCAGAAGTAGCAATCTCTGGACTTTGTTTGAATTGCTGTCCTTGTTAATCGTCAAGTCTGATGCGCTTCAACATCTGCCCCGGGAGAGAGGGTCACAAGGAGACGTGGGAAAAGGGACGGCGATTACGGCGCACCAGATGGCCAAGATTGAAGAATAGATTTGTCTCCAAAAAGTAATTTAGACAAGGGCTGTAATCCAGGCTTGATGGCGTACGGCCACATCACTGATGCGATAAGGAGCCGTCGGAGCGCTGAACCCTGCGTGCCGTGAGATATTTTTAGCCTCTGCCGAAATATCCTGGTCAAAAACAATTGCAACCATGTTAGTGGGACGTGACCCGGCTTGTGTGAAAAGTCATGAAGAGCTCAACGTCTGTCAAAGAGAGAGTCAAGCTAACAAGCTAAGGATAAATTCCTCGAATTTGGATCGACACCAAATTAGACAGATGCCCACCGTGTCTGGATATTCTCATTAAAATTCTGACTTAATGACTAAGAAAAAGAATTAGTGCTCAGGCCGTCCACAAGGTTTTTCTTCCAAATGGTCAAGTCATTTTGCATAATCCTAACTTTAATGACTTGCTTGGCAGAGACCTCAACACTTGACTTCCAAACTCAAGATCAAAAGAGAGCAGAATTAGTTGGGTTTTTTTTTTTGTTTTTTGTACGTATTTCCTATATTTTAAAAATGTAATCTGAACTCACTTTCTTGACATGAATAGAGGTAAAGTAGAAAACATGTTTATCTGTGTTGTAACATTGAGCCAGCAAATCCAATACATCCAAATAATACGATAAAGCAGTTTTGCAAAGGCTCCCGTTTTACATAACAAAAATCTCTCGGCGCACCCCCGAGCAAAAATGTCACAATACAATACTGAATACTGAAATAAGGATGATCCCGTCTCAATTTTCTCACAAATTGCCTTACTCGGTGAGCGATCTGGGCCTGTTGAACACAAAACTGATGACTCCTGTTGGATATATGGCAACAGGTGGATATGCAGGTTAATTGTACCTTCTCATGGGAGAGCATTGAATTCTTCTGCCTGTCATTATACGGCACAGATAGATGCAAAAAATATATATTTGTAATTGGTAATAAATAATAGAATTTCTGGAGAAATGAAGTGAAAATTGGATTGCACACTATTGTACCACAGCATCCAGGTTGGCTTTTCACTGCGGCACTGTCAGTCCCTGTTGATACACTTTAAGGGCCTGATTTACTAAGATCTCAAATAGCAGGAGCAGGCTTGCGGGATCTATTAATATTGCGACGTACTTGGCAACAGGTGTAACACCGTCCTATTTAAATGAAGGTTTTGCGCGTTAGGTAGCTTTGACGGTTTTAGCATGGAACATATTTAAGTGCACCGCAAGCGCCAAATTGAAGTTTGAAATGATGGAATTGGAAGTGTTAGTGGAAGAGGCAGACCAACCGTGGATATAGCGCTACAATATTTATCACCCCTTTTGATCCACACACAATTTGCATATTGAAAGAACGTGTATGTGCTTAGAATTACAGCATAAACTCCCTGTTTGAAAGGGGAATAAGTCTCCTATGAGTGCATCTCTTCCACAGCAGTGTGCCGTGGGATTAGAGCCATTTTGTCCTCTTTTTCAAGCTTTCTTAGTTTTCTTACCGTCTTTCACTGTCTACCGGCCCATCACGTTTGACGGGGTCCTTCACATTTCTTACGTTCTGTCAAGGCTGTCGATGGAAAACACGTGGATGCCGCTAATGCTAATCCATCTCTTGTACCAAATGATGCAAAAACGACATAACACACACATAGCACACTGCACAATGAGCTTTTGTCGTGTTTTGTCCGTGGTGTGCTTATATGGCGCTGCTGTGGCTGCCGGGAACATAATGTAAATTAAGGCGTAGATCATTCAGTAGCTCCAAAATTGCATTTTGTCTCGATAATTTTTGTTTTTGGCCTTTCAAAAACGTTCACATGAATGGAAAAAGATCTATGGTCTTATTTTGCCGACGCGTCCTCCTCACAATCACAGCAGTCATTGTTATACACAGCAGTGCAAAATCAACCACCGCAATTGTTCTCACATTTTATAAATCACATTGCGTGTGATAAATTGATCTTTTTGCATCTATCTACTCCTCCCAATATTTTGTGCATTTGGGTAGAAATGCAGAAAAGGTCATATTCTACCATGCAGGTGCACTCTCCCGTCCACTCAAATCTGTCATTTATGCATTCATTCACCTCTGCGATTGCAGAGCTTTCCTCTTCAAACATTCTGCTGGCGGCTTGCAGTATATTTTATTATTATGATTATTATTTTTATTTCATAGTAATGGCACAATGGTGTGTTATATGTTAAATAATTTGTGTTTATTTGATCTATGTTGGTTGTCAAATATGGTAAAGTTACTCTCCCGCAGTCTGTGGCAGAAGCTAGTTGCAGAACATCGCTGATATAGAACAGCACGCACACCCGCTTTTATATTGATGGACGTACAAACATGTGTTCAAGTCATAAGCACTTATTCTGACTAAATGACTTTTACTGCCTTTATTTCATACAGAATAAAATAAAATAAACTCATTGGCGACGAAACATCCGCTATGGAAATTATTTTCATATTTAAAGTGTGCAATATTTTCCAAATTGATTTCTATGGCATTCACAAGTCTCTAGAAAACTCCAGGCTCCATGATTTACAGCCAGCCTCAGACTTTGATGACTCCCGCCTCTTAGGCGGTTGCGCACACATTTCCCGGTTACCTGGGTGGGTGTGCCAGAAGTCTGAACGGTAGAATGCACGAAGCTGTAACGTGCGCAAGCCAGGCGCGTTAAAACAACGACTCACACACGAACGGGAGAATAGGACCCCAAATTAATTGCGTGGCTTTTTTGCCCATTTGGCAGACCCAATCCCGTGTGTGCCCGGTTATTAAATCAGCTTCTACTGTACATCTGTTGGCATGTAAAATCGAGTTTGCACCCATTTTTGTATGAGCAAACCCTTGATAAATCAGGCCCTAAGTGTGATCAAATGAAGTGTCGAAGGTGGAGAAAATAATGAATACTATCTGACCCTATGGTGCAGTCCCATGAGAGCCTTATTTTTAAAATGATCAAGTTGGTCGTGTGTGCTGCATTCACAGTCACCTTGTCATATTTTGTTTGAATATTGTTTGAATTTATTTTCTACATTTGCTACATCCATGGCATTGCTACCTAGTGTCTGTTAGAATAAAGTCCCTCCCCCTTTTCCCTCGAAACTGTGGGTTGTGTTCGTCGACTTAATGGAGAAATGGTTCGTTTTGTTGCTGTATTTATGAACTTTGTCACACTGTGGATCCTTTTGCTTTGTTTCATTTGTCTTTCACTTTGCCTCTTTCTTTATGTTATGTCGTAACATCAATACTTGAAAGCGTGAAACTGCTGAATCTTGGACAATTTATTTATTTTTTCTCATTTTAAAATGTTCATGATTTGATTGTGTTTGTTTGCATTTATATTATTATTATTGTTGTTGTTGTTAAGTTACCTCTGGCTCTGATTTGAACCAGTGTACATGGAGGTTTGCAGTGTACTTCTCTCTGCTAGTCCTCTCACTATTTACTTGAAGATGTTTGTTTTGGTTACTTGTTCCTCTTATATGACTGAGGTGAGTCCTTTTTTTGTTCTTCTTGCACTGGCTTCTGCTCAGATGCCTTCTCACTGTACAGGCCGCTACATGCGGATGCAAAAATTTGCCATTAGTGGCAACAATCCGGTTTGTAACAATAAACCTATTGTACGTTATCCTGACTGACTTTTTGATGGTGGAATGAATTTCAGGGGGAAATTCAAATGAGAGTTTTAAATAAAAACAGAATATGCAAATCATTTTCGACCGATATTTAATTGAATATACTACAAAGACAAGATATTTAATGTTCAAACTGATAGCAAATAATCATGAACTTAGAATTTTATGGCTGCAACACGTTCCAAACAGGCTGGGACAGGGTCATGTTTACCACTGTGTTACATCACCTGTTCTTGTAACAACATTCAATAAACCTTTGGGAACTGAGGACACTAATTGTTGAAGCTTTGTAGGTGGAATTCTTTCCCATTCTTGCTTGATGTACAGCTTCAGCTTGTCTTGCTGAAACAGGCAGGGGCCTCCATGAAAAAGACGTTGCTTGGATGGCAGCATCTGTTTCTCCAAAACCTGTATGTACCTTTTCAGCATTAATGGTGCCTTCACAGATGTGTAAGTTACCCATGCCATTGGCGCTAACACAGCCCCGTACCGTCACAGATGCTGGCTTTTGAACTTTGCGTCAATAACAGTCCGGATGGTTCTTTTCCTCTTTGGCCCGGAGGACACGACGTCCACAATTTCCATAAACAATTTGAAATGTGGACTTGTCGGACCACAGAACAGTTTTCCACTTTGCGTCGGTCCATCTTAGATGAGCTCGGGCCCAGAGAAGCCGGCGGCGTTTCTGGGTGTTGTTGATAAATGGCTTTTGCTTTGCATAGTAGAGTTTCAAGTTGCACTTACGGATGTAGCGCCGGACTGTATTTACTGACATTGGTTTTCTGAAGTGTTCCTGAGCCCATGTGGCGATATCCTTTACACATTGATGTCGGTTTTTGATTCGGTGCCGCCTGAGGGATCGAAGGTCACGGGCATTCAATGTTGGTTTTGGGCCTTGCCGCTTACATGCAGTGATTTCTCCAGATTCTCTGAACCTTTTCAGAATCAGAATCATCTTTTATTTGCCAAGTATGTCCAAAACACACAAGGAATTTGTCTCCGGTAGTTGGAGCCGCTCTAGTACAACAGACAGTCAATTTACAGAACACTTTGGAGACTTTTGATGATATTATGGACCGCAAATGATGAAATCCCTAAATTCCTAGCAATTGTACATTGGGGACCATTGTCCTTAAACTGTGCGACTATTTTCTCACGCACAAAGAGGTGAGCCTCGCCCCTTCTTTGCTTGTGAATGACTGAGCAATTCAGGGAAGCTCCTTTTCTACCCAATCATGGCACCCACCTGTTCCCAATGAGCCTGGTCACCTGTGGGATGTTCCAAACACGTGTTTGATGAACATTCCTCAATTTTTTTGCCACCTGTCCCAGCTTTTTGGGAACGTGTTGCAGCCATAAAATTCTAAGTTCATGATTATTTGCAAAAAAAAAACAAAGTTTATCAGTTTGAACATGAAATATCTTGTCTTTGTAGTGTATTCAATTAAATATAGGTTTACAAATCATTGTATTCTGTTTTTATTTATGTTTAACACAATGTCCCAACTTCATTGGAATTGGGGTTGTAGGTGTATGATTCTGGCATGAATTTGTATTTATTTTTTATGAAATTAACAGGAATGTCAAAAAAAAAAAGGCATTTCTTTTTTGCAATGTCATCTCAAATGAACAATCTTTGATCTACCATATATATCAATACATGCACTGTACTGTAGGTTTGTCCTTCTCCCATTCTGCACCACTCCGTTTATTCACTCAAATGTGTTTTTGGTTTTTTTTTCTTTTAACCTTCCCCCCCCCCCCCCCCATCTTATCTGCAGTGAGCATTTACCACGTTTACGCTCATTCCTGGCTGGATCAATCAGGAAGTTGTCCTTTTATTACGGTCCCCTCAGTGACTATCAGCCGCCTGTCATCGTGAGGGGCTGTACAGAAACCCCCTTTTTTGCTTCATACAGGCACTCATTATTGCTACTTCCTGACAAGGCCTTTGTTCTGTTTAGTCAAGAGTCCAAGGTTCTATTTGGGAGGTGTATTATAGTTAATGACTGTTTTACAACGAGAACCTTTCCATGAAACTTGGCATCATAACGCATTTCCACTCACGCGGAAGTTGGCTTTCACTAACACCAAGTTCGACTTTTACGACAAAACGGGACCCTTTGACCCTTTAAGGCCACCAAACTTTTTAGTTGAGTCAAGTCAGCGTACGTAACAGCAAAATGCAACTGTACAGTCACATTTGACCTGGCTGATATGCCTTTCCTCTTCTGACAACTTTTTCCATTCACACACATTATGAATTTTAGGAGGAGGAAAAATATGATTACTACAAGTGTTTTCTTTATTTTGTGTGTGATCCACTCGTATTTTGCCAGCTAGGAAAGTGAATCTCAACTAGCCTAAGCACCATTTTATTTCTCCTTTTCATTTATTCACAACAAACATTTCAACTCATCAAAAATATTTTGAGGCAAAAAAAAAGAAGTCCCATTTCAAATCTACACACATGATGCAACTGTAATGAAATACAACATTAAGCAAGCCGGGCTCATTTTAATACGGTCAAGAGGTTAAATGGTGCGAAATCTTCAAATTGTTGCTCTCCGATGAAAAGCGTGTCTCCAAATCTAAGACAAGACAACAATAATAAAGTGTTTCCTTCATGGGATTAAGTGCATGTAGTTACTTAAAGCTCTCAAAATGTGGACGTGTGCCTTTCAATGAACAGCGACAATATAGTTTCCCTAAAAAGCTGAAGTGTGACGAGGTGTGGTATGGTGTATTTTTCCATATTACCACCAAAAATAAATAAATATGGCCTTCAGGACAGACACTGTTGGGGGTCCTCCTCTTGGTCAAGCGCTGCTAAATGAAAAATGCACAGCGCGTCGTCACAAGTGAACATTTTTCTTCATGCGCTCACTCTTGCGATCCACAAGCTTTACACAATCAAGCCCAGAGGGCCAGCGTTCATGTCTATTCTGCCAGACCCGCAGGCCTGTTCAGCGGGTCAAAAGCGGCGGTGCGGTTCAGTTGGACCATCTGCATACATCGCATGTTTCCGGTGCGGAATACGCACTGCAGTGGCCACAGCACCACAACGACCAACAGCACCATGAGCACCACGAAGAGCACCATCCGCTTCCAGTCCGCCAGCCGGTCCAGCAGGCGTAACCTCAGAGGCGGGGTCTGGATCGGGGCGCCGCCTCCCTTGTCGGCGCCAATGTCGATGCAGATGCACAAGGCCGAGAGGCTGTCGGACGCCGGCCTGGAGCTTTTGTAACACAACTTTTCGCCGTCCAGCCACACGGGCTCCTCCTGCTGCTGGTGGCCAGGTAAATTTTGCAGCATTTGGTGGTTGGTGGGCAGAGACGGTGGGCCCCCCTCGGGCAAAGTGGTGCTGTGGCGGCAGAAGGGGCATAAGAGGTGCGTCGTCCCCTGGCCGCCTTCCTGCTCGGCCGGCGAGATCGCCATGAGGCGGGAGAGGCACTCCAAGCAGAAGGTGTGGGTGCACGCCAACAACTTGGGCGTTTTGAAGACGTTGTCGTAGGTGTTGTAGCAGATGGGGCACTCCAGCTGGCTCACCGTGGACATTTTCTGTTGGGGCTCACCACTAGCCGCCTGCGGCTCCACCTGCGTGTGCCAAAACTGCAGCGACTGTTCCATCTTTAGGAATATTGACCAAACTGCTGGGATCTGTCCCTTTCTGCACTCCCTCCTCCTGCTCCTCCTCCTCCTCCTGCTTTGCCCTTGACTCCTCAATCACCCTAAAGACACAAAACAAGTAGCAGTTGTTAGTTTAGCCCTCCACGTGCTCCTTTACCTTAGAACGCATTTAAGATCTGAAACATGCATCATTCTCCAGTCATGCTCAATTGAACTACAGTATTTTTGGTGCTTTGTGAGTAATTTAAGATATGAATTTGAACACTCGTCCCAAATTTGGGGCAGGTGGCGGGGGGAGGCATACAGGTTAAAGAATAACACAATATGCAGCTCTTCAAGACATTCAATAAATCTACAGAGACTTCAGGTCATTTCAAATCTAAATGGTTCACTCCAAAAGTGTCTTTTGTTGTGCTTTTTCACAATATACCAGCGGTGTCAAAGAGGGAAAGTGTGACGATGACCGTTGAACCAGAAATCCAATGCATTACCCCTTTTGAGGGTGGGGGGTGCAGATACACCATTTCCAGTCCGGAACAACGGCATTGTGCCCGAGTTAGTTTCCGCCGCTTCTGGATGCAGGAATGTTCAAACTTGTGTGCATCACTGACCAAGTTAGTAGCTATGGCTGCCCTCAGGTTGTTACTGTGAAACTATAGAAATGTTTCATAGCTAGGTGTGTCATAAAACATCATAAATCACGGGTGGGTATGCACCTTGCTTTTAAGGTCACGATCCAGTACAGTAAGGAAAAAAACTGCTTAAGTGTCGTGTAACCAGTAACAGAGTTGAGGAATCTGAAGTTGAAACATCAACAGCTTTATTTTGTTTTCTATTTCGGAAAGTTCAACTTCGATAGTTTGTCTTCTTTATAGGAAAATAAGTTAAAGATGATGCCGATGGAACCGGCATTACCACGCCCAGCAGCGTTCAACTTTTCATCGGGCATTAGGAGGGACTTAAGCGGCCTTCGTACGCGCCACACATTTTGAACTGAAATTGGATACAAAGCGTCTCAGCGTAAACATGTTAACTTCACAACTTCACAACTAAAATGACAACGTTGGAACCGTTGTTGTCGTATGTGTTTAAACGCTTTTGTACAAATACACTTTAGTGTCACACGAGGACAAGCAAAATAGAAAATGAGTGGATGGAAGGACATCAAAAGTTTGTGTTTGGGAAGTAAACATGAGTTTGAGCTCACCACGGTAATGGTACTCCTTTTCCCTTTTACCGTGTTGATTCCCTTACATCTGATAATTCGCTCACATTTTCAACAAAAAGAAAGTTTAATTAGGGTGGTGCAAGTGTGAGGCATGTATTTACAGTACAATCTGTACCTGAAGGAACCGAATGTAGCCTGTGCACTGAGTAAATAACAACACTGGCTCGTGTTGTCTGAAGCCAGTGAAGTGAAAGCAGTTGTGATAGCAACACAGTCTGACCTTTTGATGCCTTTCTATTAACACAGGACCCCATGCGCCATGTGGTACCCGCGGATGCACACGCCAATAAGATCCAGTACAAGTGTTTGTCTCAAAAAGTCTTTTTAAAGATACAGTAAGTAGTATCACTGTACTGCAGTATGTAAGTCGCTTTGGTTATTACACTGTCCTTATTTCCAATATGTTTAATAGATACGTAGCTGGCTAGTTAGGCGGAGGCATGATCAAAGTCAAATTAAAGTCACGTTTTTAGAGAAAAGAGGTCATCTTGTGGAAAAATGATATAATTATGAAAATGAATTTGTGGTCCTTTGAAAAGAAGAAATATTCATGATTGCCTGTCCAAGTTCCATCAAAATGACAGTGCCGTTCCAGAACTTCCCGCGACCGTACATTTATTTGATCTATTTACACTGCATTTTACAGATTTATACATCATTCCAATACAAAGTATGCACGTGATATGGAGGTATTATTTTTGTCCCCTGGGGTCGCCATCCTAACGATCTCCACTGTAGTATTTGTGACTTTGAAATATGTGTGTGTGGCTTAAAACGCGGCAAATGGGAATGTGTTATCGTTTGTTCAATAGAGTGATTGAAAGTGCACCAGCATCCCAGATTTCCCGTGGCGGGATTACAATTCGTTCTGAATAGTGATGGAATGGCGCTAATACTAAATGAGCTAACCACGTGTACTTTACCGTAGACATGTAGTTGCGTAAGACAGTTTTGTTTTGCAGTAGGCACATTGCACTTTTTTAAGTGAGAAATGATCCCAAACCTTGGACATTCTCGGTCTTTTAGGAATTCTTTCCTCCTGGTTTATTTGCTCGGTGAGTCCGCAGCAGTAACGGTCTACGTGGAAAAATGATCGCCACAAAGTCCCGCAATATTGCGAAAAATCCACGATCAGAAATGAGATATGTACGATTTTAAAATGCGGGATACAGTGAAAGCGCAAAAAGGAAATTGCAATATAGTGGGGGAACAACTGTATCACGAGATTGGCATCGTTTAAAACAGTCATTTTATGAGAATAAAGGAATTGTTCAAATGAATGAACAAAGGGAAAACTATATTTTTAATGAGTGAATGTTCAAACGTCTACATACGTGTAATTCAACTTTATCTTTTTGATGAATAAATACATTATTATATTAACAGTATGGATATTATAGTTTAGCCTTTATTGTTATGATTTGTTTTACTTTATGAAAGAATATCCGCCGGCAGGGATGGATGGATGGATGGAAAGAATATCCTTGTTCTGGTGTAGCTACTGAAGTGTCCCGCAAAGTCTTCCGTCTTCTGTTCTCGCCGCCTCTAAAATTTGGGCTTCTCCGTGCAAGCGTCCTCAAATGCTTTGCGCAATTTAACTGAAGCCTTACACGCGGCTGGCAAAGCTTGCGGACGCGCGCGACAAACCGAAACACTCGTTCAGCCCATCTTTTCAGAAAGCGTGCCAAGCTATTGGCGTGGAAATGTTGTTTAGCACCGACGGTTACTTTGTTCACAGTAGCGAGGGCAATGGTGTACTCTAGCAAAGACAGGCTATGTATCAGTATTTGGGCCAAAGTGCTGAATAGTATACAGTACGGTCAAATATTAACTCCCAAGACTCTGGTACGCCAACGTTGAACTCCTGAGTGATAATGTTTTGTCTTATCACCTGCACATGTTGTTTATTTCTCCCTCACCTGTGCCACTGACCTACAGACCCACACTTTTAATCGTTATTTTGTTGTTGTTTTTTAACTTCTGCTTGCGTTATTTGAGCCGAACCGACAGTTTAACTGCCAAACGTGAGGATAATAAAAGATGATGGTGCTCGCCCTTCCAGTTTTCAGGGCTGTTGGAACCTGATCCGCCCTCTTGTTTAAAGAGCTTCAACATTATTAGGTAGCAGAAGGAGAACGGGGAAAAAAATAGGTGGTGAGTTTGCACTGCGTGCATAAAGTAAACACAAACCAGTCAGTGGAGTTGAACATGCGGCATGAGCGAGAAAAACTTTCAAGTAGTGACATATTAATAAATGGATGCAAGTGCTACTTGAAACTGTGGGCTGCTTACACACTGACATTTGACGGCACAAATTTAACCGTTGATCATAAAAAATATATTTTTTTTTTGTATCAGTGCGAATTAACCGTGCTACTTTAAAAGGTTGTAAAAGTAGTGATCTTCAATCTTTGTATTGTTGCTAATACTATTTGTCATAATAATAATAATCTTGCCAGAGATACCCTAATTAAATACAGAATGAGCCGGCGACTTAAATAAATATGTCCACGGATGCCCGTATCTATCTGCCTGCGCCCAGATCAAATACACCAAAATCGCTTTCGACCAGTTACTTGTAGATGTGATCTGAGCAGGTCTAAGTTTAGCCCGACTTTCTGCCACCAGATTGTCACTGCGCCAGGCGCATGTCAAAGGGCACACCCTCGCATCGCTGGAACACCCGGTTTGCCGCAGGGGGGGGGGGGGGGGGGTCTGCCAAAGTGAGAATTAAAAATAGATCCTGTCGGTTTTCTTCCCTCAGATGCTCTCTAAGCGAAAGTCTCACAAAATGTTGTGGTCCCGCATGTCACACGTGATGATGGTTCTGTGGGCTATAGATTTTCGAGAAAACTTTGGCTGAACTCCAGATTGCCCCACTTTTGAGGCATTCAATATTGGAGGTTCCGCTGTATTAGCAATAACTCTCGGTGTAATGCAGTACAGTTTGGGGAAAAAAACAAAACATAGATCTAGAACAACAGCGTCATTTTAAAAAGTAATAGTTTACCTGTAAACAAGGTGTCCTGGTGTCCCCTCACAGATAATGAAGAAGCAGATTTCTGCCTCCGGCGTAGTCTTTCTCTCCTGGCCTCCTGTGTTAGCGTTAGGTGCCCTGCAGTGGGTGCACGGGTAGGTTGTGTGTTGTCCTTCCTCCCGTGTGCGCTTGTTGCTAGCTATCACCTTGTGTGCTCTGACAACTCCCGCCTTTTAGCACTTTATGCAAATGCTTGCAAACCGTCTCGTCCTTGAGGTGGCGACTTGAGGCGGGGCAGGAAAGCTCGACAGAAATATGTTGTTTCCAACATATCACTGCAACCCTCCTCTGAATTGCCCCCGTATGTTACAGAGAAGGAAATGTAGTCACATTTTGTGTTGTGTTCCAATCACACAGACACACAAAAAAAATGCTGATCAGTATGATCAAACTCATCAAACTACAAATGCGTGTTTATAGACGACTACCATGTATGATTTTTTTCTTTCTTAACATAGAACTTAACTGGTGAAGTTGAGGGAAAACTAAGGGAAGACTCATGACGAGGCTGAGCCAAGCTTTGTGGGGAGATCAGGGTTCAAATCTTTGCGTGGAGTTTCCTCCCACATTCCCAAAACCCATAATTTTTCGCTTGATTGACAACTTTAAATTGCCCATAGGTGTGAATGTGAATCACTTTATCATTGGGGGGTTGTGTTTTTGTTATCTAAATATTAAGCTTCAACCAAGTGGGTTATTGTGTGGTTTTACACTTTCCTATGTTGTTTAAAAGGACACTTTTTCTTTTATTATTATTGGGTTTTTTTTTGGAAGCTTTCTAAAAGGGGCTGGTCATGGGCTAGATAGACCGACGGTGTGTATTATACTGCCTCCTGGTGGCCAAGGCACATACACCAGAAGGAGAGCAATGCCAGTGGGCATTGTAGCATGAAATCATGATCCACACACACTGTACATTTCTTAACATTCGATTTAATTATGTTATTACCGTATGTTTTTATAATGTATCATACTGTACTATAGTGCTGTATTTTTATTTTTTATTTTTTTTAAACATTTGTATTGGTGTGTTTTGTGGGACTGGAACAGATTAATGACATTGCTATAGATGATTACGTCGAGATTTGAGTGTTTTAAATTACAAACATGGCCCCTTCCCCCCCATGCAAAGACAACACACAAACTGTATTGTTGAGCAAAATGAGGACCGCGAAGAACTTTCATACACGTGGTGCTCATCTTTAGTTTGTGTCAGGAAATAGTCAAGTAGATAGGAATACTAAACATACAATTGTTTGAAGTGATGACCATGGAATCCGCCTTTCATGAATGAGAAAATCGTCTACGTACTGTATGCTCAACACTACGGCTGGGTTATTTAATGCAGCAAACTGAAATAATGCGGTGTCATATCGTGTGCTGCGTCACAGCCGCTTTGAGGAAGAAGTCTGATTATAAAGAAGAAAAAAACTTCTTCCTGGAATATCACCAGTTTGAATGAATGACACGGTCCTGTTGTGATCCATTTTCTGTCAAATCATTTAGCAGGATGAGTCGCTTTAAGGGGGATACACGTGAGAGGAGGGGAACTGATGAGGAGTCCTCAGAGGCAAATACAATACGATATTGGTGTTGATGGAAAAGGAACATTTGTGGGTGGCTGTTGTCTGGCTTCTGAGGACTCTAAAATTGTCCATCAATGTGAATGGGAATTGTCTGGATGATGGACCGGGGACCACCAGTCTGTGCTGACCCCAACGACGACAAATACTATCGAAAATGTTTGGGTGGAATGGCTTTTTTTTTTTTTTTACTCTAACCGCAAAACAATAACTATATTGACTTCCTGATCAATAGGCCCTTCAAAATGAGTTTCCCTCAAAACTAAGAACCTTGCTGGTTCAAATGTATTTTAAATGGTCCAGTTGCACTCTATTCCCAAATATCAGGCATTATTGTTCTGTGCCAGAGCACGAATGCTACAGTTTATCATAGAACCCTTTTTAATCCTGTCGTAGTTGTCAACCCTCACATTTTTCTTCCACACAAACACGACTTTTTTTTTTTTTTTTTTTTTTTTTCCCCCCCCACTTTTAGCCTCGGTGTGCTGTACTGACTTGCTACAAATGATGCAACTTTGTTCATCTACCTACGCCAGAATAATTAAATGCTCTGCCAGTAGCTGCGTACATATAGCGTAAGGTACAACCAACCTGTTGCCGGTCAAACCTAAACGGACTCCGATTTCACACTGACTTAAGTAGATTGGTGAGTCATTGAGACCAGATCATCATTGTACTGAGGTGTGTATACGTTTTGTGTTATTTCTGTTTGGTGGTGAGGGGTTTTTCAAATGTAAATTACGGCATCAGCTCAATAAAATGTTTGGAAACACATTACTTCACTACAAGGTATTCATTAGAATTCTTTCTATTGGGTCGATTTATGTAGGTACTGTATGTAGTAAGAAGAACAACCACCGCCCCACGACACTTCTGTCGCTATAATAAGTTGAAGTAAAAACTGATAAATGGTCTTTTCTTAGGTGCGAGACATCCGAAATTTGTAAATATTTTTGAAGCAAACCTACTAAGCAAGGAAGGGTGTGACCTAGAAATCGAATGGCTCGTCTGAAACCAGTACAACATCTGGCACCGTTAAATGTTTTAGTCCAAACAAAGTCGGTAAAGAAACACCCAAATCGAGTTTGAGTTGACGAGCGATCGACGCTTGCGGCGTACAATTGACCGTGTATCGGTTTAGGCCATCGACTTATCTTTATGGCTGTGGAGAGCAGTCACGTTGCTCACCAAATAACCTTTGGCCCTCGCTTGCTGACACATTCATGCAAACAAGGAAGGGAATATATCCTCATGTGACTCAATCTTTCCTTGATTGGGATATCGGGAAGACACAGGTGAGGCCACGGCGTCCGGAGATGAGTCCCAAGTTTCCACGTTTCTGCCGCCAGATCCCGATTATCGCCTGGCAACACATGCAGCATGTACACTTGCTGCATGTACATTCATTGTATTTCTGCATTTAACCCGTCACATTGCACATGACGCTGTTTTACTAAGGCACTGGTTTTCAAACCATTATGACAGTGGGGGGCGTTAATTAAACCCTAATTTGAAACCCTAACCCTGTTTTGAAACCCTAATCCTGATTTGAAATCCTAATTTGAAACACTATACCGGTTTTGAAACCCTAACCCTGCTTTGAAACTCTAATTTGAAACCCTAAACGTGTGAAACCCTAATTTAAAACCCTGACCCTTTTTTGAAACCCTAACCGTTTTGAAATCCTAATTTGAAACCCTAATCCTGATTTGAAACCCTATACCGGTTTTGAAACCCTAATTTGAAACCCTAACCTTGTTTCGAAACCCTACTTTGGAACCCAAATCCTGTTTTGAAACCTTACTTTGAAACCATAACCCGTTTTTTGAAGCCCTAATTTGGAACCCTAAGCCTGTTTTGAAATCAAATTCCATCCTTGCGTGTCTTCAGTTCCTCCTCGTTTCCATCACATATCCTGCCAGGATAAAATTGTTTGAACATTGTCTCCTTATCCACCTTCAAATTTCAAGAGCTTATTGACGATAATTGAGGAGCAAAGGGTGAAATTAGCAAATCAATGGGTATTTTTTTCCAATTCAAATCCCCACAAAATAGCGCTGTTGGTTTTGAATGACACGTCCCAAGGCACTGGACTCAAAAAGTGAAGATTGCTCGCAATGGATAATTACTTGTGCGATTTTTAGCCGCGCTTCGAAATCGAGGGATAATTGCTGCGCCTAGGCAAAAACCCAGCCATCCGTCCACTTCCGCCGAAATCTATTTCGAAATCTATTGGTGCATTCTCAAAACACGAAATTCAAACAGCCTTATTAGCGAGACTGTGTTCATGGGAGGTTGGAGCACGCACAAAGAAAACACAACCATGAATGCAATAGTGTCCTTGACGATTTAATTCAAATTAAAAAAAAAAAAAAAAAATAGTTCACAGGTTCTTAATGTGCAAAATGTATATAAAAATATAAATATGTACAAATCCAGTTTACGCTTGGGGAGAGGAGACTCATTCTGACACAAATGTTCTGCTCAGGCAGTACGTCTCAATTTTTAAGATCAGATGCAAACAAACGCCTTTCTATGTACAAAAAACATGTATCAACCTGCTACTAAGCACACTAGTTTACATTCCGCATGCGGATTAAGACTCAACTGGAAGAAGATCCCTCTCGCAGACGGAATTTGTTGCAGCCGCACGTTGACAAGAGGTCGATTAGAGGGCATATTTGTGGCTGGAAAGCTCCAAGACGTTTCCAGTGGAATCAATCACTTCCTAAAAAGTCACTTAAGAGTGGAAATCGGGAAACGGAGAAGCTGCTTGATCATTTTCATTTCATTTGCAGCAGCTTCATCTTGTTCCCTGAAATAAGCCAACAGTTATTAGCTGAGGTAAAAAGCGGTTACTTTTGGAAGAATAACAATCCTACAAATGATAGCATAAGACTCACCGAGCCCTTTAAGAAACTTGTTCACTCCGCTCGGTTCCGGGTCGGGAGAAGAGTCCAAATATTCAGCCACCCGGACTTCAAACAGACCTGTAAAGGAGTAACACGTTACGGATATTATTGCATGTTGATCCGTCCCCAAAAAATGACGCATAAACTGCAGTGGGATTATATTCCAGTGCACGTAAGGATAAAGGTGCAGGAATTGTGTGTGCTGTGTCGAATGGGATTTGATTTATTTGAGGTTTCTTTGTTGGTTTTTTTAAACAAAGCCCACTTCCAACAAAGTAGGGATCTTGTGTAAAACGCTAAATCAAAACAGAATCCAATGATTTGCAAATCCTTTCCAACTTATGCACTGCAAAGACAAGATCATGTTCAAACTGATGAACGTTGTTGTTATTCTGCAAATAGCGGCTATGAGGCAACCAGACTAAATTAAGCTGATTTCCAGAGTTCGACATAGGTGCTCGGCACCCAAAATGCCAGCAGATGGAGCCAAAGCAATATTTTTGAGACGTGGCTCGGGCCTAAGCGCAAAAACAGTGACAAGCGACTTTTCAGTCAATATCAGAGGTCAAATAGGTCAAACCGCGAACCACGCAGGGCTTCACTATTTGAGGGGGAAACAAGTTGCACAGGAGGGCAGTCTATCGCTCTGATACGTTTGGAGAAGCCAGCCGCCACATGAAAGTCATCTTGTATTCGATATATAAAGAAAGGCTACGTCCAACTTGCAAAGCCCAACATTCGGGATCGTGGGTGCGCCCTGTTAGTAGATCCGCTTTCATGTCGTGCTGCGTGTACGTACAGTCGAGTTTAAATCAGACCCATCGTTTTGGAGTTAAAATGAACACAGTGCCCCAATTCTTTCGTAAGGTGCCCTTGCTTTTTTGCTTTTATGAATGAGACACGATGAGCATTACCTCTTCCTCCCCCCTTGCGCAGCTCTTTGTCCTGAATGAAGCCGGCGAACATCTGAGATTCCATGAAGAGCTGCAGGAACTGACGGACGCCGCGCGACGGGTGAGACTTGCGGAAGTTGTCGCGATGGAGCTCGCGGCTCCCGCTGGACGACTCGACCATGTGGAGAGGATAGTGGCCCACCAGCTCCACGAAGAAGCGCACAAAGGCCTCCGACACCAGGGAGCGCAGGTCCACCGGCTGGCCTGGATGCGACCCGAAAGGTTAGACTTTTTCTTCTTCGGCAGATGTTTACGGTGTATGTGCATGACGGACGGATAAGCAAGCTATTTATTATTTATGTGTATGGGCGGACGGATTTGAATTATGTACAGTTTCTCCAGATGTTTACGTTCGGTGTTGTAATTGAATGGACGCAGATGTTCACGAGTATGTATGCGCATCGTGCGATTGAGGCGATAGACTCGGTGTCAAAATACACGCGGGAACCCGGAAGGATCTGGCCGTCCTCCAATGCGGCTCGCGAATCAAATAAGCGCCGCCGTCGCGACCGACCTTCAGACGCGGCGTCGTCGTCGTCGCCGTCGCCGTCGTCCCGCTCCAGAATATCTTCCCGCTCTTCCAGAATCTGCTGCAATGCTGCTTGCAGTTTACTGGGCAGGATGCAGTCCTCATCCCCGAGCTGCACCGCAAGCAGGCGCAATGTTACACAATTTGATTTTTTTTTTTTTTTTGTCATCATTGTATTGATTTTTTCAAATACATAATAATAATAATAATAATATTAACTGCATTCAGAGGGCTTTATTATCTCACAGAATTTTTTTTGCTGTATATGGTGCAGTCTAAATATCAGCGGTATCTCTGAACTTAACCAATAACCATCAATAGAAATCCATATTACAATATGGAACAATAAAGACATTTCTATGTATATGACATAGGTGATTGTTTTCTATGGTCGCTTTTGCTTTGTTTGTGGTAGTTGAATTTTCATTTTCTTTTCATTGATATACAAGATGTTACTGATACAATTCTATTAGCATATATACAGTAGGAATAAAGATTGGCACATATTAGCATTTCTTACTTATTATTAGATTACTATAGTACTGTATTAATGTTCATAAAAAGTAATAGTTAGTGTATATCGGATTCTAAGGAAGTAGAGATTGGGGTATGAGTATACTATTTGACTTCAATTTTGTTTGTTTTGTTGTTCTTTTTTAAAATCATATAAATCATATACTGTTTGGTTGAAATTCAAAAAAGAATAATAATCCTAAAATCAATCAATCAAAGCTCAGCCCATCAATCCCAAAATACATTGCAATACTGTTTTTTTTTTTACACACCTGAGTGACAATCTCATCTGCACACAAATCCACGATGAGCACCTGGAAAGAAAAGTCAAGAGAAAACAAAACCATTTGAGTCGAGCATCCTTCACATTCGAGGAAGGCAAAGACAAAAGAGTTCAAACCAACATCGACAAAAACAAAACAATATCTCTTTGTCGTCCATGACGCACAAGAAGTAAATACAATATAAATACGGTAGTTGAGTAAAGTAGAGAACGAGTTGTGACCGACCTCCTCTATAGGGAGTTCGAGAACCTGCGGCAAGCTCGGGGCCAGCACCCCGATGAGGAAAGGCGTGGGCGAGCAGCTGATGTCCAACATGCTGGTCGGAAGCACGGGCACGAAGGTGTGCTGCCAGGTGAACGGGTACAGCAGTGCCAGCGCTGCGTGGCCGCAACGGGACAGCGCACTAGCAAGTCCGATAAAACACCCAAGGCAAACTTTGAGGCGAGGTGAAGAGATGTCTTTCCCTGAGGCGTGCCATTAAGAACAGAACAGATGTGTGTGTGTGTGTGTTTGGGTGGGGGCACCTGAGTTTTTCAGCAACAAAGATGACCCTCCTCTCAAGCAGAAGGGAGGCGAACACCTTCAGAAGCTTCCCCACACTGAGACACTGGAGCAGCGTGTCAAAGTCCACGTGCTCCAGTCTGGAGTCGACGGGACGACACAAAGTCAGCACCTGCAATGACAGTGGGCTCTTATTTATTTGCTGTGCTTGTTTGTTGTTTTTGTTTTTTGACTATTGCAATATTGTTTCACATTACTGAGTCATAAATAATTCCGGGGTCTGATAAAACCTTCCATCACGCTTACGTGTATCTGAAGGCTTTCCAGTTTTGCGCTGAATTGTTCCCAATTTAAAAAAACGGGATCTTTGGAGCAAATTTCAGTTCGTGACCCCCCTACGTGCTTTGCGGGAAATATCTAGCATTGGAACACATTGAAGTGGAGGCAGCACTCAGCAGAAAGTAATCAAGCATCCATCATTTTACACTTGTGACTATATGAGTCCCGGATTTTTTAGGATGATATATTTTCCCCAAGACCATCACGAAAAACGACTGATATAATAATAATAATAATATTAGAGCATGATAATGCAAGTACATTCTAATTCTAATAACAATGAACATTGACATTGTAATGCAGAACAACAAATAAAATGTCTTGGATCAAAACAGAAAATTGGACTCAAACAAATATGAAACATTTGGCACAGAGGTATAAACAGTCATTATTACCTTTAAAAGGCAATATACTGCCAATCAAGTTTCCAGTTGGTTCAGAAAAAGTGCCAAGTAGCGACATTAATAACAACACAACGAGTAGATGAAAGCAACCCGTTTTGCACGACGATTCAAAAGTCTGCAGCCTTTCCGTTGTCAACATGTTCGATGGCGACATCTCTCACAATAGTGAGTACGCTATATACTGCACAGAATGCCGGCGTCACGTCCGTATTTGCATTATCGGGCCAAGAGTTCCATGATTTCAAGATGCCGGGAAACGGGAAATGTCATCGTGCGTTTTTTGTTCCCAGCTGAAGAAATCGTGCGGGATGGTTGTGTTTAAAATGTCACCCTGAGGTTTGAAGTTGTGTTGTCTTTGTTGTGACTTCATACACATTCGACATACCAGCTCGTTGGTGTTAGTGGGAAGGCCGCGTTCATCTGGTTTGAATCCAAAATGTTCTCGCATCGTCGCGGTGGCGTTAGGCTTTGGAACCAATTCCATTTGTGCAGCTCAACTTTATGTCAGAAAACTTAAAGCTTCGTGTACGCGAGCGCCTGCATTTCAAAAGCGCGCACACACACACACACTGACACGCACGCGGCAAATCAAATGGGGAGTCCCCGCCCTTCACTATCTGATTGGTTTAGAGACCATGATGGGTTTCATGTGTGTGCTTTTAAGTCTCGGAAATGTTTTTTTCTTCCTCAAGTGACTGGGACCTCTACATACCCTCTGTTTTTGGTTTCTTTTTTTTTGAGGCATCATTCAGAAACTAGAGAGCATATGTGACCCAATTAGTCGCACACTAGAGTCCCGTCTCGCCCCCCCCCCCCCCCCCCCAGAAAAATCATTGCCGGATTTCCAGCACACTACGGAGTACTAAGCCATTGCTCTGCGTCATAAGATGCAAATTGATCGCAGTTTACGCGTCCCTGCTAATTTTTGTGCGTCTCAGACGCGGGACGCACATCAAAACGAGATCCCTGATCAAGTTATATACTATTAAATACTATAAAGACAAATGTGTTCATATAAAAATGTTGGTATTTTCAAACTCCAGAACTTGTGGATAAACAAGCATATATTTTCAAAGGGACAGTAAAGGCTGCTCAGAAGATCGTGGGGGACGCAACCCGTCCTCTTTCGTCCGCTCCCCTCAGGCGGGAGGCTACGGAGCATCCGATGCAGGACCACCAGGCTCAGGAACAGCTTCTATCCGGAAGCTGTTAGACAATTACACTCGAACAGTGCTCTGTCGCCCCGACACGATCAACACTTCTTTTCAAGTACCATGAAAATATCATGTAAATATTATGTGCAATTCAAGCATCTGACATTTGTATTTTCACTGCATCCAAATCCTTGCTGCATTTGCACCTTTGCACACATTCACAACTTGCAAATAAGCATTTTTATCTTTTTTTTAGCTCATCTTGTCTTATTTGATTTTCTTATACTATTCATATTTAACAAGTATTGAGACCTCGGGTGTGGAATTCCGTGCCATATCATGCATAAATGTGTGTTGGCATGACAATTGAAGCCCTTGAATCCTTGAACTTATCGTTTCCAAATCTCTCTGAAAGAGAGGATGCAGCCTTCCGCAGACAGCCTCACACAACTCACAGAATGGAGTGGTTGAAGAAGAAAGACAAAACTGCTAATTAACACTTCCCTTCAGTGGTTTACCTCATTCCCAGAGCCAGGAAGGAAACTCTTGACCATGACTGTGCGGCCTGGAGCTGGGAAAGGCGCTTCCATCACACTGCGCATGAAAGGGTACACTAGTGCCGGGGAAATCTCTCGGCGCCGCTCCACCTCCTCCAGAATCTGTGCAGAAGGAGGCGGCAGACAAATTCTTGTCACCTCAAAGTGAAAATGCAAGATTATTTCGTATGTAGTCTATCAAAATGGTTGGTCGCTGCCCCGCTGTAAAAACCGCTGTGTCGCCTGAATAAAAAATGTTCACTGCGGCAGTGTGTGCTTGCTTTACCTTGGCAAACAGGTTAAAACAGCCCAACTTGCTGACGACACAATGAACCTCGGGGAGCCTTTTGCCCTTTCCGCTGGGCTTTAAGAAGACAAAGATTTTGGATGTTAGACACACCTATGACATCAATGCCCGATTGTTAACAGCTCAGCGAACACTAGGTTTGACAGCAGGAGACTTTACAGCAAACAAAGCTGGGTTTAAAAGCCCTTTATAGTCAAAGGCAATAAATAGCTAAGTCAGTGTAACAAGAGTCTTGTTTATGACAGAAGCAGCAATTGTATGCAACGGTAAAACTCAAGATCTCGGCCAGCGCACAATCGGCCAAAGCCGCACAATACAACAGCAAGGCCATATAACTTCAACCCAAAAAGAAGAAAGTGTTTTGACGGCTCCCTGTAAAACAAAAAACGGGGGATATTCTTCCCCGCTTCCAGTCATGTGGTTTATGGTCTGCGACTCACACGCACTGGGCCTCCAGAGTTGAGTAAGCGTGTGGCCGGCTGCCATGTCATCACAAAAACATCACACCAAAGTGACTCACCAGGATCTTACGGCAGTAACAAAACCAGCGGCTCCCGTCCTCTCCAGTCAGGACGAAGGAGAAGGTCTCGCTGCAAAAACACACACACAAAAACTCGATCGTCAGGCCTTCAAAGATCCAAATTCACTGATGCCGATTGGAATTGTCTTTTTACACAGCAAACGAGTAAGACATCGCGAAGATGAACATTGAGGGATATTGGGAATGTTCACTTTGAGGAGGAGGAGCACAAAGAGGAAGTAGGTCATTGCGGTGCGGGTAATAATAGTCATCGCGGACCAACGAAGATAGACACTTAGCAGGTACAACATGAGCTATACCTGCCAATCACAAATGCTGCCTTTACTGAGATGATAGTAATCCTCAGTTTGGTTAGTGTTGGTATCCAGAGAAGCCACTTTTTGGAACAATATCTTTGTTATTGTGGTTGGACTGCATCAGACTGAAAACTGCTGAGCGAACTATGTAGCGCCGAACTGTATTTACTGACATTGGTTTTCTGAAGCGTATCCTTTACACATTGATGCAATGCGAAATGGCTGACCTCGGTGTGTGCGCTGAAGGCTTCCAGTCACGTATGTCAGGGAAGCAGAATTTGGGAATGACCTTCAGTTGATCTTCGGCTTCCTTCGAGAGTCTGGATGACTTTTCAAACTGAAACGGAACAACTCACATTTCAAATCCACGAGGCGCTGTCAAGTGGAAGAACATATTTACACTTGCTACAGGGAAAAATCACAATCAATCAGTTCATCGATCATCAGAAGAAGTCAGAAGCAATGGACCATTTTGGGGAACTGTTGTGTTATTTCCGGGGAGTAGGTGTTGGCCGGCGAGCCTTTCCTCAGAGACACCACCACAAAGATCTGGAAAAGCTGCTGCTGTTGCGCCTGGATCAGGTCTTTCTCCAGCGTGCGGTAGCCGGACCTGCGCTTCAGCGTCGACCGTCTGCGCACGGATCTCCTCAAACCTGCAAACCACCGCGCAGTCAAGAGTCCACATTTCACAAAACTTAAGTTTGCTGTGATTGGTAGAAAATGTATTTCTTGGTCACTTTTTTAAGGTCAAAGCACAACAGGGAAGTTTTTATAGTTTGCTTTTTTTCTATATTTCAAGCAAATTCGGACCAAGAAAACAAGCCAGCAAAACTGGGAACACAAATGTCTGAAAGTACTGTACTATAATTCCGGCAATGTCTACGCTCTCAACATCAAACGACAAACAATCTCCTGCCACACTTTGATCAAAAGAAGATGCAATTATTCATATGATGGGACCGTTTCCATTTAAACCCAATTATTCTTACACTTAAATATTAATCGTCGGCACATTTCTGAGGATCTGCGGGTTTTTAAGGCTTGAAAGGTTTCTTATTATATGACAATATTTCAAATCTGTGCATCGGGTCATCCCGTCACTCTTTATACTGTCCGCACAATATTTCGATGTGATCCATTACTCTTGCTCTGTCTCAATATATTATGTTTAAATGTGTTTGGATTGTTTGTTTACAGAAAAAATGGAAAAAGTCTTTCTTCTCTCAGTGGCATTTGAAGAGCTTTTGAGGACAGCTTTTAGGGTTACGAGTCATTTGAAAGGCTCATTTTGGAAAAATATTCGTACGTCTTTGGAAGGTTTCGCCGACACCCTGAGCTTACATTTTACGGTAAGTTTAGCGATTCCCCGTTGTTTTGATGGCCATTTCAAACATAAAGTGTGACATTAAGTGAGGCGGCGTCGCTAAGAATCTCGGATATTATCCCAGTCGAGCGTCAAATGAAGTCATATTGCTGATACTTTGGGCGTCATTGGTGACGTCATCTTTCACACAAATGGAAAATGCAGACACGTAAAACGGCCCCCTTCCGCGCGATACCTTTGCCGTTGTCTTCAGGGTCGCTCTCGGTTCCACTGGTCTCCCCTTGCAAATGAAAAAAAGGAAGAGATTAGCGAGACGCAGCGGCGCGGAAAGGGCTTCTAAGCGGCGTCGCTTGCAGACAGTCGGCCTTTGTTTCTCAACTGGCGTTGTCGGCCACGTTGGTCCTTGTGTGTATTTTATACGTAGCACTTAGAATACAGACACGTGGGACATGTAGGATAGGTGAAGCTGCAAGTCTGCGTGTGCGGCTGCCAATGTGTACGTCTCACCTCGTACTGGAAATCCTTGATTCTTCACTCTCTTCCTACCTCGCTTGTCATCAAATATGGTCTCAATCTTATTAACGTACTGTGTGATTGAAAACACACACACACACACACGCACGCACAGACAAGGACACACACGAATCTGTTAGACCCCTTGACGTTGTAGCCATTACAGAATGGTGATCACCGAGAAGCGTGGCATAAATGGCGAAAAGCTATTTAAGAAATAATAATAATAATGATAATGAATCATGTTAAATCCGACATTGAAAATGGAGGTTTGCGAGCGGACACAAACTCCAGAGTGGAAGTCCTCACAGGAAGTCGAACATTTGAACAGGCCAAATGGGCACTGCCAGTACAATGGACGTGGGGGGGTTCAGTCAACCCTCCAATGCAGAATGCCCCTGGAGGTTGTACAATCTGGAATTTGACCTATGATTATGATTTATTATTATATCCTCAAAATCAACCAGCGTCCCGGGAAAAGATTGGGTTTGACTTTATTGGACAGTGGCAAACGTGGCTACGTGGCTACGTGGCTACGTGGTTACGAGCTACAACAGTCAAGTGAAAGAATGTACAGTACGTGTTCAACTTTTAACATCATGTCTCGAAATAAACATTTACACCGATTTCCGGCACAGAGCTCTGAACAGTAGTAACGTGAACGCCGACACAAGCTGAGAGTCTTGGCATGAATAGGTAATATAGAACAGCAACATCAGGGTTTGTTCTCGTAAATACAAGTCAGCGTTGCATCTAAACTCTTTGAAGTTGTTATCGTAAGGTCAAATTACATATGACTACCATTACATATAGTTTTAAAGATAAGTTTCAATTGCTACAGTACCTTCCTGTTAAAGATCGTCTCTGTCAAGTCACTTTCTACCGCCATGGCTCATGTTGTTGCGTCTTTATTCGCATAAACGTGCTCCTAAGTCGCTCTACCGCTCTCTCTCGCTCGTTCAGTCTTCTACTTCCTGCTACACACAACACCGCCTTCACTTGTATCCTCCACCTTAAGGGGGATGACGTCACTCGTTCTACCACATTGCAGCAGAGCTGTATCACGGGCTGAATGTCGCGTGGAAGGCGATGACAAAATCAAACTATTACCTGAGGTGTCTTCTGCATTTTATAATCGCTTATGCGCCGGGGGGTGGCAGGCTTGGCAGTATCTGCAGTGGTTGCCCTTAAAGGTGGCATTGTCTTCCTCACGTCTTTGCCAGAGCCCCCCTTTATGGGCTGGGGTTTTGTGTGGAGCTGTAAAACAGTTTGTAAGAATGTCAATGTCATGACTTTGTCGGGAACTTTTGCTCTAAAGTGAATCCCCGCAATTTGAAACTGCTGCAAATAGCAAAAATCCAG
The DNA here is from genome assembly GCF_024500385.1 of Phyllopteryx taeniolatus. Taxonomy (NCBI): domain Eukaryota; kingdom Metazoa; phylum Chordata; class Actinopteri; order Syngnathiformes; family Syngnathidae; genus Phyllopteryx; species Phyllopteryx taeniolatus. Next base: position 7,044,594 of record NC_084502.1, read on the forward strand.
GCCGAATTGACACTCGCCCAAAAAGGTCTTTCATTGCCAAAAGATGCCACAAGATGGCGGCAAAGCACTTTTTTTCTACTCGACATGGCTATGGCCTGACTCAATGAAGACCCTCCCTCCAGTTCAACATAGCTGCTTGGCACCAAGATACCACCAGATGCCCCCAAAGCAGAATTATTATATTAGACATGGCGTTCGCCTGAGCAAATAGCAAGCGATAGGTTCCCTCAAAAAATTCATGAATAGGCAAATTTGCAAATGCTGAACTGCGATTATTGAAGGTTCACTGTATCGATTCCTTACCTTTGTGCCGTGAAGTCTGGCGATAGGAAGGCACATTGGGACTAACTTGACATCCTCATAAGGATTATCTCTGGTCACTTCACCTGACGAGAAACCAAGTAATGGCAGAAATTTAAATACCGAATCAAACTCAATAAACCCCAAATTTCAAGCGTGGAACAGATAGCTGCAATTGCCAAGATTAATGACCCGAGGGTCGCCTGCGCGCAAAGATGATGAGTCCGAGAGAATAGTCAAGTAATATGACTGTTATTAACTACACGTGCATGGTCAGTGACAGCGACGTACTGTATATGCCATCGGGCCATCCTCCGTTTATTTACGGTACTGCATGTGTGTATGGCACTCCAAAAACAAAAACAGCATAACTTCATCCCATGTCGAAATGTGAAGTACTGTTCCAAACACAAAAACAATTGAGCATGAAAAGTCTCATCGTGTGTTGCGTGTCGCTAAAATCTTTGCCCGTTGACTACAAAAATGCAAACCAGGCGATCGCTAACTTTGAAGAAAAACACCCAAGGTTAACTCACAGACAATGTCTTCATAAATATTATCATCAGAATATGCATGGTGAAGGCCTGAGTGTCGAGCCTGGCTTCCCAGCGTGCCTTGCTTCACCGTCGGATGAAGCGCATCCTCGTACTCAAAGGACCTCCTGTAGAATTATGGGATGGAAGACAAGTGAAAGGCAATTCACATAATGCTGTTACCTTAATAGTCTTAGTTTCATTACGTTGACACCTAGAAAATGATAGAAATAGACAGTCGCCGTGACGTATATACTGTTAGCTCCAGGTGATGCCATCTGTCATGTTTTGTGATAAACTGTTAAGAAATGATTTATGCAGTTGCAACAGTGTGAAAATGAACCATTTATTACTTAATTAATTAACAGTAACTAGGGAATAGCTTTAGCTTTTTTTTTTTTTTCATTATGTCTTCCATTAGGATTTATGTATATGTGTGTGCTCTTTACTTTAGGTAATACCTGTAGTGCAGTTTCAATTTGCTTTGACAATTTGCTTTTTTGTTCTGTTTTCATTTTTGCTTCGGATGTTTCTTTGATTCATCTGAATTACTGCCTTTGTGCGCAAATTGCATGATATAAATTAACCTCCCTTGCCTAATGTCTGCTGAGTTCACAAGTAACAATACACTTATATGTAAGGAGGACTCAGGCAGTACTTATAGATGCAGCTAAACCGATGCAAGATGTAAAAAAAAAAAAAAAAAAAGCTACACAGTTACATTTGGTAGATAATGCCAATTTAATTCAAAGTAATTATCGAAAGTCAAGCCTTAGTCTAAACAGTATTTTATACTGTGAATATGTGCAAATGTCAACTCAGATTTACATAGTTGAGAATGTAGACATTAACCCATTCACCGCCAGCCTTCCCAGTTAACATGGATATTTGACTTCTAAAGCCGTCAATGGCAGTGAATGTGTTAAATACCTCATAGAATATAATATTCAAGCATATCACCGTCACACAACCACATGGGTGTGACCGTCACAGGCCTGCCTTGTCTGAGGTCATATTCGTGAACAAGTCAGGACTTGGATGATCGACAGTTATGTAAGTGAATGCCAGCGAGCGCACGAGCAAGCCAAGAGATGACGACGCTGCTGAGGTTTGGTGGTGGGGGTTCAACATTCTGAAATAGTAGGGAATAATGCTGGCAGATACAATGTGACATCACACTTGGATGCAAGCCGCCACATCTATCAGAGCAAGGCCTTAATAACACTAAAAATAACCATTTCTGCTGATATAGTAAAAACAGAATGACTATTCTTGTACTGAATCGATAATTATCGTAATTTCTCGTGTATAATGCACATTTCCGTGTATAGTGCGCATTATACATAGATATAAGGGGGGGGGAAACGTTCACATTTTATAAACGTATGCCGCCATCTAGAGGTTATGAAAAAGCTGTACACTTTCATTCCAAAACACCACCGACACCTAGAGGTTATGAGATAGGTGTACACTTTCATTCTAATATGCCACCGCCACCTAGTGGTTATGAAACGGTTGTAACCTACACTTTGATTCCAATATGACGGGGGTACGTATGACTGCATATATGTACAGTTGTGCAAGTTAATATACACTGTTGTTGTTCTTGTAAATACGACTGATGACTGAACAACAACCATCATTCATTTCTTTATGGTTATGTTTTGTTGAATGATAATGCTTTTCTGAAAGGCTTGACCGTTTAATTTGAACCCCATTAAAATCAAATTAAATGTGTTTCGCCTGGAATTGTACCCATCTTACAAATTCTGCCTGGGTAATCAAACATGAGCATAACTGTGTGTTTTCTCATTTACTAAATAAAAGTAGGGCTGTGAATTTCAAAATAAGAGCAAGTAAATAATAAAGACTATTACGTGTTCAAATAAAGTGGTTAACTTCAGAATAATTCTTTGGGAAAAAAACTAACAAAATACAGATAATACTTCATTTTGATCATATGTTTAGAAGCTAAATCATGCATTGTAAAAATGCATTATACATAGGTAGAAGGGTTTTCCATAATTTGGAGGTCAACTTTGGGGGTGCGCATTATACACGAGAAACTACGGTAACAATACAATAGTTCCGATACAAGTCCAATATCAAACTGGAAGATGAACATTGTCAAACGCAAGTTGCAACTTTTCATGCCCCAATTTGGAACGTCTGCCTTAGGTAGGAAAAGTATACAGCGCAACCTTTAAAGTCGAAGTTCCTATGTTTATTATTTACTACTGGAACATTTGGGTTGAATTCTGAACAACTTGGTTGTTGAACGTATTAAATTTAAAAATAAGAGATTTCACTGGCCCATAATCCCTCTCAATTAGCAACATTAGTCCATCAACCCACCTGTTATTTTTATGCCTTGAAAGTCCGTTGGTCCTGGCGACAGGACATGGAGGAGGTGGGAAGCTTGGCGGGTGGGCTCCCCTGCGACCTCTTCCACTGGGCTGGTTGGTGTGAGTTGATCTGCTGCTCCGTGGCACTGCGTCCTTTTTGGCTCCCTGATACTTGAACGTCCGCTGTGGTTTTGGAGGAGCTTCGCCTAAGGACCTTGCGCCTTTCTCCCAAAGAAATCGGTCCTCCTCGAGATTCCGCCAGAAACCCCGAGAAGTATAAAAGTTCCCAGCGGGCATGTTGTCTTCGTTGTCATTGGCTACGAGTGGTAGATGTTTGGACACGACATCACCATCTGAGATAGAGTCGGGTTTTAGCTCGCCATCGACTGTTATTTTGTCTGTGTTGGAATCTAAGAAAGGCAACATCGGTTTGTTTCCTGGGGTAGAGGTTAAATCTTTTGTGTTGCATTTCTGCAAGGGCTCAGACGTTTTACCAATCCTACCGTTTCTTGTCTGCGCTTGAGATTCCCGAAAATCTAAATCCAAACTCTGAGCTTTAGAGAGATCTTTAAGATGAAGGCCTCCGGTCGTGCCTTTGTTCGAACAGCCGTCGCGCAGGACATCCTCAGACGGAATTTGAGCGACGTTCAGAGGGTTGACCTTCGTTGCAACATCCTTGCTGCGACCTTCCCACTGGGAGATCCTCTCCCTGATGTTCCACCCCTGCTCGGGAGACTGGCGGCCCGGCCGTCCAACAGCAGCTCCGTTCTGCAGACGGTCCACTTTAGCACCCCCTCGCCTGCCCTGCTCCACACTCAGAGCCAGCATGTTCAGAGGGGGCACAAGTCAGCTGGCCGCCAGTTCTCCATTCGCGAGTGCGCCAAGGAAGTCTTAACGTCCCTTCTTGTTTTTCTGTTTGCCCCCTTATCTCCTTTTGTAAACCTAAAAAGGCGCACACACAGAAAAAAAACAAAAATAAAGAAATCACCCATTAACCACTCTGTGATTAAAAACAAGTCCAGACAGCTCACCGCCGGGTCAACCGAGGCGGACACGTGAAGCCATCTAGAAGTTTTGCGCCGAGCCAGAAAGAGCGTCAGCCAAAAATAAACGCAGTAAGAATAAGGAAATCAACGTGAAAACAGTGACAGGATCGGGGTTACTGCATGTCACGCACGTCTTGAGCTGAGACCTCAGGGGAAATTCTGCTCGTTTTGCCCTAACCCACATACATACAGTAGACGGCCAAATCTGAATTACCAATGACACAGCAGAACATTGAATCTTCTTTCACATGCGGGAGCTTCAAAATAGAAAACTGTACGTGCAAGTGTTGTGAAACGCTTTACGCAAGAATGCTAGGACGTATAAAAACAGCCTGCGACAAATACACTTGAGACAGATGGACATTTTCTACTAAGAGGAATATGGCCGTAGCCATCTGCGAGTTGTGGACCTTGTTTTAAACGTTTCCCTCTCAGACAAGTTAACATGATGCACAATATGCGAATGTAGAAGAACAAAAAAATACGACGTGGTCGTGCCGACACGCGGAGTGATTGCAGACCTCCATATCCAAGTGGTTGTATTCTGCCAAGTACCGTATGTGAGGACAAAGTCATCTCATGTCTGAAGTCACTCATTGCAGTATACAGAAAACTAATTTTGTTTTTGTGTTTTTCCATAGCACTTTGAAAAAAAACTTGAATGGCAATGAACACATCAACTACTTCCTTACAAATCTGTTAAAAGAAAGCATGGTGAAGTAAATTAAACAAACCACCAGTTGGCAGCACAGTGTTGTTGTTGTTGTTTTTCTTTGTTTGTTTGTTGTCTCCTTTCTTTTCTCTGCGTCTGGCCCCTCTCAAACCTCGCTTGCTCTTTCCGACTACATTTACAAAAAAATATTCATCACAATACAAACAATAGCGGGAAGAGATTAAACTACCGTGTCGCACGGCAGAACTGTTGTGGCACTAAAAAGCCATATTATATTGCATGACCGAGCAGTACAGGTTCAAAAAAAATAATATTACAAAGTCCGAGCCGCCTCAAGGTAAAAAATTAACTCACCCACGGCGTGAATAAAAAAAAAAATAACACTTGTCAAGGAGTCACAGCGGCGGAAGTAGTCGAGTAAAAGGTGATACGCTGACTTGATGGGAATAAACCCCGGTGGATAAGCGACAGTGCGGATTGCACGCAGTTCATCATCACAACAGCTGCTACCACCATTGAAGTCGACGTGTGTGTAGATAAACGACTGCTTTTGCAATCTATCTTTGACAACGTGCAGCCCAATTGCCAACAATTGCTGGGCTCCTGTCATACGGAAAACAATGTGAAATAAGGCCACTCATGTTGTCTAGTTTCTTTGCAGCAGTTTTCCCTCCCGCGCTACTTGCTTTGGTCTTCTTATTTCTTTAAACTCTTTACTTTAAAAGCCTATAAACAGTGTATTTTTTTTGGGGGGGGGGGGGGGGCAAGCTCAAACAGACTCCAACTGACTGACGAAACGGTGCTTCTTCAGCAAACTAGCTCGTCTCTGTTCGCTTCAGAGTAAACGGTGCGCATCAGCAGCCTACTGAAGCTGCTCAGAGGACAAATACTTTTTGGGGAAAAAAATGTATGTGACCCATAAAAAAAGATTGGCTTAATCGTCCAGCCCTTAAAAAATAGAAATAAAGAAATACAAATTGAAAAAAAATCAATCAATCAATGAGGCATTACTCGCTGTTGATCGTGGCCGACGTGTTTGCTTCTCTCTTTCCAATCATACATTCTAGCAAGTCTTTCCTTGCCAGCTGGCAAGCGCACGTCTTCAGCAATTTTTTTGCTATTCTGGAACCATGTGCGGCAGTTTTTAACTGTCTTACAACTCTGCCAATTTGGATTTTTCTTTTTATTGGTTTCAATGGAGCCTCCAACTTAATGTTCATTTTACTCTCCCAGAGCCAACCAACCTCTCTTCCTTGTGTATCTGATCTTCTCTTCCACTTGTGTTCAGCCAGTTCTGGCTGCAAATGAAAAAAAACAACAACAACAAAAAGTAAATAATAATAATAATTATAATACGAGGCCAGCATGACGTTTAATCTGCAGTTTGGGTATCCCAATTGTCAAGGAATAAAGGCTCATGAAAAAGATGAATCCGAGGATGAATTTAGTGCCTTTGTACTCGGATTAGAACACATTGTTTGGAGCTCTAAACAGGTTGTCCTAAAATAATAATAATAATAATAATAATAACTTTCTTTTCAGATTTCCATTTGCAGAGAGAAGAGTGAATAACTGCAGATTCGACCCCCTCAATAAATAAACATATTCATCAGCAGCACTCACCCTGACTACATCAATGCAGTCAGTGTACGCTTGAAGGAAAAAGGGGGGTTGTCAAATTCCACGACACAACTCATGATCTTTATAATGATATGAGCTAAATTCCATTGGAGTTATAATGAAGGAATTTGGGGAATACTTTTAACCAGAACCAAGTGCCATCTTTGTTTTGGCCTGACCTCAATCGAATGTGCGCTCGGACTGGAATGCGCTTCCAGTGGCGTGCCATGACAATGTGACAATGTGACAATGTGTCTCCCGAACTGACCCACTTGCATTATTTGCACATTTTCACAGGAAGGTCGGAGTTGTGTTTCCTGCACTGCAGGAAGACGGATCGGCGGGACGATCCGTAATTATGGTGCACGACTCGCAACCACTTATTTGAGCTATGTTAGGATGGGGCACATGCAAAACACGTGACGCTCATAAAAGAGCATCTTCGCAATAAATGAAATCCAGGAGAGAGTCGGCTTTTACATGAAAAAAAACACTGAGAACGGCGTGGCACGCTTGTGATCGTGCGCTGACTCATCACCCCGCCCCCCCCCGAAACTTACATGAGACCACAAAGCGTGAGGTAGCCTGTCATCACTCAAGCTCAATTAATCCTAATTGCACCTTCAGTGCAACACAACCCCCTCCCCCAAGATGAATCGCATGACACAGCACAGCAGGTGAGGTGTTATTGCACAGCTGTGGTTTATCAGGCACAATAAAGAAACCAAAAAAACAAAAAAAGGGAGGTCATGTGCTATCATAAGGCGGGAACGGAGTCGAGTCCCCGCAAATGCTGCATTTGAAGGCACTTTACATTTGAAGGCCAAGAGAGAGAAACGATTGCACTTTCAAAAGTCGTTTTTCGAATCCTATGAAGCTCGTAAAATTTGAAGAGAAGATGCGGACTGGACTGATCAAAATGTTCTGGGGGGGCGGAATGCGTCTCAAACATCACACAGAAACTTGGAGGTTGAACGGTCATCATGTGTGGCATCGCGTCAGCGTATCTGGTGAGCATCTGAAAGGATTCACTCCGCGAGCGTCTGCCGGATGATTTGGGGCGGCCAAAAAGGTGATCGAGACCAAAGAAAGAAGAAATGGGCAAGTAGTTCTCTGTGTCGCGGAACAGTGGGGCTAATTCACAAAATATCCACTCCACAGATACTTCCAAGCGGGGGGGGGCTGAAGCGCCATCATCATCATCATCAACATCATCATCATCGGGACCAATCCCAGATGAAGAGATGTCAGTGCAACATCGCAGACAACGTAAAGGGTTGTCGAATGGCCGACTCCGTCACCGGAGAATTCCAAAGGTCCTCCGGCATGAAGGATTCTCACAGAAAGGGTTTTTCGTGGCCGTGCAGCTGCGAGCGAGTCTCGCAAGTGTCGCAAGTGTCTGCGCTCTCGTCTCAAGCGGTGATTCGGAACCAGCGTGCCGGAAGACGCTCAGGTGTCCCGTGGGAAATTCATTCCAATTTCTTCAATTCATTGTTGCCTTTGTTCAACTATCAATGGCAGCAATGTACACTGAAATGGAGAACAATGAAATGGCTCTTTCAGAAGGTCCAAGCACGCATCACAACACACTCTTTGGGTGACATTTACGTTTGGTGGTGTGCCAAGAGAAACTGGGAGGTTTTGGGAAACACTCCGCTGAAGTGACTCAATGATCATCAGAAAGGGAGAGGAAAAAGGAACGGTGCCAACCTTTGAGCCACTATTAAGACAGCTGATCTTCAGCTTTGTGTCGACCAGACAAGTCGGAGAAACACATCATACAAGTCCAATTAAAAGATGCTACAGAATTTCAATAAGTAGTTTTGTACGTTGTATATATATATATATATATATATATATATATTTTTTTTTTTAATCTTCTATTGTAATTTTTTCTTCTTCTGTGTTCTTGTTATGCACGGACATGTGTCTGCAATAAGGATTATTATAAAGATCACTATAATGAAACCTTAAGTGCAACTTTCACATTTCACATCCAAAGGCAGCTACAAAAAAAAAAAGAAAAAAGTCCCGCACTGGATTTTATTGTCCCTTAAATGTCACATCGAATCAAACAAAACGCTGTAAATAAAATAGCCATTATCGCATGCAAATAAAGCGAGGCAAGACGTCATCAGTCGCTAACGATCATCAGTGGATTGTTTCTCCAACGAAACGAACATGGATGGATTTTAAAAGTCATAATAATAACGTACCCGTGGACTGAAGTGCAATTGTCATCCTCGTCCCGCTCGCCGATCAAATATTTGATTTAAAGTGAAGACTTGAGTGGCGCTCATCGTTCAATGAGAACTTTTGCGACGTGGAAATCTGACGGCGCCCAAAAAAGACGCAAGTGGCGATAAGACGGCAGCGCCAAATGGAAACATTCGGTTCGACTCACAAAAGTGTTGGCGAAACGGTGTCACTTATTTCTGTGCAGTCCAAAAACAACAAAGAAAGTGGCACAAAAAAAAAAAAAAAAGAGGAAAATTTTACTGCCCCTCGCCCGCCCTCAATTACAAGTTTGAACTACTCAACTCAAACCACTTCCGTTGACAGCTTCCAAAATAAAGCAACAAGCAAGTTGTAACGGTTTTCGAAATAACTTTTCAGTGCCAAACGATTACGATTTCACGTTTCACTTTTCCGTGGCAGTCATTTTGGAATACGGCTTGCAAGTGACTCAAGAATTACTTGTCATTTAAATTCGTGGAATTAAAAAAAAATAAATAATAATAATAATAAATGATTTAATTTTCATTTCAGCTCAGCCCAAGAGAAAAAAAAAAAAAAAAAAGATTTTTACAAGCGAAGTGTGGTCATACCAAACCAACGCAGACGATCTGCATTCATTGCAGCTTGACAAAAGTTAACTGAGAAAATGGAGCGGCGTCTTGCGGTGACGTCACAACTCCCACTTCATGCAGCTGTCAACCTCGTTTGCTGTTGCCTTCAGGTATCCTGGGAAATAATAACTTTTTCTAAGGAAGCGGACTGGAGGCTATAGTTTTGTTGTGTTCACAAGTTAGCCGACGCGGTTAATATAAAATGCTTAAATGTAAAGAGAAAACTCTAGTTTTGAATATGAATCCAATGTTGCGGCAAGCATTTTGATGTCATTGTACTAGTCGCATACTTATTGTAATGTCTATTCAGACTAAATCGTGCCTCTTCATGGGGGGGGGGAATATATTTGACCATTTTGCACTTATCCTCAATTTCGGCGTACACCCTGGACTGGTTGCCAGTCAATCGCATATACACAAACTATACACTTTACACTTTACTTCATACTGAAAAGAAAGGCGGTGAGTCACTAGGTCAACACCGGACAAGATCCTTTTGTAAAGCAAATAATGTCACCGTATTATCCTGGAGTAATGATCCACTGGAAACATCACTGACAGACTTTTTTTTTTTTTTATTTTTTTTTAAATCAGAATCTCATTTTAATGTACTTTTATCTGTGATGAAACCAACAATGCACATACAGTACATTACAGTGCTGTCAATCATCAACAGTCTCCAGACGAAACGTCGTCAGCGCTTTGAGTGAAAACTATTAGCCTTTGGTTTTCACGCGCAGCATTTGTGAGACGGTTTCATTCGGCCTTCAGACCCTCCTTGATGAGGTTCAGCTCATAGCAGATGGTCTCATAGCGGTACGCCATGCGGATCTGGGCCACGTTGGTCTTACGGATGTCGTTGCCCTCCGGACCCTCCTTCAGGTAGTTCTGACCCAAGAAGTGACTCTTCTCCTGCGCCCACACAACATAGCGAAGGTGACGTCACAATGATTCCTTCGGCGTCGCCGGGTATACGGTAATGTTACGTCATCTCACAAAGACTTTCTTTCTTAGACGCTTAGTCGTCGGGGAAGGCTCACAATCTACCCGCTCTAATACTCTTTATAGCCCGTGTGACACGTGTCCTACAGAAAAGGAAACTGAAACTAAATGGCGAGTCAACATGGAGTCACGCCCGGGTCATTTAAGACGATAGGCCTGAGTTCGCCTCGGACTGATGACCTGTCAATCACAGGATCGACAAGTAGCGATTGAAAATGGAATTTGAATGCCCCTGCATTTTGGAATTTGATCAGCCTTCGCGAGGAAATGGGCCAGTATGCTTACACAAAACTTTCAAGAGTACGAACCTCAGTTCAGCGAGCATCATTTGAGCGTGCGCGAGTAGTTGGCTGCTGCTGTGAATAACGAAAATCAGTGAGCCACCCTAAAAGCGTTCGTAAACGCCACAAGATGGCAGAATAGAACTACTTTTGTCTAAATGAAACTCCTCAACTCACTTCAACATAGTTTCTTGGCACCAGGATGCCACAAGATGGCAGCAAAGCACGACTCTTGACTAAATGCCGTCATTGTTATCGTTGTTGTTGCGACTTTTGGCCAGTCCATTCAAGGGTCTGAAGCTCCTCGGTTAACTTCAACGTAGTTCTGGCAACCGAGATGCCACAAGATGGCGCCACAGTGATACTTTTATTGCTTTGGCCTGAGCCCAAACACAGCAAATAGGCGAGTGTTTCAGCGAAAAAAAATGGAGGACAGGTTACAAATAAAGCCAACATGTGACTGTAAAGCAAAAGTTGCGCACTTTCAAAACGTCGGCGTCACCATATGCAGTGTCGCGTGTTTCATCGGTGGTTGGCTTATTTTGGCACTTGAGAATGCATTTTTGCCTTTGTTCGTCCCCCAAAATTAGTGTTTTACATCTTCTTAACATGCTTCTTTTGACACTCGGATGAAATTGAAGTATGTTTCAACTCTCATTGCAAACATTTCCTGTGCAGTTAATAAAGGTTTTATGATAGCGACCATGGAACTGAACATTTTGTACTTCCATAATTTGGCTTGTGTGGTCAACCTTAAAGAGGTTCCACTTTCGAGTGTTTTGTCAACGCTAAGACAATTTACAATGTGTCAATCAGCCGTATGTTTTTGGAGCACGTGAGCAAGACTCCGACCCTAGAGAGGCGGCGCCAGTGCACCGCCTCTACCCAAACTCAAAACATTCCCGTTTTATTCTGAATCGAAACGCCGGTCGCGCTACCTCGTCAGACATTGCGCTCTGCAGCACACTGTTCCTGGAGATCTCGCACATATCGCAGGTGCTCAACTTGAAAACCTGCGCCGCAATGGCGTACTCCTCCATCAGAGGCTCCTGCAGGTAAGACACAATTCGACAGGATGAGATAGCTAACCATTCATATTTGCCTTATTTTGTTCAGTTTATGGCAAAGACCTTGGTGTAGTGGAACTGCATGGGGTCGTCGGTGGAGAGAGAGACCACCAGGCCTTTCTTTTGGAACTCCAGCAGAGGGTTCTTGGCGTACTCCAGGAACAGACTGTTGTTGCTCAGAGGGGACATGGCAATGGGGATCTGGGTCAGGTAGTACAGGTACTGCAGCACCGGACTCTGGTGGTTGAGGAATACGTTCAGAACATTTCAAGTCGAATGACCTCAATGCAGTTGCTTTCCTAATTTGACTTTGATTCACATTAAAAAAAAAAAAAAAAAAAAAAACATATGTATATATATATTTTTTTTTTTTCTTTTTCCCAATCCAATTCTATGAAAGTAGCGCAACCACCACAATCTTGTTTGTCGTCAGTTCATCGAATAAACATCTGGAATAGTTTGACACAAATAGTCAATATGCCGCGTCACTGATTGGCTGTCATTCCAAACGTTAGAACATCGCAAGAGAATGCGTTATTCGTTGTGGTGGCGAAAAGCTTTCAAAGAATCCTCCACGGGAATCTGCTATCAGCCGTGTCCGCTTCGGTCCAGACGTATTTGAGGAGTAACAGAGTTTTGTACAATTTCACCTTTTTCAGATTGCGGTGTACACTTGCAGCTTTCTTTTTGGAGACGTCAACCTATTCGTCAATCTATTTGTGGGATTTTAAAAGCATTTGGGCCATTGACATAATTGTCCAAATCAGCATATTTGAAATACTTGAATGAAAAACATTTGTATTCAGTGTATTGAATTCGATTCACGTCTGCTGGAGAATATTGACAGATTATTGCACGGCACGTGCACGTTGGCATCCGGGCCGCCGCTGACCTTTTTGAGGTTGAGGCCGTGCGAGATGTTGTCAGCCGTCATGAAGGCAGCCAGCAGATGGGTGATGGCGCCCGCTTCACCGCAATGAGGCCTGAACATGAACGTGTTCATCCCCCGTTGTCTGAAGCGCAGAACGCCCAACATCGCTTTATTCGTCATGAATGCAAAACTGGTATCGATGGGACGGATCGACTTGAGGCCACTGACCTCCGCAGTTGGTTGAGCACAGCGATGTTGGCGTACATGTAGTAGATGTAGTAGGTGTAGGAAGGATTCTTAGCCATGTCCCACTCCTCCGGTTTGGGGCTCTTATTGGAGAACATGTGACCGCTGTGCTTGGACTCGTCATCCACACTGTCGAAACCCGTCACCTGCACGCCAGAAAGCAACCGCTCGTTCAACGCGTCAAGCTGCTGCCGAAGGAGAATTCCAAGACCGACACGGTTTGAAAACAGCCATCGCCGTGTCTAATTTTGCGAACGCTGCCGTGTGTCGGGTCGCTGGGCCGAATAATTCAAGCGTTCGCATGCAAATTCTGCGGAAATTCCAATGCTTTTTCAATGCCGCCAACAAGGACGCCGCGATTAACACAGCCATCCATTTTGACTTCTTTCTCGCTTACATGCTTGAGGAATACGCTGAGTTCGGGGTTGGACTTTGGGTCAATGGTGGCGTGGAACACTGGGAGGAAAATGTTCTCCAACATCTGCCCAAAGTGGGGCACAAAGTCCCTGCCTCTGAAGATGTCGCTAGAGTGGAAGAGGGGCAAAAAAGGAGGAATTAAGATGGAGAGCTGCCGTCAAACTGGGATTGATGACAAAGAGAGGGCTCACTAGATCCTGGGAATTTGAATCATCCACTTGAGGTGAGGGGAGTAGACCCTGTGCTTGACGAACCAGTTGGACAGTTTGGTCCACTCGTTGGCCGCGCAGCCGTAGATGGATAAGCGCGGCTCGGCATACTGGTACTTTGCGTCCTCCAGGTCGCTGGCTACTTCCTGTTGAAACAAGCGAGGAGGGAGCCGATGTGGAAGTCAGTTCTCTTTGTAAAACATTTTTGGTCAATTCAGGTAAGCCGGAGAACACTGGCGCTCTTAATTTTCCAGTGTTCAGCTAACAACGCCAAGTTTTCTGGAACCATTTTAAGAGTAAAATATTAGCGGCAACCTTTTAATTGTGAAGACTTACAGTCCTCGCTTACGTTTTTGTTTTTTAAATTATTATTATTTATTTAAATTTGTCTTCTTACCTCACCTTTATAAATCACACAGACTATATTGACTCTTTGTTATAAAACCTCACAAATAAATGAATATGTTCGTGCAATTTTGGAAGTCGAGATCATTATTTGCACACGTTGCTAGGCAGAGTTCATTGGGCTCCATCACAACTATTCCAAAAAGCAGTGAAAAGGAATTGTAGATGATCGCATAGGATAGGATGAAAAAACAAAAATGCAATAACAAATGTCTTAGACCCAGCAGGCAACGTAAAATGCTCTGATGATTGGGAATGACCAAAATCTATAATTCTATAATGGTTATTAATAAGTAGAAGATCTTTATTTAATTTTTTTATGTTAAAATACAATTCATATTATTGGTATCCATTACTTTTTAAGTGTAGAGTATATTTTGACACCCCAAAAATGACGCCCATCATTATTTCTTCAGTAGGATTCCCGTTTTAGTGGTTGAAAGCTATGGTTGATCAAATTTTGACTTCTGGGACAAATCTCACAGTCTTGCCCGGTGAGCAAGCTTACATTTTGGTATAAAGGCAGAATTCTGGATGAAATTACGCATTCCCGTTCAAAATAATAATAATCATCATCATAATCCTAATCATCATCATCAGTTAGATCAATGAAAAAACATCTCGAGCTCACTGAAATTTAATTGAGTCTACATTTGTTAAGTACTAGAGTCATTACAGAAAATTCGGAAGAGGAATTTCATTCAAATCCAAATTCAAATTTTAAAAAATATACATTTAAAAAAAAATGTAATCTCATTTTAAAAAAAAAAAAAAAAAAAAAAAAAGCATTTGAAACTTTTTCTTTCAACTTTTGAATAATAATTAGAGAATAATTAAGGCGGAAGACGATTTCCGACCTTGATGATGGTGGCAAAGTAGTCGCCGTTGATGTGATTTTCCGTCTTCAGGTAGAGATCACGCAGCTCGCTGGCTCCCACGGGGTTGTACTTGGCATTGAACTTGTCGAAACGCTGGAAGGTTTGTCTGCCCTTTGAAGAAGAAGAAGAAGAAGAAGAAGAAAAACATTTATTTCAGTTTCTATTCAAAGTTTGAAAAGTGGCTGGCCAACGTTGGTATTTACGTTTACTCTATCCTTAGCAATGCTTTTGTGTGTGTTTCTTTCAAACTACAAAACCATCATCACCTCAATCTCTGTGAAAAATGAATCAAATATAGCCATCACAATATCCAACGACACAATCCATAATTCTATACGGACTAATATTTCCTTCCTGCAATGGTGTATGAAGTCAGTAACTTACTGCATGCACATCCAGCGAGTCCACAGTCAGGTCGTACGGATGCAGGTTGAGGGACTCGAAGAGCTCCTTCATGGTGACCTCTTTGCCTCTCAGGCTGTGCACGACACGGTCGGCGTCCACGCGGTACGACTTCTTGATGAAGCGCAGGAGGTGTTTCTGGTTCATGCAGGCGGCGGCGTGGATGTGGGTGTCCACCTGACGGGGCAGATGTCGCACGTGTAACAACTCTGGCGCCAAGGCAAGCCATGTTAAGTTGATGGCTTACCTTCCTGCAGTTGTAGAAATCCCTGTGGGGGTTCTTCTTCAGCTCCTTCATCTCCTCCATCTCATTGAGCATCTCGTGCACGTTGAACTTGGACATGAGGAACTTCAGACGACGGTGAGTGTAGGTCTTGCTGAAAACAGAGGAGCAGTCACGTAAATGTCAGGAAAAGCCTACTAGAACGTCTGAACTTTATTTGAACTTTTTATGTAGGCAGTGAAAGCTTTATCATCATTTTGACTTCATTCTCATAATTAAGGTGCTTTTCAGCATGTGACAAACAGCGCCGCTTCAAATGGTTGCTCCCAATTTAGTCACGAGCGATCGGTCACCAGAGTGAACCGAGAACGCTTTTCACTCCCGTCGTTCAAATGCGGAGACGAGCCCCGTCGGGAAAAAGCCTCACATGGGCCCCTGCGCAATGAGAGCGATGAGGAAGTTCATGTCGTCAATGAAGGCGGCGTAGTTGGCACACGGCACGTCCCTGGGCTGATGTTTGTCCGCGGCTTCGGCATCATTATACACGTAGATGAGACCTTCCTTCATTCGAGCAACGTAGCCCAGATTCTCCGGCAGATCCGCGTTATCAAATGGGTCTTCGTCGTTCTTAGGGGGGGGGGTGAAGACTGAAAAGAAAAGAAAAGAAAGAACGTGTGGAACTGTTCAACAATGCGCCACATATAGAATGTAATAGCGCCAACGCCCTGCAGATGCTTTAGAAGCAGCCGGAAAGGTTTGCCGTACGCCTTAGAAGCTTACATCCGTATCAAACGGACTCTACAGGTCACAATTCCCAAACAATCCAGGGAAGAACTCAACTATTACCAATTCGGACAATACTGTCGTACGGCAAGTCAAGTTGATCTAGATCTGCGGCGGAGGTTGTCCTCACCGGGCTGCACCTGGTCCTCCACCTCGAAGGTCTCGCCCTCCATCTCGCGCAGGTACTGCGAAGCCGTCCGCGGGAAACGCTGGTAGGCCAGCCTCATGTACTTCTCTCTGATGGACAACGCGCGGTACAGACCTTTGCAAGACAGCTCAAAGTCATCCATGGTAACCTGAACCGAAGAGAGGTTGGAGCATCATTTCGATTTGTACTAGTTGTTGTTCGTTGTTAGTTGCTAGTTGTTAAGACATCTGTAACAATGATGACAGGAGGTTGCGTAAAAACAAACCCACAAAAATTGGCTCGGAGGTAACACGCAGCTTTTTGACACGTTTGCAACATATTAACTATTAAATCACGTGTGATTTCAAGTATAACATCGTTTGAAGCAGAATCAACGCATCCTGATTTTCTCCTGATGGAAAGAAATGAAAGTTGACCTCAGCACGCTTTCATGTGAGCGCCATTCATTGGCCATCGGACCGCAATTCAAAATTGGCCGTTTTGAACCTAAAGCCTTCAATGAAATGCTGTGCACACCCTATAGGTTGCTAGGAGAGCTTGTTTGGGTTGTGATTGTATTTTTCATCGATTTCCAAAGACAGCCTTAAACGTTGGGTAACAACCCCCAAATGTAAAAAAGACACACAATTGCAACAGCTACTGTTGTAAATGTAAAGGAAAATCAGAGCTCTGTCAAGTTACTTTTGTTTTTGGTTTTTTGTCATCCCAAATTGCTATGTGTATGCAGGATGAGAAGCTACAATGCCAAATCCAGTTTCATTTGGATCAGATCCCGATGATGCGTTTGGCATATTGAGCATGTTCGTTAGTGTGTATCACAGATTAAGAAAAGGACCGCAAAAGTATGAATTTCATTTGGATTTTTACCTGAGCGGCTCAGAAAAAAAACAAAAAAACTAAAAAGTACATTTTACCAATTACCAATGTTCAAACCTGGACGGAGGTACAGTTTTTATCTGGCTAGTTTTTGGCAGCGCAGAAGGTGAATAGATTGGAGGACAGTACCCCAGAAGCGTAGTCCCCAATGATGGCCACTCTTTGGAAGTCCGGTACTTCCAGGTAGGTGGGTGTGTCCACCTCCACTGACCCGGCTGGCGCAGCGGTTCTCTGGGCACCGGTACGAAAGCGCCTCTTGCTGTGAATGGGGTGTACAATTAATAATCAATACGTCCCTGGTCACTTTAACAGCCGAGCAATATTTGACGTGTTACTGAAGGCTATTTTTAACTCTGTAGCATGTGAAAACACTCCCCCCCCCCCCCCAATCTAACTTTATAAGACATGCTGCTGAGTCTGGGAGCGCCCTGCAGTTTGTGTTCGGATTGTAAAACAAATGTCTATTGTCTAAGATTTAAAAAAAAAACTAACATGCTGCTAATCTGAAAAGCCGTTGAATAAACATATACTTTAAGACTTTAAGACGACGTTAAATGTTAGCGTTTGTATTCATCGAAATTCGGTCGCCAATATTTTCCCTTTGACTCCAAATGAATATCGGCTCCGAATGTCGGTTATCGGCCTCCTCGACTAATAATAATCAGTATCGGTATTGGCTCTGGAAAAGTAGAAATGTCACATTTATCCAAATTTAAAGGAGACGTTGTTAGAAAAGTGGGAGCGTGTTCCCAACCCGCAAACAATTCTCCCCAACAAACTCACCGCTTCTCAGGATCGTCGTCAGCATGCAAGTGGTGCGCCATTTCGTGGTGGAGGATGGGACAGTCCTCGGGCACGTCGAAGACGGAGATCTCATCTCGGATCTCCTCGCCTTTGGTCTCAGATGCAAAGATCTGCTCGGCAAAGGCCCGCATCTTGTCATCGGTCTCTGGAGGACAGCAATGACAGCGTTGCCGGCGAGCGCGGAGGAATGCCGGAACGTCGCTCATAGCGTCATGCGAGCACGACAACAAAAAAAGGGCTATTGCAATCCCGTCAAGCAATATTCTGATCGGATGCTGGTCAGACACGATCAATACGTGGGCAAAGATGACACAATAAAAGGTCTAACTAAACAGCGAGACAACGAAGAGCGATCCATAGCAAGAGAAAAGAAGGACGATGCACAGCACGATGGCGTCAGTCCACGCTCACGATGCCCGCAACAGATGAAGCGGTGGGCGACATGCGCTGGTCCACAACCATTCCGCTATGGACCGTGTGGCCAAAAGGCCAGGCCACGCCTCACTCTCCATACTTACTGTGATGACCTGATCATCACCGGCAAGAGCAGCACCACCACCCAGAGTTCGAAAAAGAGGGGAGTTGTAAAGACAGAGAGAAATGTTATCGTTCTCAGTTCATACATAACGAATCAGGAGTAGAGACCGTGACGACGTAATGCGGGTCATTATCCCAAAAAGCAATTATGGTTGAAAAGTGCTGGCCACCAAATTTTTAATGCAGGAAACACAAACATTATTCGTGTTGAAAAATCTAAAAGGCATCCAAATGTTTTTGTTGCGGTTTTTCACATATAATCCCCAAAAGCATGCATGCTAGGTTAATTGACGACTCTAAATTGCCCGTAGGTGTCAACGTGTGTGCGGATGGTTGTTTGTTTCGATGTGCCCTGCGATTGGCTGGCTCGGAAAATGGCTGGATGGACTGAAACAACAAGTACACTTTCAGAATTCTTGTTTTTCCAAATAGTCAAGTAGATTAATTCACTTATTTATTTATTGTTTCGTGCAAATTGCTCGTGGCATAAAAAAAAGATCTTTAAAAAAATATGGGGTTTTTTTGCTCATTTTGGGGTTTTGTCGTGTTCCATCACTCATCTTCTGCTAAGGCTCGATTGGCAGAAAAGTCCTCTTACATTGTCCTACATAATGTCTTGGGGAATTCATTTTGGCGGCGATGATCACGATGCGTCCAGGTCCTGCGGTAACAGAGCAGTCCTGAACCATGATGACCCTTTCATCATATTGGTGTACTGTGCTTTTTCTCCCCCCCCACCAAAAACAGCATTGTGTGTTTCTTCTGTCTAAACAATAGTTTACCGGTGCTGTGGAACATCCAGGTGCTCTTTTTGCACATTTTCATTGTTTTGGGGGACAGCAGTGGCTTTCTACGAAGTGTCTTCCAATGACATCCAACTTTGTTTAATGTTTCATTTCGCTTGAACTCCTTTCGGTCGTGCATCTTTTGGGCACATTTAACCGATACAAATTATGATATAAGATTTCCACAACAAGAGAGTGCTACGGTTTTCCTTATATGTAGTCTACCTCGGTGTTTGATGGCACACCAGCTACCCCCCCCCCCCTCCCCCCACCCCCATTTTAAAAGCACTGGAGGAAGAAGAAAAGTTTGTCAACACCATAACATGAATGGTTGACTCTCAACATTTGCGCACAATGAAGCAGCCTTCTAAAGTTAGAACCTGCACTTTGTTATCTGAGCTGTTGTTGCTAATATACAACACAGCACAGGCGTGACCTCTGACATATGCATTCAAAAGACTACAAGGGCTCAATTTCATTTTTCTGACCTCCCCAGTCCCTGCAGAAGAATTTAATAGCATTTCTACATGCACCGTGTAGTCCACGTTTGTGCTGTTGCACGTTGGCGCACGTTGCCCACACTCACCCGGCACCAGAACTTTCGGCATGGCGACTCGCTTCGTGTGCGTCTCTCCGGGAGTGAATGAAGAGGGGCGGTCGTCCACTTGGACCACTGCGGCGCGCAATCCAAGTGCTGGTTGACGGCAATATGAGACTCCTGGGGGGGGGCGCGCGCACGTACCCGGAATCCGCTGAGCCCGAAAGAAATGTGCAGGCCGAGTCGAGACACGCGCATCGCCGCCAGCGCACGCACGTACGCACGCACGCAAGAGGGTCGCGCGCCTCTATTTTCAGTTGGCGTGGCCCACGCGCCCTCAGAGCTCGCGCGCGTTACAAAGACGCGCGTCAGGGGGGGGGGGGGGAATCATCATACGCTTTGAAGTTGGCAAAAGGCAGTCAAATGACCCCCGCCCCCCCCCCCCAAAAAAAAACACAGCAATTAGTTTGAACGCTTGAAAAGCAGGTACAGTATGCCCTTGTAATTCTTTTTTTTTTTTTTTTTTTTTTTTTTTTTTTACATGACTCAGACGTTATATTCATTAGCTGGTGTCATTTTCACCTCTTTTCCGCCAAAATAATCAAATAGTCTTAGTTGAACACATTTTAATCATATGCAACTGATGTACATCAATTCAGTAAATTCACATTTTTCTTCGGTGTATCGTTGATATGGTGACCAGAAAAAAATAAATAAGTAAAGGCTATTTGGATTACATACAAGGAGGAATGTTGCGCTTGTTGACATAATCCGATTCTTATTCTTAATTATTATTATAATAGTGTTGATCAGATGTAGCGTGGCGGCTGAGTGGTTAGAAATGGGTGGCAAACGCATACTTTGGAGTTTACGGTTTCCCTCAGAGGGCCAAATTATTATTATTAATATTAATATTACATATACACAACAAAATAATAGATAACTAGTTTTGAATAAAATAGCCAATAAAATAAAATACAGTAGCGTCGTCGGCCCAAGTGTTGATCAAAAATGAGGCGCAGGTTTTATTCCTAAAAAGCGCATTTAATATTTTGCACAGTTGGAACATGAACACTGTGCTTAAATATAGAACATACAAAACTGAACTTGCTGATTCAAATGTATTGCACATTGAGTTAAATAAAAATAACTCAAATGTTTGAAAACATTCTGACATGATTAAATACTTAAAAGCTAAATACAACTGAAATGTACTTACAAGTACTGCACTGTATTTAAAAAACGAGAGAGCTGAAACCGCTGGAACATTCAGTTTGAACCTTTAATATGGATTCTTTCAGGCACCACTAGAGGGAGCGCGCACCATACCTTTGAGAACCACTGAATACATAATTGTTGTCCATGCGACCCTCACGGTACGCTAATTATTGCATTTAAAATGGCATTCACTGAGTAAGTAAGGTCTGTTACATGGACCATTTCCTGGCTGCCCCCACATTTCAAAGCGAATTTACACCACCCTTTATTACATATGATCATTTTGAAATGAGCAAGAATCATGGAACTTGACAAACATGATTTACTTTCTCAGGCCACATAAAATAATGTGTTGGGGCGGTCGTGGTCCGCGGGCCTCGAGTTTGACACGTGTGGGTTCGAGAGCTTGGGTCCGGCCCAGGGTGGAGCCGGCCTACATCAGGTGGGGTGTCATAAACCCAAATGGGGATCAGTGGTATAGAAAAGGGGATGGATGGATTTACAGCATGCTTTTATTTTTAAGATTAAAATCAACTTCCTATGTTTGAGAGTTCAGACTGGACCACACTATCGGCAAAACGTGTTGTAGACCAACATTTGCATGCTGTTATCAAGACCAAAGACTCCCCCGTCAGAAGGAGTT
This sequence comes from Phyllopteryx taeniolatus, assembly GCF_024500385.1. Classification (NCBI taxonomy): domain Eukaryota; kingdom Metazoa; phylum Chordata; class Actinopteri; order Syngnathiformes; family Syngnathidae; genus Phyllopteryx; species Phyllopteryx taeniolatus. The sequence goes on from NC_084502.1 coordinate 7,066,293, forward strand.
TCAAATCCCACCTCCGGCAGAACTTCACTTGAGGTCACCGAGGTGGTTAAAAAGCTCCTCGATGGCAAGGCCCCGTGGGTGGATGAGATTCGGGAAGTCGAACCACAGATTCAGGAGGAGCAGTGTGGTTTTCGTCCTGGCCGTGGAACAGCGGACCGGCTCTTCACCCCCGGCAGGGTCCTCGAGGGTGATCGGGAGTCCGCCCAAACCAGTCTACATGTGTTTTGTGGACTTGGAGAAGGCGTTCGACCGTGTTTCTCGGGAGTACTGTGGGGGGTACTCCGGGTGTATGGGGTACTGAACCCCCTGATACGGGCTGTCTGGTCCCTGTACAACCGGAGTCAGAGTTTGGTCCACATCGCTGGCAGTAAGTCGGACTTGTTTCCGGTGAGGGTTGGACTCCACCAAGGCTGCCCTTTGTCACCAAATCTGTTCATAACTTTTATGGACAGAATTTCTAGACTCAGCCGAGGCGTAGAGGGGGTCCGCTTTGGTGGCCTCAATATTGCATCTCTGCTTTTTGCAGATGATGTGGTTCTGTTGGCTTCATCAAGCCGTGATCTCCAACTCTCACTGGAGCAGTGCCGGGTTCCAGTGGAGGAGTTCAAGTAACGTGGGCTCTTGTTCACGAGTGAGGGAAGAATGGAACGGCAGATCGACAGGCGGATTCGGTGCAGCGTCTGCAGTGATGCGGACTTTGTATCGGTCCGTTGTGGTAAAGAAGGAGCTCAACCGATAGCTTAAGCTCTCAATTTACCGGTCGATCTACGTTCCTATCCTCTCCTATGGCCACGAGCTGTGGGTCGTGTCCCAAAGAACAAGATCCCGGATACGAGCGGCCAAAATTTGTTTCCTCCGCAGGGTGTCCGGGCTCTCCCTTAGAGATAGGGTGAGAAGCTCGGTCATCCGGGAGGATCTCAGAGTAGAGCCGCTGCTCCTCCACATCGAGAGGAGCCAGACGAGGTGGCTCGGACAGCTGATTAGGACGCCTCCCGGGTGAGTTGTTCCGGGCACGTCCCACTGGGAGGAGACCCCGGGGACGACCCAGGACACGCTGGATAGACCGTGTCTCTCGGCTGGCCTGGGAACGCCTCGGGATCCCATCGGAAGAGCTGGAAGAAGTGACCGGGGAGAGGGAAGTTTGGGCTTCCCGGCTGAGGCTGCTGCCCCCGCGACCTAACCTCGGATAAGCGGAGGAAAATGAATGAATGAACAACCCAAGCAGGGCTGGGGAAAACTCCCAAGGGCTCGGATTGCCAGGTCATATCTAAAACTAAAACCAAAATTAAGTACCAAATGTTTTGATTTACACTTCCAACGAGAGCGGATGCTGTAAAGTTCAGAATCAGAACACAATCTCATTTTTGGGGTCGCTGGTGGACATTCTTAATTATACAAACTATAAGTTTGGGCCATTAAAAGTGAAAGCAATACATTCCTCAGTCCTAACTTTATTGATGAAGGCCCACTACAAAAAAATGACTCACCCAAAATGTGCCGCATGTTTGTCACTTTTTAAAGGTCTCGCAAGTGCAAAAAGTGAACCACTGAAAATAAAACAGCCACCCTCAAGTTTGATATTAAAAGCACGACGACTACTGTTTCAAGTCACATCCCGTGGGGCTCGAAACACCCGATATTGGGGATTTATGTAACACGCCTCTGTTGCTCCATCCATCATAAGACAGTGCAGCGTGAAGTTAGTCAGCAACTTCTATTTTTAGGGAACGTGAGATGAAATGTCAAAGTTCAGTTTACGGTTGAACAAGTTAAAGAGATCAAGTTACAAAAAATTTAAAAAATTAAAAAAAAAAGCCAGTTGGTTCAAACCTCAGAAATACGCTTCCGAGGGTTACACCAAAAAAAAAAAAAAAAAAAAAAAAAAAAAATCAAAATAAAAGAGCATTAGCAAATACAGTATTTAACTGTAACTGTTTAACCGGAGTGAATTCAGTATGATACAACTATCTTGACACTTGAGATGGCTCCAGCATTTCCAGTCTTGGCTGTTGGGCCGCTCCATAAAAATTCTCATCCAACAACAACAAATCGTGGTTATCGAATATCTGATCTTAGTGGGTTCTCATGATACTGACGCCTGAAGGCGTGAAGGGGTTGGCAGCAGATCTAACCGGTTGCCAATGTGGACACAGAGCTGCTGGACATGAGGTTTACATGGCAACATGGAGCTGGAGGTGTCCAAGTTGCCCCCTATCACGTTACCTCACCCCCCCCCCCCCTCGAATAGCCAACAGCTGCTGGCCATACAGTGCCCAACCCCCCTCCTTGCCCCCCCGCCCCCACTTGTAGTATGTATTAGTTGTGTACACACCAAATGTTAATTTACTTTATTCACACCACATGTAACCAGAAGACACAATTTCTTTGAACACTGCGCTGCAGTCCGTGTTGGCATCACCAGTGGGTGGTCGTTGTCCTTCCTTTGGCCGATGCTATTGCTAGCTTGCTTCACAGTAAAGTACAGACAGACAGAGCTGTAAACAAGTAAACATACTTACGACCGGATACGCCATCTTCCTTGCTCACCATTCTCCAGGCCTGCTCTTTTTTCAGACGGTCCCGGTAGCAGGAGTTATCAACAAGTTCTGCGTGTCCACAAACAGCGACGAGAATTTTATCCTCCATTGTTCTGCTCAACAACTCAAGACATTGTGTCATGTGTGTCAGGTACGATATTCTCGACACAGATTGGCTGTCGTGATGCAGCCTCATGCGAATTTGTGGCTCGAGTTGAAATTTTTCAACTCCTGTGAATCGGCAAAGAAAGAAATGCGTTTGTTTGACTCGGGTCGAGTCGCCCGGCACAAATTTGCACATTTGCATTGACTTTATATGCAAGCATGTCGTGTGAACAGTTCAATTTGCGTCCAGTGTGAAGGCAGACGAGGAGGATTAATTTTGATGGTAAACTAAATAACTAAATAAATAAAGGAGGGGGGAGGAAATTTGACAACAATCTGCAAAAGTAACGTCATCAAATTAAAGGGGAAGAAAAGTCAGCGAACGTAATAATATGGGTGGGATCGCAGCCCGCCTTTCGGCTGTTTAAATGCCTTTGGGAGTTCTAATTACTCTTAATTGGGCTGTTTTTTTCCTCCCAAACAGATCGCGTAGCCCAGCAGTCAGGTCCGATCATCTTTACCACAAGCAGGACGAACGGGTAGGACCCTTTATGAACTATTTACAAATGCTGTACTTGAACACTCAAGTCTTCAATTGTGGGTATTTTAAGGGATTCAGTTATTTGATTGTTGTATTCCCAGTGAGTTGTTGTTGTTTTTTTTTTTTTTTAGGGCAGGACACAGGTCTCCTCCATTGACATTGTGTTGAACAGTACTTGAGCTTTTCAACATGGGATAGGATTTTATTTGATCTGACCTTGTTACTGGAACCTGATTGTAGACCAATGTATTGTACTGTGTAGTATCATGCACAATTGGAAGTTGCCCTGTAGTTGTATGAGAAGCATGGTCCTAAGTCTTCTCCGTTTTTAGTAAATTGGCACTACACGAACAAAATTGTGTTGAACTGAACTCAAACTTACATCGGGTCTAATGATTACCAGAATACAGTGAATGTAAATATTCACAAAGTATGCCCCTATATGTTTTGGCTCCTTTTAAAAAAATGTTTTTTCTTATCAGATTGGGTGTGATGGAAATCAAAGTGTCTGTGGATAGTCTGCCACGTTTGGTTTGTGGAGTTACAGATGAGACAACATGCCAAGAGGTGGTCACCGTGTTGGCTCAAGCCCTGGGTACGTGCCGAAATGGTGGGGGGGATTCATTGATTTTTATAACCTCACATATCTGACAACAAAACCCTGTCATAATTTTCATTTAGGCCAGCCTGGGCGCTACATGTTACGCGAGACCTTCAAAGACTTTGAAAGGTGCATGGCACCGGATGAGCGCCCCCTGGAGATGCTCAGAAAGTATGGGGAACACGCCAAGGAGGTCCAGCTCACATTGCTCCACAGCGGGCCTTTAGTTTGCGACGAAATGAGCCGGGCCAAAGTGGGTCGACACCAGCCTTGTCCGCCACTGCGAAGGAAAGAAGCCAGCACTAGAGTGTGGCGTCGTAGCGGGTCGCTGAATTTGCATCGCCAGAGCTTTCCGCTGTCCTGCTTGAGGCGGGACACGGATCAGAACCACGAGCACTTGAAAAGACCCAAAAGAAAGTCCCTGACCTTCATGGAAGAGGCCTGGGAATGGCTGGAGAACCTGGGAAAAACGCAGGTATATAGTACCGCATGTGATAAAGATAGCACCAAGAAGACTGGAAAAAATAAACATTTTCTGAGTGTCACACTTTCTTCTGTGAGAAAGAGTCCACGTGATCAGAGCCAAGTTCGAGGTCACAGAAACTCAAAGTTGGACTTGGATCAAACATCTTGCTGCATGGGAACTCAGCAGAAGGTTAAAGAAAAAAACTCCAAGAAAACACAGGGAGAAAAACTCAACAGGATCTCCGATTCAAACAGTGAAGCAGAGAAGAATCTTTTAAGAGAAACTATCATATGCCAGCTAAGTTACCTTCAAAAGCTCCAGGTCCAGATAGAGGGTGTAGACAAGGAGATGTTAGAGCTGGAGGAAAGCGAGCGGACCAGAGAAGAGCGGAAGCTGATTGAAGACGAGATGGAGCAGATGTGGTTCTGGGAGAATGAATTAGAGGCAGAAGAAGTGTTTGAGAGAGATTTGGAGGATCAGTTCCATGAAATGAAAGCTAAGATTGTGGACTGCAAGGCCAAACTGGAGGAATACAAGACCAACATGCAACAACTGGACTTGCGTGGCACTCAAAATGTTGACGCCAAAGAGCGCCGACACGCTGCTGACGACAATCCGACAAGGGGCTCAAATTGGCAGCTATTTGAGACAGAACTGGATGTAAATAGTGACAGGAAGTGGCCGCCCAGAAGAAATTTCAACACCACTTCTGCTTTATTTCCTCTGAGTCAGATAAAGGAGCGCCGGCCCACTGGGCCAACTGAGCTCAGGGAGTGGTGGGCACGCTGGTCTGCAGTCCAAAACTCCAAATCAAGCATAAAGAAGACTGAGATCCACCGCTCTGAACTCACAATTTATTTGGGTGGTACCAAAGATTAATAAAGGGGGAAAAGTCAAAGCCGATGGGTGCGTCCTTATGCTCTTGTTTTTACATCTCATGTTATCGGATGACAAAATGTGGAAATACATGATCCTCATCAGACGGCAACAATGTATCCTAATGTTGTAAAACAAACATTGTTTGCATAGATTCAGATGTGTAAAGTCTTACACGATATGAGTTTTTGTAATTACCGCCTCCACGTTCTAATTACTGTAATAGTGACTCCTAATCTTGTGTCCATACTCACCCTATTGAGTATTCTGTACACAATCAAGACCAAAATTTATATTTGTTGTATTAAATATGTGGACATAAGGAACATTTAAATTTTTTGCCCTTAATGTTGAGTCTTGTGAGTGCCTGTCCACCCATCAAGCAGAAAATTAAATCTGTCCATTTCTGAAAATGTCAGTGAGAGTCTGTCCCACTGTGGCAAAACTGGGACTAGTTAACATAACCACCCCATGTTTCTCAGCCAACGTCAAAAGATAAGCAGAGCTGCAGCACCACGGATTAGTTTTAGCTAACACCATTACCAGCATAAGGTTCTGATAATAAGTGGCTAAGTTGTCAACGTGGGTATGGATGTATTTCTGTTTGGCGATATTGAACAGTTTTTGACATTGATAAGTGCATTCAGAAGTTCAGTGAAGGTGTAATTAAGCTCACCTGTAAAGGTTAGTGCATTTTAGGTTCATCCTGAAATGTCCCCCGAAAGCCGACTATCCATAACTTTTTGTAAGGAAGTAGCGCAAGATGTGCAATACCAAATCCATTAGGAGAATTGGAGGTTGCAGCTATTTTATGGAATCTATACGAAAGAAGCTAGAGGTTCAGCCCAAATAAGTGTTAAATTAACCCCACACCCCACTATTATGAATTTGAAAGAGACTTTCCTTAATTTTATAGAACTCATATGAGTGTGTGACAAAAAGCCATTTTCAGGCCTGGCACAGACATATGCTGAAATTACATGAATGCAACGATACAAAAAACAAAAAAACACCGCACTAGATTTTCATAAAACTTTAATTTGTTTATTCATTCAAGACCATTAACAAACGTACACAGGAACCTCTGTACGCGGTTCAACTGAAACCCAGTGATCTCTGCAGACTGATTGATCCTGATTGTTTTTTTCCTCTTTTTTTTTAAATTTTTATTATTATTATTTTTTTTTTTTAAACTTAGTTTCTAATACCTTACTTTTCCCCCATAAATTTGTTCTCTTATATATGAAGTCTGACTTTAACTAAGGGAAAAAAAGCACACATTACATACAGTATTGTTCAACCCACAGGTTAGGGATGCATATCATTATCTCTACTAAACAAGAAAGCCATCCAGATAGTTCTTTATATTGGTGGCTGGCTGGGAACCAGACAAACCTTTAAGCCCCACCACCCCCCTTCATTTTGCTTGTATTTTTATTATTTTTATTTTTTTTTAGGCACCTTGTTTTTCATAATAGACTTGAGTTTCAATGGAAAAAGCAATTACGTGTGCAAAAAAATAAAAGAAAAGAAAAATGAAAGAATTGCAGATATAAGATGCCACAAGGAATTCTGCACCTGGGAGACATTGCTTTAGTGGAGCTTGTGAATACCAAAAAAAGTATCTAAAGGCTCCAGATTGGTAAAAGTAAATCCCATTAGACTCACACACATACACACACACACACACACACACACTCCATGCTTTCAAAAAGCTCTCAAGTCAAGCATTTAAAAACTGCTCAAAAAAACGAGCAGAGGAAAATCCTCGGTTGAAGCTCGCACATGAGAAATATGATCCTCCTTATGGAGGGAACTTTGCTTTATGCATTTTGTAGGAAAGCATACAGTAGCAGAAATCTTACAATGAAACAATTTCAAGTGTCTGTGGGTAAAGAAGCAAACAATATAGGGAAACAATATATAGAAAAGACACTCAAAGACATGCAGTCACGCATGCCCACGCACTCATTCATTCCAACTGAACAAGTGGACACATTTTACAGGTGCAGAATTCCAGACAATGCTAATTCCAAAACTATTGGGAGCACAGACGGCCACACAGTCTGATTTAGAGGGACAAGGCCCTGTCCTGACTCACAGCTAGGATACATCACACATGCACACGCTCAGAGATCTTATGTGCACTCATCAAGATATAGTGGGAGGCGGGGTGGGGGAAACTTACCCCACATTTATCCATGGCTCCATGAATTATGTGGGCCAATTGCTGCATTGTGCGCGTGTGATTTGGGTTTTAACTGTATCATGACATATCGGGTTCACTTGTCCCCCCCGCCCAAAACTGACCCCCTGCCTGCTCCTACCAGCACCAAACAGTATTACTCAGTCAATGACACCAGGCTGGCGAGTCTTGCGCTCCACAGTGAAGCCCTGTATGGAAGAGAATAGATTTGCTTTTTTAAGATCACACACAAGTTGTATGCTCGATGAAAGAGATATTCTGTCATACCATGAAAATCAATTGTTGAAAATGATTTGGATTGGATTATTTGTGTGCAGATTTAAATGAATCTTAACCATGTACAAACATTTTGATGGGGTTTTTGTCTCAATACTCTTCAGTGAAATTTTGACAAATCCATCAAGGCACTGAATCAAATTTTTTGAAATTTAATTTAGAGAGTGAGGGAAACAAAAAACAAACAAACAAAAAAGATCCAAAAATGTATTCTGGGTTAAAGGTGGCAAAACTTAACTTTATTAAAAATCAGGAGCAGGTTTGAAGCTATTTTTTTCAAAACAAAATTGGAGGGACTAAATTACCAATGACAGAAGTTGTTGATATTAGATCAAAATAGTGACAACACTGGGTTTACGTAATCGCCTAAAAACCTGAGTCACAGGCTTTTACAAGAGGCATTAAGTGCAAATTCATTTTTATAATACTATCCTGTTTATCATTTTAAAATGATCTATTTACAAATATTTTTTTCTGAATTAAAATATAGATTGCGATTGGATGGAGCCCAGTTTAGGGTGTGCCCCTTCTCTCGCCCAGAGTTAGCTGAGATGCGAGCCTAGTGAGGATAAGCGGTACGGAAAACGCATGGCTGGATAATGTCGGCAGACAGATTGTTCTTCCCCCCCCCCCCCCTCATCCCCAATTTTTTTCTAGTTTAAATGTTGAGCCACTCTTCCTCAGCAACGCATACATATGCAATTGCTCTTTACACTGACTCAACCATAAACTTCATCTTTACAGATTATATCTGCCAGGATAAAGATGTCTGCAAAGACACGTATTGGCATTCGAATGCGTTAGTTTCACCACTTGTTTCCCTTATTTATAGAGGAGAGACATTCATTTGTTCAGGTAAACAATGGATCTGGCAATCAAAGCATAGTTTACTACAGTGTTGGTGACTTTTCAGATTAAAATACCTTTGAATTGTCCGGACCACGCGGCTGTCTAACAATGACAAGACGTGGGGCACTGGCGTCGTCCAGAGTGATGCTCTTCAGTCTGTTGACCAGACGGTCGGGACGTGGAGTCACCACTGGTTTTGGCCCCTCGCTGCAATGTCAGGGTCAAAACATATCATTAAAGTTTGGTTTTATTCCTCTACGTACAGTGTGACGCTTTACAAATTACGACCGAGACAATTGAATTCATGAAAGCCAGAGCGGTCCTACCTGACACGGCGCACGTTGCAGGCACTACATTTTCCTGTCCGTTGATTGAAGACTACTGAGAACTCCACTTCGTCCCCAGTCTGGAGTTCCAAGCCATCCTCCACTTCTTTGACGTGAAAGAAAAGCTTCTTGCTCTCACCAACTTCGTATGTGATGAAACCAAACTAGGAAAAACACAACCACTTGAGACTAGTTTACATCTGGCAAGAATCCTGTCATATTGATGCACGGAGTTGGTACGTGACAACAACCTGGTCTTTGACACACTCCACCATGGCACGACGCTGGGGCACCACATTACAGGCCATCTTCTGTCCAGTCTGGGATATTGTGCAAGCCTGGAACTTTACCTGTTCTCCTTTTTGCAGACAGATGACCTTGTTAGCCATACCCATGATTCCAAAGGGATAAGTCTGGCCTTCACCTCCACCTGAAACAACAAAGCGTACGTAGATGAAAAATGACGACGACAAAAAAAAAAAAAAAAAAAAAAGGGACAACTGTCTAAATGGAATTAAAAGATCAGACCCACCTTCCTCGATGACCTCAATAAGCCCTTGATATTCTGTCTGAGAGGGGTCCACACTGCGTATTGGACGGATGACTTTCCCCACCATCACTGTGGTGCCAACATCATCTCCAATGCCATTCACTGAAAAAAATGGATCGCATCTTGTTCATTGCATACAAGGACAATGACTGCTCCCAAAAAAATAAATAATCCAAACTCATACCAGCAGCCACTTTGGTGACCTTTTCAGCACTGACTTTATTTCCTTTTCCCTTGGAGAGAGTATACTCCACAGTGTCACCCAACTCCAAACTATCCAAGTCCCCGCACATTTCACTGAAGTTGAAAATGAACAGGACTCACTCCAACAAATACTTTTGTCACTGGTACTTGTGCAAAAACGTCTTCAACAGCCATGTTAAGAATTCAATTTAAAAATTCACCTATAGTGAAAGAAGATCTCCTGGTCGTGATTCGCAGTCTCAATGAAGCCGAAGTTATCTTTCAGTGTGGCGATGAAGCCTTGCAGTCTCTTGCCACCACTTGCATTACGGCTCAGGACCCGAATGGAAACTGCACTCTGCTGGCCGCTTCTTTTCACTTCGTTGATCGAGAACTCCACCTAGAGGTTAAACGTGGCCATGTTATCACAAGTGGCTACACAAAGGTTTCCTACTGCCAAACATGTGGATGGCTGGCAGAAATATATGAATGCTTCAAATATTTGGTGGAAAATGTTTAATATTAGCATGATTTCCTGTCTTTACAATCCATGTGCACAAAAAAAAATGCAATCACATACATGGGGGTTAAAAGCAGTTAGTTGTGCACATATGCCATAATAGTTTAATTTGAATCCCATTCAAAATAAAATGTTTGTCTGATTATTCATGTTTTATTTAAGAATGGTACACATCTTACAAATTCTGCCAGGGGAACTAAACTGATGAGCACATCTGTATTTAAGAGTGACAACATCTTCAAATATTTCTGCAAATGTAGTGTATCAAGAAAGAACGCAATAAGTGTTCAGACGCAAGATTTTTGGTAGTTTCCTTCACATGCCCTGTTCAAATGCCCTTTTGTCAGTTATTGTATTTTTTAAATGTAATCTTTTTATTTTGCATTTTAAGAAATGTTTTATCAATCAAAAAACAAATAACATTTTTTAGCATACGATAGAAAGTTACCGTTTTTTAGTCAGTTGTTGACATGTTAATACGGATACAACTATGACAAAATATGCGCAACTAAAAGGACGGCAAGTAGCAGCTTATTTAAAACATGGTCCAAATGGGACCACAACAGGAATGCGCAGCCTACCAATAAAAAAAAAACATTTGTTGCATGTTTGTTCTAATTCCAGTTTTAAATTAGGCTGTTCAAAAGTTTAAATTGTAAATATTCTGGAGTTTCTCTAAATGGTCATGATTCTAGAAAAATGACTGAACTGGCAACGTAGCAATAGATTTTTTTATTTTTTTTTTAACGCAGCAAGTAACCTCTGGGTTACACCCCTTCAGCAAATACCTCAATTTATTAGATCAGATAATACCTTGTCTCCAACTTGTGGGCGATATGCTCCCTCCAGGTCTTTTGTATGGTACGCCACAATAAGTTTCACTCCGCAGTCTTCATATGCGATCACACCATCCTCGGGTTCCTACAGTGCGAGACCAAATTATTATTTTTTTTTACTGTACATCAACTTGATATTTATGACAATGGTGTGGATAAATATATGAGCGCTTGTAACAAAATGGAAATTTACATTTGTTCTAAAAAAAAAAAATTAGCAATGAGCCACATCAAAACACACAAGTTAGGTGGATCATATGATTCAAGAGCTTGTGAAAAATAGTGCGTGCAGCATGTCAGCTAAATTCATAATGCACTTAGTCAAGTATCCAAGTATGGTCAAGCATGGGCGATGACATATAAATCTGTTATAGCAAAGCTCTCTTGTAACCTTAACCACTCCTTTCCCTGTCAAAAGAGTTTGATATTTTAAAAGGTTTCCACTATGTTTTCAGGCTGGGCGATTATTGCTTGATCAAGATTTGTCAGGACAATCTTTTTTAGCGGCTTCCAAACCTCGAGGCATATCGCACCAGATATGCACTGCTGACTCCAACGACATGGGTACGAATGGAGAAGAGCTAGTTAACAAAAGCAGACTGTGTTGCCAAGTTATTTTGTCACTATATTTAATGACTTTTCCAACCAGAATGGCGAAAGAGAAAGGCCGAGCAATGGCTTCTTTGCATGAGACATTAGCAGCCCTCCAAAACCGGCAGAGTTTAGTGGGGCTCTAAAAGAGGCAAAATGTTCTGCAATTTTTTATTCTCATTTTATTGTGACAAGCACGTCACAGACATGTTAATACGCCTAAAAGCTGCTTTAAATTGTGAAAATAAAATGCAGACTGTCTTCTTTAACATCACTGACCACTTAACTATTTAATGGCCAAATATTGTTAAAATACAAACCTGGATATTGCCCAATTGGTCATACGAAGTTATTTTTACCATCAATAATTCTGCAGACATACGTCTGACTAAAATGCTCTTCTCCAGAGCTCTATGAGTTAATTGGTGACCAAATGCATGCCATCAGCTGCAAAAGTCGTAAAGGAAGTGACCTTTGGCCTGTAATGACGAACCTTGTCAACCATTTTACCCTTAAAAAGACAAGAGTAACAGGCACCTATTAGACAGAAATTTGCTAACCTAAAAAAATAGTCATCTTGAGATTTTGTGATAAAATTGATTCTTTGCTCCATGCACGGGCCTCAGTCCTACCTTGTCTTTTTTCTAACCACAAGAAGAGGAGAGAGGAAGTAGTCATTGAAAAAGAAAGCAAAAAGAAAATGAACTAGCCATTTTTAGTGCAACATGGCTAAATTCTCTGCCAAGATCTGTTCAAATGAATGACACGATACCTTCTCCTTGCCCTTGCTGGGACTGGCATTTTTAGCCATGGCTGATACAACTTCCTTCTGCACCACTCCCATAAAACGCTGCTCAGACTGGGTATGAAAGGACACTGTGCCTTTAGCCAGCTTCTTGATGCGTACTGCATGATTCCTCTGAGCAGACAGCATATCCTTGCAAGGACAAGATCATGGGATTGAGTTTCTTTTATTAAGTCATTACAAATCACATGTAAACTCCAAAGAGAGCTTAACAGGAAAAAAAATGTTACATACAGGCACAACAGTAAACTCCACTTCATCAGAGATGTGCAGCTGGCTCTCTTCCAGGACTTCACTAAAGTGGAAGAACATCCGCGCATCACGATCCACACACTTAATAAAGCCGAAGCCGTCACGTATAGCAGCAATCACCCCCTGAAATAAGAATCGACGTTAGTCTGGAGGCCGGTCTCTTCCACATGAACCCACTAATTTGCCATCACTTAAAGAGTGCATTCAAATTAACTCACTGATCATTTTCAAAGAAACATCCCATTTTCCCTCCTACTGTCTTGCTCACCATTTCACGAGTCTCTTTCGTGATATCGAAGGAGTCTGGGAGGATGTCGATGTTGGTAGCCCTCTCCAGCTTGTCTCTGCGGTCAGTGGAAATGTTGAAGTGTACATGGTCTCCCTCCAAAAGAGTCACCTTTGACTTTGTGTCCTTTTCACCAAACGGCATTTCTTTGTCTGTGAATCCAATCCGAGTACTTATACGGCCTGGGAGAGGGTCATTCTGTGCCAGCAGAAGGAAGAGCAACCAATAAAATGTGGGTTCTGCTCAAGTACTTTTCAAAAAAATTACAATTCGATAACCACTTTGACCGGTGATCAACTTGCCTGGTTTTTGGTGGGAACCTTCGGGATGACCTTGACGACTGTTCCTTCAAACTGTTCAATGCTTATATCCTCAAAGATGACAGTTCCTTGGGGGAGAAGTCTCACTTCTGTAGCAACCTCTTTACCCTATGACCCCAAGAACAAATGATTCAAGAGGTCAGGATAGATTATTGTAGAATCGTGTGTTTATAGTCAAGTAAAAAGCTGGAAGATACCTACATTTCTGTCTTTGATTGTGAACTCAACATCATCTCCCGCCTGCAGGGCCTCAAGATCACCCTTAAACTCACTGTAGTGAAAAAAGATCTCCTTCACCACATCAGCCCTTTCGATGAATCCAAAGGCCTCCTAAAATCACAATGGATGGTTAAGACACTGACAGATTTGTCTAAAATCGATATCATTGCAAAAGAAAAAACACGTATTTCACCAATATTCTTTCGGATTGTTACTTGTACAAGTTGTCCCATAATTTTCCATACATGATCAAAATAAAAAATTATGAAAACCATTTTTAGATAAATATGCTCAACATCACTACCACTGTTTTAAAAAGTGCACTGCTTAAGAACACTCTCTGAGACGATTTGTGTTTTTCATCTTTTCCTGATACACAAGGGCCATCAAATGTCTCCCAAGATGAAAATCAAGTGGTGTGAGATCTGGGGATTTGGAAGGGCACTTCACAGGACCACACCGACCGAATCCAAGCATCTGCAAACTGCTACTCTAACCACTGACATGCATAGCAGAATAAGATAGAGCTTCATCTTAAAGAAAGTAAAATGAGAAGTCACAATCCTCATTTAGCAGGGATGCAAAAGTCTCTTCTTGCAACATATTAAGATACTTTGGGCATTTAAAATTTACAGTGGGTACAGAAGTATTCAGACCCCCTTAGATTTTTTTACTCTTTGTTACATTGCAGCCATTTGCTAAAATAATTTAAGTTCATTCCCCCTGCCCCCCTCAATGTACACACAGCACTCCGTAGTGACAGAAAAAAAAACTCAATTGTTGAAATTTTTGCAGATTTATTAAAAAAGAAAAACTAAAATATCACACAGCCATAAGTAGTCAGACACTTTACTGTGAGACTCATACATTTAACTCGGGTGCATAGCATTTGTTGTGATCATCCTTGAGATGGTTCTACACCTTCGTTGGAGTCCAGCTGTGTTTTACTATACTGATTGGACTTGATTAGGAAAGCCACAAACCTGTCTATACAAGACTTTACAGCTCACAGTGCATGTCAGAGCAAATGAGAATCATGAGGTCAAAGGAACTGCCTGAAGAGCTCAGACAGAATTCCGGCAAGGCACAGATCTGGCCATGGTTACAAAACAATTTCCGCTGCACTTAAGGTTCCTAAGAGCACAGTGGCCTCCATAATCCTGAAAAGGAATACGTTCGGGACGACCAGAAACCTTCCTAGAGCTGGCCGTCCGGCAAAACTAAGCAATCGGGGAAGAAGAGCCCTGGTAAGAGAGGTAAAGAAGAACCCAAAGATCACTGTGGCTGAGCCCCAGAGAGGCAGTCGGGAGATTGGAGAACGTTCTAGAAAGTCAACCATCACTGCGGCCCTCCACCAGTCGGGGGTTTATGGCAGAGTGGCCCGACGGAGGCCTCTCCTCAGTGCACGACATATGAAAGCCTATATATGGAGTTTGCTTAAAAAATAAAATAAAATACACCTTAAATACTCCAAGCTGGTGAGAAATAAGATTCTGTGGTCGGATGAGACCAAGATAGAACTTTTTGGCCTTAATTGTAAGTGGTATGTCTGGAGAAAACCAGGCACTTTCTGTCAATATGGGGGTGCCGTGTTTACATTGAGGAAAAAAAATTATTGATTCTAGCAAATGGCTGCAATATATCAAAGTGAAAAATGTAAGGGAGTCTCAATACTTTCTGTACCCATTGTAATTCCGTTGCCCTATACCCCAGCCCACACTATCACTTTACCAGCAATTTGTATCTTCAGACTCATCCAGTAAGGATTAACATTATTCCAATAATGTACGCTTGTCTCATTAAGCTGGTTCCATGTTTTCTGTTAAATAAAATAGCAACCATGGAACCGCTTCCTAAGACGGTCCTTTCAATGTGTCACTCTTTATTCAAATGCCTGTTTTAGGGCATCTGAAATATAAAAAATAAAATGTTCCAAACAATATGCACAGAAATTGGTGTAATACACAATAACTTAATAGGCAACTGGATAAAACCACACAGTGGAGATGCTATACCTAGAGGGAAAGTTGGTAAATTACAGTTTCAACAACACTTCAACCAAAAAAAATGTCAAGATCAGTAAAACAAAGGATAGACAGGCACACAAACAATCTCCGTAGCGGCGAAAAGCAAAAAAGTCTTTCAAACCAACAGTGGAGACCCATTTTAGGCATTTTAGGTTTGGTCCAGTTTTTATTATGTTGGGGATTGGACTAAAATGCTAAAAGCTATTTTATTCATCAACCAGACAGACTTTCGTTCCAAATGCCTTCTTGATTAATGATTGTTATTTGTGAATCAATCTCATGGTGTTGAATACCATTAATGTACAACCCCAATTCCAATGAAGTTGGGATGTTGTGTTAAACAAATAAAAACAGAATACAATGAGTTGCAAATTATGTTCAACCTATATTTAATTGAATACACTAGAAAGACAAGATATGTAATGTTCAAACTGATAAACTATTGTTTTTAGCAAATAATCATCAAGTTAGAATTTTATGGCTGCAACACGTTCCAAAAAAGCTGGGACAGGTGGCAAAAAAGACTGCGAAAGTTGAGGAATGCTCATCAAACACCTGTTTGGAACATGAAATATCTTGTCCTTGTAGTGTTTTCAATTAAATATAGGTTGAACATGATTTGCAAATCATTGTATTCCGTTTCCATTTATGTTTAACACAACATCCCAACTTTATTGGAATTGGGGTTGTATAAATTGACAAAACTATTTATTTTAATACGTTTTGAAAGCGCGAGGAATCAAATTTATACATTTAGGAAACCCTCATGTAGTGTATCCAGTTGAGAGAATAACTGCTGGGAAATAAATGTATGCGAGAATTTAAAGAGCGTATTATAAAACAACCAGCGTTCAGGCTGAAACAACCTTGGTTTATTACACAACTATTCAAGTCCAGCATTTAGTTTTTGAGTCAGCGCTTCCAGAGATTGCTTGTGCTGCTTTCTTTCATGAGACAGGTCAAGCAATGTTATCAATGACTATCACCTTTGTAGCGCACACCACACCCTGGCACCTCATTTGCTTTTTTGTCACAAGTTGAATATTACGAGCGCTCACTGCACCAGTACTGAAAAAGAGGATGTGGATACAGTTAATAAAATCTTATCGGATGAAGAAAACACTCATGACAAAGAGGAAGGAAGCTAGAGCTCACTGCTTGTTGGTCTCCATATAAAAGCTGACTTTGTCACCAGTGTCCAGGCGGGTATTGCCCTCTACGTCATCGCTAGTGTAGGTAAGGTAGAACACTTCCTGTTGAAACGAGACCACTGTCAAGCTTTGATTACAGAGATGGAACGTGGACTGCTTAATCACATGTACAAAATCTTCTTAAACATTGAGACAAAACTTAACATGCTCGCTTCTCCATGGCATGGAAGGAAGACCGACATAAATCACTAGGCGCGCCATTAGTTATAATGTATAGCAAGTACAAAGACTGAATAAGAACTATCTCAAACATTGTGCCTTTACTTATGCAGTATACACGAGTACAAAGAGGTTTATCGTTTTGTCTACTTCAGCTCCAAATGTGCAAAACAGTAAAAAGACCTCTCTAAATTATGCATTTCAGTTACACACCACAATAACAGTGAAGAAAGCCAAACCTCCACCATGGTCAAACTATTATTACAAGTGAGCAAATGATTGTGTAGCACAACCTTTGTTGTATCTGTTAGACAGCAGGCTACTTCAAATCACTATAGTGGCTCATATAGCAAAATGCGCAAATAAATGGATAATTGATCCGCACCAAAATAAAACCTTCCTTGGCCCAAGCATCACTCCTCTACACGCTCAGTTCTTCTGCTGAATTGCAATCAACCACCATATATTACAACTTTGCATGATTTACGATGGTGGGGGGAATAAGCATACCATTAAATATGTACCTAATTAGCACACAGTGTCAGTTATGTCTTGGCATTATCATCCTTGTAAAAGCAGAGTTTCTGATATAACTGATTGGATTCATTATATTATGCAGGTGTCACTAATTTTGTGGCAGAGTGAGACTCTGATATCACAATGGAAATCAAGTAAAGCATGAAAACTATGCCTTTTGTACATTACAAGTAGGCTGGTAATGAAGAAAAAACATTACACTTTACCCCATTTCTTTCATAACATACACTTCCAGTGGGCGCCTGGCTGGGAGCAGACTTCCCATCTAAATTTACAGGAATTGAGGAGACAACCTACAGAAAACAAAGATGTTAGTTAACAAACATCTTTGCCAATCTTAGTAATTCAACTGTAAAATTTAGGTGAAAACATGGACAGGCACAAGCACACAATTGGTTGTTCCTATCACAAATCATGAACACAACAAGCGCACACCATTAGTGACACACTGGCACAGTGGTCAACTAATCAAGCAGCAGGAGAGCAGTTGGGCGATTTAAATGCCTTGCTCAAGGGTACATCAGCTGTCATTGTGGGGTGTTACAGGAGGAGGTGCGGGCTGCTCTTCAACTCTTCCATCCCATATTTCTATGCTGGTAAGATGAGTCAAACATGACGCCCTTCAGTCACAGGAAACAATCTAAACGACTCCTCCCTCCTCCAAATATTTCTAACTTGATTTGAGATTGCAATCAATCAATCTCATCCAAAAAATATCCCATAATTGAATAACTCTCCATGTGTCTGCATGTACTTGACCAAGCTTTTGAGTACAGTGCTGTAAGAGGTCCTCTTGAATGTTGGCAACATGACAAGTTTGTTTGGATTCTTATTCAATCACACTGAATGCGTTGCAAATTGGGCCAAACCATACAAGTGATTTGCACCAAGTTTGAAAGACTCCCAAATTGAGACATACTAGTTGCTGAGAGCCTTCACCCACAACTACAGACCACTTGAGCAGGACTATTCAATGTTCCATAAAAATCCCTTACCTCGAGGAAAAAAAAAAATTAAGGACAACATACTAACATGTGACATTATGCTGAATTGATATAAATGAAACAAAGTATACACAGCTGCATAAAAATTCCTGCCTTTAAAATTTTGATTGACAGAGAGGTACTAATTTAACTGACTTAGAGGTGTTTCAAATATTTTGCCATGTAGGTGAATGAGGTCACCAAAATATCGCTAACTATTGATTAGCATCCAAGTACTTAGAATTATCTTTGTAACAGCAGAATTTTTATACAGCTTTTTTATTGTGGCTCTCATTCAATGTGCATGTTATCTCTTTGTGTGTTTTGTCTTTTCATACAGAACTGGCTGGGGCTCATCTCACTCATACCTTCAAAACATTTGGAAATTAAATAGCATACATTGTAAGTTGACAGACAAGGACAGAACCAAATTATAAAACGGTGTTCCTTAACTGGATGAATATAACCATGCAGCACAGTAAAGGGATAGGCGTGCACGTCTGGCCCCACCTGGCCTGAAATGCGCTCCTCTGGCAGCACCTCTGGCTTAATCTTTAGCAGCTTCACTGCTATGGGCTTGCCAGTGCGCCTGTCAGAGGACACCTCAAATTCAACATCATCTGCATGGAAAAGAGCAGAGAAAAACAATGTAGTGTAGGCAGAAAGAAGCACAGAAGATTCTCTGGGTCCAATGTCCCTCACCTCCTATTTTGAGGTCCTGCAGGTTACCATTGTATTGAGAACAGTGGAAAAAAAGACGTGCCTGACGTTCAGAGCACTGGATGAAACCATACGAAGTCAGAAGCTTCTCTATCACACCCATCTCTCTAATGCCAGGACCAGTTCCATTAGCATATGCAGTGTGCCCATTGTTATGGAGCATGCCTGGGTCAAAACTCATCTAGGGAAGAGGAAAGAATTAAGAGTTAACACTTTGCAGACAATAATAAACCAAAAACATGGGACAACTATAAAGTTGTTTCCTGCCAACCTTGAAGGAAAAAAAAATAAAAAGCATTTACAAAAACATGCTTACAGCAGTTAAGAGGTGGGAAGTGAAGAGAGGGAAAAAAAAGTCTAAGAACCTTCTGATGGGGCTGTCTGGATAACAAAAAATTCCACTGAAAACTGAACTATACAAGGGGAAGGAGAAATTGTTGCACCATAGTTTAAGTGGTATGCACTAAAGACTACCTTCTAATTTGTTGTGTTAAGTAACGTGCAATACCAATACTGGTTTCCAATCAAACATGAGAAAACTGTTCAGCTCCCTCTACCAACTAAGTCAGAGATACTGCATAGGTAAACACAAACATGTTTTAATAGATCTAACCCTATTACTATACAAGTTTCACAAGTACTTGTAACTAAAGCACATCTTAGGGGTTATTCGGTATTATCTTGCCATTGGAAAAGCACAAACCAATAGTGTGCATTGACCGACTAGTGTCATGTGGTCGAAGTGACGATCAAATAGTTTATTTAGAGCGCTTTGCGAGTGTGTCCTCATGGCAGTCAGTGGTGAGCGGGACCAAGTTTATGGTAAACAGACATGGTGGTGCTTTAAAACGAGTAAACAGCCAAGAACATTTTGAAACTTTTTATTTCACATTCATTATGACTGTTTACAGCAAGGTGGGTGAGTGACTTTTGCAAATTTTGTGTATGAAATGCGCTATAGACCGGCAAATAAATTAGCCTTGCCTAAACAGAAGAATGCAACCACATCACTTAAAAAATTAAACCCTTCATCTGTTGTTGTTTTATTCAAACAAATATTACTGTATTTTTCCTTTTCAGGCACTTTGGGATGCTTTTTTCCCCCCCAAATGCAAACTTTAGTCAAAATAAATCCTAGAAATTCCAATTCAGTGTGAAAATCACCAGTAACAATTGCTGGGACAATTTTTTTTTTTTTTTTTTTTTTAATTCTTCATTTGGTGGTATCAAAATATTTGTGATTGAACATCATGATGGGTAACATGCATCATGATGTTCAGGACCTTCGCTTCAAGATAATTTCCTGAACTGAATCTCTCTAGCTTTTGATTGAGGACCCTTGATTGAGGACCCTTGATAGAAGTTGTGATTCAACGAGGAAAAAATAAAAACAGTAAAATCATTGCCAGAACCAGCCCACACACCTTGGTTAAACATGGTTTTAGAACACCACACAGTCCATGCTGTTAAGTCACATGATACACTAAAAGTGTTATACAGTCGGGTCCAGAAATGTTGGGACATCGACACAATTCTCACCTCTTTGGCTTCCAACACCTCCACAATGGATGTGAAATAAAATGGACAAAATGTGCTGAAACTGCAGACTTTCAGCTTTCGGGGAAAGAATTCTTCAGTGATCCACCACAGTTGTTTTCCATGGTCTTGTGGTTTTGCTGAGCTCACCGGTAGATTCCTTCTTTTTAAGTATGTTCCAAACAGTTGATATGGTGGAAAAGCTGAGCAGACAATTGCCCCATTACTTTTAGGCCCTTAAAAAGTGTGAGGCACAATTCCTACACCGTTCACCTGCTTTTGATGTAAGGACCCTCCAATTAAAGCTGAAAGTCTCCAGTTAAAGCCCATCTTGTTCATTCCAAATCCATTGTGGTGGTGTTTAGAGCCAAAAAGATGAGAAGCGTGTCCATGTCCCATTATTTATGGACCTGACTGTAAAGGTGTAAAATTAAGGACACCCGGCATGCCCTCTTACTGATCTCTGGTACAAGGGAGTCCGCTTGTGTTTTTTACTTCCTGACTGGGGGTGGCAAGACACTGAGGAGGCGCGGGGAATAGACATGGGAGCGGTAGAGTTTGATGGCCGAGTGTTGCGAGGCACTGGTGGCTCGGAAGTACCTCTTTCCATTTCTGACACTGTGGCTTGGGCTTGGCTATGCTGTTGGAGAGGAGCATTTGGGCATTTAACTACCTTCATGCAGACAGTAGAGATTGTTGTGCAGTAAGTACCAAAAAGTATTCGTTCAAACTCTCACGACATCCAAGCATCGCCAAAATATTGCAAAGTTGTCCTCCTATGCACAGCAATTACCCCATTGCCACATTACAGCGCAACATAATGGCAATCAATATCAAAAGGTTTTTGGAAAACCTCCAAAACAAGGACACCAAACAGAATATCACCTTCCATCACGATCATTTTCCCCAATAGCGTAAGAATTAATAAAAGAAACTTCAGTCAGTTCACAACAAATAGTTGTAAAGCAGTGTTCTTACAAATGGTGTAAGTGTAAGATTACACTATAGACTAGGGACTATCAAATGATGAGGCAAAAAGCAGTGCATCTACAGTGGAGAGTGGTGATGAGTAATGAGTTATGGGGAGAGGAGGGGGTCCAAGATCAGCCTCTTTTGGTGGCCCAGTAAGTAATAACTCCGGCCGATGAATGCAAATGATCTCATTTTGGCTGTCTCCATTAAAAGTGTTAAGTTTGTGAACAAAATCAATCTTCAAAGGCCAACAGCCAGATCTCATATTTTCTTGATTTTGAATTGTGGGCAGTAATTTGCCAGTGTATAGATGAAACAGATTCAACTTTTACTAATTTGAGGGGGGTGGGGTGGGGTGGGGTGGGGGAATAACATGGGAAGTGAGAACGGGGACTTCTGAATGTGAAAAGTTTGAGACTCTTCTTGAGACAGTCATCCTGGGACAATACGCCTGAGCAGAGGCTAGTCTCTGGAGCCCAGAGAGGATGGAAGGTTGTAGGCCATTCACAGCAAAGAGATGCAGGGCAAGGCAGACTGATGGGCGTTCGATGGGAAGGGTGGATGGGCGTTCGATGGGAGGGAGAGTGGTGGGGCTTTTTAGAAAAGAGGTGGGAAGGTGGAACTTACAGATCGGCCATATGGCGACAGGCTGAGTCCGACAGGGGAGGTGCTGTTCAGGTCAGCGCTAACAAACGTAGTGGGTGGCGATGCGGGCATGGTAAATTCAACAAAGCCTTTCCAGGGGCTGCCCATATTTTCCCAAAAACTCAAACCACACTTGCTTGAGCACTTTTGCTGATTTTGATTAGTGTTTTTAATGTATTTTTTTTCCTTTTTTGCTTGATGGTAATAAATAGTTCTAATGCAACCACCCAATGATACACCGCTGGATGTCTGCAGGGGTGAAGAGAGGAACAAACAAGATGGGTGAGGTAA
Organism: Phyllopteryx taeniolatus; assembly: GCF_024500385.1. NCBI lineage: Eukaryota > Metazoa > Chordata > Actinopteri > Syngnathiformes > Syngnathidae > Phyllopteryx > Phyllopteryx taeniolatus. Next base: position 7,088,719 of record NC_084502.1, read on the forward strand.
ATAGGTCAGCCGGCCACGATTTCACAAACAAAGAAGGGGGTGCGGGCTCTTCTCCCCTGATAGGGAACTGAACAGAATGTTGAGAACATGTCTTGAAACGGTAGCTGCAAGGTGGTGTCTACAAAAGGCAATCAAACCACTCTCTCCCATTAGCCAAATTACCGAAAAACTAAATTTGTTCCAGTTTTGGGTATCTTTTGCAATCATTTAAGTACCTTAACATGTTGGCGATAACAAAATGCTTTGATCATTCGAAGGATTACACAAAACAAAAGATACCAAATTGACAGGTTTGGTGAAAGGATTTGGCATGGTTCAAGGCAGAACTCATTAAATTTACATTTCTTACCAATAAGGCACAAATGCACCCCCCGCCCCCTTTTTGTAAACATTGGGACTACTTTCAAGGGCAAACCCAACAGCAGCCCCAAACCAAGATGAATGGATCTGTGTGGCGCTGACCCAAAGAGTGTAGTGTCCTAAAAGCAGTATTCCATATAAGTGTTGTTCAGCCTTGGCGAAGGTGTCAATCCACCCATTGGTATTCTGGTTTACTATATTGATACCCAACGAGGATTCTTTTCACGTTTTGAGGACAGTTAGGCAGTTTTAGCAGTTGCGGATGGTTCCATGCCTTGCTCAAGGGAACTTCTGCGGGTAATTCCCATATTTTGTTAAAATAACCTAATTTAAATATTTAGTTGTTTGTAGGTAGCTTCTTTTTGAGGAATTACCATCTAGCTTGCAGTAAAGTTCTTTCCCCAGAAGGTCATATTATACATGCACTGTTTTCTTGGCAGCTCTTACCAGACTATTCCTACAGTAGCAAATCAGTAGTTGTGTTTTAAGAATAATAAATACCAACACTTCCAGTGAAGAAACTGAAATACATACGACTGTTTTTCTCTCTATTTTACATTCCTGTGAAATACAGCTACTGAACCCAAATACTAGTTGTTTACCTTTGAGAAATGCTCCATTATACATGTTAAACTATTAAAAGACAACCACTACCAATCCTGTTAATTAATTTAACTAAACTTCCATGGACAATTATAGAAAGCTTACGGAAAAAGGAGAAAATATCTGTTGCATAACTAAATTTTTAACATGTTAAATACACATCAGACCCACCTTTAATTGTTGTCTTGATAGGCAATTTGCAGGTTCTTGGTGACTAGTCAGCTTCTGCAGATCTCTTCAAACACGATCCAACACACAAACACTCACGCACACACTTGTTACAGGCTTGTGGTACCAGTTGTAGATGCTTGCATCAAGCAAAATCAGGAAGAAATGCAGCGCAAAAAAAGACAAACACGGGTACAAAAACACTACTTGGGGGGGGTGAAAACAGTGGGCAAGGAGAGGGGGTTAAAGTGTGGGGAGTTATGGAAAAACAAAAGCTAGCAGACAGAAGCTCACTCCACACCCCGGTGTCGAGTCGGTGGTGTGTTGAGGATGAGAGCTAGGAGCAGCGTTGGGACGTGTGCTTTGTCAAAGCTGTTGAGTAGGCACAAACTTCTGGTTTCAGATCAGTTGTTGTCTTCTCACAATAGGTTTGGGCTTAGGATTGCTTCTCTTCTGCTTGTGTAGAATGGCCTGATGTCGGTCTTTGTTCAATTCAGGATTTGGTTACCTGTGTTGTTTAAAACCCTTGAAATTATCCTGGATCCAACGGGTCTTGGGAGTTGCAACGTTGCTTATTTTGTTTTGGAAGTTTCTCTTCGGTTTCTTTCTTGTGATCTGAACTTTGAAGCAGTTGCGGATGGTACAAAAAAATTCAGTCCCGTTTCACTTCATACTGTTGGGAAGAAGCACAATGACAGGCACGATGCAATATTATTATATATTGTTTAATGTTAATCATGTGGCACTTGAAATGTACATGTAAACAGATGGTCAAAAAAGTCTGATAAGCATTCAATCAGAATTGGGCACTTGAACCTGCAGTGTAAATAAAGCCAGGCTCGGAGATCACACTGTTGACATAAGGAAATACTTTCTAAAATGACTTCAATCAACTATGTATTCTGTCACGTGCAAAGGGGATGTGCCATTAAACGTTGTGAGGAGCCCAATTCACGGGTATAAAAATAGGTTCTTAGATGCCTGTGAATGCCGCTGACAAGATAGAGCACAGCAAGAAGCCTGGAGAGACAAACCTTTGTGCATAGCTTCAGATCATGTCATGACATTTATGGTTGCATTTCTCTAATGTGACCTAGCGCAACAGTTCTGAACACAATCATGTTTTGTATACTCAAAGAGTACATGTTCGGTCATAGACTAGATAAGGGCTCACCTAACAGGAAAAGGATTCCGTCAGTGGGTTAGATATGAGACTGGTGACCTAAATACTGTACACAGCTTTGAAAACAAGCTGAGAAGCAAGGCCAAGGACAACTCAGTTTTCTTTTCTAATCAAACAAGTAATTCAATGTGTTCCATTGAGAGTATACACATGTACACTGCTTTCTTGGCATAAATGGGGTGGTTGTCTAATAAATCTGTTAAGGATTGTTGCTTTGCATTTAAAGCTACAGTGGAAACTCCAAAGTTGAATGCCCCTGAAGTCAGACAATATGACAGTAAACCCAATTCTGAAAAAATAAGCCTATTAAGTCACACTATATTTCAAACTGCCAACCCTAGTTATCAAAGGTAGAGAGAGAGAGAGCGAGAGAGCGAGAGAGAGAGACCCTAAAAGCCTGACAGTAAAAAAATATATATTTACTATAAATAGAGCGTCAGCTTCACAGTTCTGAGGACCCGGGTTCAATCCCCGGCCCCACCTGTGTGGAGTTTGCATGTTCTCCCCGTGCCTGCGTGGGTTTTCTCCGAGGCACTCCGGTTTCCTCCCACATCCCAAAAACATGCATTAATTGGAGACTCTAAATTACCCGTAGGTGTGACTGAGAGTGCGAATGGTTGTTTGTTTGTATGTGCCCTGCGATTGGCTGGCAACCAGTTCAGGGTGTACCTCGCCTCCTGCCCGATGACAGCTGCGATAGGCTCCAGCACGCCCGCGACCCTAGTGAGGAGAAGCGGCTCAGAAAATGGATGGATGGATGGAAATACTTGTTCATCTGTTTATGCCAGTGAGGCATAGTGACAGACAGAACAAATGAATGGTCTTCTCTTAGATGGGAGGAAGTCCATGCAGTAATTAATGTGTCCACTTTTTGTGACATTTTTGTTTGTTGGTGTACCGTGAGATCTTTCAATTGTAAAATATGTTCCTTGGCTCCATAAAGGTTGGAAATCACTGCTCGAGTCAGATCGTGTATTCTAATCAGTCGGGTCAAACCAACATTACAACGTGACAGAAATAATGGCTGCTAACTTACTGTAATTAAATTACTTTATTGTAATTAAATTACTTCACCCACACCGAAACTTTAGAGCACGATTCCACAGAATGGCGGCATGTTTACGTACAACTGTTAGCGCTAGCTTGCTAGACTACATACTTTTTGTTACCTGCTTGTGAGCCGCATCTTATTAAAAGTACGTGAACATACCTCAAGCAAGCCTTAAACGAACGTCCTCTCCTGTCCTGCGCATTGGTGACCACCAACATACGTTTCCCCCCATTTTGTCCTTATAATACAGTCACCGCGATCCCCTCTTGTTGTCGTCGCCACGGTAACGAGTGTATCCGGTCGCATTTGAGTTGACAAAATAAAGCCCAATGATCGTAAAAAACGGGATGCGGTGGTATCGCAATACAAGATTTTATTGCAGTAGTCTGACATAGTGCAATCGTGAAAGAGCAAATTTGTCTTGTAATCTGATCCGTCATTATGCGTTGTCTGTCCTACACCGCTAACATTTTTTTTTTTTTTAATAACTATTGGCTGTCAGATATTTAGAGTACTATGTCAAAAGACATGTGACAAGGCTAAAAATAAGCTAGCTTTTGGATTCAAATATACTGTGCACAATGGCGAGGCGGAGTCAATCTCTTTTGCGCAGCCGATCAATGACGTCATTGGTCAATCGGCGAATTATGACAAAGCCGATCAGCATAAAATGCTAAATCGGTGTAAAGTCTAATTAAACTGAAAGATGTAATGTATTACACTGGATGTGTCTCCTCTTTCTCTTGTTGTTAATGAGGCTGCACCTTTTCCAGTATACCTCAGTGCTGCCCGGCATGTTGCAGCACAACGTTGACTTTACGTACATTGACTGCGCACAACCCCACATCTGAATTTGTACACTATAAAAACCTTAACAAAAAAAGTAGTGCACGATAACCACCCCACAAGGTGGGAACATGAAAGATGAACCACAATATAGCGAGAATTCATTGTATGTAGATGGTTTTCCTGTGACGTCGCATATCTATGGAGACGGCCACGGCTGCCATTTCGGAGATCGAAACATTGATTTGCTCGCAGTGCTTATTGAGTGCCCGAATAGAGAAATTTGATTGACGGCCAACCTCCAAAAAAAAAAAGGTCAATTAATGTGTGGTATTTGGTTGCACCAATTACAGGTGGGAGGGACAAACTCCTCAGAATGAAATGACTTGGATGAACGAGAATATTCACAGGCACAATAATCAATTAGTTGTCGAGAAATCAATTCATTTTTGCATCTGTAGTTTATATTTTAGTTCAGTAAACTCAGATTTATAAAATATATCTCTAACGTTAGATATTAGTCGATTGTTGCTGTAGCATTGTATCAAACGTACATACACGTAAAAAAAATTAGGATTCTTTGATTGCCGAGAATATCAACAGACTCACTAGTCTAACGGCTATCAAGCCTTGAGGCTAATGTCAGACAAAGTCAGTGTTGTCACAGCTAAAGTAAGCCAAGATGTCGACTTTATAAACTATTCCAGGTCATTAACCGAAACGGTCTTGTTTTTATTTCCACGTCATTGCACAGTTAGGTGGTGCGAGATGCTAGAATTGTGCAGGGATCGCATTATGACGGCCACATTATTATGTCTCTCTGCCACCACATCCAACCTCTCTCTATACTCTGTCAAATGTTTAGCACATCTTACGAGATTGGAAAATTAATAACATAGCTGATAGCAGCTGATTACAGAATATAGGAAAAAAAACACGATTATTCTACTCGTCCACACCTACCGGTAGTTATCCTCTAGATCTCTACCTGCAACATGGCAAGACAAACAAACACCAGTCATGCTATTGAAAACTATCAATAATTTGTTCCATTTTTGTTACAGTTTGATGATGTGATACTTTCCCTAATGTATAATATGTAACTTGCCTCAACAAACAGGAAACACTGAGGTACAGTATTACATATTACATTTTACAGTGGTTAACTATTTTGTAACTAGCATATATGACACATCATAATGTTAAACTTACTTTGTCACATATTTACCCTTGATTGAAGTTAGGAATGAGTACTTAAAAAAAATAATAATAACTTGGTATAACACATTTGTTACTCATTACTTATTGTCACATTTAAGACTATACAGTTTACCTGAATCGTTGCCTGTAGAGCTGAACTTTTTATTTTATTTTTATTATTGTACCAGCTTGACCCCAAAATAGATGATTTCTATTTCGACTATTTCTAATGAGGGAAATGTTTTGTAACGACTCCAGTGCAGAAGGCCCACGCTTGCTCCAAAACAACAAGCCCTCTGACAGGACTCGCCATGTGACTTCCCAGCAGTCCGCCATGCTCAGCTGGACCTGCTCGGCCTGACCAAACACGTTGCAACACATAAGAACCATCCCCAACGACAGCCGTACTCTGACATCATCAGAAATAAATATGGCCTAAAGCAAGCGACGGCGGTTTGCTGTTATTCGTTCCGAGGAAAACAAGGCTGTCGTTTCAATAAAGAACTGCGTTTTCTCGATGACCTTGCCTGGACAAACCGAGCCACGCAGATTAGCATTAAGCTAATTATTTGGTGGTTTTGGACAGGGCGTTTCCGATCGATTTAAGCGACACGGTCCCACAATAAGCTCATTACCGGACATGTTTGATAAATAGGTTCAAAATATTACATTGTTGGAAAGTAACGGGCCGTACTTGGAAACGGTCACTATTTGAAGCGAATTGTTCATAATTAAGTTGGATTTCTGTATTAAGATGAACTTCGTGGTAAAACACCCACTTATACACGACACGTACCCCACTCGAAAAATGATTTTGAAGTCCGTAAGACGGAGGCTTAAAAGTTGGTCTGACTGTCGACTTTGCATGGTTCCAGTAGTCTCCGCTAAACGGGAAGCGTTAAAAACAAAAACAAAAAAAAGCTAGCCGCACGAGGACTGGACAACAAAGAAGCCACGATTGTAAACCGAGATCGGGTTTATCCATCTTTATTACCATTCCCTTCCACCGACACGGCATCAAATCAAACTATTACACACTCGTTGTTTCACCACTATACAGTGATGTCCCGAGATAGTCGACAACGTGTTTTACCAACGAGAATAGAATGTAGATAGGCCGTAACCGGTGCTAGGCGGCTAAAGCTAGCTAGTTCTAGCTAGCAATGCTAATGTGGTGGATCCTTGTGTGGGGTGATTTATGCCGAGGAGGAAACGTCTGCTCCCGGCAAGGCCCCACAAGCTCGGCGCAGCGACGGCAAAAACGGTCCATTTTTAAACTCGCCAGCGCTGCAACTTGTACCTACCCACTAGATATAGCCATACATGTGTTTAAATACAATAACTGGCCGTAAATATTGATAAAAACTCACCCCAACAGCTTTCAGCACTGTCACCAGCGCCGCTAGAAGCAGCACGGCACATTACGTAGTAAGTCTGACGGCTGCTATCGCGATATTTGCCAAAGATTCGACGACAAAGAGTTTCAAGGGTGAAGAGAGGGACCCGTACCTTACATGTTGTTGTTCACGTTCGAACGGTCCTTTCGTAATGATTTATCCGTGCATAAAACCAATTTCGCTCTGAAAATACACTTGAATGTCTTTTAACCATAAACGAGGACTAATTTTGGTTTTGTCTTTATGGTTGTATGTATGTATGAACGTTTAAAATTATTCTTTCGGGAAATTTAATTGAAATGATTTGTTTCATAAGTTTCATAATATGACAACGTTTCCTTGTTTTCAAATGTTTTATTTTCCGTAATTAACGACTGCAATACATTACCGTGCAAATAAAGATAAAAAAAAAAAAAAATATATATATATATATATATATAAACGAAAACAAAGGTGAATGCGGATGTGACGTCGTCGCTATGCGTCGTTCGCGTGCCTATACGAGTTTTGACTGCAAAACAGGCTGTGCACTCGTTCGTGTGTTTATCGTGCTACTGTACTTTGGAGGTTTGTTTTCAATCGACTCGTTATATTAGTTATGCTATAATAGTGTGTAGAAGTAGATCGCGTAGCTGCAAAAGAATAGGAGCTTTTTTTGCGGGGCGAACGAAGTGTGTCGGCTTAACGCTGTGAGATCGTTTCCGCCGACGGCAGTGAGTGTGTGAGTAGTTCGTCTGTCTTCCAGCCAGATGGCCTGCACTTTAGAGAAAGTCTTGGGTGACGCGCGGACACTGCTGGAGAGGTTAAAGGATCACGACACAGCCGCCGAGGGCCTCATCGAGCAGTCCGGGGCCCTCAGTCAGAGGGTGCAGAGCATGAAAGAGGTGGGGAATGCTCTTCCAGACAAGGTAAAGACTAATTGAAGTATAAACGATACCATACCATTCCAGAACTGACAAAGTCAACTGCAACAATCCACTTCTGTAGGTAGGTGTTCAGTGTCTGAATTATTGCTCATTGCAATAATTATTACAGAAAATATCACATGACCTTATTTAGTGGACAGTAGTTTCGATTTGTGGTGTAAACGGAAAATAACGTTTTTGAAATGACTTTTATGTAGTCTATTTTGATTATATTACAACATTATATTACATTGTGTTTAAAAAAAAAAAAAAAAAAAGATACTTTATTTATAATTGCACACACGGGTAGGGGCGGCACGGTGGCAAGTAGTTAGCAGATTTGCCTCACAGTTCTGAGGATTAGAATCTGGTCTTCGGGCTTCCTGTGTGGAGTTTTGCTACCCGCCACGTTCGCAAAACATGCGCGTTAGGTTCACAGAAGTCTCAACTGTCCTGAGGTGTGAGTGGAAATAGTTTGCCTATATATGCCCTGCTATTGGCTGGCAACCAGTCCAGGCATTACCTCTCGCAGCTTTGGTAGCCTCCAGTTTATCAGAATGGATGGATGGACTCGTCAGTGGCAAAAGCGTTATGGAGTCTTTGTGCCGCCAAAAGTTTGTGTTCATGCGGTCAATGGGAGCCTCTCAAATAAATCCACAGGCTCTTCTTTCTTTTCTCACTTTATATTCTATGCAGACAGAGAAATATAGCTAATGTGGTGAGGGCAAGCTGATTTTCCTTGACAATCACGCCATGTTGTTTGTAGTTCAATAAGATAGTAAGAACAATAAGAATGCCAGAAGTCTTGCTATTTTTTTGTTGCAGAGTTGGGCGTCGTCAGTAAGTGTGCGAGGGTTAGTTGCAGACTGTTATTTGTTTATGATTGTCCAGTTCCGTCTCGTTGAGTCGCGTCCCTCGGTCTGCTGCTGGCGTTTGCATGACACTTTCCCTTTCTTTCTCCTCAGACTGCTGAAGACACTACAGAGGTCCAGGAGATGATCAAGTACAAGCCTCACGTCCTTTTGACTCAGGAGAACACTCAAATCAAGGAACTTCAGCAGGAGAATAAAGGTTTGGAAACATAAATTCACTGTTTTTTTTCTTTTTCTACTTTATATTCCCAATGTGACCCTTTGACATGCATTTGAATGTCTCCAGAGCTCTGGTTGTCTCTTGAAGAGCATCAGTACACGTTAGAGTTGATCATGGGCCGTTACCGTAAGCAGATGCTCCAGATGATGATGGCGAAGGAAGAGCTGGACACCAAACCTGTCCTTACCCTCCACGAGGACCACGCAAAAGTACCGTTGCTGTCTTTACAATAGTCACTTATTGCTCTAGCTAATGCAAAGATAAATGCAGTTGCAGCTTCAATCCACTAAATTTCCAAATAATGGCGTTGGATCTTATCCAGGAAGTGCAGACTCAGGTGGAGCGAATATGCGAGATGGGCCAGGTGATGAGACGAGCCGTGCAGGTGGATGATCAGCACTATTGCTCCATTCGAGAGAAGCTTGCCCAGCTCGAGGTGAACATTATTTTTGGCGACATTAAAATTGTCAAGCCCAAAATAGAGCCCTTCGTTTGGAGAAGAGGGGGGAAAAAACATATGCTCGATCAAAATATAAAAGATAAACGGATGAAGAAATAATCCTGCTGGATCTTAAATTCATATTTCGTTAGATCTGACACGTTACATGATAACACTCATAAGTAGGTCAGGATTTGGTAGTTTATAATGGCAGAGTGCCCAAAACCCGTATCAACGTGCTCACATTTTGGGTCGCGGGAGCGTATTTGTACTTTGGTCCGACAAGTCTACTCAACTATTTCAAAAGTTTTTGAAGTCTGTACAGTGAATGCCCGTCGATCACGCAGGATATGTTCCAGACCCACCTACGATAGGTAAAAATCTGCGATATAGAAAATGTTTTATATACACACAACCCCAATTCCAATGAAGTTGAGATGTTGTGTTAAACATAAATAAAAACAGAATACAATGATTTGCAAATCATGTTCAACCTATATTTACTTGAATACACTACAAAGACAAGATATTTCATGTTCAAAATGATAAAGTTTGTTTTTAGCAAATTATCATTAACGTAGAATTTTATGGCTGCAGCAGGTTCCAAAAAAGCTGGGACTGGGTCATGTTTACCACTGTGTTACGACATCTTTTCTTTTAACAACATTCAATAAACGTTTGCTAACTGAGGACACTAATTATTGAAGCTTTGTAGGTGGAATTCTTTCCCATTCTTGCTTGATGTACAGCTTCAGCTGTTCAACAGTCCGGGGTCTCCGTTGTCGTATTTTACGCTACATAATGCGCCACAATGTTCGTAAGTCGTATCAACAATCTACAATATAGCTGGGAGGTGAAGGATGAACAAACTGAGTGTACCATAGTTTTTCTACATGCACTACTCAAATCTAACATCGGACACGGCACTGCATAACGTCCATGAAGAAGTTATTCAAAATGTATATTTTGTTTGTAATATATTATTTTCTGAATAAAATGATGTTCTCTGCAAATGTTAACATGAATAGTGAAAATTTAGATTTGAGTTCCAGACTTACAAATCTTAACATCTTGCCTTAAACTTTAAAGACATTCATTATTCCACAAATTGGGTTAAAATGCAACCTTGCCAAGCTTAGAAAACAATTAAGAATAATGTAAGTGATTGGCAAGCTAATGAGTCTATACAGGATACCATGTCACACAGAATTGTTATTTTGGTGCCTTTTACAACTTTTGATACACAAAATGCAAAAAGAAAAACATTATTTTCTCCCGTTCTCTTGGGCAGATTGAGAATAAGGAGCTGCGAGACCTCCTGGCCATCAGCAATGACTCGATGGCGGCAGCGAGAGAGGAAAGCAGCCAGCCAGCAACAGCAACACATGAAAACAATCCCCAGCCAGAGTCCAATCATTGATCGAAAGTGCTTCGTTTGGAACTTTTAGGCCCATGGTCCCTGGTGTTGTGTTCACTATGGATGGATGATCTGTTAAACCACTAAATATATATATATAATTTTTTTTTGTAGTGATTCTCATTGCCTATTTTTCTAATTAGGCACATGGCCATGTTGATGTAAATTCAGTGATTGCTTTTTGAAAAAAACAATGGAATTTACGGTATGATGTTTGGCCAAAGATCTATTTAATTAATATATAAGGACATGGTTTCTACCGCTTTGCTTTTCATAAACTTGCTCACAATTACCCAGGTTAGACTTCTTTACTTGAAGCAGCCAAATGTATATTGTGCTCCATTAAAAAAAAAAAAAAAAAGACTGCTCGATACACGATGTCAAATACTATGTGACTGTGTTAAATGCTACTTTCTGACTAGATCCTTTATAATAGCCTTAGATGACTGCACGCTTATGTAGTATTCCCCAAATATCTTCACGTTGGGGAGTTTTTTTTTTTTTTGTGCCAACTTATTAGATGTCTCATGAAATAAGATTTAACTTTTGGCAAAGGCAGTGTCACTCAGAAAATTGCAAATGAAATTTTATCAATACAACTAAACATAATTTTTACTGATAGCGATGATTTGGATGGGCGCTCCACTCGCAGACATTGTTATACATAGATATGAATAGGTAGATACGACAAGTCCTTTTTAAGCTGCGAGCGTACGGCGACGTTAAGCGAGAAGGTTCACAGTCGTCAGCGCGAGCCTATCCCGTTTAATATCTATGGTTCCACTGCGTGATATCCTAATATCGCGAGAACAATATGCTACGTTCACGTAAACATGTACTAGAGGAAATTTCTTTTCAGCGCTTTTGTCATCGTATTTTTGTTACAGATCGGACGTGTTTTTGATATGTTCTGTGTGTTCGAATCCTCCGTTGTTGTAACCCACTCTGTCCTCTTTTTTGTCCATCAGCTGTGTTTTTGTTGTTGGTGTTTTTTTCTCTTTTTATATGTGGTAATACTTATATTTCCGCTAGCACTTGAAAGCAGCACGAGTCCGTTTTTGACACTTGGAGCCTGCTTCAAGCTAAACTCAGCATGTCTGAGAAAGAGCTGGGGAAAAAGTGGGACCGATGCCTGGCGGATGGTGTCATTAAGCTTGGTAAATATCCCTCAGTTTCGCTGCATTTACTGTAATCATGGCAGACGTGTGGGGCAGAAAGAGCAATAGCTTTTAAAACGGCATTTGTCATTGAATGGTGGAGTAGCTAACTAGCTAGCGAAGGGCAAGCCAATGACTGCCAAATAACATCGTTTTGTTTTGTTACACGTATAACACACTTTTCTACACGAATAGAACATCAGAACCTTTATTATAATTGTGGAAAATTCGTCCACAAATCATTTTAATGCGGTTGCTTTTTGTGTGTGTGATTATTAACACATCGTTATTCCGAGACAACTTTATGATTTTGAATGAGAAATTTGATATGTGACTGCTGAGAGTCCAATTACAACCGCACGTTGCGTCTTCATTGGATCTATAATTTCGTAAAATTATAGTTATTTCCGACCCGCGTGAGGATAAGCGGCCCAGAAAATGGATGGATGGATGCTTGTGTCCCTGAACAGGAAAACTGTTAAAAACATTAATAATAATAATAATAATAATACAGTAATTAAAACATAGTAACAGACATACGAACAGAGTGTAATGATTTATTGTGTGTTTAGCAAAGCAGAATACGTTGTCATGTTGCACAATGTGTTTCATCTGGTTGTTTCATATTTATGGTCTATAAAGTTTTTTTGTTTTCTCACAAACAATAAGTACTGCAATTCTGACTTTACGACAGCATTAGGCCGTGTCAGTGATTCCCAACCACTGTGAGATGAGAGATCGTCAGGTGTGCCATGGGAAATGATCCAATTTAACTTCAATGCTAACTTGAATTTATCTATGAAATTAATGAACTATCTATGCCAGTGACATATTATGATAGGCAGAACAATGAAGTGCTCTTCCATTACCTGTAGATGGTAGAAGGTAGAGAATGAATTGCTGCTATAGATAAGGACCCCCTGTAGTGGTTATTGTAGAAAGGATTACTAATTTAATACAAACACTATGTTCAACCTTTATCTAGAACATTATATGGAGCAGCAAATCAAATAATATGACCAACATATTTGAGTGTCACCAGCATGTATTAATGTGTGTTGACAAGCTTTCTTTTTATTTCATTTTTTAATTATTTTTATTTTATTTTATTTTTTTTCTTCTAGGCACGGGTCTCGGCTTGGGAATTGTGTTTTCGGTTATATTCTTCAAACGTAAGTTCCCATTGTTGCTGCTATGAAAAGAAAACCATCTGATGTGGCACATAATACAACCCCAATTGCGATGAAGTTGGGACTTTGTGTTAAACATAAATAAAAACAGAATACAATGATTTGCAAATCATGTTCGACCTATATTTCATTGAATACACTACAAAGACAAGATATTTCATGTTCAAACTGATAAACTTTATTGTTTTTAGCAAATAATCATTAACGTAGAATTTTATGGCTGCAACGCGCCAAAAAAAGTCATGTTTACCACTGTGTTACGTCACCTTTTCTTTGAACAACATTCAATAAACGTTTGGGAACTGAGGAGACTAATTGTTGAAGCTTTGTAGGTGGAATTCTTTCCCATTCTTGCTCGATGTACAGCTTCAGCTGTTCAACAGTCCGGGGTCTCCGTTCATAATGCGCCACACATTCTCAATGTGAGACAGGTCTGGACTGCAGGCATGCCAGTCTAGTACCCGCACTCTTTTACTACGAACCCACGCTGTTGTCACATGTGCAGAATGTGGTTTGGCATTGTCTTGCTGAAACAAGCAGGGGCCTCCATGAAAAAGACGTTGCTTGGATGGCAGCATATGTTTCTCCAGAACCTGTATGTACCTTTCAGCATTAATGGTGCCTTCGTAGATGTGTAAGTTACCCATGCCATTGGCGCTAACACAGCCCCATACCATCACAGATGCTGGTTTTTGAACTTTGCGTCCATAACAGTTCTTTTTTCTTTTCCTCTGTGGCCTGGAGGACACGATGTCCACAATTTCCCCCAAAAATTTAAATGTGGACTCGTCGGACCACAGCACACTTTTCCACTTTGCATCAGTCCATTTTAGATGAGCTCGGGTTCAGAGAAGCTGGCGGTGTTTCTGGGTGTTGTTGATAAATGGCTTTTGCTCTGCATAGTAGAGTTTCAAGTTGCACTTACGGATGTAGCGCCGAACTGTATTTACTGACATTGGTTTTCTGAAGTGTTCCTGAGCCCGTGTGGTGATATCCTTTACACATTGATGTCGGTTTTTGATGCAGTGCCGTCTGAGGGATCGAAGGTCACGGGTATTCAATGTCTGTTTTCGGCCTTGCCGCTTACATGCAGTGATTTCTCCAGATTCTCTGAACCTTTTTATGATATTAAGGACCGCAAATGATGAAATCCCTAAATTCCTTCCAATTGTACGTTGAGGAACATTGTCCTTAAACTGTTTGACTATTTTCTTACACACTTGTTCACAAAGAGGTGAACGTGTTGCATCCATAAAATTCTAGGTTAATGATTATTTGCTAAAAACAATAAAGTGTATCAGTTTGAACATGAAATATCTTGTCTTTGTAGTGTATTCAATTAAATATAGGTTGAACATGGTTTGCAAATCATTGTATTCTGTTTTTATTTCTGTTTAACACAATGTCCCAACTTTATTGGAATTGGGGTTGAACTTCACGTCTCTCATTTAGGGCACACTTGGCCCATTACGCTGGGCTCGGGGATGGGCCTTGGCATGGCATATGCCAACTGTCAGAATGACTTGAGGTTACATTACCTGCTGCATAAAAAGGTTAGTATGATTGATAAACACACAAATATAGTAGGTCACAACATGAGCTACACCAGCACATGAGAAAAAACATCTGCCTTGACAAACATCATAATGCGGAGAAGTATCCATGTTTATTATTGTAGTTTTAGTTGACAGTAGTACTGAGTTCTGTTTTTTTCTTGCCATATAACCTCAAATAGTGGCATCTGCCCAATTCATCGCTGGGTGTGACATCCACTCAATAAATAAATGCCTCCCTCTGTCCTTACCCACTGAATTTATTTTTTTTCCTCCCATTCTGAAGTATCCCCAAGTAGCACACAAAAATATTACATATAAATAATTTGGACAAAAGACTATGAGAAGTGGTTTGAAAAGAAAACGCATGACAGCCAAACTTAAATAGATGTGCAGTAATTAGAAACTAACAGTTCGTTTTGCCTCCTACTGCACAATATTATTGAGTGGAACCTGAAATAAAGAGACACATTAAGTTCTAAGTTCATTTACACATTCCATTCATCCATCAACCAATCTTACTCCAGCATTTATACAAATAAACGTCCCTTTCCAAATAGATGCTTTATTTCAAATCTACGCCTGGTGTTTTTGCATGAAAATTTAGATGCCTAATACTTCCGGAAACTACCTGCCATGACACTGATTTTTATTTTTTATTTTAACTGGACTAGTTAACTTGTCTATATTCTATCAACCTTTGTGTAGTTCAACTACCTTCTTGTTTTAATCTTCTAATACGCCTCCTGTGGCCAAGTTTTAAGAATTAGCACTCGTGCTAAAACACTTGAAGCAATACTTGTGGTTTGTCCAGTGTTTTATGACGTTCATGATGATCATATAAATAATGAATTCTGCAGTCAAGCCAATGCACACTAGTGTACATGAGGGAATACGGTTTTGGTTACCCAAAATGAGAGAGAAACTCTAAGTAAGTAGAAACACAACTTTGTTTACAGAAATCGAATCACAGTTTGTTTGTTGTTTTTTTTGTATATTTCACATTTTGTGTTATAAAAATATTTTAAACTGTAATGTGTAAAACCCCCCAAAAAAACGGGGGGGGGGTACCTTGCGAAGTTCTTCAATTCTGATGAATTGATGACGTGATTTGAATGAACTGTCATTTACCAAAATCACCACTAGGTAGCGCAACTACACACTTGTGCTTTTACCCACTTGTGTTTTGGAAGGGACGAGGACATTAAGAAGCTGAGCAATGGGGTACACGGTGGTCGTCTACAACCACACATTTCTAGTCATTTTTGTTGAGGCAATGCAAAAAATTGTTTTCTCATGAGCTGTGTCACATACGTTTATGTAACCAATGTCTTATTTTCTTCAACAGGTCCAGTAGTCTCAAGTCATCAAAGGACTGTCTTGTCATTATTATTATTTTTGAAACATCTTGAGTTTTTTGTTTTGTTTGGCTTCTGTGGGAGTCCCCATTTGCACCGTCCTCCTATTAGACACCCGTGTCGGCTTATCGGAAGACCTCCCAGTGTGGCTCTGTATTACATATGATTGATCGGGACGGTCTGTATTTATGTAATAAAATCAGTATGAAAACAAGACAATGTGAAAGTTGTGTTATTTCCACACATGCGAGGGGCACCCTTGTAAGGATAAGCAGTATGGAAAATGGATCGATGGATGGATATTTCTTGAGGTCTAAATGCATAGTAACAATTTAAAATGATGTATTGTATTTCTTGAACATGTCACTCCATGTCAAATATTTCCAGGGGATTTGCCAGGAATATCAATTCATGTAGCGTCTCACAACTTTTATTGATTGTCGCTCCATCTCGAGTCGTAACACAAGGTGTGAGGGGAATTTCCAGACAACTTTTATCTGATGTGGAAAGGAAATGTATATGTTTTCGTGTTAAAATGACAAATGTCACCAATAGGAAATTGTCTGCGTGTCAAAAATTGTATTCGTCAAATGCACTGGCCCTCGCTGCCCACGGTGTGGATGAATATGGCGGTTAGCCTCACGTCGCTAGCTTCGGCTAGTCCGATCGCAGCCAGGAACTTCTTAAAAATGTATACCAGCGGCAGCGGGACCACGGGATTGGCGGCTCACTGGGCAGGGCGAGGAAGTTGGGCAGCGTTGTGAAGTGAAGCTCCATTTTCGTCACGGAAATGTTATATCAAATAACAATGTGGACAATGACTATGTGTTCACGAGAACTTTATTTACATTTCGACACACCAACATCACAAAACTTGTGTCGCTTTTCAACACAGATATCACACTGTTGTGACTTTTGTAAAACTACGGCTTGTGGCTGTCCAAATCTGGGCAACATGTCTTCTTCCATTCTCCTGGCCCAACATCAAAAGAGCAGGGGTTCAGCTTGTGGAACAGCTGAACGGTAGGCCGTCGTCACCAGTGGAATGTGCCTTTCCCAGTTCCTCTTCCTGCATCACTGCCCACTCTGCGGCATCCCCTCCGCGTGAAGTGAAAGACTTGCTATTCTGGAGAAGGCGGAACAAGGGCGCACCGATGTAGGAACATTTCTGCACACCGTCCCTTCGTTTAAGGGCTGCAGTTTCTGGTAAACGAGTGAGTCGTCAAGGCTACACAAAGCCTCTCCCGTTTCCCTGCTGGCCTTTCGTTTTTGGGCAGCTCCCCAGCGGATGATGTGTTTGTCCACACCCCCAGCAGACAGCAGGCCGCACATGTTGCGCAGATTTGCATCGCGCACACAAGCTCCTCCACCCGTGTCGGTCCGCGCTCTGCCTCATCCGCCAACGGTGCAACTGAAACCATTCTGACATACGCAACCCGACCCCGTACTCTTGAGCAAAAACATGAATGTTAGGTTAATTCAAGACTCTAAATTGGCCTTTGTTGTGAATGTGAGTATGAATAGTTGTTTGTCTAGAAGTCCCCCACAATTGGCTGGCCACCTGAATGAGGATCGGCGGTATTATAGATGGAGGGATAATCTATTTGAATATTGTTGCTAAATTGGGGCATATAAAAACAAACAAACAAAACGGACGACATTTAAGCCATATATACCATCCCCATAATTTCAAACCACCATTTAATGGAATAAAACAATGTCTAACCTTTGGTTCGACGTTCCTAAATTTCTGTACCTTGCAAAAGTCTTGCTCGAACCCCAACATACTTTGAATAGAACCACAATATTGGTTGAGTTAAACTTGAAACACCTTTTAAACTAATCGTTTTGCAGATTAACCTTTTAAAAAAAAAAAAAAAAAAAAAAAGCATCCTATCTTTCTCTATTAGTAAAAAAAAAACAGCATGTCCAAATATGGAGCACCACCACCCACAGCAGTGCCAATGATGTCGAATTAGTGTGTCTTGGCTGTGATTGTGCATGCTTATGCATGAACAGCCCAACGCTTTGACACACTCCTTCTCAGAATCTGTGCGCCTCGGCGGCGAGGCGTGCTGGAGTGGCCGACGCGGGGATTAACGGGAGCGAGAAACTCGTAACGCAGCGTTACAAGGACCGCGATACCTATGCACCTCGTTCAAGATGAATTTTGCGTCGCTTTTTGCTTCGCTGCTGCGTCTCCCAGAATAGAAAGAAGTGCAGGCAGAGCACAAGCTCGGCGGCGACTTGTGAAGACAATTACACTTGTGTGGAAATTTTGAAGAATTTCTCCTTTTGGACTCTCGTAGCCATTGAGTGGCTCATTCATGCGCCTGGCTGTGGACAAAGCAAGGATTAAGCAGTCCGCATGGATGGATGAGGATATTTGGAATTTTGTGGAAACAAGTCTAGGACATCAGGACACATCCAGATGTCAACCGCTGGATCTTCATCGATCTTAAGCCAATTTGCGTGTGGCTTGTCCCCAAAGAGACGGAGGAACATCTGGAGTCAGTTCCTTTACTGAACAAGCAGCACCATGCACGAGTCTGGCTCCTTCAGAAGCTCCAACAGCAGCTTTCCAAGCACGAGCGCTTGGAACGTCAGCGGTGCCGGTCCTTGGTTGCTAGCCTTCCTGCTGGCCATCATCATCCTCATCACCGTGTGCGGCAACGTGTTGCTCATCGTGCTGGTTTTTGCCCACCGCTCTTTACGGTGCACGTCCAACTGCTTCTTGGTGTCTCTCTTCCTGTCAGACCTGATGGTGGCGCTGGTGGTCATGCCCCCTGCTATGCTCAACGTGCTGTGCGGGGCCTGGGTGCTGTGGCCGGCCTTTTGCCCCGTCTGGCTCTCCTTTGACGTCATGTGCTGCAGCGCCTCCATTCTCAACTTGTGCGTGATCAGCCTGGACCGCTACCTTTTCATCATCTCGCCGTTGCGCTACAAGCAAAGGATGACCCTGCCTCGAGCGCTGCTACTGGTCGGAGCGGCTTGGGGCTTGGCAGCGCTCGCTTCCTTTCTGCCCATCGAAATGAAGTGGCACAGTTTAGGCCACTTGAGCGGGCGCCCTTTGGCTCCGGGAGGTGGAAGTACCAACATCACCTCCTACTCTGACTTGCTGTACCCGGCGTCCTACTTCCAGCTCCACGACCTTTACTTTCAGTGCCGCCTGCAGGTCACCTTGCCCTTCGCTCTGGTGGCATCCTTCCTCACCTTCTTTTTGCCCTCCACTGCCATCTGCTTCACCTACTGTCGAATTCTTCTGGCAGCTCGTAGACAAGCCAAGAGGGTCGCGGCCCTGAGCCACCCACCGCACCCTCATCCCTCTCTCGGGGAACCATCTCAGCCTCCTTCACTCGGGGATGAAGCTCACCAAGATGGAGATGACTGCAATCATCAGGAAGCCCCAGTAACACAACATGTACCGGTAAGTAAGGGCACTCGTCCCAGGTGTCCATTGGGTTATCTGAAGTGGCAGTGGCGTACAGTGTCGGCTGCCAGGGTCCAGGGCAAGTCAACCCAAATGGTTGACCTTTCGAGTGGGTTACATCAACTAGTTTGTAGAACTTTTTGATCTTTAAGAGCCGCCGTATTTGCCAGGTTTTGGCGATGCGTGCGTGAGTGAGTCAGTCAGTCCGAGAATGAGGAAAAACTCCTGCAGTCCCCACCGAGGTAGGGGAGCAAAGATACTTTGCATTTTAATTCAAATAAATCTAATAGCCCGGTTAGCACATCTGCCTCACAGTTCTGGGGACCGGGGTTCAAATCCCGGCCCCTCCTGTGTGGAGTTTGCATGTTCTCCCCGTGCCTGCGTGGGTTTTTTCCGGGAACTGCGGTTTCCTCCCACATCCCAAAAACATGCGTGCTAGGTTGATTGAAGACTCTAAATTGCCCGTAGGTGCGAATGGTTGTTTGTTTCTCTGTGCCCTGCGATTGGCTGGCGACCGGTTCAGGGTGTACCCCGCCTCCCGTCCGAAGATAGCTGGGATAGGCTAAGGAAATGGATGGATAAATATAATAGATTATTTGTATTTGTACTTCTTGTATTCCTTTTTATTTTTTTTGGCCCCTCAATTTACTGACTTGGGCAACCACAGCATCAGCCAACCCATGCTGTGCCACTGCATAAGGGTACCAGAGTGGTATGGCTCCTAAAGGGTCGTGCCTCTTATAGCCAGTCAGTGCAATAACCAAACTTATGCCATGGAAATCTGATTCTAATTTAAAGCAATGCCCCCACCAAAAAAAAGAGACTTTCGCACATGAAGGATTGGAGGAGGGTGTGAGCGAAAAAACCCCAAAAAACTAACAAATATTGTATCATAAACAAAATGGCATTTCTTCTTTCGGTTTGACGTCTTGCCTTTGGCACCTAGAGCTGATGATATTCCTTTAGATTTGGCCAACCGTATGGCTAAAAGTGTTTGGTCAACGTCAAAACGTGCTCAATGAGCAGCTTTTACTGTGCTCTGCAAATGATGATCCCATAATACGTCATATTTTGTACAAATCAAGTCAAAGCCCATTTCCGATTCACTTGTGTTCGTAGCTGTTGGTGAACAGCGAGCGCCATCTGGCTCACAGACAGGGTCGGAGGGCACTGAAGGCCAGCCTGACGCTCGGAGTTCTTCTGGGACTCTTCTTCTGCACTTGGCTACCCTTTTTCATCACCAACATGGCTCAGGTCAGTCAAGTATGCCAGCTTCCTATAACACACCACGGCAATCCCCAGATACCACGCGAGCTCCCTCATGGCCGCGTGCATCCATCACATTCATGTCACGAGACGATGAAGTACTTTGACGCGGTGCCATTCAAACGTGCCATGCAGCAATTTTCCCACTAATTTCCATGACACTCCTGATTGTGTCTCAGGTGAGTCATGTACTGTATTTACACTGTCCCCAACAAGTCACCTTTACCACTCCATGAACCCTCCAGCAAACCCAGGGTTTTTCAAACCCAGCAAAAATAATGTTAACGTGAATGCTTGTCTCCCCGCATTAACCCTGTAATCTTAATAATATGACTTCTCTGTCTGATACTGTCTGTTCAAGAAACAACAGCAAACTAGCAGATTCCCCCCCCCCCCCCCCCCCGCCCCCCTCCAGTCTGTGGCGTCCCACTGAGTCAGAGGTTGTTTTGTCACTTCTCTCGAATGAATATGTATGCGTGACCGTTATAGTGTTAAATACATGCACAAGCCGCAAAGCAAGAACCTTGGCTACCAATCTATTTTTGTATTTGCCAGCCCCGGCGTCAAGTCCGAGCAATCCAACAGACATACATTGTCGACTGGCATTTCAGCTGTGTGCCGGACTCATTCCGGAATCAAAGAAAATAACCCTTTGTGGTCACCATTGATGCTTGCTATTGTTGATTTTCATTGCAATGACGGTGTCTAAATTGCTGATGACACCCGGTGCTGCTTTTCGCGCTTTCAACGCTCCAGACATTTTGGATTTCCCATCTGTGCCCTCTCGCAACAGGCCCAAAACCGCCTCACACAGAGCACACGGGCACAGACTGTGCTCATCTTTCTTCTCACACTCAATGTGGTGTGTAAAAACACACATAAGCCTCCTTTCTTTACTACTGCCCCCCACCCCCCCACCATTTCATCTTGATAGTATTGGAAGCCGTTCTCTAGCAGCTGTGTCCTTCTTCACTAGTCCCCTTTAAAGCTAATGCTTGTGCATGTTCATCACTGTGCTTCACAGGCTCACTCACGAGTCAAGTTTATTTATATAGCCCTTCATCATTCACACGTCACCTGCGTACCCTCCTACTCCAAGGGAAATGTTTTGTTTGAATGCAAATTCAGCAGTAATCCCCTCCACCCACATCAATTCTATTATTTTTTTTTTTTTTTAATCAAGAAAAAAACATCCATAATACAACATCTGAATAAGATTCTGTTTTCTTCCAAAAGGTTTGCAGGACATTCAAATGAAATTCCAATTCTAACGGGATAGGTGTCGCTTAAAAAAAGTGGTTGTTCTGCAACACACGGCGACACGTCAACGTTTTGTGCAAAAAAAAAAAAAAAAAAAAGTGTTTGTGTGCCATAACCGACAGCACAAAATGTCAGTTCTTCCAATAAATCCTGTTAAATCCTCTTTCACACTGCTGCGAATCACGACCCCCCCCCCCCCCCCCCCCTTTCAGGTACAAAGACGCATGACACAATAAGATAAGGCTTCAAATACACGACAGTTGATCCTAAGAACTCGAAAGTTTGTCAAACCAAAGAAGAAAATCGTAATGACCGTCGATCTTAAAGGAGACGTGCAGTGAATTTCGCTGTGTTCGTTCAGGCAGTGTGCGAGTGCGTCCCCCTGGCACTCTTCGATGCCATCACATGGTTGGGCTACTGCAACAGCACCATGAATCCCATCATCTACCCGCTCTTCATGAGGGACTTCAAGCGAGCGCTTGGTAAGCTCTTGCCCTGTTCCTCCTCACGGCTGCCGAGACAACTGTCGCCGGCGCTCTCGCTGTCCCTCCGCAACTCGGGAGAACCGAACATCTGCAGCGAGCCCCCGTCCCCTCTGGCTTCTGACGCCGCACCCCCGCCTGCCACCGCAACCGACGCCGTGAATTTGCTGGATGCTGAGCATGCTGGGATTGAACTGCCTCTTCTTCTTCCCAATCAGGTAGTCATGTTGGACTGAATGAATAGACTGGGGAGCAATATCAGGGACATCACGGGATTACATGATTGGAACGACATTGTTCCCATCAAAGTCAAATTGTGATCATTCAGGAGTTGGAGCCTTTTTCTGTGACCTGTAACAGTACAGTGTTCTTTATGTTTTTTTAAAAAAATTGTATATGTACTTAATGTACGCATTCGGTAAAGGAGAGCCACAGTCACCAATGCAATTTTCTGTTGTTTATTGACTGCCGGGAGACCAGTGACACGCTCACAACGCAGAAGCTGCTGTCGACCACAGCTCTGGCCCAGACACTCGCACGCAGACATCACACGACACCCTGTCAGGCTCCGTATTGTAAGTTACGTAATTACGTACAGTATTATCTATACATTTTAGGCTTGCAATTTGTTTTTCTGTACCGCACCCCCCACAATAAACTGGCTTTCACTGTAAACTGGAAATACAGTGGACATTAGGCGATTACAATATACAGTGGGTATGGAAAGCCGTATGAGCGCAACACGGTGCTTCGACTAAATACTGAGCAAAGGGTTTGAATACTTCTGGCTGTGTGATAGAGTAGGAAAATGCACGGACAATTAAGCGCTTTACTGTAATACCAACTGGACTACTTTGGGGTCAGGCTGGGTCATATTACGTATTTTCACAATGTTCTCACTGACGTTCCTTACCGTCCATCCGCAAAGCCAAGCTTGCTCCCTTTACATATATACTGTATATAGTGTATTGGGATGGCTTGGCAGGACCGCTGATTGATTGTTACAACTGCAACGCTGCCACGCCGTTACCCGCAATTGCAATTCCAATCGCAGACTCATGAAAACTAGTTGTCAGAGCCCCGCACGCAGCCCAACGTTCAGTGTGCCGAAGAGGCGGAGGAGCATGTGGTTGCCTCGCAGAAGGAAGCTTCGCAGTTCGAGTCTCAGCTGTGGAGTTCTCTCCGTGCTTGCGTGGCTGTTCGAGACCGCCAAGAAAGTGTGTTGCTTCTCTACTCACCACAGTACGTGATGCCTCTAACGCGTCTAACCGTTTATTCGGGCCTGTGACCGCAACTGGATCGAGATCTCCCTCGGCTATGCGCACTACCGCAGAACCGGTACCCCAGGATTAGGATTTGAGCAGAAATCGAACCACCTTATCGACACCCTGAGTCACGCCGCTACCCAGTGCCTTAATGTTTGGACGGAATTGGTTTCACTTGTCATGAGTTGAGGCTCTAGTTAGTTAAAATTCCTACCTTCTTCAATAACTCTTTGATATACTGCAGCTGAGCAAAACCTTCAATTAAGCAGCTGGTCCTGGAGCAGCCTCCTTACATTTTGGGTCCACATTGTTTATGGCTGCGCGCTGGAGTCCAGTGTGTATCGTCCCAGCTCCATGAGACCTGTTCATCATCCGCCTCAGCCTGCTCTTCACTCTCATTAAAAACAGGTCTACGGTTAGTGGTATTCTCCTGACAGTGAGGTACGCTGTTCCCTGCTGTGGGCGGACCTTTGGACTCACTATCGTCACTATTGAGAGCATCCAACAGGTCTGCGATATCGGGGACGTCCCAGCCATCGGCCATCTCTGTTGAGTCCTCAGCAATGTCTGCTGCAGAAGTCTCGGCCTCCTGGACTGGACTTTTGGTTTCCTGCAACTGCTGCTTGATTTGGGTTTGGTCCTGAGTGTGTACCGTTCCCTTTGTAATAGTTACAGGTGGAGGAGGCACGTAGGAGGATCCTGGGACCTCTTTGGTCGGGACTCCCACTGCCACCAAGATGGTGTCCATCTGACGCATGTAGTCTAAGTGACCTTTCACCTGGGGAACACAAAAATAAATACTAAATACGTGTTTAAATAGAAGAATTTTCCGCTTACTCTGCAAATATGTACAAACATTCTTTTCGTATAAACCGTTTTCAATTCTGTTTGTTCTGTGCTCAGGCTGCACATTTTCAAACTCTTTTTAACAATGTTTAGCTATGTTTACAGTTGCAATGCATCTAAAACAATGTTTGACATTAAAGTCCCCGTAAAGTGAAAATGAACGTTTGCTTAAAGCCCCCAGCGGCTGGAATATAATTTCACCAGGTCATCGCGGTTCTTTTCTTTCCTGCAATACTCCCGCTGCTTATTTTTTAATTATTGCGATGTTTATTGAAAGTGCAGCCAGACAGAAAAGGGGTTTTAGGGGGCAGACAGAAGGACAGAACGGACAAGGGGAATAGGGGCGTGAACCACATCAGAACAATAGTTAGACAATCTAGATTTTTTAGCACAAGTAACGTTACAACAGTAAAATCGTGTTCTTATTTGTGGATGGAGGAGGGGGTGGGGGGGGGGGGGGGGGGGGGACACACCCGGTGAGGACATGCAATAATAATAACCAAGAGAACAAGATGAGGCAGCAAGACCATCCCGCAGGGTGACCCAGGGGGGCGCCACCCATCTCCCCTCTGCCCGACAACCGAAGGGGATGAGGGAGGCGCAGGGCCCAGGAGTGAAGCCGAGAGAAATGTGAATACCCACCACCCACCCTATTGATATGGTTATCAGCCCCCCTCCCCGACTGGCCATGATGCCCGGACCGCGATCGTGTGTGGTGGGGTGTCGTGCATTAAAACTGGGGTGACTGGTGGGGGGATGAGGCGAGGCGGTCACGGAGCAATGTTGACCCGCAACCGTCACCGAGTCAGCTTTCTTCTAAGTACCAATAATTGAAAAAGAACAAAAGAATAATGGTTTTAATCGATTTGGAAATTCTGAAATCACATAAACACTCAAATAATCTAAATGTCCCACAATCTTGTGAGAGCGGACTTTTCTGCTGTTTGGCATTCTTCAAAAAGCTTCTTTTTATGTTACATTTCAAACAGGTCAGAATGTATGTATTATTGTATGATCTTGATCTCTTACATGTACAGTATTAATTTAACCTATTTTATTATGTTTAAATTTCCATCCAATGAGAGTGCCTTAATCGATAGACTCCAAGAGATTTTACAGTTGAATGGTCAAGCTGTGGAATCTGCTACCGTGCACTAATTGATCCTATGCACTTGAGAACCTACTAACACTTCCGTGACTCTATTAAAAAATAATAATAATAATTTATTAAAAAAAATGACTCACCACGGAGGAGAGATCTACATTGATAACCCGGCGATCCTGGATGCTTATTGGTTGTAGCCCAGCAACACAGAGCTGAGCAGCTGAGCTTCGGTACAAGAACCCCAGGAGCCAATCCCCTCTGCAAGGTGGACAGGTCACAAGGAACATTTAAGAGGGCTGCAATTAAATCACAAATCCTGCTGACAAGACAGCAGCTGTTGAATAGCCGAAAAATAAATCAGTCAATAAATAAATAAAGACTGCGACTTGACAACCATCATTTCCTCTAAATTGTGAACACAGATTACCTGCAGTACCCGTTGACTATTTTTCCAGCCACCACCCGGGTCATTCTCTCCCAGGCCTTCTCCGAGCCATCCACAGGGGCCCCCAGCAGGACCACATCCTCCACAACACCTTCACTGCCTGAGCAACCGTGACAAAAAAAAAGAAGAAGAAAAACATTTCCAGGACTGTAATGCGGTCCTTCCTTTTCTTATGTGGAGTTGTATGGGGGAGGCGCAGCAAATATTTGCCGCTTGGACGCATATACTTCTAGTCAAAAATGTCGATAAACCCCTGCTTCTCCGACTTATACATGGGCACCACGTCACCAATGTTAATTGAGTGAGACTGACTCTATGATCGCCTTCCACTGGCCTCCTTTCTTGTCATCGGGAAAACAGTGTGAAAATGTTGTCTGTTTCTTAACAGGAATTACAAATCCCTCGTCGCTTTTTGGGAAAACTAGCAAGAGGGGTCGGAAAAGTCGCAAATTTGGTCACACTGACCGCACTATTGTAAACCAGCTCATTGTTTTGACTGCAAGTAGCGCACAACAAGCACGGAAGCGCTTTGAACTATGGAAGCCGCTCAAACGTAAAAAGCAATCAACTTGAATTAACCGATCAAATCTATGAATTGACTGGCCCGAGCTTGTCCTATAATGATTGTGATCGCTCCTCTGTCAGTTATAGATGATAACCGCCACTGTGCACAACAGAAATGAACAGAACAACAAAAAATAATCTGTCAATTGCTTGGCTGGCCATGTTTAACGACGATAGCCAATTTTCATTATCAAAAGAAACTGAATGTAGCATTGCGTGAGGAAGAGACGGCACACACAGACGAGCTTGAGCTTGAATGCTTCAAGGAAAACTGACTGTTTGATTATTGTACTGTATACACATTAGGTACAGTATTTTAATCTCTGCTGTAAATTATTTGTCAACTGCCTTTTTCCATAAATGTGTATGTAAGCAAAGGCGTTCAGATTTTGGTCTGACTGTGATGCCACAGTGTTGGGCAATGTGTCTGTTGTACAGCATGTACCACATGCGTGGGTAGTTCAGGCAGCACTTTATCACCAAGGAGCCAAGTGCTGCCTCCACGAGTGAAACTGCAACCGATGCTAGAAATAGCACCTTGTGCTACCTGGTTTTCCAGAAAGGTGCCAATAGCGAGAGGTCAGATTTATGAAGAAACTCGATGTTCATACCTTCATCGTTAGCGAGCTCCTGAAGACAGAAGTAGATAACTCTGGCCCCGAGGCTGAAACCTATCAGACTGACTGGCCGCGTTCCCTTTAAATACAGAGGAGAGAACAGAAATGTACATTAGAAGCATTTTGTTGCAACATATACTGTACATAATTACGGATAGACTGTAAATCTCTCTGCTATTTAATCGATCCAATTCGAATTTTTCGAGTCTCGTTCTGACAAGATGCGCTCCAACATCTCTCGTACGGTGACGCCGTCTTACCTGCTGCCTGCTTCTCAAAACCTGAGCCAGGTGTTTCCCCACCTCAGCAGAGCGGTTCAAACAAACGCACCAGGGATTGTCGATGACGCTGGCGGCAGCCAGCAAAGAGGCGGGCCACGTCAGAGCCGTTACGATACCTTGACAACGATATTGTCCAAACATATCACTGAGAACCAAGTGAGAGTTGAGCAGCATTGGTTTTACATTCTATGTCATAATATGCATGTGCTGAATACAGCGGAAGCGCTGAAGTCAAGTGCCCCTCAAATCGCACAATTTGCAATTTGATCCGTATCATCATGAAAAACACTACTCTGAGGTTTAAAGCCAGTCGTGTGAGACTTCAGTATATTACATGAGATTTCAGCTCAGTGAAAATCTAAAGCCGTTTTCCGCACCCTTTATTAATGTCACTTTTACGTTATAAAAATCTCGCAGTCACCAAAACTATATATACTGAAATAATGGCACTCTTGTCTCAATTTACTCACAAATGTACTCCCTCAATCTGTAATCTGGGCCTGTTTAGTTGCACACAAAGCGACAGTATTATTATTCTGTTGCATGAATGGCAACATACAGTGATCATTTAGCATCGCCTTTGCAACAAATCAACGTCACACCAATTCAGCGAATCACTGATCTGATGATTAATTTTACAAAGGTGTTCCGCTCTTTCTTTGGGTTTTGGCAGATGAGGAAAAATGTGACAATGACCATAGGATTGTACATTTGATCTTCGCTTAATACAGTATGATGTAGTGGTAGCCTAGCAGCGACGTTCGTGCAGGTATCCCTGTCCTGGCAACTCTGTACGACTCTACATGGCTCAAACAACATTAAGGAACACTACAAAGTCGTCACCGTTTTGGTCTTTTTCTTCCCGGACACTCATATACCAGGCACGAGCACGTTAAAGGTGGGTATAAATCCTATGCTTTTCAAAGTTTTAATATGCAATGGCAACTTCGTTTTACAGCTGAAAGCTTTATGGTGGTGACAGTTTGTTTGACTCTTGAATGTTCGACTGGATGGGAAAAAGACATTCAGATGTTTCAGGTAGCCTATGATCTCCTCCTACCTGAGAGAACGGTGTACTTCAAGGCCTCCTGAGCCATCATGCTGACCAGCCCGTCCAAAAGAGAGGTCATGGCCGAGCCCAAGTCCCTGAGGAAACGCGACTCCCACACCAAGCAGTACTGCTCCCCGCACTCTCCCAGGCTGCACCAAGGGGCCTGGAACGAGCCTGCACCAGAGCGGTTAGCCTCTCGTGTCAAGTCGACTGGGTGGCCATTTCAAATGAAGCGCTACTCAGCTATTGCGTGTGAAGTATGTACTACTACGACCTGGAGTGCGTAGGTGGGCGAAGAGAACGCTGACGATTCATGGACGTCGGAAATTTGTGTCCAAATTAACAAGACAACGAGATATTCAGTGACTACCCTGCTAGACTTTACGATTGAGCAAAAAACGTTTGAGAGAATACCATCTAATATTGAATATTGAATGAAATGGTTAACGGTCAATTATTTAGGTGATATGCTTGCACAGAATGTGGAGGCAAACTACCTAGGCACTGGCTCCTCTAAAACAGGTCAAATAAATAAAACCACTGAAAATGAGGGTCTCGTTGCGCCACACTTTGGAAACGTCTGATCTGTAACTTCCTGTATCTACCAAAATAAAAGCGAGCATTCGCATTTGTAGCCATACTATTTGATACAGTTCTAAATGGATCTCATTGGAGACTGCAGGTGTTCCCGATGTTGTTGTGGCCTTAATTAGAAGAGGGGAAAGTAACAAATAACTCTTTACAAATGAGTGGTGATTAATCAGTGTGATTGTGTTACTATGCTCAATACTTACTGTATTTCCCAGTGCAGAGCCACCCTGTCACCGTTATGGTTAGGTGAAGATGCTTTCCGGAGCTGAGCGGCAGGAATTCAAACTCCTCAATTGCACCAACACACTTATTCATCTTGTAGCCTGTTGAGAAACATTATGTAAGAACTGCAAATACACACCACAGACAACAAAACCTCTTTGGTTGGTGAAAGTAATAAATGGGTAGAAAATAAAACATTACGATAAGAACTTGGAGCAATTAACAGAAGCGTTTACTCCTCTTTGCACCCACCGGTAAGTCCAGCACCGGCTGCTCCAAACAGGGAGGCCATGATTGCGATGCCAGCGGCTGAGCCCAGAGCTGCGGCCCCTCCGGCCCCGAGCACGGCGCCGGCTCCAGCTGCCACTAAGGGGGCCGCCAGCCCACCAGTCACACCTGACAAAAAAAGGATGGGGGCTAATTAGAAAATACAAAACATAATCTGCATACCAAAAACAGTCGGCCTCTTTCATCAACAGTGCTTAGGAACTGTTCATATTCAGAGTCACCAATCAAGGTTCCACCACCGACTGTCGCAAGTCCAATGAGGAGGTAGCGTCTTAATTTCCGACCCTTTTCTCTCCTCCGTCGCCGAGACGTTTCCTCCCTAGCAAACAAAGCATCGGGATCCGCTGCGGTTGCTACAATTTGTATCAATTCATCAATCTTTATGTGGAGCTGAAATTTATTTAAATTTATGAAAGCAGGAAACCACTTTTGAAGCAACTCACTCGCTCTCTTCTCCTCCTTCCCTGAGCCTCTCTCCAAGCGTCTCTTCAAACTCTTCCAGCTCTTGCGGAGACACTCGGAGCAGACAGCTGACGTGCCGGATGAGCACCCTCGCTCTGGCATCGTAGTGGCCTGAGAACACGAGGTCAGTGTTGAGAAAGTTCATTTTCTTTGACGCGGACTAGCTCGAAGTTCAGTTCACCGTTCCAAAAATGAACTAGTTCAATTCATAGTTCATACTTCAACATTTAGAATTGAGTTCACCATTCCAAAAATGAACTAGTGCATAGTTGTTCTTTGCTTTTTCTTAATGTGTGGCTGACAGGCTATTGCCCTTAAAATGACAATGGCATTTCATGTTCCCATTGTCGCCACCCATTCAGTCCACACTAGTAGCCAGTTGCAGCTTTCACCCTACAATCTCAAAAACGGGTTGCTTGAATGGTCTTCTTTACTGTTGTCCTTAATGCGCAAACAAAAACACGTAACACAGTATGGCAGGAACGTATGATATTGAACAAAAACTAAAACAAAACAAAAAAATGCTAAATATATTATTGGAGTAAAAATATGTGTAAAGTCATATAAAACATCAGCGTTTGAGATGTCTCACTCTATGTCAGATCTGTAAGCCTTAGTCATTTCTCATTAATGAATCATGTTCAAAATTAACAAAATTGCCTGTACAGTTAATACATGTTTTTACAATAGATATTTGGACCCTGTAAAACCATTATTTTCTTTTCCATTATTTCCTATGGGAAATGTTTTTTTTTTTTTTTTTTTTTAACCGAAACAAATTGATGAGCATCTCCGAATGTACAATTTTTGACTTTACAGGTTTCACATCATGGTAAAAGTGTAATATTTTCCAGCAGACCTTGTCGTCCTGTAAGTTAAGAGTGCACGCCTTCGTAACAAACACAGACGCACACACAACAGACGCACACCAAAAGATGAGTTCAACGGCCAAACACTCCAAGAACGAGGGTGGACACTATATGTTATGATTATTAAGAGTGTCGGGGATATTATTGTCATATATTTCTGTAATTCAAAGCGAATCTGAAGTGAACGTGAAAAACAAAAACAAAAAGTCTCATAATAATTACAGTGCATTACTTTTTGTACAAAACCCTACTACATTTACATGGAAGGTTTTCATGGAAGGTTTCTTACCATCTTTGACAGAGAAAGACACCAGGTCCTGCAAATCAGAAATATGCATGTTTAAAGACTAGCAAAATACAATATTTACCTTACTCTCATTTGCTATTAAGAGTGATACCTGTATGATGGGTACGGCGCCTGTCGCCATGAGTTGTTCAGCTTGCAGAATGGACAGGAAGGTGTCAGAGCCCTCAAAGCCCAGGCCTGACAGGAAGGCCCCCATGACGGGCATCACAGATTCATCAAGATCCAGCCAGCGGACCAGGCCCTGCAGGTACTGTTCCCTGAACGCACTGTCATCGAGAGAGAGAAAAAGGAAAACACACATTTATCGCTCTCACACCCTTTTAAGGTGTACCTAACGTGACACTGTCCAATTTTGCTTTTGTTACCTGTTTTCATGCCCGCTATATAACTTCCCCAGTGAGACAGCCACACATTGCAGCGTAGGCAAATCGGCCCTGTTCGCTCATCTGTCTACTGATGATTCCCATGGGGCTTTGGTCACAGGAGCCATCTTGTGTTGCTTTTGCCCCCCCTGGCTCTGAGGAGATAAACGGGTACCATCATCTTAATTATTAACCAGTATTAACCAGTGACTCGTGTATTTTTCGTGTCAGGAAAAAGTGCTCGATTACAATAGCTTATATATATATATATATATATATATATATATATATATATATATGTGTGTGTATGTGTGTGTGTGTGTGTGTGTTGCCCTGTGTGAAAAACTGATTGCCACCTAAATCTAATAACTGGTTGAGCCACCCTTAGCAGCAACAACAGCAATCAAGTGTTTGCGATAGGTTTGGACATGAAGGTTTAGATTTTTTTTCTCCCTTAATGATAAAAAACCATTTAAAAACTGCATTTTGTCTTGACTTTGTTTGATGATGGGAAAAATTTAAGTGCCACAACCGTGCAAAAAAACCTTTTCAGCAAATGGTACTTGTAAACTGCACATGATTGAAGGAAGGTTGAATGGGCAAATCTACCGAGACATTCTTGACAAAAATCTGCTGCCATCCACAAGGACGATGTAAATATAATGAGGGTAGACATTTCAGCAGGATAATGATCCAAAACATACTGCCAAAGAAACTCTCAAATGGTTTCAAAGAAACAAAAAATAAAGAAGACTGCTTGTCTGGAGGAATGGGCCGAAATCACACCAGAGCAATGCATGCGACTAGTTTCGCCATAGAGGTGCATCTCGAAGCTGTCATTGCAAACAAAGGCTTTTGTACAAAGTATTAAATAAATACCAGTCGACGTGTTCAATGCTTTTTCCCTGTGTCATTTCACATTATTCCACACAACTTCATTTCTGAGCTTATTTGTTCTACTTTCTGTGTATGTACGGATTACTTGGGTTGTTCCCAACATCTGGTGAAATGTTCAGGTCAATAGCACCTGTGGAAATATATTTAATGAGAAAACTGGTGACTTATTTCCGCCACTGTATTAACTGAGTACACACACACACACACACACACACGGTGGCCCACTGGTTCGCACATCTTGTTTTTCTCTGAGCTAACCTGAATTGTGAACGTGGGAGCTCTGTGCTCCTTTTTAAAATGTAACTACAACTAAAACGGCCTGTTGGTAATAACAAGTAGTAACACACGAGTTAGCAACATCAGACAGATTGCGCGCGCAGTGTCGGTTACTTGACAAGCTAGTGATTCACGAGCACGTTTTCATAACGTCAACAGCTTCGTGACTTATTTTACTGGTGTAATATGGAGATGAACAGGTTTTTTTCACATACCAGGGGTAAAACTAGTGTCGGTACTGCTGTGTTTTTCCTCCATTGGTTGAGATGTCACAACTCACAGGGTTCAACTTTTTGTTGCCTTCACGTTTTCCGACCGAGCTCGGATATGTAACAAGCCCATGCGCCCACATACGTTAAGGTTTTTATAAAACTCCACAAAACGTGTTTTATAGACGTTTTATTAGAAAATAAAACGTAATATATAACCATTGTTATTTTTACTGATACAAAAATACGTTCTAATAATAAATATTCAAATTTACGTTCACCATAAAGGCATCTCGAGTTGGCAAATTTGGCAGTGACGTATATTCCACGTGACCTAAAACTGGGCGGAACCTTTCAAAGTGGAAGCGGTTTCATCGTAGATATGAACAATAGGGGTACATTCGGTAATTAATTTGACGCTATCACTGCGCTCTGAGTGCAGTGTTCGGAAAGACAGAGCGCGCTCCATTTTCGGTGAATTTACGAACGAGCGTGTTGGCCTTTGGCAGGGATACGTCAGTGCTTCCGTCATATTGAATGTGTCACTTCCGCCTGTAAACATCTCGTATTGGCTGACCCTCCGGTCGCTCTCTCTCCTCTATAAAAGCAGCTCTTGAGTTTACGAAACGTTCCGGAGTTTAGAGAGTGTGCTTGGAGTAACTTTCCGAACGTACCCTAGAGCTGCCAGTTCGCTATAGCAGCTCGGCTAAATGACGTGCCTACATGGCGCCCATGTTGGGGAGGTCGACGTTCCAATCAGAGGCAATGCATGGACATTGAAGTCAACTCGTAACTTGCTTATTTCTCCACCGATTTTCACATTGTTTACTTTTTATGTACTGTAAATACACCATATTTGAAAAAAAGAAGTCTCAAAAAATATTTGTACATAGGAAAGGTTAGCCCCAGTTCTCTTCTCGTAATTGTACGGCTTTTTGCGCAACCGTGTGCAGCACAATGTACCGCCGTCCACACACATGGAATGCGCCTCCGACTTTGACCTTCCTAGCTTAGCGTCGCCGTCGGCACGGAAGTCAAAAGCAGCGTGTCGTATCTACCTATAAATATCTATGGTCAAGTCGATCTGACTCAGGGCAAAACAAAAATAAGATAAACCCGAATTGAAATACAATTATAAACTTATTTCTATTATTATTCAATACTTGAAATGTTTTTCTTATGTTTGTACATTTTTTTATATTTAGTCTAAACATTTACCGACTTGTGTGCAATTATATTTTTTACATTATCTAAATGTATAAAAATGGCAAAATATTTGCAGGTATTTTGTATGATAAGACAGACTTGGGACAATGGGATATTCAGTGTGTACTATGCAGTAATATGTAGAAATGCAGCGTTTTAATATTGCTGCTTGGCCACCCTAATTTCCCATTGGGGTCTTAGTAGCAGGCCTACAAACACGAATAAATCAATGATAAAACGAACTATACTTATTCTTTAGTTTTGATCATATCACGTCAAAACTACAACTTGCACATGAAGTATCAGTCTTTTCCAATAGGGGGCAGTTTCAACCTGCAGGTAGACGTGAGGTACAGTATAGTACAGTAGAGTGCAGTGCAGTGGAGTGTCTACACTTGGTCTTGCTTCCATCCGTGAAACAGTTTCATAGGGATAAGATCTGACTCATGTGCATTAAAAGAAAGAAGTGTTAAAAGGGTTAAAAAGTACAAACGTGAAGGCAGGCAGTAAACGTCACATGGAAGAACTGTGCGATGAAAGTACTTTGACAAAATACAACACTTACCTCGTCACAGAAGAATTTCCAGAACCACGTGCAGTTTGTGTATCTCAGGAAGGCATCCTGTTTATGTTTCAACTGAGCAGTCTGTAACGCATCAGAACTTTAGCAGCTGTAGACCTCACCATTTGAGACTGTAGATGATACACAGTAGCCTCCGTGTTTTGGGATCTCTGTCTTGTGATGATTTAATCATTATACAATGCTTCGTACAAATCATTCAACTAGGCAGTGACGAGAAACAGACACAAATGATAAGCTGGATCCGCAAGTCCTCAGACTCGACCTTTTTATGTTGCCAAGACTCGCGTGTAGAGGGAAAAAGAAATGGCACGAAATGTTTAGTGTTGAGAATGCGGTGATATTTTTATCGTGATGATGACTTTGAAAACCAGAACTAAACAAAATACTGCTCCTTGTGGACCTTATTTGAAGTATCATGCACAGTAATCGTTGAACGCAGCTTTGCATTCATCGTTCCTTCATATTCGTCTATCCCAGCTGACTTTGAGTGAGAGGGGAGGTACACCCTAGACTGGTCACCACGGAGCAGTCAGGCACATGTGCTAACCACTAGTGCACTGTGTTGCCCTGGTGATATGTAGTTACATTTTATTCTCAGGGTATTGAATTGATAACTTTGATGATTATTATGATGATTATGATTGGATAACCATTGGACTGATCTTGTTGTCCGAAAAGACGTTTTGCCTCTCATCCAATTCGGCTTCATTTACATGTTCTACAAGTAACTGGTGTTGATAGTAACCCAATTCAACATGTTGCAATGGTTAATAAAGACTTAAACTTAGTGTTAATCCATTGGTTGGTCAACAGAGAATTGTGTTTCAGTGGAAGGCAAAAGTCAAATGGGAACAAAAATGGAATTACAACAGAGACTGGAATTCAAACTGTGAGTGTCACTTGGCGACAGATCGTTCGTGTCAACACGTTGTCTCGCTGTCATGATGTCACATATTTACATAGCTGAGGTAGCGAGCCCACCTACACACCAAGCGGCGGAAGCGCGAGCCAGTCCAGGGCTACCGATTTAACCGATTGGTGTATTGTACCGCGGATACAGAAAGTTTTGCCACAATGTCAGCACACAACTGTACTGTCAAGTCAATTTTTGACTTTGTTGAATTCATTACCCAGTTGGATGCTCCCCCGCTGCTAAAACCACTAAACAAAGAAATAATAAAGACTATTTATGTAGTTGATGCAGCTGTCAGCCTGCTATGCAAAGGCGAGACTTATCAGGATTTACAAGGAACCAAAGCAAACTATTACTTGGCGGAAGTAAAAGGATCACAGATAAACAACTTGTTATACAGTCGGTCCTCAGTTTACAAGTTGCATTCTTATGCCAGCGACGTAAATTCATTCGTACGTTAGACGGGACATACATAATTATTAACCAACACTAAAGCAATAGTAAAATTGCAATTGCAGTTCGCATTTGTGTGACAAACCCTTATAGGCCATTAACGCAAAACAATCAAATGAAAACAGTAAATACGGCGCTAACTGAGCATTCCTTCTTGTGCCACACGATGCCACGTGCCACGAGCTCCTTCATTTCATCCTGTTTGCAACCTCGAAATGTCACAATTACAGTGAATCTTCGTGAAAATGGCAGTTGACAGCGTGGATTTGGTGTTCAAGAACAGAAGCATTGGAAACATTCTCGCCACAAGACAAATGCTTTGACATCAGCTCCCCTGCCGTCGGCCGTCAGGCCTC
The DNA here is from genome assembly GCF_024500385.1 of Phyllopteryx taeniolatus. Taxonomy (NCBI): domain Eukaryota; kingdom Metazoa; phylum Chordata; class Actinopteri; order Syngnathiformes; family Syngnathidae; genus Phyllopteryx; species Phyllopteryx taeniolatus. Next base: position 7,125,184 of record NC_084502.1, read on the forward strand.
GAGCCGCACTCCAACCCAAAACCTCCTTCTTCCACCCCTGCATAATCTCGCCTTGTGTGTGTGCTCAGTCTCACAATGGATTACTCATTGGTGAGCAGGCAGGCAGACGAGCTTGGCTCAAATCAGACAGGTTCAAACAAATACCCTGGTTCCTATCACCAGCAGAAAATGACGAGCCTTTTCTCCCATCTGTCACCTTGACAATCTGCAGAAGTTGAAACCAAAACTCACTGGACTCTTTGACCTTGAGGGCACTCCTGGAGGTTGCGTGCGAACTAAAAGACGACAAGGTCTGGAGGTCATGAGCGGCGGATGTTGAGCGGATGACAAGGGGACAGTGTTAACAGGAAAGCTTGCCATCTTTCTACCAGGGTAAAGGATGTCAGGATGTTGGGCACACCTGGTGAGGCGTTCGGATGCGACTTTGAGTTTCGGCCTCGCCTGTAGGTCTTGCTCTGGTATGTCGGTCAAATGGGAAAGTTTTGACGAGGTGGGGAGATTGTGGCTTTTGTTGCCTTTTGTGTCGATCCTCCTTTTTTCTTTTAGGTTGGTGTCGAGAGAGGCGCGGTTTGCCTGATACCTTTAATTGGTGACAAGCTCCGCCTTTAACTCAACCCGCCCCGACAAATTCCTCTGCAAACGTGCGTGTAATTACAACATGTCCCTTCCTCCTCTTTTTTTTATTTTGTTATTTTTTTTTAAAAATCAGACTCACATACCATAAAAGTGACTTCAGCTACCTTTGGTGTGCGCGTGCGTGAGTGTGTGCGTGCACAGATCGGTCAATGAGGGCATTTATTCCACAAGTGTCACTTGTCATGGTACATGTGAGGGCTTGTGTGGGTGCGCGTGTATGTGAGTGTTTTGTGTGGCGCGTCACTAAAAGGGTGGAAAGCAGCTGGGTTCGCAGCGGAGGGAGTGTGTAGGATGTGAAGCAGCAGTCAGAGCGGGATGAATCACAATAAGGGGGGGAATGAATGCACAATCCGGCTGCTGTCCTCTGCGGCCTGAATCACTCTGGAGCGTCAGGAAACATCGGTCCAACTTGTTTTTTTTGTTTTTTTTTGGGGGGGGGGGGGGAACTTACAATGGGCAGTCCATGCTAAAAAAACACTCAAACACTACACCGACACACCAGCTGTTTCTTCTTCCCATGACACAGTTTAGAGCAATTTTTGTTGACAAATATTGTTGTATCGCGTAAACAACCCTCTTTCGGAGAACATTCAGTTGACCGCCGACCTGTTAGTTTGGTCATCCGCTTGTTTTGTTTTGTGAAATACCAACTAACAAACATCACTCCCGTGAAAAATGAAACGTTTCGCTTTTGTGCCAGCTACAGTATCGAGCTAAGCGAGTACAAAACCTAACCCAAGCACGGGCAAAATAAGAGCCTGCCAAGCAAAGCGTGTTTATTCGAGCGTTCAGCACAGTAGCAGACTCCGATGCGTGTCCTACATTTGCCTGTCAAAAGTCAGCTCGTGGCGCTTCCCACCGGCGACAGGGGAGGATTCGGCGTACGGGTGTATCAGTTACTCTGCTGAGGGGCTTTTGGAAACAACCACTGAAGTGTTTCCATGCGACTTATAGGCTCATTAGTGGTCAAGTTTGTCAGGATCGGCCGCGTACACGTGACCTTTCATTTTTCCCGAAAATCATTACCTCGATGCGGTCAAACGTAGTATGCGCCTCTCCCGCGAAACTTCCCTCGTCTGTGCCTCGTTTCACGGTTCATCCCTTCACTTTGTGTTCTCGCTTGGCCAATAAGCGCATTTATGCGTACGTGTTCTTTTGGACAATAGACTCCATTGTTTGAAGTGACTTCTCAAGAGGAGCCAAGGCTGCTGCAGAGAGAAGCGCCACTGCCTCAAAGGCTGCGCCACATCGCTGTGGAAACTCATTGTGGGCGTTGGCCTCTTTGCTGTTGTTTATTACAAAACAGATGTGCCCACCATAGGCAGAGAGAAGCCGTAGCACTGTGGTTTAATCCGAGAAAGTTAGCAGGCGTGTGGAAACTTTGAGCTACCCTGGGAAAATGCAAACGCAGCTTCGCAGTGGCTTGCGTTGAAACTAACGTGTCATATTTGTTTGGACTTTCAAAGGCTCTTGTAGTCCAAAAGTTGAGAGTTTGAGTTTTATATTTTTTTACCGGCACATTACACACACCAGAGTCTTAGTCCATTGATCCCCAGTTTTTACAGACGGAGCGCCTGCTGCCCATAATATTACCTTGCGGCATCCTCATTTAAGTAATAGAAGGACACGTTCTGAAGCCGGTGACAAATACATCAGTAATATCTTCCTGACATCTAAATTGGGATTTCCTCTCACTGCCGTGTTCGGAAGAGCAAACATTGTCCCAGAGGTTAAAGGTTAAATGCCTTAAGAGATGGAGCGCAACAGAAAAAAAACAAAACCCCGCCGCGGACATCCACAGGATGGCGATTAACGAGGGCAGGGAAGTCCCAATGACGCAGGTCGGGAGGTGCCATCCTATCAGTGCTTCTCAGGAAGGTCCAAGCCACTTGGCTTCGTTTCTGGTCCTCTTCACATCCCAGTGAGGGGCGGTACCGCTCAATTCTTTGTCTCTATTTTTGGTTGGGTTTTTTTTGGGGTGTTGTTATTGATGATCTGGTAAATTATTGACTGAAGAGGTGAGGAGCCTTTTTGCTTCGACTGCAGTTTTTCACCACCTTTCCTGGAGCCAAGGCACATATCACCCTTGGATCTCTTTCCTCCTCAAGCTTTTTGACTTTATGTTTGGCCTTAATGGCCGAGGGACAGACTGCATGTTTTTCTCTCGGCGCACTATGACTCGTGCGATACCGAACCTCAAATACCACAGACCGACAGAAAGGAAGAAAATATTGGCAACCGCGGACCTGTGGAATTCACCGAAGCGCTGACAGTGGCAATCATATTGTGCGCGTCCAAAACAGCGTGCGTAAAGAATTTGAATAGTTAATTATGGGTAGGCTGCTTGCAAGGTTCCAAGTTATGAGTTAAGCAGTGGCTCGTTGACTGTTTCAGCCCCCCCTCCCACCCCCAAAGGATGTGCTGCTAAAATTCCATTATATCACACCCACAGTGAGCTGAACAAAATGTCCTCAAGTTTTCCATTGCTGACATCTGACAGTTTTTGCCTCCTCTTCCTGCACCTCCCGCACTGGGTACTGCCCGGCCTGGCTCCGAGCTGAAGTTTACGGCAAAGAACTGGCGCACTGTTCTTTCCCTTAAATGCTTCCACTCGCGACACGGACGGTATGCAAAAATGGACCCGAATTGCAGAATCCCTCATACAGATTGAAATGCGAGGACGTGCTGACACAAGATCGTGCGGTTGGAAAGAGGTGGAAAAGTCTGCGGATTGACGTGCAATGCAATACAAACGCAGAATGCCATTTGCATGTGCATGCGCTCCACACGGGTCAGTCAGCTGTGCGTAATGTACGTTATGTGATTTTCCTTCTCCCCTCATGCGCAAAAAAAAAAAAAAAAAAAAAAGGACATATGCTAATCCTGACCTTGTATACTCTTTCCAAGTGGGAATATTCTTTTCAAGGATTTACTCGCAAAACACTGGATGAGGACTCCCATGTGCGGTAATAACATGGTCATTGACCGTGTGCTGCAAATACATGTGAGAACATGTGAAGAGGGTCATCAAAGAATTAATGTTGCATGTTAGTGTGTTGTAAATCAATCAATCAATAGATGAGCAGATTTAGGTGATCGCATCGGCCGGGGTTGTTGGTGCAGATGCAGTTAGAAGTAGGTCAAGCAGCGTTAGACTCCACAGGGAAACTTCCCAATCTCTGCCTCTACTGTCATGGCCGTGCAGTGTTTAGTTACTAGGTGTGTATATCAAAAAGGGCGTGTTCATAGACAGTGTCTCGACTGCAACAAAAGACGCATTTGAATCCAAAGTGGCGCAGTGGAATCCAGACCTTTGTTCAATCCACTTGAATTCCAACGTCCTCCATCGTTAATTAACCCCACGGGGGCCTCCTACTGCCTTTGTTTCCACTTGGCTTCTGTCACACGACAAGCATACACAAACGGTGTTGAAGTGTTCGCCGTGCCCTTCTCTGTGTGCCAGACATTTTCCTACCCCAATCAGTCACAGAGTTTAAGATGCCAAAATACTACGAACGGGGGTTTCTTTAAGCACATTTGGGGGAGGAATGTTGGGGCGGTTTGTTGTGGCCATGTTCCCGTCTAAAAATGCTGAAAACGGTGGCCTTTGAAAACAGCCTCTGTGTTCCGTGTAAGCATGCTTGAGTACTGAAACGATAATTGAGAACTACTAGTGTTGCGTCGGTGTGCTTTTTGCGAATAACACTTACATTCCTATTGTGTTTCCACAAATTGTGGTCGAGCCAGAATACAACACATGCAGTGGATACGGAAAGTATTCAGACCCCTTAAATGTTTCACTCTTTTTTTATATTGCAGCCATTTGCTAAAATCATTGAAGTTCATTTCCCCCCACATTAATGGACACACAGCACCCCATATTGACGGAAAAAAAAAACGGAATTGTTGTTTTTCACACCTGGATTTGAGGATCCTCTGCCATTCCTCCTTGCAGATCCTCTCCAGTTCTGTCAGGTTGGATGGTGAACGTTGTGTGGACAGCAATTTTCAGGTCTCTACAGAGATGCTCAATTGGGTTCAAGTCAGGGCTCTGGCTGGCCCATTCAAAAACAGTCATGGAGTTGTTCTGAAGCCACTCCTTCGGTATTTTAGTTGAGCTCCTGAGCACTCTGGAGAATGTTTTGGCCGCATTCATCTTTCCTTCGATTGCAAGCGGTCGTCCTGTCCCTGCAGCTGCAAAACACCCCCACGGCATGATGCTGCCACCACCGTGCTTCACTATTGGAACTGCATTGGACAGGTGATGAGCAGTGCCTGGTTTTCTCCACACATGCCGCTTAGAATTAAGGCCAACGATTTCTTTCTTGGTCACATCAGACCAGAGAATCTTATTTCTCACCATCTTGGAGTCCTTCAGGTGTTTTTGAGCAAACTCCATGCGGGCTTTCATGTGTCTCGCACTGAGGAGAGGCTTGCCACAATTCTGTCTCTGAGCTCTTCAGGCAGTTCCTTTGACCTCACGATACTCATTTGCTCTGACATGCACTGTGACCTTTAAGGTCTTATATAGACAGGTGTGTGGCTTTCCTAATCAAGTCCAATCAGTATCATCAAACACAGCTGGACTCCAACGAATGTGTAGAACCATCTCAAGGATGAGCAGAAGAAATGGACAGCACCCGAGTTAAATATGAGTGTCACAGCAAAGGGTCTGAATACTTATGGCAGTTTTTTTTTTAATAAATCAGGAACAATTTCAACAATTACGTTTTTTTTTTTTTTTTTACACTGCCCTCTGCATTTGCAGATACGCGATACGTATCAGAGTTTTATCCACATTTGGCCAACACGAGCCAATTCCATACGATTTTTCACTTTCCAAGATCATCAAAAGACAATTTCATCACTAATTACTGGCTGGACATGCAAATTACAGCATTTTCAGTTATTCTTACACTGCTGTGTTACTGAGGATAGAGTTGACAACATCGTATCTTCTGAATAAGTAACTAAATCCGAACTTATCTACTTATTTCTGAAAGTGCGTCTGTGAGTGAGGCGTTCTGCATTTTGCATCACGATTAGGTAACAGTGGGGACAATTCACGTAATAACCACCTCCGCGACGAATTTCTCCGTAAATGACGTGGTCAACGAGGCTGGCCGAAGATCTAGATCTCTGAAAGAACCACTGTGACATGGCTACTGAAGCAAAATGATGTCAAAGACAAAAGGCGAGCAGAGCTGCACTGTTAGCACAGATGAATGTTAGCTAGCAGTGTTACCAGCGTTGGCTTCTTCACCATCATAATGTTCATATAACGTTCGGCCAACTTGTCAACATGGGGATGGGGCGCATTCACAAGTATAGTATATTTAAGTATATATATATATATATATATATATATAATTCTGGGGGACCATTTTTGGAAATAGTCAATTGCCTTGCATTTCATTACACTTTGTTAAATTGAGTAACAATATGGCGGCAGTGCATGCCACTTTACCAGACTTTCCTAAGTCTGGCCCTGTGAGAGGCTGAAATGCGATTGGACAAAAAAAAAAAAAAAAAAAAAAAAATCGATATGTACTGGAAGTAGTGCGGCCAATAGAAATGCTATGAAATGAATAAAATAGACTAGTGGGATTCAATTAAATTAATTTTATGGAACAAATATTAGAATTAGAAAAAAAATATATCGGTCTGTGCTTCTGATATTGTTTAGGCCAGCTGAGAGGGTCTTGCTGACCCTGACGGCTCACAACTGGTTAAAAAAAAATAATAATTTAAATGTTAATGCGCCAAAGCAAATAATGACTTTATTTTGAAATCCTAAAATAACCGGAAACGCCGCACTTCATTGCAGCGACTTTGACAATAGTGTTATCGGGCTCATTTGCATAGCCGAGGAGCGTCAGGGCTGCTCAGTGAACGAGAACTTGGCGTCTCACTTGAGCTTGTCTTTGGCTGACCGTCCACCTTTTCGACTTAGGAGAAGATTCCACACGGAGAGAAAAAAAAAAACAAAAACAAAAAAAAAAACGGCGCTGACTGGGAGTTTCCTTTTCAAACTTGGAGTTCGTCGCTCCGGGCTGATTTGCTGGATTTACAGTGCTCTTCAAACACATTAGTGTTTGATTTTCATTGAATTTCGGGTGGGTGGGCCGGTACACCTGTCGTTGCAACAATGGAAAGCCACTTGCTGACATTGTTGCTCATGTGTTTGCTTCCGAGAACTTTGAATGCACAGGCTGCTGCGCCTCAGGGAGGTGAGTCAAACTTGAATTCTGTTCAAAAGGAATCATAATCAAATAAACGGATGTCGTTCAAGGCAACAAGATAGGATGCTCGTAAAAAAAAAAAAAAAAAAAAAAAAACGTGCTGTATGAGTTGAACGAAGGAATCGAGGAAACAAAAGCAGAAGAACAAGCAAAAGATAAACATCAGTTGGCCGCTTTGATTACACGTGGAAGACTTGAGCCATAGTATCATACCATTTGTCATTTCTATAACTATAACCTTACTGATATGGCTAGAAAAGTTCAGAAATATATAACAGTAGTCATATGTTTACATTTAGTATAAATTATTTCATTATTGTTATTAGTTACAGTTGTGTTTTGTTAGTTCCAAAATATAATTGTGTCGTGTTGTGTAACAGTGTTTGACATGTGAATATTGAAATGATACTTTTCTTTCTCACGTGTTTATTCTATTTCTAGTTTAGGTCGTTTATCACATATGATCTGCTATTAGTTGTCACATCCATCTATTAAAAAACATCTTAATATCTTGACACAAATACTGTAGATGGTTCGACCCCCCCCCCCAAAAAAGGAACTTCAAGCTTCCAAGAGGCTAAACCCGGTGGTATAACTGCTGAGTCTGTCATTGAGCGTTAATATAGAAGTTGTGAGCGAGATGCTGCCACTGTGCTATGTCCATGAATAGGCGATGATGGGGGGGGGGGGGGGGGCAGTGGCTGTGATATGGAGAACCTCCACACGCTCCAAAATCCAAACAATGAGACTTGATGAATTCTCCACGCTGATGGAAAGACAAGCAGCAAGCGTGCGAGTGTGTTTGCACATGTGTGTTGTTCAATTATGTCTGCACGCCTTGCTGCACACATGACTGCAACCTTTCAACTTTCAACAATTTTGTCACAACATTCAAATAGGAAAGAAGTTCATAAATATGATAAGGATCATACTTAAGGGACAGTCTGGATGCTTGGTGACCTCATAGCTGATATTTGTATGTTTAGTTTACTTTTCTCCCCCCACCCCGCTAAGGGGCTGCAAATATGACACTTTTTATATTCTCTCTATATTGCTGTCATTTTCTGTGCGGCGTGCATGACCCTCCAAACATTCCGCCCCGTCTCTCCCTTGGAACTACCCGCAGACCGTCCTCTTCTTTTTTTATTGTCTTCCCCTTTCTCTCACCCAACCTCATTTCTTCACTTACCCAACATCCTCCAGCTAAATAGTCCGTATTTGGTTACCCGCCTCCTGCATATGGCCTAATTTAGTCTTTAATCCTTTGAAACATCAGCATTTCACTACATTCCCTTGCTTGACTCTTGAGTTAAATTCCTAATCAAGTAATCGTTAAATTGTTGGTTTTTAAATCTTACTTTTAGTGGGATGGGAGACTCGCTGTCTGATGATACAGATTTCAGGCAGTGTTGTATTACCGTAAGTTTTCGTGTATAATGCGCATCCATGTATAATACGCACCCCCAAAGTTGATCTCAAAATTCTGGAAAAACCCTCTACCTATGTATAATACACTTTTTGATTTCGCTTCTACCCATATGATAAAAACATGAAGTTTTATCTGTAATTTGTTAGTTTTTTTCCCAAAGAATTATTCTGAAGTTAAGCACTTGGTTTGAACACTTAATCCTTTTTTTAATTTACTTGCTCTTATTTTGAAATTCACAGCCCTACTTTTATTTAGTAAATTAGAAAACACACAGTTGCGCTCATATGTTTGATTACCCAGGCAGAATTTGTAAAATGGGTACAATTCTTTTAAAAAAACATGAAGGACCAGGCGAAACACATGTTATTTTATTTTAATGATATTCAAATTAAGCGGTCAAGCATTTCAGAAAAGGATTATCGTTAAACAAAACATTACCTTAAAGAAATGATGGTTGTCATATTAAAAAAACAACAACAATATTTCACAAATTCTGCCAGGGTATGTAAACTTATGAGCACATCTGTACGTAGATGCAGTCATACGTACCCCTGTCATATTGGAGTGAAAGTGTAGGCGACACATTTTTTTATAACCACTAGGTGGCGTTGGCATTTTGGAATGAAAGTGTACAGCTTTTTTCATAACCACTAGATGGCGGCATACATTTATAAAATGTGAAAGTTTTTTTCCATTTGCCCCTATACCTATGTATAATGCGCACTATTGACTTTTGACAATTTTTGCCCTGCGATTGGCTGGCAACCGGTTCAGGGTGTACCCCGCCTCCTGCCGATGATAGCTGGGATAGGCTCCAGCACGCCTGCGACCCTAGTGAGGAGAAGCGGCTCAGAAAATGGATGGATGGATGGACGGATGGATGGAATAATGCTATCCAGCGGAGTTGCCATATGATGGTGGTCTGCGTGGATGTAGCTGTACTTTTTTTTGGAAAGATCCATTCATCAGTTTGTTATTATACCCATTCTTCAGGCATTTATTTTGGACTCTGCTAAAGCTACTGCCCCAGCGACCCGACCTCAGATAAGCGGAAGAAAATGGATGGATAGATGGATGAAACAGTAGAAACCATGGACAACTATAGAAGTATATTTAGAGAAAGTTTTACTTTGCTAATTTTTCCAAATCATCCCCATCATCTTCGTATTTATAAGATTAAGTCCCTCTAACATTTATTTTCTGTTTGTCTGAGAGAAATCAGACATGTTCTTCCTGCAGTCTGCTAAATTTGCCGAGAAGTTAGCCAGTTTTGCCAATCCCACCAATTTTACAAGCAAGCAATTATGTGAAATTGATCGCTGATTAATGCTGTCCTCAACCAAATGAGGTAAAGTGAAGCACGCTTTGCTTACAACTCTCGGAGCTGCTGTTCAGATACGTATTTTAGTTTGCCATCTAAAGAAGAACTTGACATCAACTGCGCGAAGCATTATTTTGGTCATGATAACCACCGCAACGAGGTCGGCGTTCAGAATAGTAACAGACAGATTTCCCCCGCTCCATTTAAAATTCTATTTAGAAAATAACCCTTATTAATACATGAATTAACCAAACAAAACATTCTGGATCCTCTTCTTTAGGCGACTATCCAAAATTTAGTGAGAACTGCTTCATTTGTAGGCATGTAGAACACAGAACTACAAACTACATACTTAGCCAAAACACAACCCCCCCCCCCCCCCGGTTGAGGTAACTCACTGTCCTGAAAAACTTTTACTGCTTTAGCTTAGCTGCTTTTTTCAACCTCTCCACTTCTGATGCTAAGGGTTTGCGTTGGGGTTTCTGTGTTTGTTTTGCTTTCATTTTATTGTCACTTGAATTGCAGGCATGCTGTAATCTTAGTTTATAAAACATTTTTTTGGGGGGTCGGGGCGTGGGGGCAAGAGTGTGTTCGATTGCAACCTCTCGAAAACTTCGGAATTGTTGACACTGTCGATTATCATAACAAGCAACCTGTCTGGAGAGCAATTTTAAGGAGTGACATATGGAATTGTGGGGGGAGTTTAAGAGTAAGATTTAGAGAGCCAGATGTGCGCAGATATGTACATTTTGATGTGTTAAAATTATAGGAATGGATTGGAATTTGAATGTGAACGTTTGGAATGTGAATAATTGATTTATTTTCTTAAAAGAAAAACATAAAAAAAAAAAAGGCCAAGTTAGGAGCCTGGTGATGACTTTTGAATTGTACAGAGCGACAGATTCAGATGAAGAAAACTTTATTCATCCCCGCAGGTCAATTAGGGAGCGAGAGTGGCACAGTTAATTAAGGTCACAATTTTACAACATAAGTAAATAAATAAATAAATGACATTGCCATTTGACAACATTTCCTCAATTCCCCCCCCCCACAGTTCTTAACTGCTGCGAGGGGGACGTCCTTTTCCTGTTGGATTCCTCTGGTAGCGTGTCGTCCTATGAGCACTCCCGCATGCTCGACTTCCTGTCAGAGCTCCTCCTGCCATTTTCTTTGGGAGAGGATCAGGTGAGGATTGGACTTCTACAGGTGGGCACCAAACCACGCCTTGAGTTCGGCTTTGATACGTACCGCACTCAAAGTGGCCTGCAGGCGGCTTTGAAGGGCACCAAAGCCCTCAGGGGGGACACCAACACCGTAGAGGCGCTGAAGATCGCAAAGGACGGAGTGCTGAGACCAGGACCTGGGGACGGGGCCCGTCCGGGAATCCCCAGGGTGCTGGTGTGGCTGACGGACGGCGTGAAACCGGGGGATGTGATTGGCCCAATGGCTGAGCTGAGGGAGGAAGGTGTGGCCGTGCTGGTGGTCTCCACTGGCCATAGTAACTATCAGGTGTTGAGGCAAGTTGTGTCGCCACCAATTGAGAACCACCTGTACTTTGTGGACATTGATGACATGAGCATCATCTTAGAGGATCTGCGGGAAGCCATCATCGGTGAGTTTGACATATCAAAGGTTAAGACTGAGAAGCTCTCTGAAATTAAATGAATAAATGGTCTTAAACGCTTGAGAACGAAATTAGAGGACACGTCAATTGTTCGCACACCACGGAATATTGATACCATGCTAATATTTTCTAGACTAGGCTGTGAACATCGACATTCGCCCAATCTAATTGAACACTTGATAACTGCTATTGCAGCTATTATGTGCCACTGTTAAGAAGTTTTGCATTTCAAGAACAACATTAGCACAAATGTTTGTATTTCAATGTGTTCCAGTCCAAGCAATAATCTTATATAGATATATAAATGTAAATCAGCAAAATGAAAAATTTCACTTGAAACATGAAAATAAGTGATTCTGTTATGCAAATTTGTTTCATTCATTTAGACTCCACTATTTATCTTCCACTGCAACACGGTGCCTCAGAAGAAACATATAAAAAGTAAATCTTTGTAAGATCTAAAAGTGCAGCACATTGTCCCAGTGGTTAGCAGGTCTTGCTCGCAGTTATGAAGTTCACGGTTCGAATCTCAGCTCTGGCCATCCTGTGTGTGCTTTTCCCTGGGTACACTGTTTCCTCGCACAACCCTAAAACATGCATGTTAGGTTCTTTGAAGACTGTAAATTGTCTCTATGTGCTCTGTGATTGGCTGTCGACCAATCCAAGGTCTACCCCGCCTTTCGCCGAAAGTCAGCTGTGATTGGCTCCAGCTCACCTGCGATCCGAATGGATGAATAGATGGATGGCTATTTATCTTCTGGAGACCAACATCACAACAGCTACACGATATACTGTCCACGATACACAACATATGCATATGACATAGGGAGCATTATTGACATTTATGCTGTGTTTGCGTTCAGTGGCAATGGTGATACAAAATTGCATCCATTTACATTATTTACTATACAAACAAAAACCCCAACGAAGCGTCTCTCCTGAAGCACTATGCTGAGTCATCGACAGGCCTCACGAGTGCAAGGTCATTGCTCTTGGCTGGACATGAGCAATTTCCTCCACACTGCAATGGCCACTTGGAACTGCCATGCTCACATCGTAAGTTGCTGCACTTCACCCAAGTTCCGAGCGTGCTCCTGCAGACATGGACACTGGATGGCAATGTCGAGTATGGCTGACCACAAGTGTAATGAGATAGCATGATCTATTCAGGGATTAATGAGTTGCTACAGCCCAGCGCGCTGTGACAGACAAGACGCATATACAGATGCATATATTCTCTCCTATATATAGACAGAAGAGACTGTCCAGTTCTCTGCTTCCAGATTCGGTAGCTGCCATGACACCCTCCAGAGACTCCTGGACAATTTCACATTCAAACTGCAGCTCAAAGTCATGGTGCATTGCATGAATGAATTTATCATATGCGCACAACAAAGACGAACAAATCATCTCACATATCCACCTCTGTGTTATTTATTTATTTGTTTTTGCTACAGGGCCTGCCTGGATTGGCTATATCAAGGTTTTATGCAGGGGTTATGAATGTATTCAGAACCCCAAGCTGGTCTGCAATTTGGTTTCTGTCTCAAGTTGAGACATTTTTAGCACTCCGTCTTGCCCCATCGGCTTTCTTGAACGATAGCGTGTTCGAGAATGTTGACTTGTTTTTGAATCGTGATTTTTGCAACTGGGGCACGTATACAGAATGATTTGCATAATCCATGTCTATAAATGCACTTGTTACTGTATACAGTAATCCTTCGTTATCGCGGTGATTAAGTTCCTGACCACCCCCGCAGTAGGTCACATCTGAGACGTAACAACCACATATCTTTTTGAATATTTAGACATATTTTAAAGGTGTATGAACTTCCCCAGACTCTGATTAATCTTCCTACACTGCTATTAACCTCTACCATATTCTTCCTGTATAAACACTTTCTGCACTCTCAAGCACCTTTTAAACTCTTAAACATACAGTAATGCACAGTAGTACTATATACCATGTACATTTTATTCCTTGTAAATAAAACACTAATGGACTTGTTTACAGATTTTCTTTTTTTTAAATTTTGGGGTACAAATTGGTGACTCCTATGAATTCAACCTAGCAACAAGGGGCAGCGCAAAAAAAAAAAAAAAAGTGTTACTTGACTAGGACAAAAAAAAATAGGACAACAAAAAATTCAGTTAATGTATTGCAGTGCCTGCTAGCGAGGTAATTTTTTATTTTATGAATGTTTTCCAACTAACCATGCATGTCTCTGTAGTCACGTACTTTGCTGTTGAAAAAAGGCACGTAAGATTGTCATTATGATAAGTCGGCAAATACAAATACATTTTTTTCAACGAAAACACCACTTTTGTTTACATATTTACCATTGTGCCTTCCACAGAGATAATCCGTGCTGAGCGCATCAATGTCCGGGACGTGTCCTCCAATGCCGCCACGCTCGAGTGGCGACCTGTTCTGTCCGGTTTGACGGGCTACTACGAGATCCGCTTCGGTCCGCTACTATCAGGCGGAACGGGAAGCGGAGGAAGCGGCACCGGGACCAGTCCGAGCACTGGCGGTAGTCAGTACCAGAGACTGGTCCAGTCGTCAGACGCCAACGCTGTCAGGCTAACAGGCCTGACGCCTGACACCACCTATAGTGCCACTTTGACACCGGAGTCCAATGAACAAGCTTTTAACACTCTGTCGGTCACCTTCACGACACAATCAGGTTGGAGTCTAAACCTTGTAAACTTGGGGGCACGACCTCTTGCTGCCAAGCCTTTGGTATTGTACAAAAAGACAAACATGATCTTGATTGATGAGTATCTTTCCTGCTATTATCTTTGGTCTCGCTGTCCCACCAGAGGTACAGAGTCCTTCCACGGTCACGGTCTCGGAGTCGGGGCCGACCAGTGTTCGGGTGAGCTGGGGTCCTCTCCAGCCGGAGGCCGTTACAAGTTACTACGTAGAATACTCTGCACTGCCCACTGGAAAGCTGCAAACGGTCACAGTGGACAAAAGGCAAAACTCCACGCTCCTCAAGAACCTCCAAGCAGATACCACCTATTTGGTCACCGTTAGCGCTCGGCATTCATCGGGCAAGGAGACGGCAATGTCGGTCAAAGTCTGCACGCAGGAAGGTGAGCTACGTTTAACAACTTGTCGACCAACTAACAGTGGCTGACCTACATTTACAAGCTGAATTCTAATATTTGTTCCACGAAGGTTTATTCATGACTCGCCAACAGTCTTCAGTAATCAGTAGTGCTGGGAGAGGTAACTTAAACTATGCAATATTAGCAATGGGACTGTTTCTTTAACCGATCCGATTTGAAATTCTTCTTCTTCAGAGGTAAGTGATAGTGTTGGTATTGAGCAATGGATTAAGACCCACTGAAGACCCAGCGATCAAATGCACGGCCCACCAATGCTAACAAACGTATCCTCTGTGCATCGTAAATCTTTTGCGGGTGGCAGTGGCTCACTCCATGAGAACTTGGCTATGGGATCAAGGTTCCTTAGTTAAGGAAGCTTTCAGTGCAGTTTGTACCACGCGTGGGCATGCTTGAAAGAGTCCGCTTCGCTTGACTAGCGCGAGTGCTCCGATGTGTGCTGACGGGCAGTACACTTCCTTTTCATGGGCGCCCAAACAAGGGCGTGTCGTACAATTATGACATTCGTTCCACCCAGTTATTTATGAAAACTGCCACCTTGCACAAAAGAAACAAACAGAATAACTCGAAATAGTCTCACAAACACAGGAAAGTGGTAGCAGACGTTGAAAGAGGCAGATGAGTGTACGGTAGCCCGGTGTGCGTGCTGGCAAATAAGACACAAGTTATCAAGTCGAGGTGGGAAATATTGCTGTCGTATAGGTAATACTTTTATTTGTTGTTGTTGTTCTGGATGGAAAAAATAAGACATCTATTTTGTGGCCAACATCGTGGACTATTATATCGGAGGACACTTATTTAGGATATTATCATGATTGTATCCCTTCAATAGTTTGGATGTGTTTTGCAGTGACTCCAGCGCTGGCTGACCTGCAGCTGACCACAGTGGACAGCCACTCTGTGCAGGTGAACTGGAGAGGCAGCTTTGATGGTTTGAAGGGCTACTGGCTCACTTGGGGAAGACAACAGCGGTCTTCTTTCTACTTGCCGCCCAATTCTCAGTCTACGCGACTCACCAACCTCCCTCCTTCGGCAAGGGTGTGCGTGTCACCCATCTATAAGACAGCACGGGGAGAGGGACTCTGCTGCACGGTAAAATTTGCCTCGGGTGAGTAGCGTGCTTGGGTACGTTTAGTGGTCTAAATGTTCGGACAATGCTCATTCACTAACACAAAACACCTAATCTTAATTTAATCATTTTTTCGCTGTTTATTTAAACCTACTTGCAAGTGATACATATCACTGTGCTTGTATACGGGTGGTAGATGTGCGTATACGTCAATTAATGCATTTCAGTGTTATCCGTTTCGCCTTGACGGTGTTTATTCAATCTGCCCATTTAGCCTGATGTCACATTGACAGATATAGGATTCAAATCTAACACATTGGAGATGAATCTGAAATCGGAGACAGGTTTGTTACTGTACAGTCATCAAATAATGTACAAGTTTCATAAATATATTAGGATTCATTGAAAAAGTTAACAGTTTTACTACTACAGCGGCATCTATTGGATCTGGTGCTGCACTTAACCCTGATGCAGACTCTCAGTTTGATTCAAATTTATTTTGGCTCATCGTGTTCTCCTTCTGCCCTTTAGATGCATCAACGTACGGCTACCAATCATAGCACCACCAAAACAGCGAGTGTTCCTAACCAAACATGGAGGCTCACGGCAAGAAGAGCGATGTTGACTTTTCATCCATTTCCTCCCCCCCACCCCTGTACTTCTCCTCGCTCTGTGGATATCATGCAGGAATGATGTGTAGCTTGGTGTACAGAGCACTCGTGTGGAAACCATAGACACTAAGGAGTGGGCCGGTACAATGTATGCGCATGCCGTCTGCCAAAATTAGGAACACAAAAGGACTATTTGGGTTTATATTTCTATTAACTTTCCCCGTTTAAATGTATAGACTCTGTTCAACGGGATGTTTATTGCTGAAGTTTTAATGCTGCCCCTATCAGATGAACTATTACAAACATATCAATTCAAAGATACATGGTTATTTAATAGCATCGATCATTTTTTTCGAATGCAAAAATGAGTGCATAGCTTTTTGTATCAGAGGCCCATTGGATTCTGTTAAATTATGGATTTTAAATAATGTAATGTTTTCCTTTTTACTGGGAATACATACGGTAATAGATGTGGCTTGTTTTGGAGAATGTTTAGCACCATCGGAGGACAACATGCACTAAGCAGTTGATTTTTTATTTTTTTTTATACACCAAAAGAGAAAAGTGAACATCTGGTCCTTCCTTGTAATAAGTACTAATAAGCATTATGTTTGGTAATTTTGGGATCGTAACAAACTGATCTGTAATAACCATTCAGTTAAAAAGTCATGTTCATGACCAAAAAAATATATACTACAAATGTCTGAAGAAGTGTTCAGATTCCATCATTCATATTTATTCACCCCAGATACCCGGGAGGCTGGGATTATAATTAACAACATTAATAGCGTATACAGTAGTTTGTTTTTTACGTTTGAAGGCTGTTACTGAGTTAGTCTTTGCTGCCATCTACTGTCACCAACCGCGGCAGTTTCCTTTCAATGTTAAAAGCTCGATGTCCTCAAAGAGAATTTTGTTGCTGTTGACCTGCCCCACTTTATAACATCAGCTTGCAATAAATTCATTTAACAGTTTTGGTAACATTATTCAGCTTCTTTTATTCTTTCCTTTGTCATTTTCATCGGCTCTTTTGGTCTAAGAATTGGGAAGGGATCAGCAATTAAGTGAGCTGAAAATAATTTTTTCAATAATTCAATTAGTGCAACTGCATTAATCCCAGTTTTTACACACACACACACACATACTTAACACAAGATATATATATATATATATATATATATATATATATATATATATATATATATATATATATATATATATATATGTGCAATGCACGGGTGGGCAAAATTTGGTGCGAAAGGGCCACATTAATTTTTTTAAAACAAAGAGATCGTGCATGTCATTTGTAAAAAAAAATAAAAATAAAAATATTGGAACGTGTATCTAAAAATATAGTTATAATGGTGAAATTAAAATAGTTTATTTTAATTATAAAATACATGAATAATTATTTGTCCTTTATATGCTATTTTTTATAATCAATTAACCAATTGGTTAATTAAAATAAATGTAATTTTTTTTATACGATTTTATTTTATTATTTAAATTCAACCAATTAACAAATTATTCATTGGGCTGAATAAAAAACCGAGTCAATACATTTTGATTAACCAATTTTAGGGAACAACGGATTAAATCAATGCAGCAAATATAGGAGTCTTAAGCATGTACAGGTGTGTATATATATAAATATATATATATATATATATATATATATATATATATTATTATTATTATTTTTATTTTTTTTTTTTTAAATCAACTACCTCATTTTCACAAGTTAACTGTATTAATGTGTGCAAATCTAGATATGTTTTGCAAGTCGAACTTGGCCTGCTCTGACCAACCAATCAGAAGGATGAACACATGCTACGTCACTGTGGCAAATTTGAAATGTGATTGGTTAAAGAAACTGTCCCATGGCTAATAGAGTTTAGGTTACATCAGATAGCACTAAAACCCTGGGCAGGTCAGATTGACATAACAACACATAGAGACAGAAATCGGATTGGACAAAAATAAAAAAAAATTCAAATCAATCAATCACTAAATGAATCATCCACGTCCACAAACAGGTATACTGGAAGCGGTACAGCCAAGCGAAACTTTATGAAATGAAGTGCATATACTGTTAGGAATAAATGATTTAAAACTAGTATTTAGGATGTAAATACTACTACTACGACAGCCATTGCTACTACTTCAACTATCTATTACAACAACTACTAATAGTGTACTACTGTTTCTTTGTACTGTATTTTCGGGCAATCTGGATGCCTAGTGGCGCAATGCTACCTCCCGCAGGTCACTCTTGGTACTACGACAGGCATCTGGTTTTGGGGACGACATTAGAGCATTGTATTTTTTTCTTCGTCATCTATAACATTTTTACAAAATGGTTTAAGATGTCAAAAATGGGTATGTGTGTCGGAATTGACTCGTCGTAAAGCGGGGAGCCCTCGGTGAAGTCTGCTGCTGTTTATTTAGCAACCAGTTGGAGGCGTCGGTATCACATCCTGCTTCCCGTGTCAAACTGTAGCGTTCAAGCCTTGACATTGCGAAGATGGAGGCTGTTAGGGTCTAAACCCGGGCCACAACCTGGAGCACAAACTGCGCGTTTCCAAGACCTGTTATGAAAACCTCATTTGGTCCAGGTAAAGTCAAAAAACGTTCCTTGCATATGAGTCAAACGTCAGCATTTCGCTTGTGTTGGTTTAGTGAGCACCGATGACAAGCGTGTCCAAGCTAATGTCAACGATGGCGCTAACTCGGCGAAGCTCGCTTGCAAGTCGAATAAACTGCAGCCTTGCTTTTGGATAAGTGTTAAGTTCGCCCGTGGATGCGCGTGACTACATTTGGTCTTGCTTCTCAAGCGGCGGCGGCTAACGCAGGCCAGCTTAGCCGAGATATTGTGATGTTTTGCTAACTAGCATCAGCAGGCTAATGGGCTTTCAGGACCGTTTCCGGCTTGTGTTTCTGACCCGAAGCTCAGCACTCGCTAATTAATTATGTCCTGTTCACTTTGTTCACACATCATTTCACTATTATTTATACATAGGGGGCGTTACTAGCTAATGCTAACCGCATCGAGACATGCCTTACGTGCTCCAGTCAAACTACACATCATCATACACATCAATTAGCATGTATTAACACTCGGTTATGCAATGTTGTTTTGTGCATTGTGGTAGCCCTTGCTCAAATGGCACCCACTTTAATATATATTTGTTTTCTGGCACGCAATGGTGCCCCAGCTGAATTGCTTTAATTTTGGGCATTAAGTGAAACGCTTGCTGATGGGGGCTTTGTCATTGCCACCATGTAGGACCACTGAGGAAACATACGAGTACACATACAAGTATATGACCAATTAACAGAAGTGTAACTGTATTGCCGTCGGGAAATACTGCAAAAATAGAGGCTGAGCCCTGCCACAGCAATCGGCGTCCCCCCCCCCCCCAAAGTTTGTTTTCCTGTATTTATACTTTTAAGCCGCAAATATACCACAAACTGTGAGCCCAAAACACTTATTGTACACTCACATCGGTTAAAAGTCATTACCCCTAAAAATAAATGGCTTTAGAATGATTTTATCTCTGAACGTGTGTCTATGTTGCCTTCACAGCACGAAAAGATCAATGGTCAAGCAATAACAAGACCTCTTGTCAGCTTGAGTTATAATAATAGCCATTCAGCAGAGCAAAAACCCATGCTGCAAAGACTCTGTCACCTCCGCTTACAACCCAGGTTAAACTTAGCTCCTCCCCAAGACACAAAAGTCTGACAGCAGTCGAGATGTACGACTTCATTGTACTACCTTGAAACCAATTACTACTTTTTTGTATTATTTTTTTATTTTTTAAACTTATCCAGAGATTTAGCATCATCGTGTTGCATGTTAATGCATTACAGGAAGAACAACAACAACAAAAAAAAGTTGAGTTTTCCAGTTGATCTGAGAATGGGTTCCAAAGAGAAATGTGAATTAATTAACAGCAAACCGCAACTAGGTGGTGGTTCATTGTACTTCTGATTTACAGGGGTACTAAGTTTACAATGGAGTTCCAATTATGTGGTTGTGACGTAATGTAATAAATTTGTAAGTGCTTCCGCCGTCGTGGGTTATCTCAAACCTATGCTAATGTAGTAGTAAAGTCATAATTAGAGTAAATGTATTAAAAAACACCTAAATAAATAAATAAGGCATCTGTAATTCGATGGTGTCTGGCTTGCTTGCTTGTCATACGAGATGCCTTTGGTTAATGAATCTTTTAATTGGGCCTGGTTGTTGTTTGTGTTTTCTTTTCTTCACTTAGTAGTTTTGATGGAACATTCATGCTTTGTCGCAACTTCAAGCTGTTTCTGCAGCACACTGGATATCGCCTCTTTAAGTGATATAAAAACTTTGTGTTCGAGTTGCTAGTAACGACTTGTTGGCAGCTATTTTGCAGATTACGCTTTTCTGGTTGGTGCCTGTCCTTTTAAAACCAAAGCAAAGGCAAACCATAGAATTATGGTTCCCTCTTTTCCCTTTGGGCTCTGTTTCCACTTTGTGTCTGCCATTTTGTTGGCATCCATGCTCACCTAGCAGTGCCATAAATGAATATTTGCAGGTGATGTAAAAAAAAAAAAAGTAGTTGCATTAGTAGTAGCTGCTGCAGCTACATTCATTGTTCATATACACTATTTGTGTATCAGCAAGCAACAGAGCTAACCCAATACTCCATACAACAAAATTACAATATAAACGATAGAGGGCTCGCTGTGTATCAATATGTGATGAACCTTTGAACGTGTGTCTGCAGGTGTGGGAATGAGGTGCGAGTAGAAGCGCAGCAGACGTCGGCACCATGTACTCGGAGTGGCGCTCGCTGCAGCTGGTGGTGCAAAGCGACCAGGGCCATCTCAGTGTTCTGCACTCTTA
Source organism: Phyllopteryx taeniolatus (assembly GCF_024500385.1). Lineage (NCBI taxonomy): Eukaryota > Metazoa > Chordata > Actinopteri > Syngnathiformes > Syngnathidae > Phyllopteryx > Phyllopteryx taeniolatus. The sequence continues at coordinate 7,146,133 of NC_084502.1, forward strand.
TCCCACCAATGTGGGCACTGAGGTGGCCAACGCTGTGGTCAAGCCGCTCTGCACAGCCGTCAGCCCCGTAGCCACGGAGAACATCCTCAAGACGGACAAAGAGGTGAGAGAAGCCGATGTCATATGCGCTGTGTCGCTTAATAATACCCTGGAAAGTCTGCCTTAAGGATGCCAAAACCTTGCGTAGATTTTGGAAGGATCTGTCAGATTTAAATCCTATTCCCTTTAATGTTAGCCCTATTGACAACAACACTCCGTTACTGTGGGAGCGTTTACAGCCGACTCGATTCTCTGCCAATCAAAGCAGCTTCTCTCATTCTCTTTAAATGTGTGCAATTGTCTTTATTGTCTGTTTAGTTTTAATGTTAATAGTAATAGTAGTAGTTAATGAAAACGGTTTGGCCCCCAAGGTGAAGTGGACCATGGAGGTGCTGTGTTATGGCCTCACCCTTCCCCTAGAGGGCGACACTGTCAAGCTTTGTGTGGACGTGTACACAGACTGGATGATGGCCCTTGTGTCACCCAGAGACTCGATGCCTCAGCCTGTGGTCAAAGAGCCCAATATGTATGTGCAGACCATCCTGAAACATCTCCACAATGTCTTTGTACCAAGGTGGGTCACAGAAATGTGTCTCTTGACTAGTTGATGTTTAGCAACTTTAGTTGCTGTTGTTTGGCTTTAGCCTGTTTCGGGTCTTCATTCGGGATCTATTCATAAGTATTATTATTTTTGTAAATCAGTCATGTGGGATTTGGTTTGCAACCACACAAAATTTTTGTATTAACTGTGTCAGCTAACATTTTCATTAACATTCTTAATTGCCATAAAGTATAAGACAAGTTTGCCATTGCAGAACGAAAATAATAAAACAAATTTAATGTAAATAATAGATGATGCCTGCCAGACACTTAAGATAATAAGGAGGAAACAAGAAACTGTTTGCGGAATGATACTCTTCTCTAATGACATTCATGGGTATTGCTAGAAATGTTGTGAACTGTTAAAGAAACTGTTTGTTAGCATCTGCAAAAATAATGTCTCTAATTGGTTGTAGTACTCATGTTGTACTCAGCAGCCAGTCCCTTTTCTATGTCACTTGACGTTCAATTTTTAATTCTGTACTTCTCACATTTGTTTATTTAAAAGGATCTTGTGCTGTAGCAGTTTGCTAATCTTCCTGGGTTCCACATATAATCAAAAATACAAATAATGAATTAGTATAACACATAAATACAGTAGTTATACATGATTCATCGATACAATAGTTACTCAAAATTCATGCTACAGAGTTGAACATGTAAACAACATTAACACAAAAGGCACCACGTAATCATCTGATACGATACTAAAACATATACTGTTAAAACAAATTATTATTATTTTTTTCAAATGGATATGACAAAACCAAATCGTGCTGGAGCCTATCTCAGCTATCTTCGGGCGAGAAGCGGGGTACACCCTGAACTGGTCGCCAGCCAATTGCAGGGCACATATAAACAAACAACCATTCACGCACACATTCACACCTACGGGCAATTTAGAGTCTTCAATCAACCTACCACGCATGTGGGAGGAAACAGGAGTGCCCGGGGAGAACATGCAAACTCCACACAGGCAGGGCCGGGATTTGAACCCCAGTCCTCTGAACTGTGAGGCAGATGTGCTAACCAGTGGTCCACCGTTCCGCCTAATTACAAACAATTAAAGTAAAATAAAACACAAAATAAAGCAATATCCTCACCTCACTATTCACTATCACTGGTGGTAGCATCACCAAAAAAACTTTAGTTAATTTGTTGAATGCTCACTGTACAGTACAGTTACTTCGGAGATTTACTAATATCTCACATAGTGTCGCGCATGATGATGATGCTTGCGCACCAGAGAGTGCCGCAATTTGTGTTTATTGCGTGAACAGTCATTGTTTTTGTTTAGATATGTGTGCTCTTTATTTTAATCTGATAGAGTACAATAAGGTCTATATAGCTGTAGTAGTATAAAATGTAATCTCATAAATTGTCCATGAACCACTTGTCCAACTGTTGTGGGTGTCTTCCTCCAGGCCTGAACAGCACAGCCTGAATCATATTAGGCTTTGCCAGCAGGTCCTAACTGCCGTCCAAAAATTGGCACGGGAATCTCTTTGCATGGTGAGGGAGACCTGGGAGGTGCTGCTGCTCTTCCTGCTTCGCATCAACGACACCTTACTTGCTCCGCCTACAGTCGGAGGTAATTCCTGTAATCCGTCTACATGATTTGTAGTATTGACGAATGTATCCCCTGTTCAAGGGAGAGACATATCCATTTCCAAGTAGGAGTTTACCACATGAAAACTCAACCTTCTTAGTTGAGGTCATAAACTTGCATTGCATTATTAATTACTACAACATCGCAACTTGTTGTTTACCAGTGGGCGTGGCAGAGAAACTAGCAGAGAAATTAATGGCCGTGCTGTTTGAGGTGTGGCTCCTGGCGTGCGCCCGCTGCTTTCCCACGCCGCCGTACTGGAAGACGGCGAGGGAGATGCTGGCCAACTGGAGACATCATCCGCCGGTTGTAGAGCAGTGGAGCCGGGTAGCCTGTGCCCTGACATCCAGGTTAGTTAGGCGGCAAGTCAACTTCAAGTCCCGTTGGTATTTGAATGCTCAACGTGTCATACAAGAAAATTACTGAAATAAACATTCCCACAAAGTCACAAAATTTGTTTTTCCTTATTGCACTTAAAAGAAGCTCTGTTGCTTAGTTGATTCAAACTTAAACAACAAAACAATTCACAAGTTGAGGCAGGTGTTACTTTTGTCATGTTTGCATTGTATTTGAGGATTGCAATAATATGCTGTGCTACTTCAAATTATAATAGACTCGGCATTAGTTCTCTTTTTTTATTTTTATTTCTTTGGCCATTTTTGAAAATGTTATTAAAAGTGATTATACTTGGCTGCCCTGGCTTTAAAAAAAAAAAATTATACAACTATTCAACACGAAATGTAATCATGGTCATTTAAGTTGTTGAGGAGCTTTATTGCCCTCTTACGAGTATTCTGTGAACATTGTTCTCTGTCATCCTCTATTCAGACTTCTGCGCTTCACCCACGGACCTTCCTTTCCAACTTTTAAAGTTCCCGATGAGGATGCCAACTTAATCCCTTTAGAGATGGACAATGACTGTGTGGCACAGGCATGGTATCGTTTTCTACACATGCTCAGGTACGTGAATCTTCCACAATAGAAATGCATTCGCCACCCTCCATGTAATGCTCTTTCTCCAATGAACCTGTGTTTGTGTTGGGAGCATCAGAGAAGTTGTGGCATAGACAAGGAACTAAGCTTAGAAGCAGAATTCACCAAGCATTGGATTGTTTGGCCACGACTCACAAGTCAAGACAATTCCTACATTGTGATGCTATATAATGTCGACAAATCCCAAGTACTTGTTTTCCTTTAAAACTTTCACAGTGGTTACCTAAAACAGAGTGACGAATGAAAAATGTCCTGTTTCTATCGAATGAGTTATGTCTGTTGTACAGTTTCAGTACAGGCTATACCGGAGAGTTTTCCTCAAGTAATTCCATTGCAATTGTACTTTTTGTTTCTAGCAACCCAGTGGACCTGAGCAACCCAGCGATAGTGAGCACTACTCCAAAGTTTCAAGAACAATTTCTTAACTCCAGCAGCATCCCACACGAGGTTGTACTGCATCCCTGTCTCAAACAACTTCCCCAGATTTTCTTCAGGGCCATGAGGGGTGTTAGCTGCCTTGTGGATGCCTTCCTCGGTAAGAAGATATGAATATATATGTAAGCCTTAAAGAGCACGGTGCTGTCTGAAAGTTCACCGGTTGGTTTATAACATTTATGTTCAGCATCATATATGCATGGCATTCTTGTACGTAGTATGAATATACTTGAAAATTCATAAAGCCTTTAACTCAGTCAGGATAGATAAAAGCTACAAAAATTGCAAGTCCAGGTTTTGTTTCTTTTATTGTACCTAATTGCAGTTACTTGAGCTCTCGCCTGCGTAAATCCAGATGCTTGCTGTCCATTAAGTCATGAGCATCACTACATGTCAGTGTGTATTTTTTTCTCTACGCCATAGGTGTCTCAGTTGAAAAGAGAGATGTGCGGGAGAGGGTGTTCTCTTTTTGTCCAGTGCTGCTCTCCCATGGTACAGACACCAGCTGCCATGTTGTTTAATATGGGCAAATGATAGAGTGGTCTGTTCATTGGTGGTAATGATATTAACAACTGGAGGGGAAGGAGTTCCAGACACCTGGAAGGGCTTATTTGTGGGCAAGACAAAGTCAATCAGGATGAATATCAAGCACCTGTGATTTGGTTCTAACCACTTGTCTCGCATGTTAACCAATTAATTCTGCCTAAAATCCACTCACAGATTCAGTTGTCATTGTCTCCTTATTTTCCTTCTGTCATAACGGCAAAAAACAAACAAACATGAAAAACGCTTTGATTGTCACTGTTGTCTTCCCATCCGGCGATTATGGAAGTGAACAGACCTCACTGTAACTTTCTGTCTCATCAGGCATATCCCGTCCTCGAGCTGACAGTGCCCCGCCCACCCCAGTCAACAGAATGAGCATGTCTCCGCCCCCTTCCATTGCCAACACCACGCCCCCTCACAGCCGCAAGCAGCGGCACACGGTTGTCACCAAAACCACAAGCAAGAGTTCTACTGTAAGTCCAACTTATGCACAGTGTTGTGTGATTGACATTTAGATTTTATTTTTTGTGCATACTAAACTGGGTTAAATTTCAAAATGGTTCCCAATGAACCGTGACTCTGCCCTATGCCATTTGTTTGGAATACTTAGAGAGGAATTAACATTTTTGTACCGTTTATGTACATTTTTTGCACGTCATTATTATCTTGAAGCAGCTTAACTGTGCCTAACAGCAGCAACATCACTGAACAGAATATGCAGCATCAGGGATGGGTGAGCGTTTGCTTTTCTCTGTCCTGAAAAGAATTGGGGATTGTTGTGATTGTGAGGCTGAAGACGGTGACGACTGCCATTGTTAGCTGCTTATAGTAGCTATTAGCTAAACTGGCCGCCAACCGGCTAGCTGCTATATATGTCGTCACTTGTCTGAAGGCTTTTTAACAGTTTGCATTACATTAGTGGTTAACTTTTTTTACACTCATGGGACAGTTGATGAATGAGATGTGGGAAGCTTTTAGTATGCCCTCCACATCAGTCATTAAACTTATGAGTGTTTTATTATTTTATTATTAGACTTCATTTTCTTCTTATACATTGATGACAATTAATAACATTGAACGGTTCCTTAATGCTGCGGTGTCTAACTTTTCTTTGGGGGTGGAATCACACACTCAAGCCTCAGCTCATCTAACATCTTGCTGTATTTTTCAGTATTTCATCTTTTTATATTTCGTGTCAACCACTGAAATTCCCGTGCTTTCAGAAACTAACATACCAGAAATCACGTATTTTACCTGGCAATGGGCGGAGAGCGTCCCCTTGTCTCCTGTTTGTAAAAAGCTAATATTATTTTGAGTTTGTACAGCGGAAAAAAATCCATCTTTTTCCACCCCACCGGCTGTCCTTCAAAACAGAATTAAAAACGTTCTAGAATCACACAATGAGGAGGCAGGGGCTTATGCCTGTGTTTATCAAAGCAACGGCTCTGTTGTTGTAATGCAAAATTCCAGCCTAGGGGGCGACAGAAGCTACGCACTGCAGCTTTAAAACATTGCTTGTGTAATTACTAGATGTTTTATTGTAGTGGAAGTTTGATCCCAGAATGTATTTCTATTTTCATTATTTTCTGTGGGAGAATGTTTAAAAGTTTTTTTTAATTTTTTTAAATTTTATTTTATGAACATCGAACTGATTACTGTTGTCATGTCACTCATTTGAATCTTTGACATCTACCTCATGCAGGGCAGTGGGACGCAACCAACAAAAGCATCCCAGCAGCAGCAGCAGCAGCAGCAGCAGCAGCAACAACAAACATCTTCGTCTCCGACCCTTTTGTCCAGCCCTAACCAGAGCAGTTGGGAGTCACGGCCGCTTCCTGCTCCGGCGCGGCCAAAGGTCAACAGCATCCTCAACCTGTTCGGCCAGTGGTTATTTGACGCTGCATTAGTCCACTGTAAGCTCCACAGCGGCCTTAGTCGAGACCCCAGCATGACTGGTAAGGCACGAGATTATACCCCACTCTATCTTTTCTATTCCATGCATGGGCAGGTGGGTGTTTTCTTGCTGGCCAATTAAAAAGCCTCTTTAGTTTGAGTTTTCTGTGTTTTTGGTGTCTTATTTTGAACTGTATGTTGTTGGGATGTGCTTTTATTTTTCTTTCTCAACCATTGACTTGGACTGTTTTTGTGCCTTTCTGTGTGGAGGGCTTGGCTAGAAGTGGCCTGGTTTTAGATTATCATCAGATTTTAATCCATTTAAATCACCCAACAATCTAGGTCTGACTACAGTCGCCGTTTATTGCCGGGGATATGTTCCAAACCCACCCTCGATTGGTGCGATACAGAGATATTAAAAATAAATAAATAAATCACCCCTCCTGCACTCTTTAAACACACTTTAACTAATTAAAACACACACATTAAAATATTCCTTAGCTCTTGTTTTCACTCTCTCGCTCACACAGTTCCCCAAACAAGAACCAAAGCGTGCTTGCTTCAAACTATTTGTTACTCCCAGTTAAAGGTTATTGTAAAACTGACACATAAAACAAACTAAATATTTTGAATTTAAACACCAAATTGTTCAAGCCGTCGACCGAAAGTCCGGTAGTTTAATGATGAAATATAATGTGAAACGCGCAGGACGTGGTAAACGGAAATGAACATACGTGGGTTGGGGGGGGGAGGGGGGGGGGGGGGGGGGGGGGGTGTAACAACAACGTATTTGAGCCAAGGCGTTTATGTAACTCTACGACACATCTGGTGATTAGTTGGGTCATGGCTTTCTTACACTTTTTGGGGATACAGTATATGCAAATTCGAAGACCACTGAGTGACAGCACGCCTGGTACTTGCTTACTGCTCCCTCGCTTCCCGTCTCTTTCTCTTTGTGTAGTGTCATGTACGCTTCTCCCATGGCTGAATACAGTGGGTCAATTTCATTTATGGAGGACAACAACACCACCAACAAAAACACAATTCATGCCTGAAATGAATTGGCTGTGCTTTGATTTTGTGTCTCTCCACTATTTCTGTTATCTTGCAGCCTCTTTTATCCAAATTCTCCTTTCTTATAAATCTTGTAAGTAGGAACAGCAGCTTTGTTTTTCCTCACTTGATTTGCGTTTCTTCACCAAACTTCCTGGTTTTATGTTGAGTTGCCCCATGATCATTGCCATTACTGCCATCGTTTTATGTTGTAACTCCTCATCGTTAAAAAAAAAAAAAAAAAAAAAAGTTCCATCAGCGTTCTGTCAGCGTCTTCTCGAGGTGATGGAATGATTTTCACCAACTGACCACTTGTCTCGACCATAACGTTTTATTTTATTTTCCTTCGGTCACACTAATCCTTATTTGGCCTCAGATCATCTAAAGTTCAGCTTCATTTTGTTCATTTTGCATTGTCAGTTTGACTTGAACTCTGGTTTTACTGGTTTGGTGCGTCAATGCATGATGTGAATGATCTGTACCCCGAGTGATAGTTGTTTATTTGCAACAGCCAGAAAGCTGACACAGGGATTTTGTTTTGTGGTCTTGCAACAGGCACATGTAATTTCTCTTTACTCTGTCATGTTTTATGTTCCTGGATGGCAAAACTTTACGGCAAACTCTTTGTGTCAGAATTCCCCTTATTCTATGCTATGAAATTATGTGAGTGTATGGATTGTCATGGATGTATTTAGTTCTATATGGATGTGATAGCAATTTTGTTTCATTTCGAAGGCATCGTTTACTTTTTGTTGTGCTAACATCTAGGTTTGCCTATACAGTATGTGCATGAGTACTAGTCACGTACGTAAATAGCTACATTACCATTCAGGTTGCTTTCATTCTGTCTCTTCTCACCCTATGCAGCAATAGCGACACAAGTAGGCCTGGAGCTGAGAAGGAAAGGTTCCCAAATGTCCACTGACTCAATGGTGTCCAACCCCATGTTTGATGCAAATGAGTTCCCAGAGAGTTACGAGGCTGGCCGTGCTGAGGCCTGTGGGACTCTGTGCCGTATCTTCTGTAGCAAGAAAACTGGTGAAGAAATTCTACCCGTTTACCTCTCCAGGTAAAGTCTTCAGGAATCATATTGTCTGATAATGTAGCATATGGCAATAGACTCTAATAGATGCCATTTCCCAACTCTCCTAGGGGCATATTCTTCCGTATGCTTAAGTCAGAAAAGGGTTGCAGCTCCGCGCTTTTATGACTGCGCCCATTCTGCCGTCCACTTAATTCTATCATTTGTGCACCTTCTGGCCATTTTTGGACTCTGGGTGGAATAACCCTAAAGTGAGGGCGTTGCCTCTCATATCTGGCCAAGCACGCATTCTGCCAAAGACTTAAGCACGTTTCTTCATCTGCAGTCCAGAGGCTGTAGTAAATCTAGTGCCCTGGGAAGGTGAAACATATTGCATGTTTCGATTAGCTCCCGTGCTGCTCCGAGCCTCCGATGGCTGGTGGCGGCCCAACGGCTGACTCGTGTTGGCGGTCCGGGAGACACCTGGCCCACATACTCTCAATGGTAGTAATTTGTCCACATTATGCAAATCGCATCCGAACGTCGACGTATTACATGATATTAATTGGCAAAGACAAATGCAGTGCCAGCAGATTATTTTTCATGCACCTGCGAGGGGCATTTTCGCTCCTAGGAGTTAGTCTGAAAGCAACAATAACCCGAAGCATACTGTGAAAGCAACCAAAGATTATTTTTTTTAAGGCAAAGAAGTGGAATGGTATGCAATGGTTAAGTCAGTCACCTGACCTGAATCCTACTGAGCATGCATTTCACTTGGTGAAGACAAAACTGAAGGGAAAATGCCCTGAGCAACAGCAAGTCGGAACTATAGACAGTTGCAGCAGAGGCCTGGCTGAGCATCATCAGCGATTAAAAACCAGCGTCTGGTGATGTATATGCGTTCCAGACTTCAGACTGTAAGTTTGACTTATAATTGTTAATTTGTCCCATTTCTTTTGGTCACTTAAAAAGAGGGAGGCACAAACACAACCCCAATTCCAATGAAGTTGGGACGCTGTGTTAAAAAAAGTGTTAAATAAAAACAGAATACAATGATTTTCAAATCATGTTCAACCTATATTTAATTGAATACACTACAAAGACAAGATATTTAATGTTCAAACTGATAAACCTTATTGTTTTTAGCAAATAATCATCAACTTAGAATTTTATGGTTGCAACACGTTCCAAAAAAGATGAGACGGGTGGCAAAAAAGAATGAGAAAGTTGAGGAATGCTCAGCAAACACCTGTTTGGAACATCCCACAGGTGAACAGGCTCATTGGGAACAGGTGGGTGCCATGATTGGGTAGAAAAGGAGCTTCCCTGAATTGCTCAGTCATTCATAAGCAATGATGGGGCGAGGTTCACCTCATTGTGAACAAGTGCGTGAGAAAATAGTTGAACAGTTGAAGGACAATGTTCCTCAATGTACAATTACAAGGAATTTAGGAATTTCATCATCTACGGTCCATAATATCATCAAAAGGTTCAGAGAATCTGGAGAAATCAATGCATGTAAGCGGCAAGGCCGAAAACCAACATTGAATGCCCGTGACCTTTGATCCTTCATGCGGCACTTTATCAAAAACCGACATCAACGCGTAAAGGATATCACCACATGGGCTCGGGAACACTTCAGAAAACCAATGTCAGCAAATACAGTTCGGCGCAACATCCTTAAGTGCAACTTGAAACTCTGCTATGCAAAGAAAAAGGCCTTTCTCAACAACACCCAGAAACGCCGCCGGCTTTTCTGGGCCCAAGCTCATCTAAGATGAACAGACGCAAAGTGGAAAAGTGTTCTGTGGTCCGAAGAGTCCACATTTCAAATTGTTTTTGCAAATTGTGGGCGTCGTGTCCTCCGGGCCAAAGAGGAAAAGAACCATGCGGACTGTTATGGACGCAAAGTTCAAAAGCCAGCATCTGTGATGGTATGGGGCTGTGTCGGTGCCAATGGCATGGGTAAGTTACACATCTGTGAAGGCACCATTAATGCTGAAAGGTACATACAGGTTTTGGAGAAACATATGCTGCCATCCAAACAACGTCTTTTTCATGGACGCCCCTGCTTATTTCAGCAAGACAATGCCATGCCACATTCTGCACTGTTACAACAGCGTGTTTTCATAGTAAAAGAGTGGGGGTAGTAGACTGGCTTGCCTGCAGTCCAGACCTGTCTCCTATTGAAAATGTGTGGCGCATTATGAAGAGTAAAAGACTACAACGGAGACCCCGGACTGTTGAACGGCTGAAGGTGTACATCTAGCGAGAATGGGAAAGAATTCCACCTACAAAGCTTCAACAATTAGTGTCCTCAGTTCCCAAATGTTTATTGAATGTTGTTAAAAGAAAAGGTGATGTAACACAGTGGTAAACATGACCCTGTCCCAGCTTTTTTGGAACGCGTTGCAGCCATAAAATTGTAATGTAATGATTATTTGCTAAAAACAATAAAGTTTATCAGTTTGAACATGAAATAGCTTGTCTTTGTAGTGTATTCAATTAAATATAGGTCGAACATGATTTGCAAATCATTGTATTCTGTTTTTATTTGTTTAACACAACATCCCAACTTCATTGGAATTGGGGTTGTACAAGCTGTTGTAATTCCCACACTGTTCACCTGATTTGGATGTAAATACCCTCAAATTAAAGCTGAAAGTCTGAAGTCTGAAACAACAGCTTGTTTGTTCCATTTCAAATGCATTTTGCTGTGGTTGTGTTTGGAGCCAAAAGGATACGAATTGTGTGTCCCAATATTTATGGACCTGACTGTACATACTGTAGAAGCACTTGATTGTTACTATTACTTTTGTATTCATTTCGGACGTGTGCCCATCCCGAGTTAATGATCCCTAGTTCTAGCTCACATTTTTTTTTGTTTCAAATCTTTGAACAATATTGAGAGATTTCCTTTTTTCCTGTCCAACAGGTTCTACATGGTGCTGATTCAAGGTCTCCAGATCTCTGATTTCATCTGTAGACCCGTCTTGGCCTCCATCATTCTTAACTCTTCCTCTCTCTTCTGTACTGACCTGAAGGGCATCAATGTGGTTGTACCTTACTTCATAGCAGCTTTGGAGACTATTGTACCAGACAGGTCAGGCTAGTACCGTGTTGCAATAAGTTTCAGGTTAATAATAACAAATTATGTATCTCTATGGGTTTGTTTCCACTGGGCATCATTCTCATTTATAATCACCTTGACTTTCTTCAAGTGTACATCCTATGGTCATTTCTGTTAGGGAGCTATCCAAATTCAAGATTTATGTGAATCCCACTGATCTGAGGAGAGCCTCCATCAACATTCTACTGGCCATGCTGCCTTTGCCACATCACTTTGGCAACATCAAATCAGAGGTAAACTGTAGCGTCTATTCATTCCCTAAGCTTTTAGTAGCTGATTGTTCTGCACAGTACATCCACTTCGGTGTTGAGAAGGATGCTGTCTCTTCAAAGGTTCTGTTGGAGGGCAGGTTTAACGAGGAGGAAGGATTGCCTCATGACCAGCCCGTGTCTTTTTTGTCCCTGAGGCTGCGTCTCGTCAATATTTTGATCGGAGCCCTGCAGACGGAGACTGACCCCGCCAACACACAGCTCATCTTGGGTATTCGCGCACACATCTTCTCTGTACTTGAAATGAGTCATCCCATTAGTTATACCTATTTCTAATCTGACTGAATTATTCACTTGATAATGCGTACTGTACAGTACAGTCTACAACAGAAAACCTTTTGTTTAGGTTAAACATTCTAATTCACAAGAATTAAACATGATTGTAATCATCAAAGTTATGAAAAGAATTCTTGTTTAACTGCATTGTAGCCAATGTTCCTTTTTTTTTTTTTGTCGACATTTTAATCTGTTCTCCCTTCTCAGGTGCAATGCTAAATATCGTTCAAGACTCAGCACTGTTGGAGTCCATAGGTGCACAGACTGAAACAGTAAGTCTCAGTACTGTAATATTATAATTAGTTTAAAGCTCATTAAAAAGCAGTATTTCATGGTATCGTGCTCAGCATGTTGGACCACCCTTCTAACCAGCTATGTTTGACCTCGCTAGGTTAGCGTAGATGGCAGCCATGTGACTGCGAGAACCCGGAGTCACAGCAGAAACAACAGTGGCATTAGCTTCAGCAGTGGGGGAAGCACAGAGGCCACCAGCCCAGATTCTGAGCGTCCTGCCCAAGCCCTGCTTCGAGACTATGGTAGCGGCATTAACACACAAAAAAGCTTTTTTTTTTTTTTTTTAATACTCCTTTACTGTATATGGTATTACAATGATCCTCTGTTCGTTGTGGGAGTTGCGTTCCAGACCCATCCCTCCCCGACTCTTTGAATGTATTTAAACTTATTAAAACACAGCTTTTGTTCACAAACAAAATTGCAAGTATCTTGGCCTCGCTCCACAGGGCGAGTGTGAGCGTTTAAGTTGGCCGACCACCGTCACCTTCCCGCTTGCCTGTGTCGTGGCTGGCCGGAAATTCCTCCTTCAAGACGGGGACTTTGCTGTGCCCATAATAAAAACAAAAAAAACAACAAGCGTTATTAACTGCAGATTTCCGCAGTATAGCAATAATTTCTGCAATAGAAAAATACGTTTATCTGCGAAGTAGCGGGGGATGGACATTACTGTATATGGTAACATGAAAATCATCAGATGTCATCTTTGCCTGCTTTCTGATCTATTTAGACTATGAGAAATACTAAATGACCATTTTCCTCCTTAATAGCTAACGTGGTTAAAGTGGTATGCAGAGTTAAGAGGCGTTGGATAAAATGCCTCTGTAGGTGATGACAAACAAACTTGCTGTGATGCTGTGCTTCTATTTTTGCCACAACAAATGAAGTGCCTGAAATACATTTTTTTTCCTCCTCCCAAAAACATTATCCTTTTCAAATGTACTCTAGGGCTGAGCAATGTTTACAACATACATTTTTGACATTGATTGTGACAAACTGTACAAAAGTGCTGACAGTAGGCATGTACCATTCTTACGGTCCAATGTTAGGATGGGACACAACAACCACGAGGCACTCAGTTTTGTACTTCCGCTATTTGACTAGGATTTAGTGACATAGCAAAAAAACCAAAAACATGTTCTTAAAGTAGCGCCAAACCCATGGAGCCATCACTTATTTTAAACGTGAAAAGAATTAAAAAGCAAAGGAATGAACGAAGTAAAATGTCAGCATTGCCCTGCCCTAGTTTGCACAATTTACATTCATATCTAGGCCTGAAAATGTGCAAATTCTGTTCACTTGTCTCCCCCCCCCCCCCCCCCCCCCCCCCCTCTTCCATCTTTGGTTTTAAGGCATGTTTTTAACACTAAGAAATGTGGTCTGTTTTCTATGCTGTGCTCTATTTTGTATTTCGGGCTGTTATATGTTTTAGTTCTTCCAGATACAGCGGCAGGCTTGTTGGTGCGTAGCATCCATCTGGTCACTCAGAGGCTCAATTCCCAGTGGAGGCAAGACATGAGCATTTCACTAGCTGCCCTGGAACTTCTAGCTGGTCTTGCCAAGGTAAAGCTAGTATGTCCAAACCCCACAGACATGTACAGTAATCCCTTGCTATATAGCGGTTCATTTAGTAAAGCTTCAGTGCATGGTGTATTTTTTTTAAAGGTCAGTGTAGTGCAGTTACTCACATGCACATCTCTGATACAGTCAGTTTTATAGGCTATTTAAATTATTTAAATGTGGCAGCAATGACTCACAGCTCAACTGGGCTCTTGTTCTAGGCAGAAAAAGAAACCCTACTGAGTATATGCATCTCATACATATTTGATAAACCACGAAATTGCTTTAGAGCGCAAACTACATGACCGGAAAGTAACTGTTTCCCATCGTCAAACAAATTTAAATATTAGTCAAAGACAGCGCAGGTAAACATGAAATGCAGTTTTTAAATGACAAAAAAAATCCAAACCTACATTGTCCTGTGTGGAAAATGTGATTGCCCCCCGTTAAAACATAACTGTGGTTTATCATACCCGCGTTCAATTTCTCTAGGCCTGATACTGCCACACCCCTTCTCGATCAAGAAATCAATTAAATAGGACCTGCCTGACAAAGTGAAGTAGAGCAAAAGATCCTCAAAAGCTTGACCTCATGCCAAGATCTAAAGAAATTCAGGAACAAATGAGAAGGAAACTAACTGAGATTTATCAAAGTGGAAAAGGTTATAAAGCCATTTCTACAACTTTGGGAATCCAGTGAACCACAGTGAGAGCCATTATCCGCCAATGACGAAAACATAGAACTGTGGTGAACCTTCCCAGGGGTGGCCGGTCGACCAAAATTACTCCAAGAGTGCAACAACAACTCATTCAAGAGGTCACAAAAGAACCCACAACAGCATCCAAAGGACTGCAGGCCTCACTTGTTTCAGTAAAGGTCAATGTTCATGTCAAAAATGGCCTGCATGGCAGAGTTCCAAGACGGCAACCACATTAAAGCTCGTCTCAATTTTGCCAGAAGATATCTTGATGATCTCCTGACGACAAAAAAGTTGAACTTTTTGGAAGGTGTGTGTCGCATTGCATCTGGCATAAAAGTAACACCGCATTTCAGAAAAAGAACATCATACCAACAGTAAAATATGGTGGTGTTAGTGGCATGGTCTGGGGCCTGCTTGCTGCTTCAGGACCTGGAAGACTTGCTGTGAATGCAACCATGAATTCTGCTGTCTACCAAAAAATCCTGAAGGAGACTGTCCGGCCATCTTTTTGTGACCTCAAGCTGAAACCAACTGGGTTCTGCAACACGCCAATGATCCAAAACACACCAGCAAGTCCACCTCGAATGGGTGAAGAAAAACAAAATGCAGACTTTGGAGTGGCCTGGTCAAAGTCCTGACCTGAATCCTTTTGAGATGCTGTGGCATGACCTCAAATAGGCGGTTCATGCTCGAAAACCCTCTAATGTGGCTGAGTTACAACAATTCTGCAAAATTTCTCCACAGCGCTGTAAGAGACTCATTGCAAGTTATCGCGAATGCTTGATTGCAGCTGTTCCTGCCAAGGGTGGCCCAACCAGTTACTAGGTTTAGGGGGCAATCACCTTTTCACACCGGCCATGTAGGTTTGGATTTTTTTTCCCTCCCTTAACAAAAAACAAAGCAGAAACCTACATTTATAAACTGCATTTTGTGTTTACTTGTTGTCTTTCGACTAATATTTAAATTTGTTTGGTGATGGGAAACCTCTCTCTCTCTCTCTCTCTCTCTCTCTCTCTCTCTCTCTCTCTCTCTCTCTCTCTCTCTCTCTCTCTCTCTCTCTCTCTCTCTCTCTCTCTCTCTCTCTCTCTCTCTCTCTCTCTCTCTCTCTCTCTCTCTCTCTCTCTCTCTCTCTATATATATATGTATGTATAGATAGATTTAAAGGAAGAGTAGCATAATCCTCTAAATCACAAGTGAACTGCTACGATCTAAGAGCCTCGTAGCTTAAGGGTGGTTCCGATCCAGAATGTCATCTGCAACCAGTGGAATATATATATTTTTTTAAAATCACACAAGCCCAGCATAAATACATACACTAGGCTGAGTGTTTCATTTTTTGCTTAAACCTTAATGACACTAATTAATTAATAGCAATCTACCCACTAGGAGAAGCAATTAGACTGTAATTTTGCTTTCATTATTTGCGTCTTGAAATGCATCTCAAAATCCAGAAGATGGCGAACAGAATACATTGTGGACATGCATTTCTGGGTTTTCTTTAAACATCATTAATATGTCGTTTGTCACCATGACTTGAAGGGAACATCCTGGGAAGAGTAACCATCATAAAATGTCCATTTCTGGAGAGACAAAATTTCACAGAAATATAAAAGAAAATGGCGAAAGCTATCCCCAAAAAATTGCACATCTGAAAGTTTTTTTTAATTATATGAAATTAATGTATTGTATATTATTACTTCCTGCTGCCAAAAAAAAAAAGTAAAACAGTTGTCTCCCAATCATTTTAAGGGTTGATTTTGAGTGAGTGAAACATATGAGCACACTTATGTTCATTTTGTCTTTTGCTCAGGTCAAGGTGGGGGTTGACTCTGCGGACCGAAAACGGGCCGTCAGCTCTATATGTGGGTACATTGTGTACCAATGTAGTCGTCCAGCTCCTCTTCAGTCCAGGGACCTTCACTCAATGATTGTAGCTGCCTTCCAGTTTCTTTGTGTGTGGCTCACTGAACATCCTGACATGCTGGATGAAAAGGTACATTTTAAATGGACCAAAGTGAATAATTCTTAAATCAGCCATTAAAATAGTATTCTATTGTGTACTAGCTCATCTTTAATAATAACCTTGTTTTGCATAAGGATTGTTTGGTGGAAGTGCTGGAGATAGTGGAGCTGGGAATCTCTGGCAGCAAGTCCCGACAGGAACAGGAAGTGCGACACAAAGGGGAGAAGGAGCATAACCCCGCTTCAATGAGGGTGAAAGATGCAGCCGAGGCCACTCTATCATGGTAAGATGCAATCATTGTTTATACCGAATGCATCAGAGTCGGTCTTTTTGGCTGTGAATAGTCAAGCTCTCTCCAGTAATTAAGTGATTGACGCTAAACCACACATTTCACTGTATTCTAAAAACGTTTGAGTTTATTATCTTTGACTTACTGCTGTTTGATGACAGTGACAATAAAGTTGCTTATCTACACAACTTGGTTCCACGAAGCAAGGCTCAAAGTTGTTCCAAGTATAAAATCGGAACATTACGGCCATGATTCAGCCTTTGGCCAGAGAAGCCATGCTGTCTTTTTAGTATGGCATAAACACAGATATTTAAAAAAATATGTATATATAGTTAAATGATAAATAAAGTTAAAAAAAAAAACTGAAGTCCATACAATGGGGTGTATTTGTTTATACAAATATGCGTGAAAAAGCAACATCAGCTGACATACATTGTTTAAAATATGCGCTTCTCTGTACAGATCCTGATAGACAAGAAATAATATATTTTTAGTTGCGTGTGCATCTTTTATTCTACAAAATGAAGTCGGCACACGTAAATTGATAATATCTTTAGCGATTTTATTATATAAAGTATAAATGCAGTTAATAATGTCACACATTTAAAATGACAAAAGGCAAAAAAGCGCACTTATTCCTGTCTGCACACAAACATGAATAAGCAGTTTGTGGACAGTTTCGACCTTGGACAAAAGCTAACTTCAGTTTTTAAGGACATAAAACAATGTTTGTGTGTGAATGGCCAGAAGGTATAGAGAAATCAACATTTTAATATCTGTGCATGCGTGGACATGGCCCAAATGTCAGTCAATCAATCAATCAAACTTTATTTGTTTAGAACTTTTCACTTGCAATCAACCCCCCAACCACCACTACCACACACAGACATGCACACAAAAACGGGTTAAAAAAAAAAAATATATATATATATATCTCGTAATGCTCGAAAACACACATGCTCACAAAAAAAACAACATAATCCCAAAATGGCCGGCACGGTGGGCGACTGGCTAGCACATCTGCCTCACAGTTCTGGGTGTACCACGCCTCCTGCCCGAAGATAGCTGGGATAGGCTCCAGCAGCCCGCGACCCTAGTGAGGATAAGCGCTAACCTGAGGCTGAGCACAGAGAAAACACCATCTCAAGGAGCCCTCTGCACCAGGGCCCTGCCCCAATGACCTTTTCCCCCCCTAATTGGTATTTCACTAAAAATACCACAACCCAAAAACTCTCTTTCCTATTCTTAGACAAATCTAGTCTTTCACGATTGCACTATGTCAGACTACTGCTATAAAATCTTGCCGTATCTCAGACAGTGGCAACACGACACGACTATCTATCCCGTCTTTTACGATCACTGGGCTTTATTTTGTCAAATCAAAAAGTGTCGGGGAGAAAACGTGTCACCGGTCAACGCGACTGGGTACAGCTGTTACCGTGGCGTCAACACGTTGTTGTCAAACAGTGGATTGCTGCGGGCATGTTGGAGAAAAAAAGAATAAACAGAAAACAAAAACATGCTCGGGAGATGCCATTTTTTGCTGTCAATTCAAGGATTGCTTGAGGTATGTTCACATATTTTTAATACGATACGGCTCGCAAGCAGGCAACAAAACGTTTTGTAGCCGAGCACGCTAGTGCTAGCACTAATGTTTGTAGTAAACATGCTGACGTTCTGTCTTAACATGCTCTAAAGCTTCGTTAAATTGGTTTGTGTGCGTGAATAAATCTTGACAGCAGCGACCAAGTATGTTGACAACGGTAAGCACGGAAGGCGATGCAGCGGTCACAATATGCACTCCTATTGGTTGACGTCAAGGTGCGCTGTCAGAGAGTTGTCATTAATGTCACACTACGCGGAAGATCCATCCATCCATCCATCCATTTTCTGAGCCGCTTCTCCTCACTAGGGTCGCGGGCGTGCTGGAGCCTATCTCATCTGTCATCGGGCAGGAGGCGGGGTACACCCTGAACTGGTTCCCAGCCAATTGCAGGGCACATAGGAACAAACAACCATTCGCACTCACAGTCATGCCTACGGGCAATTTAGAGTCTCCAATTCATGCATGTTTTTGGGATGTGGGAGGAAACCGGAGTGCCCGGAGAAAACCCACGCAGGCACGGGGAGAACATGCAAACTCTACACAGGCGGGGCCGGGGATTGAACCCGGGTCCTCAGAACTGTGAGGCTGACGCTCTAACCAGTCGTCCACCATGCCGCCTACGCGGAAGATATCCCCAAAAAATCAAAACATGCTATACCTTTCATTTTGGCGTCATAGAGCTAAATCGTTGGTCATGGATTATGTCACACTACAATAAGTTTTGTCATTCCCAGCCAAATATTTCGGGCCCGATCTAGAAAATTTCGATACCTAATTGGGCCAATATCGGGGCTAAAATCCTGTAGTCTGATCTAGGCATCATGTTTTTGTATGTGCTGTTGTGTGGTCATTCAGTATCATGCAGGTCTTGGGAGCTTTCCCCTCTCCTAGCGGGCCTGCTTCGACTTGCAGTCTGCTCAACGAAGACACCCTGATTCGCTACGCCAGACTAAGCGCCACCGGGGCCAGTAACTTCCGCTACTTTGTGTTGGACAACTCTGTTATTCTCGCCATGCTGGAGCAACCTCTCGGCAATGAGCAGAGTCAGTAACTGAGTTTTTCTGTTCACCTTACATCAATCTAAGAACAACACTAATATGAGCTGAAAGTGAAATAAGCTGTGGTTTTTCTCTCTCCTGACAGACCCCAGCCCGTCAGTGACAGTTCTAATCAGAGGGACTGCTGGCAGACATGCCTGGACCATGCAGCTCTTTCACCAACCCAGGAGGGCTCGGGCCAATCAGAGGGTGAGATTATACAGAAGATTGCTGCGTCTTGGAAGCAGCTGATGTCAAACCGGAATAGCATCAGACATGTGTTGGAAATGTTTACAGACTGAGAACCCCAATTGTCTTTCTTTCCCCTTCCTCTCTCCTACTTCCACAGCAGGTATTTGTTCCCGAGGGCCGTCCAACACCAAACAACGATGTGGGGATCAAGTACAACGTCAAGCAGAGGCCGTTCCCTGAAGAGGTGGATAAGATCCCCCTTGTCAAAGCCGATGTTAGTATTCCTGACCTGGACGACATTGTCAGCAAAGAGGTGAGAGAAGTGTCTGTCATTCATCTCGTGTTTACATATTTGCTCGTTACATCAGACTGCTGGATCACTGCATCAACTTTGTTACTATATAAACTCAGGGGTGTCGTGTTGGCTGGCAGGATGATAAGAGTTATTTCCCACATGTGAGTTAATGGATGATTAAGATGTTACTTGGGTGCTGACAGGGAAGAAAGGGTTCTAATTGCTGTATTTGGTCCAAATGGAAATGAGGTGGTACCCTTGGGGTTTTGCATCTTGGCAATTCATGAGAATCTGTCATGCATTAAATCCACTCTAGAAAATTGCCACAGCATTTTCAATCATTGTCAAATTATTTTGCATATGATAAGAAAGGATCATGGAGTCAATCATGCTGAACATGGTGCCAATTTACATGTTGCAAAAGCAGCAATTTATTGACATGTGGGAAACTTTTGACATGAAGAATGTGCTTCCAAGCTGCAAATATTTTGCCAAGGTCTCCATGCAACACTGTTTCCCAGTGTTCCATACCCTGATTAGTTAATTCAGTCATTTAGAAGAGTGAAATCCCCTTCCTTGTGTCCATGAAGTGTAAAATATAAATTGGACCTCTGATTAAACCCTTTTTAAATGCTGTTGGAATAAATCCATAATCACTGATGACGCTTAACATTTCAACACTTGGAAATGACACCTCTGGTTTTGGGAATGTGGTTTATCCACCCACCACAGCTTGTCTTGTAGTCCTATTTCAAATGTTTCCTCTAATCCTCCTCATTCAGCTGGAAGTTCAACATGACAAGCTTCGCATTCTGATGACCAAGCAGATCGATTATGAGAACACGTTGGAGCGGCACAGTGAGGACATCTGGAAGTCCAAGCCTTTCCCTGACCCACAGATAGACTGCAAACCTCCTCCACCTTCACAAGAGTTCCAGACAGCTCGTCTTTTCCTCTCCCACTTTGGTTTTCTTTCTCTGGAGGCACTCAAGGTTTGTCAGCATTTCAGCTAAATTATCTTGCTTTGGTTGCCCGAAATCACAGTTTGGCTGTGATTGAGGTATGTATGGCCACTTGAGTTGCTCACGTTCAGCTAAATGCTTTTGTTATTGTTACTTTTTATTCACCCACTGTATGTCGGTCAACTCCTGACAGGAGCCCAACAACAGTCGTCTACCTCCTCATCTGATTGGCTTGGAGTCATCCTCACCAGGATTCTTTGATGACATCAACTACCTAGACCTGCTCCCCTGCCGTCCGTTTGACACCGTCTTTATTTTCTACATGAGGGCAGGACAGAAAAGCAGCCATGAAGTGAGGACAACTTATTACAAAGTGTAGTTATAAGTAAAGGCCAAATAAAAAATTGAGAATGGGGCAAATACATTTTCATGGCACTATATTTCCTGTGGACATCAACAATCAAACTTTTTGATTACTGGCGCACACACACACACACACACACACACACACACACCTGGTCTCTGTATGCAACTTTTTATTCTTTACTAACACAAAAGAAGTATCACAACACATTCATTCATTCCATTTTTTCCAACTTGAAGTAGACGAAAATGTTCTTTTATGATGACATTTTTAAGTGTGTATAGAATATGACAAGTCATGATTATGCTCTTGTGCTATGTAATCAGATCCTGAGGAATGTGGAGTCATCAGCCAGCGTTCAGCCCCACTTCTTGGAGTTCCTTCTGTCCTTAGGCTGGCCTGTGGACATAGGAAGCCACCCAGGGTGGACGGGGCACCTCGATACTAGCTGGTCCCTCAACTCATGCTCTGACAATGATGTACAACAGACTGGTAAGTGACTCAAACAGGAACAACTTGCAAACGTCAGTGATAGGAGACTTTGAAATGTTTCTTTTCTTCTGCAGACGAAGCAGCGACGCCTGAGGACATGGGAGGTTCAGTGTTCAATGGGGAGAAGAAAGTTTTGTACTACGCCGATGCGCTGACTGAAATTGCCTTTGTTGTTCCGTCGCTAACTGAACATTCTGGTCAGTATTTATGCTCTCAAAGATAACTTGAAGGATATTACCGAATATGTGTGAAATCACATCCACATGAACGTTTTTTGGGAAAATGGGTATTATATAAAACAGTGAGGTCTAAAAAAAACTGTTTTGTCTAGCAGAGGAGTCATCAGTCCACAGTGACTCCACACTGGAGGCTGACGCGAACATAGACCTCATGCCCAGTGTCCTCAAACAGCCCAACCTCACACTGGAGCTGTTCCCTAATCACTCTGACAACCTGGAGTCTGCCAAAAAGGTGAAGTTTGGTTCATGGAACAGTATGTTGACAGGACACTTTAATTTAAGATATGTGTTTGTGTGATTTTCCGTAGCTGAGTCCATTGGTGAAGACCAAGAGGTCTTCAAGCGGAAAATCTTTCCCGCCACTGGGCCCAGAGACAAAGGTGTTTGTCGTCTGGGTGGAGCGCTTCGATGATATCGGTAGGCATAGTTGGACTAACTGGCTAGCAACACAAAATGTTTTGCTATTATAAAATACGTCATCCTGTGGACCTAAATGGTTTCTTGAAAACCACTGTTTATGTTTTTAGAAAACTTCCCATTGTCCGATCTTCTCGGTGAAACCAGTACAGGTTTAGAAGCAAGCATGAGCAACAGCACCTCCTGCAGGTACTCTAAACTTTCTACTGCTCAAATAGAACCTCTTTACTCCTCAGCTTTGATTGGATGCAAAACTGAAACTCTTGCTGCAAACAAACAGTTCTGCAAATCGTCTGGGCTAGTATAACAAGCCACATTAACGCTCCAGTGCATAACAAGAATTGTAACAAGGAGCATGTGCAAAGGCTTGCTTAAGAAAAGGAACTGTGGCCGACTTTTGATGGCGGTAAAGAGTGAAAATTGAACATTCAGTAAACTCACCTTTGAATGAAAGTTACAGCTACTTTAAGACTGATGCTGGAGTTGCATCCTTTGCTCTCGTTCCCCTGATATATTATTGTTGTTATAGGCGACATTCAACATGAATAACAAACTGTCTCATCTGATTTTGTGACATCCATCCACCCATCATCTGAGCCGCTTCTCCTCACAAGGGTCGCGGGAGCGCTGGAGTCTATCCCAGCTATCATCGGGCATTGAACTGGTTGCCAGCCAATCGCAGGGCACACATAAACAAACAACCATTCACACCTATGGGCAATTTAGAGTCTTCAATGAACCTACCGTGCATGTTTTTGGGATGTGGGAAGAAACCGGAGTGCCCGGAGAATAACCACGCAGGCACGGGGAGAACATGCAAACTCCACACAGGCGGGGCTGGGGATTGAACCCCAGTCCTAAGAACTGTGAGGCAGACACTCTAACCAGTCGGTCACCGTGCCGCGATTTCTTGACAGCATATGCTAATTTGGGAGGTGCACATTGTTATGGAATTCTTTTATATTTATTACCTCTATGTTGACAGTGTTTGACCCTGTGAATATCTGTACTGGGGGTCCTCGGCATATGAAAGAACCAACATTTTATGTTTCAAGGTTATTATTGGCGTGCAATAAAGCAGTTCATGCAGCGGCATAAGAATACTTAATCCCGTGGCACTAGAGGGCACGTTTAGTTACAGCTGTGCTAACTGTTTTTATTTTGGTTTTATATTAATGACCTAAGTGTTTTTTTCCATATGAATGTTTCCTGTAATTATGATTTCACTAATGCATTAGCAATGGTTAGTGATAAATTGCAAGTTATAAATAGATGACACCCCCCCCCCCACCCCCACCGTGTTGTTGTTTCGACTAATTCTGCATTATTCTCAAGTAACAAATCATAAATATACAATATCACTGCTTTTAATGTTTCTCGTGCTTCAGATCAGGGTTACTGGAGAAGGATGTTCCTCTCATCTTCATCCACCCCCTAAAGACGGGCCTCTTTCGGATCCGTCTGCACGGAGCTGTGGGCAAATTTAGCATGGTGATCCCTCTGGTGGATGGCATGGTGGTCAGCCGCAGGGCATTAGGTAGTACCTTATATTTTCTATTTGTTGTCTGAGTAATTTAATGAGCATTATTTTCCAGGAATTGAACATGAAGTATTCCCTCTATTTCCACCATAAGATTTTGACAGATATGTTACAATCTGTATTAGAGAGTATCAAAATAGAAATCCATCCAACTCTCCTATGTGCAGCTTTAGTTTAGTGTCTAATGAAGATGTTTATTTAAATGGGTTGGCCTTTTATTTTGACCAAGGCGTATCTGTGCCAATGATAATGCGTTCGAATCACCATCTTGTTATAGCTTGCCTGTCAGTGGATAGATTCCTATTGTATTATTATTATTATTATTATAATGCTCACTTATACAGCACTGAACAAGATTTCAGTACTATAAGCTTTTTGCCTCACATCATGAGTTACATTTCATGTTAAATGGGAGTTACATTGTTGAATATCTATTTAAGTGTACATAGTACATTTGTTGAAATAATTATCTGATTGAAAGCATTTATTGCACTTATTACTTTAGCTACATTTTTTTAGACAACCACAATATATACGACTGGCCGTTTTCTGGATTTTCTGACCCATTTCAATTTGGATGAATGTTACAGTTGGATTAGAGCAGTGGTTCTCAATTTCTTTTAATTTTGTATGTATATGTGTGCTTGTGTGTGTGTGTGTGTGTGTGTGTGTGTATATATATATATATATATATATGTGTACATATGTGTATATATATGTGTGTGTAAACCTTCATTTAAAAACTGCATTTTGTGTTTACTTGTGTTGTCTTTGGCTAATATTCAAATATATAAATAATATATAAATATATCACTATATATAAATAAAGATAAGAAACTACAGTGCAAGAAAGATCATTCAAAAGTGGAAATTCTCTAAAATAATCGGAAGCATGAGAAAAAAAGAAGAGTTTATAACTTGGATTTAAAAACATTGACACTTGGTGCTGACTTGACTTCTGTCGGCATATTATTCCATTTGTGAGCAGCATAGCAGCTAAAAGCTTCTTCATCATGTTTACGTTGGACTCTGTGCGCCATTATTTGACCTGAGTCTGTAGCTCTCAGAGCCCTACTGGGGTTTATATTCCACTAGCATTTGTTTTATATATTCAGGACCAGAGGTAGGTAATAACACGCTACATTTACTCAAGTAGAATTTGGGATAAATTGGACTTGTCAAAATAGTTTTAATACTGCATAGTTTGTACTTGGTTATCCTGGTTAGGGTCGAGGAGCGCTGGAGACTATCCCAGCTGACTTTGGGCGAAAGGCGGACTACACCCTGAACTGGTCGCCAGTCAGTCGCATACTTTGTACTTTTACTCGCGTATTTATGTGAAGAGGAAACTGTACTTTTATTCCGTTGCAATAATCAAAATGCTTCTTGCTAAATTTATTTATCAATTATGGCTTATTTGTCAACTATTTAATGAGCGACCTATCTGTTTAGACGACAACTTCGACTTCTACATTGGCCGCTGCTTGCTCTAATCCAATTTAAGCACTAGTGACGTTTAAGTCCAGTTCACCAGTCAGTTGACACAAGGAAGACACATGACCGCACGTAACATCTTCTGTTGGGCTTCCCGGGGATAGGTATTAATATTAGATACGCCAGCCCAGCTAATCCAGGTGCCTACATGACGACCATGTTGGGAAGGTCCTCGTTACCACTGAAGGCAACGGCGCACGACTCGTGTTTAGACGAAAAACAACAACAGCTTTCATGTATTATATTTGTCACTGTCTGCCCAAATAAGGACATTTCAGCCCACTTCTAACTTGAGAAAACACCTTTGGTAAATTGTAGATATTTTGTTGTTGTTTTGGCTCTGCATATGAGCCCACATTATGCCCATTTTATTACAAGTAACTGTAAAACATAAATCTCTCGGGGTACGTGATAGTCTCGCTCACACTGCGCACACGTACGATATCAGAATTTGCACATTCGCATTTTATTTTATTATTTTATTGATGTTCATGCTCTGATTTAAAACAAAATCTGAAGTTATTCACCATTTACTCAGTACTCGTAGTTTTTTTTCACGGTGTCCTTTTTACTCTGACTCAAGTAATTTTTGGGAGGATGACTTTTTTACTTTTTCTTGAGTCACATTATTGTCAAGTAACTTGAGTACAATTTTTGGCTACTCTACCCACCTCTGTTCAAGACCTAAACCATTTAATGATTTATAGACCAGTAGGAGAACTTTATAGTCTATTCTAAAGCTGACTGGGAGCCAGTGTAGAGACATTAGGATCGGAGTAATATGTTCTGGTGAGAACGCGAGCTGCAGCTGTTTAATGCTCTTTTGGGGGAGTCCAGTCAGAAGACCGTTACAGTAGTCAAGCCTACTTGAGATAAAAGCATGGATGAGCTTCTGCTGCTCTGCTTAGCAGATGCAAGGCTTCACCCTGGATACAGTATGTTCTTCAGATGGTAAAAGGCAGTTTTAGTAATTGATTTGCTATGATTCTGACCAGACTTTTAGTAATCATATCAGTACACCAAGGTTTTGGACTTTGTCTTTGGTTTTTAAAGAGAGTGACTCCAGGTATTTACTAACAGCAAACCTCTTTTCTTGACTGCCAAAAACAATTACCTCAGTTTTGCTGTGGTTCATTGGAGGAAGTTTTGCTTCATCCAATTATTCGTAGCCAGCCGTTTGGGGTGAGACGGTCGCATTAGGAATGCAGAACGAAACCTTCACTTACCTCTGTGTCCTCACAGGCTTCCTGGTACGCCAAACCATCATCAACGTGTGCCGACGGAAACGCCTCGAAAGTGACTCGTACAACCCGCCGCATGTAAGGCGGAAGCAGAGAATCACAGAGATTGTGCAGCGTTACCGCAACAAGCAACTGGAACCCGAATTTTACACCTCCCTCTTCCACGAGGTTGGGGAGGGAAAGCCTCACCTCTAACACAACCCTTTCCCCGTCCTGTCTTAACACTGGCTCACAAGTGCACACAACACACACACACTTATGCTAAACATGCATATGTCAATGACAACGCAGAATCTTTATATTTATACTGTTCAACTTTATTTATATGAATCCATATATCAACACTGTCTGACTTTGACTCTGAGAGTAAAGTGTTTGAAAAAGGCTTCATTTCGAGGTAGCAACAACTGATGATTTGAACGGCCGTGACTGTCCCCTCGCTCAGAGGGCGTTTACATGTGACCTTTTGATAACAGAACAAAAACTTGGGCGTTTTGGTGTTTGAGCCTGAAAAACCAACATTAATATACCTCAAGTGAAGGTTTTTCAAAATTACAGTTACTATTTCAGAGTCAGTAATGAAAACAGTGTGTGAAAGCATAGGCCATGCACTTCTGTTAGTGTGCAGTGTGGGAGGGCATCCGCAACTATGTGATTCATGCTAGCGTTAGGGATCACAGATAGTCACTGCACAATCCTTTAACAATATTTTGCAAGCGGTCACGGCAGTATCGAAATACGGTGATTTAGTTTGATTCAACTGGAGGAAAACAATGCCAGACGCATCACTATGTCGGTCACTGAAGGATGGGGAACATACAGTAATGTGGATGTTTAATGCTGGTGTGTCCTTATCGTGTTGTGAGTGCTAATGATACAATAAATTGTCATATCGGTAGCTACAACAAAATCCGAGTTCGCAAAGATTAGCCAAAATAATAGAAATACCGTAAAATGCATCCCTTGCCAGTAAGTGATAATGTTGCAAGAACTGATGGTTGGCATATACTATACTGTATGTGATATGTGAATGGAGACTTTAGTATGGAAGGAGACGCTGCTGGACACGAGCGATGTAAATGTTTGAGCCAAGTTATTTACTCAAGTATTATTCCGCCATTGTTTTAGTTGTGATGTCCTTCATTTATACAGGCCGTTTACCCTTTCTGTTTCTAATGCTACAGTGTTTACAAACATCCACTGTTTTCCTCTACGACACATTAAAAAAAAAATAAAAAATAAAAAAAAAAAATATATATATATATATATATTTTTTTTTTTTTACATTTTCAGGCTCAAAGGCGAAAAAACCCCTCCAAAAATATTTTCAGCTAAAACGGTCTTGTGTAAACTGCCCTTTCGGTTTCTGCTTTTGCTTCCAAACGAATCCTTTCTTCTCGCCCTGAAACACTGTCAGCTTTCCTGGGATCGTATAAATGTCCTCTGCAGCTGCAACCAGGTGATTTTCTTGTTGCTCATATGCACTTGTGTCCGAACACATATTCCCACAGACAGCTGGTGGAATCTCTGCCGAGGTGCAAACATGAAATGTTACGAATCTACTGACACGTCATCTCTTCGACATACCGACACCTGCTAAAGTCTTCCTCGTGCACACTGGTGGCCATGGCAGTAGCTCACTAGCACGCGCATGGGTTTTTAAATATCGCTATTAAAGGGGGGGGGGGGGGGGGGGGTTCATCTTTGTTCTTTTATTGTACAGAGATGTCGTTTTATACCTGCCTAAGTTGTCCCGTTTCACAAGCCACTGCTGTGTGTGTGACTTCTGCGTGCGTGTATGCTTGTCCATCTAAAAACTGACCTCGAATGACCCCCCCCAACACCCTGTCAGGGGCATTTAAAGAAGACACTGTCGCTTTGAAAAACGAAATCATATAATCCCCTTTGAAATGTGCCTGCTATCAATTGAGTTCAGTGCAAACATTTGGAGTCCTATTTTATTTTTTTTTAATGATTATTATTAAGAAGCTTTTTGGATCGTAGAATTAGGAGAAAAAAGTCAAACTATTCAACAAATGGTGTAAGTTTGCACTCATAATTTACGAGCGCAAACAATTGCAATTTTAGAGAGTAAAGTCAATACTAGAGATTTTTATTTTTAATGTTTTTTTTCTTTTGCCAGTAAACTCCTGATACTTGGAGATAAGTCAAAATTGTACGATAATTTTGTAATCCAACGAAGGCGACCCTGTGCAAAGCGGTTGTCTCTTGAGGAGCTTTCACAACCTTCACAAGCAATGCAATCCTGTGTGTTTTTAACAACGGCACAAACGCGTGATGTTACCCAAACATGATATGACGGGTCTGCAGAAAGAGACGGCAATGCCTCTCGATGTTGTGCTCGTCATTGTCTCGGAATTTCGGAATTCACTCGTAATATTCTGACCTTTTAACTTGGCACCCGATATGTATTTCACTAAACAACTTTCTAAACTGAACCACAGCAGTTTTAAGTGTCAAGCTTCTTCAAACATGTTTTGTATTGACTCAAAGCATCACTGCACTATTTATATGCATATCGAACTTGCAAATTTTGGGGCTGTATCTGTCTCTTTTTTTTTGTTTTTTTACACATTCAAATCCTAGAGAAATAGTATTTAAATTGACCCATTTATATTGTTTTAAGAAAAAGACAATTGTCAAGTTTTCCCACAACCACCACAATTGTTTTTGTTTCGTCACTGTAATTTTGGTTCAAGGCCCTTCGTCACTGTCTTGTAACAATGTGAATTTATTTATCTCACACGTGGAACAGGCCGAGTCTATCTTGTTCTATTTGGAAAGTCTTAATGCACTGAGCACATTGTGTTTTATTTTCTTATTCTCTTTTGGTTACCTGAACATTTTTTTTTTTTTTTTTTTTACTTTTGTTGTGTGAGAGCCCTTTTGCAAAGAAACCCCAGCTGGAGGAAATGGTTTATCGTGTGAAAATGTAAATGAAGGGGCGCCATGGACTTTTGAATTGATCACATCTAATTGTGTGTGACTCGCTTTTTTTTTTTTTTTTTTTTTTACTACGGTGCTTTGTGCACATGCCTTTTTGTGGGAAGGAAGAAAAAAAAAAACAACCACCACCTTTCAAATCGACTTGGAGCAAAGCCCACATACAATCAAGACGTCCCACCTTGTATCCTGTTACTACTTAACTGTTTGATCATATTTAAGGACTTTTATGCCATGTACAGACGTCATGAAGGATGAATTGTAAATATATTATAGCAGAAGGCATTCACAAGTTGTCTGTTGCATTCCTCACTTCAGATGGGGAGACAGGTTGTGTATGTTTTTGTGTGTGGGAGGAGTGGCGAATGTAACATACATCCATTAAAGCTACTATTGATATTTTCATTGCCATTACTTTTTTTTATTATTATTTTTTTTTTATGAATACGCGTCTTTAAAACAAATCGAACTTTTATTTGTACTGTCAGTCACTTTTTCATGAATAAAATTTCAAATTTACAATGAAGTTCCGTTCCTACGGCAGCGGCGTTTGAATGTGCGCGTAAGTCGGAACGCGTTGTCGTCTCGCTAACGTTATTCAAGTCATAATTCTAGTCATTTTTCGGCGCCAACGTTCAAGTTTAAATGTCCCTTTGCACTCTCAACCACCATGCTCAGATTCAGCGATATTAAAGTACGTTGCATTTTTTTTGGAATGTCTTTATTTTTTTTTTTTGCGCATAAGGAAAGCCATCGTTGCAGAGTTGGAAGCTTGAGGCAGTTACCGTTGTCAGATGGTAAAGGAGTGAGCCAAGAAGAAACGGGCGCGGATGTGACGCAAAGTGGCTGTGATGGAACAGAAAACCTAATTTGTTATGTACTGATACTTCAAATTGAAACCGTAGATTTGGGAGTTTAGTGTCCCAATGTTTGACGACTGACGTGGCCGATATTACCCTCGCCCCCGTGTATTTTGTATTTATTTATATAAAGATTATTATACTCCTAATACCTCAAGGCGAAATTCGGCACGCAAATCTGTGTTGCATGCCAATGCCGCCTGTTGGCCGCCAGAGGGCGCCTTCCGCTCAGGTTTACATACCACCAATTGGCATGCAAAGCCGGTGGCTGTTTTCCATCCTGTTGAATTATTCTATCTATCTATCTAATCTAATCTAATCTAATCTATTTTAATGGTGTAAGTGTGAATTCTTATTTGGTGTCAAACTCAAGGGCCGGTAGCCAAATATGGCCAGCATTTTTCGTAATTCATTTGCTTCAACTTCCATGATTCATGCTAAAATATCTCCCAAAATGTTAAATGTAAAAAAAAAAAAAAAAAAAAAAAAAAAATTTTTTCATTACCAAACCGCATTTTTGTAGTGTATGTATTATTATTTATTTTTATTATTTATTATTTGAGTGACTTGATTGGGTGGGAGGGTTTAAGAAGCAACGGCGTTTAAGGTGAAAGGGCGCTGCAATCCAACAGCCTACATCGGCGATATCTTTTGTATTTCACGAGGAATGAGCGAATATTATGACGAGGCGAAACATTTATATGCTTTCGCAGTCATAAGAACCCACTGAGGGAAACCCCACCAACAATGTGGCCCCCTGACATAAATGGGCTTGCCACCCCACTCTACTGTATATGCACCCTGATGGATGGTGGGCCTTCCGCCCAAAGTCAGCCGGGCTCAGCTTCAACTCCCCTGGGACGAATGTACTGTTCGGCACTATACAAAACGGCTGGAATTTCTACATTTCTTTACAAAGAAAATATCTGTAATGCTCATTTTTGGTTGACTCGCCCCCCCCCCCCCCCCCCCCCAAAAAAAAAATTATTCAAGCATACGTTTACCAGTATCTGTGCTATCTACATGATAAGTCGTGTATGTGAGTTTGCTTCAGCTGCGTATGAGTGTGAGCAAAGACATTTCAGTAGTGTGTGTAAGTGTTTCTGTAGTGTGTGATTTAAAAAAAATGGAGTGTGTGAGTAGATTTCATTAATTAATGAATGAATTAATTAATATGAGAAAGTTTCAGTATATCTCTGTGTGCGGTTTTTTTTTTTGGGGGGGGGGCGTGGGGGGGTATTGTGAATGAGAATGTTCGAGTTGTGTGTGAAATGCTCTCTCTGACACACACACGCGCGCACGCGCTCCAGCCTAAATGATGTCCCTGACGGCCTTTTCAATGGCTGTGGGTGTCAACATTCACCGGCCACTAGCGGAGCGCTGAGGCGGCCCCTCCTCCGCCGCTGTTCGGCTCGGCGGCTCACACAAGCGGACTTGACGCGTGGTGTGCGCGGTGCTGCTAGCATCTCCGCCCGCCCGGGAACTTGTGTCGGATGATTCAAGATGGACTGAGGAGCCGCTAGTGGGCCAAGTGCGGACACCCGGTGGGAGAAGACTACTTTTTTTGCTTCATTTTTTTTTTAAATATTTGGGGTGGTGTGGGGTGGGGGGGGGGTACAACCTCTTGTTGCGAGGCACCTTTTCGAGGGGTCGACTCCCCCACCATGGAAGAGGAAGACGGGCATCTGGAGAACGCGGTCCACGCCGTCAAGGAATCGGACCGACAGCAACGACTCAGGCTGTGCGTCCTCAACGAAATGGTGAACACAGAACGGGATTACGTGCGGACTTTGCTGTTCCTTCAGTCGGTAAGTTGAACTTCACCTCTCACCTTTTTATTTGTAATGTTTTATTGCGTTCCCATTCACGCTTCACTCGATCACCACGCCGAACTCCATCCACGAATCCTCCAATTCGGTTACCACTTCACCAGCTCTAAACCGTCGCGCCGAGTGTCTTGCACTCGTGCGTCCTAAAAGAGTGAGTTACCCTTACTAATTCGGCACTACCGATGACAGCGTTAAACGATGCATTCCACGTTTTTTGTTGTCGTAAAGCAGTGGACTTCTCTGGTAAAATACTCCGAATCCCAGTGGAGTTTGTCTTGGACATCCACGACGGCAGCTTCTGCTACTTTCGCAACTCTTCGTTTCCATTTCGCCTGTGCAGCAGTTTTGTAAACACGGTGGCTTTTGCATGGACGCGCTTGACAGCTCAGTGTTGTGCATGCAGTTGCAGTTAAGTCCGACATGCTCGCTGTAAGCTTATCTGCACGGCGCTATCATTCACACCTCCCCATTGTGTTTGATTGCCCGGGTTGAAAACAATCAAAACAGTGTTGCAAGTAAATTGTTATTCATGAGCACTCGGCACCAAGACTCCCACTCCCTTTCCCCTCTTCCAGACCAAGATAAGGAACCCCCTTTTTAGCATCTTTTCCAATCATTGTATCTCATTTTAGGCAGAATTCGCTTCCCGCAAATGGCTCCTCGCAGATGTCAGATGCTGTCTGCTTCCAGCTCAAAGTGCATCTTTGTCTTTGGCGTACTTCTGAATTAGCAGCGTCTAATGTGCCAAATGGAGTGCATGTTTTTGTGCTTTAGCTCCCTTTTTCTTCCAACAAGGTCAAAGGCCACCCTCGGCTTCATGTGGCTTCCCTCAGTTCTGAACGCGGCTGTCAGCAAACATGCGATTGTTTTATGCACATGTCAGTGGTTGTTGTCCAACTTCAACACTGGCAAGTGTTTGTCACACGCTGTTTCCTCTTTCGCTCCATGTCGGTCACGTGCTTGTGTGCACTTCCCCATTTTGAAATACAAGTTGTACATATTTTCCGCCAACCCAGTCCTTATTTGTATATATTTTATGATATTGTGTTACATTGTTCAGCCATTATGTTACACCAGGGGAACACTGCGCCAGTGTGATGCATGAATCCCGATTAAAAAAAAAAACACCCGGAATCACCCCTCATTATTCTCGGGGACTTTAACAAAGCTAATCTCAACCACGAACTCCCAAAATACAAGCAGCACATCGACGTTCCCACCGGGGAAAAATAACATTTTAGACCACTGCTATACTACGCTAAATAACGCATACCGTGCCAAACTTCGTGCAGCGCTGGGTTCGTCCGATCACTGCTTAATTCACTTAATACCGAGATACAGGCAAGAACTTAAATGTGCAAAGCCTACAGTGAAAACGGTGAAAACGTGGACCAATGAAGCCAAGATGGAACTTCAGAAGCTGTTTAGACTGCACAGTGTCTTTGAAATTTCAGCTGGCAGCCTGGATGAATATACGGAAACTGGCACATCCTATATCAGTTTCTGCGAAGATGTGTGTGAACCAACAAAGTCATTTCGCACATTCAACAACAACAAGCTAGAAACCAGCTGACTAAAGAAATTAACATTGCAAAGAGGAACTATGCAGTAAAGTTGGAAAAACAGTTTAGCGCTATCGACTTTAAATCAGTCTGGCATGAATTCCAATCGTTGACCAATTACAAGCAACGATCCCCCCCCCAAGCTGAGAACAATAGCACACGAGCCAACAACTTGAAGACCTTTACTGCAGATTTGAAAAGGACACTTTCACACCGCAAAATACGCGTGTGGCTGCACCACCGACCACCATCACTCCACCGACTTCTGCGTTAACCATCCGCGAACAGGATGTGAGACGCATCTTCAAACAACAAAAGATTAACAAAGCGGCAAGCCCGGACCATGCGTCCCCATCCTGCCTCAAAGTCTGCGCGGACCAGCTCGCGCCAGTCTTCACTCAGATCTTCAATAGATCCCTGGAACTGTGCGAAGTACCATCCTGTTTCAAATGCTTCACCATCATTCCAGTCCCCAAGGAACCTGCAATCTCAGGTCTGAATGACTACAGACCTGTCGCCTTGACATCTGTTGTCATGAAGTCCTTTGAACGTCTCGTGCTGGACCACCTCAAGAGCGTCACAGGTCCCCCGCTGGACCCCCTGCAGTTTGCCTACCGAGCGAACAGGTCTGCGGATGATGCAGTCAACATGGGACTGCGCTTCATCCTAGATCACCTCGACAGTGCAGGGACCTACGCGAGGATCCTGTTCGTGGACTTCAGCTCAGCGTTCAACACCATCGTCCCTGAACTCCTTTCCTCCAAGCTTCTCCAGCTCAGCGTCTCACCTGCCATCTGCCAGTGGATTTACAGCTTCCTGACGGGCAGGACACAGCAGGTGAGGCTGGTGGAGACCACCTCATCCACACGCAGCATCAGCACTGGGGCGCCCCAAGGTTGTGTCCTCTCTCCGCTGCTCTTCTCTCTCTACACGAACGACTGCACCTCAACGCACCCGGCTGTCCAACTCCTGAAGTTTGCAGATGACACCACTGTCATCGGCCTCATCAAGGACGGTGACGAGTCTGCATATCGACAGGAAGCGGAGCGGCCGGAGCTGCGGTGCGGCCGACGCAACCTGGAGCTGAACACGCTCGAGACTGTAGAGATGATCGTGGACTTCAGGAGGCATCTTCGCCACAGCTGCCCCTCACGTTGTCCAGCTCCCTTGTGTCATCCGTCGAGACCTTCAAGTTCCTGGGAATTACAGTCTCTCAGGACCTGAAGTGGGCGACCAACATCAACTCCGTCCTCAAAAAGGCCCAGCAGAGGATGTACTTCCTGCGGATTCTGAGAAAGCACGGCCTGCCACGGGAGCTGCTGAGGCAGTTCTACACAGCGGTCATCCAATCGGTCCTGTGTTCTTCCATCACAGTCTGGTTTGGTGCTGCTACAAAAAACGACAAACTCCGACAGCGACTGACAATCAAAACTGCTGAAAGGATTGTCGGTACCCCCCTAGCCGCCCTTGAGGACTTGCACGCTGCCAGAACTAAGACAAGAGCGTGCAAAATCCTCTCGGACCCTCCGCATCCCGGTCACCGGCTCTTCCGGCTCCTTCCCTCAGGTAGGCGCTACCGATCAATGCAAACTAGAACTAGCAGACATTCCAACAGCTTCTTCCCTCTTGCGATCAACTTCTTAAACAGCTAATCTACAATTCCATTACAACATGCTGGCAATTTCTTTCGTCTGAGTTCGTTGCCACATTTCTGTGGGGCCAATTATGTATTACTCATGCACTCGCTATAGTTGTCTCCCCACGCTGCACTATTTGCATGTCTGTTGTTGACCAATACTGGCCACTCATGCCAGAGTAGCATCTGCTCCATTTGCACACTGACTGAGGAGTATCTGCAACATTTGCACAATCAACATTGTCCCAGATTATCGCACTACTCGTCACTTTAAACTGCATACACTCCTTGAAGTCTCGGCGCCCTTCGCACCGGCCTATTGCAATATTAGTCATTGGAACGGCTCTAAGTGCTAGAGGAGTCTGCATCTTTTTGCACAATTGTCAAAAATAAATAAATAAATTGTACCGGCATTACCAGATGACTAGCAACCCTTTACTGCTCAGTGACTGTTTTTTTTTTGTCAATGTCTTTCTGTCTCCAAAGTGTTCTCTGTCAATTGACCGTCTGTTGTCGTACTAGAGCGGCTCCAACTACCGGAGACAAATTCCTTGTGTGTTTTTTGGACATACTTGGCAAATAAAGATGATTCTGAATCTGATTATACGCGTGCCGTTAAAAAAAAAGAAAAAAGAAGCTCATCTCTACGGCGCCACCACGTAACAGGCGGTCAGTGCTTATCTTGTGTTGCAAGATGGTCCGGGCAGCAGCAGGCCCTTACCAAACCCCCTTCCGGGAGCTCTGATAATGGCGCAGCCTCAAAGATTTAGCTGGGATGTCAGTGGATATGTGAAAGCTGGCATCTTTTCATTTCAAATTCAGGCAGATTGTGGAAGACTGCCTGTCCTCAGTTTTCGATGCAGAACTTGATCCGGCTTGTTTCTCCAGGACAGGATGTTTCAACCGCTCTGGAAATTGTGGCACGTCATAGCAGCGCGACACAGTTCTGCCGTTTTCCCGCGTTTGACCCCTTACCATTCAACTCGCTGTTGACGCTTGCACGCTGGCAAAGTCGGGTACTAGTTCTCATACATGGTGAGTCGGGATGCCACGTGGAGCCGATACCGGACGCATGACATCAACCGCCGTGCGTTTTATATTGGCCGGGCAGATTTGTCATTGTAACATCTGAAGGTTACACGGCTGGAAATGACAATTCAACATTTGCTCACATTGGCCTCTCTTGACATCGCAGTACTCCATCGTCTCCATTTTGCTGCATCGGTTGGTTTACTTGTTGCCCTCAGTCTCCTCTGGATAAAATATTTCCCCTTACTGTGTCCAACAACCACATGCTGAAGAAGTAAACGCCATCCTTCATTTTTGTTGTAATAGTGTCTTGTTCCAGCTGATGCCTTCAATGCGGCATGGTTTTCTCCCTTTTTGGCTGTACTTTTTTTTTTGATGTGCAAAACTGACCCTCTTAAACCAAACCGTTCCAGTTGTCACCTGGAAGTCAAGATTCTTCGTTAAACCAATTAGCACACTTACAGCGTCTCTAGCTCTACCTTCTAAGAACCGTACCACGGCAGTTGCTACGCCAACGTTAAGAGTGGCAAAATGTGGTCTGGACTACTTTGTCGCCCTTTACAACTTTTTATGTAAAACGCATTCACGTGAGCTTGGACTGGCTCAGTAGAAAATATAGTAATGTAACACAAATAGAAAAGAGTTCTCTGCCAGGAACGCCTCCTCTGCTGCTAATCCTTCACTCTGGATGGAAAGCATCCAGACTCCAGCTGAGCTTTCCCTCTTACCTCAGTGGGAGCAGAGGCTTTGTTACCACTTAGCTCACAGGGGTGTTGATAAGGGGGGTCCGGCTGCGGGTGCTCAGGAGTCAGGACATATGGTTTCAGTAAAGATAGAGAGTAATTCAGGGTTCTCTCCGTCTGTCCCTTGTCAAACCTTGTTCTGTATTTTCAATTCATCACAACACAAATAACCAGAGAGGGAATAAATCAAAGTCCCCTTTTGCACAGCAAAACTGTTCCTAACAGAAGAAGGCGTGCAGCTCCACCATACTGCATGGCCACGCAGCCAAACAGGACAGGTTTCAAATAAATAAATACATGTGTGGGATTAGCGTTGGAGTCCCTGATAGTCAAGAGGACAAATCCATGATGGGGAATGAAGAGCCATTTGTTTTTTGGAATGATAAGTGATGTTTGACTTTCCGTGTGGGCAAATAGCGCGGACAGCGTCTCCCTACGTCTGACAATTGCACGGAGAGCTCATGAGATGGTTGCGCTTCACGGGAGGCCGAGAGCACAGTTGGGATTCGAGCCGCGAAAAGAACCGACTGGATGGCACCGTCTTGTTTGCAAACTACTGACGAAGGGGGCACGTTTCCCGAAAACTCTGGGCAGCTTTACTGTGATTAATAGCATCCAAACAGGAGTTCATAACATCAGGAGAAATATTCTTCCGTCCCTTCAAAAAACGTTCATTGAATCGTTACATGTTCGGTCAGGAAAAGTTAGTCAAATGTCCAAACCCTAACCCTAATCTAAACTAGGATTCTTTTGGCCTCGGTGGAGGTTTGAGCTCTACCCGGTGCCGTCTCTGAGAGACCTGGCGGAACTTTCTGCTTTCCCACAGTCTCCTTTGAGCTTTTCAACCAATGCGGGTATTGAACATCACCTCTTGTACTAATTAACACAGATGTATTTTTAACCTCCCTTAGTACACTTCCCGCAACTTTCCCCAGATCAAAAGCTGCACACAACAAGACTTGAGTAGGTGGCGCTGAGGAGCTCATTCTGTGAGCTGATTGCAAGCAGGTAGGCCTGGTGGGAGGGGGTTGGGAGTGTGAAAAGAGGGATTAGAGGATTGGTTTTGTGTTTGTTTTTTGAGATGTTATCATTGCACATCTGAATTTTCTGCTCGAGCGAAAGCTGGCTCACAAACAAGCCGGGGTCAATTGCTGTAGCAGCTTTTTTTTCCCAGTACCAAATTCCCTCGTTAGCATTTGATCATTCCTTACTGCTGTAGATTAGTGGGGATTTTTCTTTTTCTTTTTCTTTTTTTATGGCACAGCTTTGTTGAAGTTTTGCTATGTACAGTACCAAAATGTAGGCCACGGCTTCTATTCTTCTACTCTTGGTTAGGGGATTTCCCTATAGAAGGATCACAATAGAGTTGGCGGCCATAAAAGCTGCAGGGTCTTTTTTTGGACATCCGCCCTCCTTTGTGACTCTTTTTGACAGTAGACCATTAGCCCAAAGTGGGACTAAGACTAATTCTTTCATTGTCATGATTCACAATGTGACAACCATTCCACAGAATTTGCTTACTGCAAATCACAATAGTTATGCGAGTTTGGTGCCTTGCTCAAAGGTAACTGAGCTGTGCATGCAGCTCTCACCATACCAGCTGTGGCTCCAATGATGACCCCCCCCCCCCCCCCCCCCCCCCCCCCCAAAAAAACCCTCCCCCAGTCACAGGCTGCATTACTCACTGTGTAAATGCTGCAAACGGTCATTTGTAAAAACAGGACATGCTTGTTAAATGTTCAGTCTTGGCATGTGCGGGTACATCCAAGCCTAAACAACAATTGTGGAACATTGTATTTTTGTAGCATTTTGCCAATTACTGGCCTGGCATGCATATTAGAGTGTTATTTTTTCTGGACCGGAGATAGAAAGAAATCAAAAAATGATATCAAAATAGAAACGTGTCGAGGCGACTCGGTGCGGTGCAGGAGGAAAGGGCCGATAGTCCCTCCAGTGTGTCTTTCTCGTGGCCTCCTCCAGGGAGCCATAGAGGAAGCATCTCAAACCACCTCAACTGGGTCTTCTTGGCGCATACTCTGAGCCCCTTCCCCTCCTGGGTGACGGTGCTCTTCACCTTATCTCTAACGCCTGTTCATGATAGACAACTGTTGTGGCCCCCTTTCGTGACCCAGAGACAAGTGAATGCTGATTGAGGTGGGGGGGCGGTAGGGTTCGTCATCAGTGCTGTGGGATAATAGGAAGGATCCGGAAATCCCATCCTTCCTTTGGGCCACACACACGTGAGATTATAAGCGCTCAGATGCTGTTTTTTTTTTCTCTCTCTCTCTCTCTCCTGGCTTGTGGTTCTCGGCAGTGGTGTTGTTGCATTGGCAAGCAAACAGGATGACATACACACGAGCTCACTTATAACCTACATAAC
The DNA here is from genome assembly GCF_024500385.1 of Phyllopteryx taeniolatus. NCBI lineage: Eukaryota > Metazoa > Chordata > Actinopteri > Syngnathiformes > Syngnathidae > Phyllopteryx > Phyllopteryx taeniolatus. Next base: position 7,185,682 of record NC_084502.1, read on the forward strand.
GTCGTGGGTGCAGACAGGCCGACATGCAGCAAAGCTCAACTTCCGTTGCAATCTTCAGCCTTTTTGTTTTTGTTTTCTTGGCTCTTTCGTCTCAGCCCTTCCCTCTTTGTGGCACACACCAGCATCAAGTTTCCCTGTGCTTTCTCTAAGGAGGGGAGGGGAGGGGTGGTATAAATAGCATAACTCTCTTTTTGGCCTCCAATGTTGGTGGTTTTAGTCCACTGCAACCTCACCCGAGCTGAAGTCATAGCAGCGCGCGCATCGTTTTTATTTTTTATTTTTTTACAGCAGGTAGAACAGTTACGATGGAGGCCTGCTGAGGTTTTATGAGGGTTTATTATTATAACTGGGCTTTAAACAGGCCATTTAGCTTCCACAGGCAATGCGTCACACCCATTTGAATCGAGCCTTCAAATGTTGGCGGTTGCTGATATTCTAGTGCTCTGATGAAGCAGAGGGGAGAGAACTAAACAATTTAGTTTGATGGCTTTCGGTTACGGTTATGCAGAACCAACCTAGTAGAAACACGAATGCCTTTCTTGGAATTGTTGAATGTTTTCATGAAGACAACAGTGTTGTGAAAACAATCCCTGTGTAAATGGACTTGTAAAAATGGTGAAAATACCCAAGATGCATGCCAGGCCAGAGATGAAGAAAGAAACTGCTTTGTCATTAATATCACATTAAATTGGTTGACCAACTCTCTGCATCATTTGCACAATTGTCATTTTAACAGCATTACCACATTACTGGTACCCTTCTATTGCTCAATGGCCCGCCGTACTTATTTTTATATCCTAAATGTATATTTTGTCCGAGTGGCGTGTTTGCTGTCGTTCTAGATTGGCTCCAACTACCAGAGACAAATTCCTTGTGCGTTTTTAACATACTTGTATGTTACTTGGTAGTGAAATATATTATCTTGAGCAACGCAAAGCAATATGTCATTGTTTCATTTAATACCGACAAAAAGTGCTGTGTGAAAACGGGCGTCAGACAATGTTACGTTGCCGGGTAAGCGGTGTGAATGTTATCTTCCATCCCGCCCAGGTTTAGAGGAAGTTTGAAAGGTGGCCGTTGTATGCCCGCAGCGCACTGAGCGACGCGGCCGAACGCGACTAAACCGGACGATTGCGAACAAATTGCAAAAATGGCATATATTCCACAGTGATGTCGCCTTCATGAAAAACGAAGGGGAGTTGACTTTTCTTTTTTTTTTTTTTTTTTTGGGTCACGTGTGTTAACGTGTGTTAATAAGCCTTGCAGGCACAAGACTGCGGCAGGAATTTAAGGAATTAAAAGTTAACAAGTCTAAACCTCTGTAATACCCAGAGGCATGATGTCAAAAGCCCCACCCTGGGCTCACTCCACCTCCCTCCATCGAGAGGTACTGCCACTGTGTATTAACACTGGGGAAAAGTCAGAATCAGAATCAGAATCAGAATCCTCTTTATTTGCCAAGTATGTCCAAAACACACAAGGAATTTGTCTCCGGTAGTTGGAGCCGCTCTAGTACAACAGACAGTCAATTTACAGAACACTTTGGAGACATAAAGACATTGACAAAAAACAACAACAAACAACAATTGTGCAAAAAGATGCAGAGTCCTCAGTTCGAATGGCTAATATCGCAATAGTCCGGTGCAATGACCATTGTGCAAAGGGCACTGAGACTTCAAGGAGTGTATGCGGTTTAAAGTGACGAGTAGTGCGATAATCTGGTCACATGGTCATCCTATTGTTTTCCATTTATTTATATTTTTAATGCATATAAAATGGTCTGTTAGGGAACGTTCAACTGAATTGTTCACACAATATCTGTTATCTTCTAATAGTATCACATGTATCTCTTAAAGTGCAGCATACATGTATAGATGTTGGATAATGTTAGCACTGAGGCTTCCAGGGGCTTCACCAACTGAGGTAGCGGCCTTAAAATGTTTATTGGCTTTCTCAAGTACAACCAGATGTGTGCCTTCTCCCTTGGGTCAAAGGTCATTTGCCCAATTGAAAAATGGCAAACAGATTTCTAGAACTTTAGAAAACCTGTCTAAGGTTACCCAATGGTTAAATTTTTTTGGTCTAATCTGGGAAGGTCAGAGTTAAAGTCCCGGCCTGCTCGTGGTCTCTGCCAGAAAGCCGATCACATGACACGCTAAAGAAAATGTTCCGCATTTGACACACAACTTTACAATGGGAAACGGCTATGCCAGTTTTGTTATTGTTTTTTTTCTTCAAGTTGAGTCAAGTTAATTTATTAAGTTACATATTTTTACTCGAATATTATTTTGGGCACATTTTGAGGTGATGTTTCTGCTTATTTTGTTAGATTTATTCTACCTGACCATCTTAACTGAAACTTGACTGGGCATGGGGGCGGAACTAGGAGTTGTTCGGATTTCCGAACAGTTTTGACCATGACTCACAATACTCCATTAATAATAAACAAAAATAATCCTTTCCAGGGTCAAACTGTCTCCATCATAAAACATTTGACTGTTGGCAAGTTCAAAGGTTGTTAACATGATGTTAACGTTCCTAATGAGTACAAAGTAAAAGGAAGGTAACAACTGCTAATAGTTAAATGTAAACTTAATGACAGTAAAACAATCTACCTAAACTTTGATACAAGAGTTGCTACACGTTTCGGGGCTGCCGCTTCTTTGGCGATACTGTGCGTGTGGCGAAACACGTGCAGTCAACCAGTTACGACAATCCTGTGATGCATCCTGATTTGAGCAATTGGACGGCAATTCGAACGTACAGTTTGTCAACTTCGGTGGAAGGTTTCGTTGAAAATGTTGGTTCAATTCCGATTTTTACGACCACGACTGTACATGTTATAAAAACAGTACAATATCTCGCGTTTCCAGAACGTTTTGGGGTACAGTTTACCGGTAACACATTGAACAAGAATGTATTTGCAAATTATCTTTGTACTTTGTACGAGTAGACAAGCGGAGATGAAGTGGTTTTGACACGAACGCGCGCGCGCGCACACACAGATAGCCGCTGCCGTGCAGCAACACAACGCTCAGACCTTTTGAGCTACAATAGCCGATAACTCGGCTCCATGTCATACTTGCCCTTGACAGCTTCTTGGGGCATGAATGCTGAAAGGCTTCCTCAGTGTGATGACATTTTCACCAGCCAATATCGCAGCATTAAGGGCTTTAGCCATCTGAGATCTTAATGATGATTCTGTTCTTGGCTGCTGACCAGAAGCTTTGTCTGAAATGGTGATTTGGAAAGGGAAATTGTCCATGGATTCTTTTTTTCAACATAGGTGACTGTATAATTTACATTCCCAACGTACTATTTATTTTTCTCTAGGATGCATTCAGAAATGAGAACAAACAGTAGTCAGGGAGCGGTTGTTCCCACAAGTGAAGATGAGACTGAATTTAGGTCACTTTGTGTATTCTGGGTTTGGAAAAGTCAATTCACCACTGCTCTTTTTCTCCTACCACTTGATATTTCTCTTCCCGGTAGTAATTGTAATTTTATTCTGTGATTATTATGGCAATAGCTTTGTTGGAGATACTAACTGATCAACTGATTTTTTTTTCATTTTAATTTATTTTTATTTTTTTCCCCTCTCTATGGCATAAGGTGTATTCCCATCACTAAAAATGGCATGTTTTGCCACAAGTATGGTGGACGTGCTTTGTTCAACGGCTTTTATTTAATCATTTAAGTTCGAACACAATCCCCTCATTTGAATTTTGCCCCCATAGATTTGTTGCAGGTCAAAATATTCCCATCATATTACCTTTATTAACTGTACAGACAATGTGCAGACAAAGCAACATTTTACGATTCTTAACTGTCATGCAAGTGTCAAAATCAGTTAATCACTGTTAATATTAAGATGTCAAAATGATAAAATCTGCTCTCATGAATGACAAAAGACAAAGGCTTTTGCAAAAATTAATATTATATCCAAAGGAGAATCCTATATAAAGGGTAGGACACTTTTTATCCTTAACGATATGGCGTTGCCGGACCCTTGCAGTTTTGCATACGTCTTCTTCCTTCATATCACTGGGTGTATATTCTTCTCTTAACACCATTTATTGAGGTTGTGCGACGTTCTAGAAAATTTCACTGCGTTTGACTTTAGTGCTACCACAGTTGTATCCTTATTACATTCATGAAAGGTCCTCTTCCATCAGAATCATTCCATCACACCCACTCAACTCAGCTGGACAGCAACACGGCATTTCCAGGTTTTAAGCGAGCGAGTCTCAGCCACTGATACTGTGGCGCACCCAAGTGTTTAATTTTAACACTATGGCTGCTCTAAAATACATCTACTCATATACCTGCGTTCACTGTGAAAGCATTTTCAGATTTTTACTCTACCTATGTATAGTACGCACTATTGACGTTTGAAGATTTTTTGGGGGGAAGAAAATGTGCATTATACACGAGAAATTATTGTAACTGTATTCATAATTTATGACATTACGGTGGATGAAATAGCGGAGCTTGTGGTCATTGTCGCCAGCGATGATCGTCGCAGCCGGTGCAATTCAAATGAATGGGAGCGTATGATGAGCATAACCTTAAAATATCCCACCCCCCCCCCCCTCTCTTTTAATTTTCACCCGCGTCCCCTTTCAGATCACATTCCCTATTAGTGGGCCAACAATCCAACGCTCAATGGATTGTGCTTCACAATGACAGTAAGACATCGAAGGACGCGGCGTCACTATGAGACTAGTCGATGCCGTGATATGGACTAATCAGAGCCAAGCTGTTTTCCATATTTAAATCGGGGAAGATGAGCAATCCCATCAGAGCAAAGCTTATTTACATGTCACATATGAATGATAAATCCGGCCGTCTCAAATGCCAGGCGGAAAAGACCCACTGGAATAGCTTGAAAAAGGACATTTTGGGCATTTCCAATGCAAATTTTCTTGCAAACCCAAAAAAAAAAAAAAAATCAAAGATGATAAAAAAAAATAAAGAAAAACATTTAAATAAAGGGTCTTTTAATGAAAAAAAAATAGCCATTCTGTTTTTAAGCAACACAAATGACTTGCACAAAATCTTCACAAGAACATACTATTTTATGAGATATCGTGTAAAATTTGAAAAAAAGACAAAAAGATCAACTGATTTTCTTCCCACCTGGTCTTTGGTCTGTTCGAGGCCTCATGGGTAACTGGTGGCTCACACTACATCACACTCCAGTGTCCAGATGGTCTCCTCAATCTGGTCCATGATGTTATCTGCAGATCGCCACATGTCACACACTCATAGGGAAACCCATAATGGAAAAGAGGAACCTGAGTGTCAGCAACCGCAACGGACGAACTACCCAATTGCTTCGTGAACATCACCTGGATGAACGATCAGGAATAAAGTCCGATAGTCATCAGCTAGTGACAAGTTAGTGACTTAACTGTCTTTATCCATTTTATGAACAATGTTTCACCTCAGGTATTGTATACATTTTCTTTCTATAGGAAGTACTGAAATGTAATGAATCCGTTCAACAGTCGGAGGGTCATCATCAGCAAACCTTCATTAACTATACAGTACAGCAAATGTTTGAGGTAACTTTAGTCATATTGTACCGCGAGATGCGTGTTCTGCGTTCCCACTTTTCAGGCTCTGTGCTCGTAAGCGCTTTTGCTTAGGAGGCATTTGGAATAAGGATCACACAAACCCTTTGTCTTCGCTGCTCACTGAGCTGAAATTTGGCTTGCCGTTTCAAATCAAGAAGTGTGGTTTCTGGTCCATTGCCGTTTCATCCCCTTGTGAGCAACTAAAAGAACATTAAGGTTTAAAGTCCTTCAAAGTGGAAGTGGGTAAAGGGGGGGGGGGGGGGGGGGGGGGCTAGTAACTGGACAACATTCAACGAGGACTTCTTTTTTTTTTTTTTTTGGGCGATTGGATGTGCCAAAACTGCTTTCTCTTGGAAGACAGCGAGGGATTGGTCAGAGGGTTGTGGGAGGTTTAGGGGTGTGTGAGTGTAGCGCTGTGAATTAGGGCCTCGGGGAGAAAGAAGTCGAGCGAGGTTCCCTAGAGCGTTCTGCGGCATTCTCAAGCTCTGTTGCACTTTGCCGTCTAAAGTGGGGATTTCTCCATTTCTTTATTCAATTTCATGCAATGTCGGCCCCGAGGCCTCTCTAAAACTGCACTGTCCCCCGTCCCCTTTTTGGCTGGCTACCCCGAAAGAAACCATTAATGGATGGATTGTTTTAGAGCTTGTTGTTTTCTCTTGGATGGGATGGGATGGGATGGGGAGGAGCGTTTGAGGCTGGTGACCAGAACTTGCATCCAAAACTCTTCAATGGGTGGTTATGCCATATGCCTTTCTCTCAGTAGGTGTGGAAACTAATGGCATTTAGAAAGGGTTCTGATAAGAAAGTGTGAGGCCTCTTAATTCACTTATGTAAATAGAAAATGAGAAGTTGTAGCAAACTCCTGGCTGGTTGATCATCAAGAGCCATGTCCATACTAAAGGTGGGACAAAATATCGATATTGCAATATATTGCACATTGTTGGCGCTCTCACCAAAATCGGATATTGATACTGTCGCTGTCCAACGTACTGTTAACACTGCGTATCTAAATAAACATGAAAACAGTGGCCTGCTCTACTTCTCAGCTTTCCATTCTTTTGATGAAGAACCAGTTTTTCCTCTCAACTGACAAAGTTGGACGTTTGCTTTTCATTGACCTGGAAAAGTGCTTTTGTAATGAATTGTTTTAGTGCTTGTTGTCCTGTATGCTACTGTATGCATGTAGTTTCCCCCTTTAGTATGTCGGTTATTGCATAATTGCTATGCAGCGATATTGGCATTATTGCTAGCAAAGTGTCACCATAATATTATATTGTGTTACTCTGCAATTTCCAATTCAAGCTGGTTTGGTGTGCAGTATTTTAATGAACTTGCATTAGCATCTAGCATTGTTATTGATTGTTCCCCCCCCCCCCCCCCCCCCCCCATCTACAGTGCCTGTTGTCAAACCAGAAGCACATACTGTTGAGCCTTCCCTCATTCCATTTTGAATTTGTGGCGAGAACACAGTGAAATTAAATCAATCCACCATGTTCTCTGGCAACGACAGCCGGGAAAATAATCTCAACATCAACCCAGCAGACTCACGAAGAGCAATATTCTTTCATTGTCAGGAAACCTGACATTTGTATTTATTTGCGTGTGTCATTTATTCCAAGGCTTCCAAAACAGGAGCGAAGACCTTGGTGGTAGGATGGATAAATAAAAAAGCGTCACATTATACTGTGGCGCTTGACAGTGGAGGTCAAAAAGTGTCCTGAGGCTGACACGGCAGACGTGAGGGCAGCAGGCTCCTTTACTCACCGTCCATTGGAGCGAACACAAGGCCACACCAGCATATGGTCCATCTGGCTCTTCACACCTTACTGTCTGGCTCTTTGTTGCCGCCGATTAATTGCCGCAGTTAGCAGACCCTCCAACACGTATCTGACCCTTTGACTGAAGGTCACACAATCATGCTGGATGGATTGTACGTGATACTGAGCACAGTTGGCTGTGAGAAACAGTTTTTGCAATGTGTCAGGTGGCAATAATGATGAATGTTGGCTTAAATCTAGATGTCAGGTCGGATAAATGACCTCTGAGGATGAGAACAATCGGTTCCAGGACGGTGGTCGACCTCCAATTTGTTTGCATTGCAGAAGAATTTTGCTCATATGACGAATGAAGAAGGTGTAATATGCCTCACACGTCTCAGTCGTCAACACTGTAAATTGTCAAGTATGAAAAGAGCAAGCAACTAACCCAAGCAAAAAAAAAAATATAATCAATAAAAGAGGCCACGTTTGAAAACGTGACGATTATACAAAATTGTACATTAGTGTGGCTGTTTGGTTGCAGGTTGGTTTATGATCACGATATGTGAGTGACTGGTTAGCACATCTGCCTCACAGTTCTGAGGGCCTGGGTTCAAATCCCGGCCTCACCTGTGTGGAGTTTGCATGTTCTCCCCGTGCCTGCGTGAGTTTCCTCCGGGTACTCCGCATCCCAAAACTTCATTGAAAACTTTAATTTGTCCGTAGGTGTGAATGTGGTTGGCCACCAGTTCAGGGTGTACCCCGCGTCTCGCCCTGAGTCAGCCGTGATAGGCGCCAGCATGTCGTGACCCTAGCGAGGATAAGCGGTGTAGAAAATGGATCATTTGAAATGTAGTCATTTTTATTAAAAAAAAAAAAAAACAACAACAAAAAACAACAACCTTTAAAATGATTTTGATGTTCAATTTTTGAAAATGCAGTCATTACCGACAAGGTGGTTTGGTTTTCGCCACTTTGTTTGCAGGCTTATGTAAACGCAAGACATGCAATTTCCCTGAAAGTTTTTATAAAGATTGGGAATCGGCCTAGAAAGAGAATTTAACATGTCGTGCGTATCGGGGATGTTTTCAGTTGTCTTACATTCAAAATTTCAGCAACAATGTTCTTTAATTTCTCAGCTATTGGTAACAAGTATGTATTAAGGCATTTGATTAAAGACTTGTCCAAATTTGGATTATATGGCTTTGGCTGAGGTCAGTAAAAGCAACAGATTACAGGGTTACTTTGCAAAGGGTTTTTTCTTTTTTTTCCTTTATTTTTTTTTTTTCCCTGTTGTGTTATTTAGCATTTGTCTGTGTTTTATGTTGTTGTTTGTTTTGTTTGAGTCCCTGACACAAACCCAATTTCCTATTTTTGTCTTGAACTGAAAAAGTCTTTGAAACCATGATGTAACTGCTGAATGGATTAATTGTCTCCGCTTTATGAGAGCATTAGTAAGTTACAAGCATACGCCTTCACACTTGACTTGAGATTCAGTGGCGTTGTAGTTAAGCATCTCCTTCCTTTTTTTCACAAAGGCCATACTTCCTGCCCTGAAACAACATCTGCTGCAAGAGGCACTGCTTCGTTCTGCAGACTGTTTATTTTCCTGCCCCGGCTCCTTGTGCCACTTGCCTATCTGCTTGAATAGAATGGTGTTTTTTGTGTGCCTGAAAAAGAGCTTGTTTTGTTCTCCTTCCGCTTCTTCCTGTTTGTGGGCCACACGGAAACACACTTGCAGAGGTGTGCCTGTGCACTTCTGCAGCACTTTGTTTTTGCTTCAGACGTCTCTTGAGTCTTGTACGTTCACCAGCCTCATTAGAAACAGCTACGATACAATGCAATGCAGTGTCAACTGCAAACACAATAGTAAACACGTTGTATAAATATCATAAACCGTGTCAGGCAAAAGTGGAGGAATTTTTCATGCTGCGCTCCAATTGGAACTCATTACATTGTGCAAGTGTGCCTCATGTTGTACATTTCTGCAATCAAGTGGACAGTGACGCTGCAGTGGGCAGTTTCACAACTCGCGTCCACATCCGATTACTGGAGGTAGATAAAACAACGTGTCGCTGTGAGGAAAATGCATCCAGTGACATACTTGATGATGCGTCTCGTCATGTGAGAACCGACGCTTGCTTTCAGCGTGATATCTCCGCACCGATCATCTTATGGCCACAATGGTTCTTGGTTTAAGTGTGAAAATACTTCTTGCTCAACAGTTTTTGGGTCAGAGGAAATGATGCGGGGAGAGAATTATAGCAAAAAAAGCTGATACTGTATGTTGTACAAAGCCAACACTTGTAACTCTTGGTCAGAATTGCCTCTTGGGCCCGGCGCACACCGAGTGACACGACCGAACTGCACATAGATGGATGGCTGTGATCAACAAACAGTTTCTTAGAACCCTTTAAGCGATGGATATTTAAACACAAACATTGGCGCAACACATGCAGACAGATTACATAACAAGACTCACAAGCATGTATTCTTTATAGTCGACAAAAAATTACTCCTATTACAGTAACTTACTGAGACACAGTAGTAGTAGTAGAAGAAGTATTCTTCTTCGTTTGTGTCGACATGACTTTATTATGCTGCCCCTCGGTGGCCAAGGCGGGCACACCAGAAGGATCAGCACAATGAATTAAATTGCCAGCATTAAATCATAATGCACAATCTTTTCATTCTTTACATTGTATTTTGTGATGTTGTTATTACTATTATGTTCTTATTTTTATAAAGTTATTTATAAATATTACTGTATGCTATTTTTTTCAAACACAAATGTTTTGAGTTATGAATGTAGTCACTGAACAAATTAAACTTGAATCTCAAGATACCGCCGTAATACCCAAATTAAAATACGCTTCTTAAGTTTTCAACCTCTCCCACGGATTACGTCATCACGTCGCAACGCCTCCAAATATCTCACAACTGCAAATCTCATGAGACTTCAGCTCAGTGAGCATCATAAGGGGCGTGTTCATGGCTTTTTCTTAGCATTTTGTGTGCGCGTGCATGCATGTGTGTCTGTTGTGTGTTGCCACCACAGAAGCGCACTTATGGATGAATGCTTTACAAATGGGTGTAGTACAGTGGCGTTAATAAAGGTTTTCTGATTGCTGTTTGAGCTAACAGATGAATTCCAGTTTTACATGGGAAAATTAGTTTCTTCAATCATATGAAACGAAGAAGTGAGTTTCCACTGTATCAGACTTGCTGCTGAGACTTCTTTTATGAATGGATTGACATAGAAATGGATTTAGTGGTCACTAACTAAGAACTGAAGACTTTTGCGCACATCATGGTTAACATTTTACAAGATTTGTATTACATAGCATGCGCAATTTCCCTGTTAAGCTGTTTTGGGACTTGAGCATACTCGAGTGTGTGTGTGTGTGTGTGTGTGTTTTAAGTGCACCCAGGTTGTACTTGGCAGGCTTATGCACTCTCTATGAAGAGCTACGCAGGCTTGTTATTTGCCTCCAGTGGAATTGCATCATCAGTCATCTACCTTTACAGACTGCCACCCTTTTGGCAAGAGGCCGTCATGTGCAACGTTTCTCTTGAGTCTTTGCTGGCAGTTCACAAGATGAATTTTTGTCCCATCTGACCAACTATTGCTAACATACTGATGGATCGCTACTATTTTAATACACGCATCATCTCCAAATCATCAAATGTTAGATCGTGGAACAGGCTTCAACAGGAACCAAGCCAAGAAAAATTTTATTGTGTGTAAATGTGTTATGTTCTTACATTACCTGTACTATTTGTAATTGGTCACATAACTCTCCAGATATAATTTCACAGTTTATCAATAGCTAATTTAAGTGAATTGTGTTATCCCAATGAGTGGAATTTGAAGTAGATTAATATAAAGCAAGGTACTTTGTGATAATAATAGATGAATCGACGAACTGAAATATGTGGTCAATATTGTGGAAATGTCGCCTCTGTTTTAAATGCAGATTGTGTGCATGAATGCACTAATTGGCTGCAACCAGCAGAGGTTCTGTTGATTCAGTGTCACTCAGTGTGTGGTCTAAAGAATAACAGAACATAAATTATGGGAAGTTGCACTAGAGCCACACAGATCTATGAATTAATAACATTTAGAGAGAACATTAGTTGATCTTTAATTGTTCCCATAGTCCATTAAAAGAAAACTGCAGTACATTATTTAAAACTACAATTATGGTAGTTTTGAGTAACCAGACCTTGTCTTTACCAATCGGAAGATTGTTCCTTAACACATGACCCTCCAGCAAACCTCACTATTCACCACGGCTATCTGATGTCCAAAAAAAAAGGCGCAAAGGTCATCTGAGATGGACATAGGGGAGAGTAAACGAGGACCATCAGCTGCGTCATTTTGCCTCTCAGTATGTTGATTAAGAAGTAATGAGCTCAACAACAGTGTCCAGAAGGGAGAATCGAGTTACAGGGTTTGCTTTTCATGAGTCCAGCAGCAAGCAGCTTAGCTATAGCCTGCGTAAGGGATAGCATTTTCGATATGCAGCTCATGTCTTAACTGGACTGTAAAGGCCCAAAAATAAGTACATTCGACACACCGCAGAGAAGAGTGTTTTTAACAAGCCTGCCAAATTTGAATGAATACAAAAATCATAACGTCAATAAAATCAGGCTCTAAAATCATGGAAAATAAGGCCCACCCCTGAACTGCAGGACTGTGTGGGTGTTTCTGTTTAAGGCAGTGGAAACCAGCCATTCACCTGTCAATCAAATATGCTTGCTCGTACGCTACGCGCTCAAGTGTGTGTAGTCAGCTACAGGCTGAAAAACGTGCGCCGCTGTGTTCATTAAAGCGTTAACTTTGCCTGAAGTGTGTCTGTTATGCGGGACCACCGTACAACAACACCGAGTGAGCCGCTGACGTATTGGACGAACCAGCTGCGGTCGAACAAGCTCATCAGCTCGCTACCTCACGAGCTCGTTAGCTCTCGGAATGGCGAACGTTATAAGCAGTTAACTGTCCGTTACGCATCTCTGTTTGTTGATCTACGTGCGCCGCATGGAATGAGGCTGTTGAATATTGGACAGACCCAAAGCTTGTCCGCCCATCCACGACTCCACTAGCGACCACCAGCTGATACCCACTAGTAGCAGGCCAATTGGCAGTGGAGCTAGCGGACATTCGTAAGATAAAGTTTTTTCTCCACGAGATATCTTGATTGATTTTTTTACGTTTTATGAAGACAAAGACAGTAAGCCGAAAAACAAAGCAGGCAAAAACAAAACTAACAAAAACTAAAGTAGAAGTTTCGTAAGATAAAGTTCATGTGGTTTGGTTAAATACACAACGTGTAGTTCTTTAGTGTTATTTTTACGTTTATGGTAACCTTCTAGTGGGATTGACAATAAACAGCCTGAAGCAAACCCTTAGCCTCTTTTTGTGAAGAATTGTTCACTAGCTGGCAAACTACTGCTATTACGAAGTTTTCTGCCACTATAGCTAGCGCTCGAAACCATATTGTTGCTCGCGACTCAAGATAATAAATCGGCCTTAACAGTCTAACTGTACTGCACCCACTTAGTCTCAAAGTAGGAAGCGTTTTTACATGTGACATTGGGTTCATGCTGATAAAAGTGCAGTTCAAGGCCTTTATTTTCACTTATTAAAGGCAATTTTGCAATGCACATTACTAACTGACCTACAGCAGGTCGGACATGTTTAGGATTGTTCAACCTTGTCAGAGAGAGATCTGTACTCTACTGAGGGCAATTTTTTCTTGGGGGGGGGGGGGGGGGGGGGGTCTCTTTTTTGATTACGATGGTGCTCTCAAAATATTTCCGTCAAAACAATCAAAGTATTGATTTTTGAAACCTCACATGTCGTATGTGGTGTACATGCACACCCTGCTCCATATACCGAGGTCCGTGTCTGAGACAGGATAATGGATGGAGAAAGCCAGAATATTCTCTCTAAACAAACCTGTGTGCTTTGTAACGGAACAATGACAACAGCCAACACGATCCTGGGTGAGGATGGCCAATAGAGTGAGAACGGGACTGAAAGGATCTCTTTGTTGCGCCGGCCCACCATCCTCCCTTCTATAATCCCCCCTGTTACCACATCTGTGTAGCACATTTTGTTGCAAGACTGTCAATACTTTATATTTTTTTGTTTTGAACCCACTTTGTCCGTGTACCATTACCACTTAAAATATTTTATTTGTTCATCTTTTGGCTTCGTCCTAACTTTCATCATCATCTTCTTCTCGTCCCTGGGCACTTTCTCACATGATTGAACCCTTCAGCGTGGATTGCCATAGGGGAAAAAAAATCAATAAATAAAAAATGAGTACATGCCTCAAGCGCAAAGTACAGTAGGCTCCCTCCCCAAAATAACAGCCAGTAACCCAACTACTGATTCCCTTTATCTCTGCTTTTAATTAGAGAGGTGGCACTCCACTGTTTTTGCGTTCTATTTTGGTCTCCTCAGAAATTATGATTACTTCTATCTTGTGAGCAAATGTGTGATTATAAGTGTCAGCCTTTTTAAGGAGTGACAGCTACTGTACGTAACGCTCGGTGGAGTTTATTTTTATAGAGCATACAGTGTTTTATTGGAGCTGACTTTAACTTGAAGCAGCAACATGTCATAATTTTAGCCTAAAATAACAGCTTTGAAATAATTGTCACGCTGCAGTAGCTTGTAATAAGGGCTAAAGCATCTCTAGTGTTGCCATTGAGACTCAGTGGACGTATTTTAGTGGCCAGTAAAGCCAAACGGTTGAACGAAGTTCAAATGGTGACAGTGATTTTTGTGTTTCCGATCACGACAGCTGATTTGTATTGTGCTACCTTTTAGCAGCTGTCTGTTGGGCTACCAGCCACGGTGATGCAGTACCTAAAGGGTGGAGGTTGACTCATAGCACTTCATTGATTGGTTAACAACAATGAACCTTGGGAATTGAATGGAACGGGAAGAACTCAAAAATCAAATCATCCAGGTCAGTGGTTCTCAAACCTTTTACACCAAGTACAATCTCAAAAAATACTTGGCGCTCCAAGTACCACCACAGTGACAGAGATTAAAATAGTGTGTAGAATAAGTTTTATTCCGAAAAATATTATTGTAAGCCACTGTAACATTATGCAGTTTCAACTTAACTCTGCACTTACTAAATATAGGAAAAATAACCTTGTTTTTTTTTTTTTTTTTATTAAAATGTATTGCACATGAAAGTTAAATTGTAAAGTTAAAATTGTACCTAAAAACGTTTGACAACAGTTTAAAAAAAAAAAAAAAAAAAAAAGTTAAATACAACTGAACTGTATTAACAAATGTACTGTAGGCGACTGGATTCCCACCAGAAGTGAAGCCACTGTAACATTATGCACAGTTTGATGTCATTCATTTAATTCCACTGTTACACAAACTTTGCTGCTGACTAAAATGATCACTCAATTGTTATTTTAAATGATTATAGCAATATTAATGATGTTGGCTGTGTGGAACTGCTGACTAATTAAAGCAGTGAGTGAATCATGTCTTGTAGTAAATGAGGCAAAATGGTGTGTATATACTGAACTTTGCTGCAACAAGCATCGGTGCCGTGAATTTAGTCTCAACTAGTTTAAGGTTCAAAGCGCAACAACATGACATCATCATCAGGACTTTGTGCTATATTTACACATACTGTACATCTCGTATGGCACAACTCCACATTATTCAACAGCCTTTCACAACATTCAGAGGGAGATTTTCCTATGATTTTCCCATTTAAAATATGTCTTAAAAAACAACAAGTGAATTGATCTTTAATATTCCCCATACATGGGGTCCTTGATTTCCGAGGGTCCCGACACAGCCGGTTTCACACGGGTTGCACACGCCGCCCAATGAATTAGTTATTTTTAATTCATTTTAATCAATACTTCATCACGGGGCACAAGGAGGCTCATTTACCGTACTTACTGTTTTTCATTTGATTGTGCTATCTTCAAGTGTTTTCATACAAATATTTTCTCTAAGTGCGGCTTCACTACTAAATCAGAGTACATTAGTGACAGACAGCGGCGTGTTCTGTACAAATTCAGGTTAAACTGAGGACCTCCAGTAGTTAATGAAGGAAATGTTGTCAAATGCCTGTCCCCAGTTACAGCATTGACTTGGCTTTTTTCACCAAATCTTTGACACTTAACAAAAAATAAATATACAATTCACAACAGCTACGTGTGTGAACCAAGCAGCAAAACAGACAAAAAAAAAAGAATCCTTCGTTACTTTAAATCTAGTCTCAAGCCTCTCACACAGTGTCATTGGGACTGTCTTGGTCAGTATCGATGTCTCACAAAACTTCGAGAATCTCCTCTGTTCCTTTGTGCAAGTGTGCAATTGAGAGAATAGAATGGCAAGGCGAGGTCCTGGCCCTTAGCAACAATCATGAACTGCAACACCGTTTATTACAGCAACAGGAAGAGGAAGGAAGATGAGGAAGGACGAGGTTGCAGGGAAGCGTTTGAGTCGGTGGTTTTCGGGATTGGCATGTCTGCTTTATCCTTATTATTTTCGAGACCGTGGTCGGAGCTGAGGTCGAAAGTCGGACGGATGTACTTTAAGAATGTCAGATCAGGGCTAATGGACAGAAAAAATGGGGAAGTGATGGCAGAAGATTCACATCCCCCTTTTTTCACTGTCTTCTTTCACATGTCGGTATGGCGCCTGGCAAGCATGCAAACATAAACGTGTGCACACCACCACGACTCCGCTTGACGTGATCCTGTTGTGGTCCTCTCACTTGAAGCCGTGTGTGAGCGTGAAACTGTTATTTTAGTTGCTGTCTTCACATCAACCTTCGGGTACATTCATCGATAGAACATGTATGCGCGGTCAGAAAATAAACCAGCTAAACTAACAAAAACGTGGTGGAATTGAATATGATGTTTCAATTAATCTTAGCAATTCAGTTGGATTGCCAGGGTTTGGATTAGCGGTAAATCTTGAGCTGGTTGTGTTTCCATGGCAGGGTGGCAATAAACATGACATCGTAGCGGCGCGACTCTGCGTAACCCGCCAGGGAATTAATCACACAAGTAGCGCACAGCACGGCACAGCTATTTAGTCAGACGGAATAGATATTCTCCGTACTGTGGCCAACATCCACACGCTGAGAAGGAAACACAGGAGATGCTCGTTCGCCATTGTCAGTGTCGTGTTATGGCTGGTGCTGTTAGACGCAGTGTTTATTTTGGTAGTCTTAACCGCTACAGGCAATAGAAATGCAAAAGAAAGTCTATGGCAGTAAACTGAACCGCTTGTGTTTAAGTTCTGTTCTGTTGATGGAGCCCCCGAAAAATGCTCTGTGGCTTTATGTTGCTCAAAGGCATAATGCCTAATTAAAGGTGCCCGGCTATCTCTTTCCAATATGGCAATGGTTGCTTTCACAATTGGCAATAATCAGCGAAAACAACCATTTACAAACTTCAGACGCGCAAAACAATGTTGGAGCCTTTCCACGCATACGTTTTGCTTGAAATGTAATGTAATGTTTGTAACTGCTTTGTCAAACATACTTAGGATATGTACTATATTTTGTTTTTTTTCTTCTTCCACAGGCATTTTTGCACAGAATCAGTCAAACTGCAGATGACCAACAATGTCTCTCACCTGAACACGTCAAGGTAGGCCTGACATTTTGAACCAAGTGAATCCGAATTGTCGTTTGGCCTGAATTTATTTTTCCTGTTCTACCTTTCTGCCCCTCATCTTGATCCATCTGCTGGGCACGTCCTTCCTCACTCCTTTCCCTTTCCTTTATCTCCCCCTTCCTTTCCATCCTCTCCATTTAAATCACCGCACTGTTTCTAGATTCTGTTTTCCAACATTGAGGACATCCTGGAATTGCACAAAGAGGTGTTGTACTCTGTGGAGGCCATCCTGCAGCCTGAACCCCAGCCTCATCATGCACTGGGACACGTGTTTCTCCAGTTTGTAAGTCCAATGAACAATCGAGTCCAAGCACACAAACGGCAACCACCGGCGCATCCAAAACACGTACACTTTTCACCCGTAACCACAGACGTATAGAAAATCCAGTCATCAAAATTCCAACGTTGCAGCGAACACCTCACCTTGCACCCTCTACTCACTGAAACTCACAAAAGCGCCTGTCTTCCTTTCCCCCAAAAAAAGCATTCATCCTCCCCTAAATCTCTCTCCACCTCTCTCTTCAGTCACTCGGCATTTGTTCACATGCAACCGAGTTGAGCTCCCAACATAGTTGGGTTACTCCAGAGAGAAAACTACCTCATGTCGTCATCTGCCATCTTTGTACTTGGGCATCTCGAGCTGGGGCTTAAGCCGTGTTACTGGCTCAAAGCATGCACACATCTGACTGTATGCACGCAATATCAATTTCCAGTAGAATACTCTGAATGTACCGCTTTTTACAATTTTCAATTTCAGTCATACCAAGGTACTTGGCTAATAAATAAATACGTTCAATTATATAAAGTAAGGAGTAAATTCTATACTATCACCTGCACACATTAAGCGCAAGCTACAAACAAATATTACTCGTGCACATTGAACCGTACTCTGACCACCTTCTCTCTGGAAAAACATTCATTTTGATCTGTTTTCCAAATGATTTGTATTTCTCTCGATGTAACTTTACAATGCTACTATTCGAGCTGCGTCGTAAACCTTTTTAAAAGTCTGACTGATTTAGTCTGCGGTGTCATATAAACATCTTAGAGTGTCTCCTTGGCTCTTTTATTGTAAACATTCCACCCATCCATCCTGCTTTTCACCCCACCCACCAGTACCACCGCTCCCCTCTGTTTGAACTCGTATGGCCTCTGGGGACAAACAAAGAAGGGTCTGTGTCCGGAGAGGAAGAGCTGCTGTGTCGGTCTGCGAGGGGACAATGTCTTTCTGCTGGTCGCGCTCCATCTCCAGCTCGCTCCGGCTCACTTTGACCAACTATTTTCGAGTCAACTTTCACTGAGGCCTTTGAGTGTCTCAGCTGGGTACTGTGCCATGGTCTGCTACAGTGATGCTGGAACTTTAAGCCACGTGTATATATATATATTTTTGTTATGATATAGTTATAACCGCCCTGCGTACTGTATATATAAGAATTTAGCTCTGATAAATGTTTTATTTTTTTATACATGCATTTTGTCATGTACAGTTTGAATGCACAGTAAACAGGAATGGAACTGTAGCACAGTATGCATTTCAAATGTTAACGGACATTAACAGGACTGTGATACAGTAGCTGGAGGGTGTTAGGTTACTTTTTACACTTGCTCTGGCATTTTTTCACAGTATCTATGTGAACCCCGCACACACAACAACGCAACGCCCGTCTGAAAAACGAATTTCATTTAAAAGCCGTGTCGCCACCAAGCAGTGCCGTTTGTTACTTTATGGTCTAGCTCGCTAATACTTCATCAAGCAACCTTTTCCACCTCTATTACATCAATAGTGTGACACCATAGCATGCCAATGAGATGGTATGTAATTTTGTAAAGTGTGTCTTTTTTTTTTCATAATGAACAATATTGTTGTTGTGAATTTCGTCCTTTTTTTTTTTTTTTTTTTTTTTTTTGGGTTCGGCAAAGGCATCTCTCACTATTCACACCTTTTCGGGATTTATTCTGCCGAAGCGTACGTCGTATCTATAGTGATACGACCCAAACAACTCAGTAATTGCTTGGCGCATAAAGTCACTTTCATTGTGAGTGTTCTTTGATAACTCCTTCAATTGGCTCATCATTGAGACCTTCACAGTCGCACATGTGCCCGAGACGTCAAAGCCGTTCCATCTGTCAGGGTGGAAAATTGATTACGGCAGTTTTTTTTTTCCCATCACAGTGTGGTTAGACTGGGCCACAGAGAGGTCAGACTGTGGATGTGCAAGCAGGAGGTAACAAAAAAAAAAGTGTGAGGAAAGAAGATATAAGATACTGAGTCAACACAATAAATTTAAACTCATGAAATGGCACGATTTATATCATAATTCAATACATTTTAATGACATTTTCCAATGTAATATTGCACCATGTTTACAGAAAAATAAACTATATACTATTTCATATGATCTATGTCATATTATCGTATTTAGTGTGAAAGTTCATTTTAGGAAGGCGATTAATATTTTCAATCATTCACTCAGTTTAAATGTCTTTCAACAGACAGACCTCGGCACTTTGCAAATGTAATGTGTGTGTCCCGGTTGGCCATAAAACATATTTAGTTACAACTAATTATGTCATGTCATAATGTCTGCATTGATTCATCTAACAATATGAAGTTACAATCTAGATTTCGTGAAAATGTTCCCTGCAAATTTTGCTGCAACCAAATATATTCCACCGGGATAAATACAATATTGTGATTCAAATCACATTACACAGCGACAGTTTGACTTGATTTCATGAGAATTAAGTGGAAAGACAGAAATCTACTATTTCTTGTTTTTTCTTACTGAGCACATTTTAAAACGTCAACATTTCTACAGAAGTGCTGTATAAATTACAGTAAATAAGACACAAGCAATGGCTTATTGAAAGAAGTTATAAATGTCCACTCCCTAAATTAAGCATTTTATTACAAACTGTAAAAGATTTTGAGGAACATGAGTTAGTGAGACTCTCCCTAAAACAGCAAAGCCCACTCAAAAAAAAAAACTGTATTCTGTTGATAAAGTTGTATTTTGCTATAGAAAATACTACCGCTGTATTATCTCGAAAGTGTTTGATTTATCAACTTTCAGTTAGGTTTAGCGTTACGACTAGACTAAGCTTAGTTTTGGTGTGTCATGTATGTTGTGTGCAAAGGCTCGTGCTTAACATCGTTACTGCGAATGTGTGTTTGATGACGCGTGGCGCAGTGTTGATGTGCTGTTCTTTGGAGATATTGAGCTTCCCTACACGCACCCCCTTTGTTGCTGCATATCCATTACACTTCCCTTTGCAGCCCGTGACCTTTGTCACCTTCAGCGCTGATAGCGCTCAGCCAATTGGTCGGCCCCGTCTGGCACCCTCCGGGCCGTAGCCCTTGACCTTAGGCAGAGG
The DNA here is from genome assembly GCF_024500385.1 of Phyllopteryx taeniolatus. NCBI lineage: Eukaryota > Metazoa > Chordata > Actinopteri > Syngnathiformes > Syngnathidae > Phyllopteryx > Phyllopteryx taeniolatus. Next base: position 7,206,077 of record NC_084502.1, read on the forward strand.
TCGGAACTATGACTGGGATTTGATTAACCTCCCACATTGTTCCATAAGGCCAACTGCCAATCATGGCCAATTATTACTATTTGAAGCTTGAACGTTTCGTTGAAGAAGCATCTTTACCAACACAACCGTAGATAATACGAGTTAACTTTCTTCAAATACTGGTTCAGAATCCACACTCACTTGAAGACTCTGCCCTTTGGGTTACTCCAACTCTCCAAAGTAAAAAAAAAAAAAAAAGAGAGAAAAAAGTAATTGCATGTTGGATGAGAAATCAGAGGTGTCAATATTTGCTCAATCTGGGCGTCTCGTCAGCGAGTCCACCAACACTCACGTCATTATACGTTCTGAACTACAGCCATTATGCTTTCACTTCTCAGAGCGTGACACAAACCTCTCATCTAGCCTTAGGAATAACATTCCAGTGAAGAAGAATTTAAATAAAGCTTTACATCTATCAAATAGTCACGGAGCTATTCTGGTCACAAGTGGTGTCTTTCACCGTCGACTGGATATTTAAGTTCAAGCCAGTGAATAGATGAACAGTACTTTGCGTGTACTTGAGGTGACTGTGTTTGTTGACATCCAAGGACAGGAAATAGTTCAGGTCGGGCTTTGGTCGTAAGCATACTTCGACTGCAAAGGCACTCGTGCTGATTGTGATGAAGAATACAAATGATTGTTGCAGATTGAAGGATGTCCCAATTTATTTGGTAAATTCTGCTTAGCTCAGTTAGACATTTCCCATGGATGTTCTTTTTTTTTTTTTTAGCTTTTGCTAAAGTTATAATAAGACACATTACAGTGGGCCCGCTAAGTTCCGACACAATCCTTTCCAATGGATGGTCCACCTCAGATTTGTTTGGATTTTAAAAGAAAATTTCTCTAATGGAACTAAACCATACGAAGGTCAATTTTTGCCATGATTAGACCTGTATTAATGCTACAGGCAATTTTAAAGTAACATTTATTTATGATATGCAGGTGTCATATAATCAATCAAAATCAAAGTTAGGGTCCTGAAAAAAGTTGAACTATTGAAAGGAGCTGCAAAATGCACACTAGCACCCCTGCACATTGCTCGCGGTGATTTGTAGGCTATCGAAAAGATACGACCGGAACAGAGTTTTCAGATTGATGCAATTAAGCAATCCGGTAGTAATGGCAGGAGATAAATGTCTTCCTATTCCATTCCGATTGTCACATGGAATTGACAATTCTGTGTCAAACCTGTCAGCATTTTACATAGTAGACAGAGGTTGGCACCCCAGTGGAAGCATGCCCAAAAGTGATCGTTTCCGAGTTCATTTTTTTCGTAGTCTTCAGTGTTTGTCAAGCAAATGCAACTGTCGGAATAGAAACCAAAGTGCATTGGACAGTGCAATTGAGGCTATCCGTTCTTATATACACACTATCACACTTGCCACGCTTTTTCCTGAGGTGATTTAAAAATGTGTTTTCTATCATCCTGCCAAATGCAGTTTTGTGCTTATTTTACTCCAAAAGATTTGTTACCTCCCTCCGGTTATTGGGGTGAACTAGAGTAGGCGTTCTATAAAAAAGCTTTTTGCTTTGTTTGCCTGCTATAATTCAGTGACGTTAGTCATATATTTGAAAATGTACCTGAAGAGACTTTCGGATTTTCGTGTCAGGGGGTCGAAACGGCGAGTCACCGGCATGATTCATGTTTGGCACAGTTTTTGCGCCGGATGCCCTTCCTGACACAACCCACCCATTTGTATCTCTGCTAAGGACCAGCAGTGGCTTGCAACTGGGGCACTGACTGGGAATCGAACCCGCACCACCTGCATGAAAGACAGCAGCATGTGCCAATAGTGCTACCAGCTTTGGTTACACTCTCAATAGTATGATCTCAGGAGCAGGGTTCCACTGTTTTCTTTTCAGCTGTCACAATGTCCTAATGTTTATTAGTGTTATTTATTTGAGGTCCATGTGTAGGGAAAGTGTAAATTAAGGTAGAAAGCAAAGTTGAAGCAGTTGTAGTATACAGTACGTCTCTAAGGTGCCATAGCCGTTCACAATACATTTCATGTGGCATTGTTAACAACCACCAAAACGATAGTACACTATAACCTGTGTCATGTCTATCCTGTCCCCCCCCCCCCCCCCCCTTCTGTTTGGCAGAGGGAGAGTTTCTCAGTATACGGCGAGTACTGCAGCAACCACGAGAAGGCTTTGCGACTCCTCATGGAGCTAAACAAGATCCCCCACATCAGGACGTTCCTCCTGGTAAGAAACCACTTTTGCATACTGCACCCTGTTAACAAGCTGTATTTAGTAGGAAAGTTGATGCACTATCATGCTTTCGGATAGTACTTTTTAGCTGCGCCAAGCACAAATCTTTTTACCTGCATCTGTACGTACGGTAGTTGGTTGTGCTTATTTTTGAATGTTTGAAGCATGAATCAATCGAGCAGTTTTCAAAAAAACTTTGTGGAGAAGACATTTCTGGCTTCTGAACGCCATCCTTTTGTCCAGTTTGACTCACTCCCTCTTAAATTCGCTTATCTTTATGTTTATCTTGAATGAGCCTCAGATGTTCCCTAATGGTACTTGTCCTTGCGTTTGACCTAATTTGTTGCCACCTACTTCCATCGTCATCTGTCTCTCCGAATCTCCCTGTAATATATTTCTTCTAATGTCATCTCCCTCCTCCCATTTTTCCTCTCATTACGTCAAATCCATTTCCATGTTTTAATACTTGCATAAAGAGGCTGAGACCATAGCAGGGTCATAGGGGTTCTTCCTGCCCGGACGGGATGCAACTGCCATCAAGGTCACTTTTGTGTGATGCTCTTGTAGTGTTTCCGCTGCCAGCTGTTTCCATGTTTTGACACCCCAAATGTTGGGATCCACACAATAAGCTCAAAGTGGTGACCAGGATTTGCTGAGGAAATTTTCTGCACACTTGATGGGGATGAGGAGATAGATGAGTGCTAGGGGGTCAGCCAGCTGTGTAGCGCCGGCAGCCTCGACGGGATTGGTAGAAAGAGCCGATGTACAGGAGTTAGTCGCTGGCAGATGTTAGCTGCCGTGGCTTTCCCCTGACCCGTCGGTTTGGAAACAGTGGGATCAGCGTAACAATGTTGCTGTTGACTTTTGACTCACTGTTCAGTCTTTGCTGTGGCTAACGGATCCTCCACTTATGTTTGCAAAATAATTTCACCTCAGCTGTGTGCTTGGTCTTGCATTGCACTATTGCATTTTTATAGTCACAACATTCAAATTCATAACAGTACAAGATACAACAAAAACACAAAGTCGACTTCTGCTTAAGTTATATATTTTGAAATTTGACTTAACATTTTTGACAAAAATATGCGGGTGTAATAAAGTGTTCCACGGTAGTGAAACGAAAGTCATGATGCTTCAAAGAGTTGTCATAAGTGACATACTGCATGTTGGCATTAGGTCATTCACAGCCGTGTTAAATTGCAGTGTAATTTAACTTCTCTCATTCTGACCATTTTCATGCTAATTGAATCACACAAAGAAGGAAGCTTCTGGAATTTCATGTCAAAACACACACAAAAAAAGGGAAGTGTTAATTGCTTTGAAAGAGAAGGAGAGAAGTTAAAAAAGGAGGTCAGAGTGAAGAACTGGGGGAGTTCTTGCTTTAGGCTGGCAGATTATAAACATGCGGGAAAAAAGAGTGCGGCTCTGAGCTTGACTGGATTTAGAAAGTGGCGTGTTTGAGAGAGATGGATTGGGGGGGGGGGGGGGGGATTCTGCAGTCTGTTTTAAAGGGATTCATTTCCCCGTGCAAATGCTGCACAACCACCAATTTAATTCAGTTGGATTCAGTTCAATGCTAATTATATGTATTGCGCCAATTTATCTCAAGGATCTTTCCATATAGAGTAGACCATGGTCCATATACAGTATATAAGAGAGCAGCAGAGAACTTAATTGAACAAGCACTTTGAGGAAGTAAAAGGAATACTCTTGAACAGAAGCAAGACTCCGGGTTGGGCAACCATCTGCCTTGACCAATTGGGTTGAGAGACCAAGAATAGCAAGTCAGGGATGCAGGATGAGCAATGAGCAATACCACATATCATTAGTGATAGCGATGATAATGGTAGTACAGTGGAACCTCTAGGGTTAACACTGGTTGACCTCCAGTTTTAAGTTTTAGTATCTATTTCTCTCATGAGAAATAATGGAAGTAGAAATAATCCATTTCTGACTTATTGAGGACGACTCCATTTGGCGTATTGAACTGACATTTACACTTTATAGCAGAAGTGCAACAATTAATTGGTTGAATCAACAACTAATCGATGATCAAATCAATCCATAACTGTTTTGATAATCGGTCAATTGTTTAGAGACATTGTTTAACATAAAATGTTCTGACGACAGATTCTCAACAGGAAATATTCTCTGATTTCTGTAGTTCTTCATGAAGGCAGCCTGATTATCTTTGTGTTTGATCAAAATAAGACATTTGCAAACATCTTCTTTTACTTTGGAAAACAATGATCAACATTTTTCCGTCGTTTCTGACGTTCTAGCCCAAAGCAGTGACTGAATCCTAATCAATTCATGGAAAAAAATAGTAGTCAATTTAATGTACTACCAAAATAATCACTCGTTACAGCGGTAATATGAATAACCTTGAACTGACACGTAGTTGAACCGGAAGTAGCCTCCAAAGTGTGTGTCAAAATAGTAGCCCGTCTTCGCATTAATCGGTACCCGAGACGTTTCAGTTTCCAAAAGGTTGGCGAGTACATCCGTCCCTCTCGTGTGATCTAGATTCATTGTTCTTCATTTGTTTGTTGCAATAAAGTTAAATGCAAAATAAATGTTTATCCGATTATTCACTTAGTCAGTGGAATTTTCGATAGAATAATCGATTCCAAAAATATTCAATATACGTATAGAGAGGTGTGTGCTGCTTTGATTATTATCCCAACTTTCCCATTTGCCCCCACTTTGTGGTGACATCGCAAAACAAAAATAGGCAAGTGTCATGTAACTAACACTGACTGCAATAAAATGTTTCAAAAACAACATTAGGGATATGAGCAGCGATGGTTTCAAAGACAGAGCAGCGCCATGCATCATGGGAAACCCTCAAGCAGTCGAGGCCTATGGCGGGATAACAAAGTGATGATTCAGGACATGCCCGAGCCAACCTTAACTATAAGCTTGAACAAAATGGAAGGTTTTAAATCTGCTCTTAAATATAGAGAGGGTGTCTGCCCACCACACTGAATTGGGGAGAATCGAAAAGATGGTTGCACAGGAGAGGAACCTTTTTTACTGAAGGCCTCGCATTCTGCTTTTGGGGATTCTGGGAACCGCAAGTAGATCCGGTCTCTCGGAACGCAAGGATCTAGTAGGGGGAAAAGACTCAATGGGGTCAATGGAAACAGTTGAATTTTGCTGACAGTATTCTATTCTGATTGGCAAAAGGGTTTACGCGCATGGCTTTTTCGTCGTTTTCCCGCCAACTCAAAACATTTCAACATGTTACAATATAACCGTAACCGTAGCTTTGAAGCGACACCGACAGTAGCTATTCAACTGATTTTGCAAGATGGCTCCTTCCGGTGAATGATCAGAGTGACTTTTAAGATTTTCTGTGGTCATTATTGTAATTTCACACATTGCCATGTCATGTTGCAGCTCAAAAGTTTGGTGAAAGTGCGAAATGAAACTGAGAATTTCTGATTAAAAAATCATAGTGACAGCATGTTGTGGTTTCGTATAGTTTATAACTGAGGTTCACAAGACCTCCGGCAATGATATCAATGCTTAGGTAGTAGATTTCAAATCAGTAGCAGGATGCACTCTTGCCACACGACATTATGGGTTAAACACGTTAAAAGCAAGCATTTGTGTAGCAAAAGAGTTGCGTGAAACAAATTCCATTTCACTGGTAACAAAACATTTGTCTCGCATTGACACGCTTTGTATGGAGAGCATGACTAGCGCTGTATAAACATGTAACAATTTGTTTATAAAAAAAGATATTCAGAAAATGTGGCACACCCCTGGCTTTTCTTTCCAACAAGCGGAGATTACAGTCCTGCAGCTGGAGATGTTACACATTCTCTACTGCTGCAACACGTTGTTCTGAATTGAAATGCAAACAATTGTCAGAGGTCACTGCTGGAAGAACGGAACCAAAAATAAACAAACAAGCAAATGCAGCTTTCGAGACTGTGGGGAAATTCGAAAAAAGTCCAACCTCCAAGCGTTCTCGTCAAATGCAAACCAAAAAGTGGATGATTACCACAACAAGCTTTCTTGTTTTGTTGATCAAAAGACAATTCCGTCAACAGCCCTGACAAAAGAAAACATTTTGAGCTATTTTATTTGTTTTAAATTCCCTTTACAGAATAAAATAATGGTGAGACAATCCAGCAAAATAGACAGATACCGCTCTCCGTTCAACTCTTTTATATATAATAAGCAAAACATTGAGATCAATAAAGTATTTAATTGTTTTTTTTTTTTTCCCATTAGTTTACTCGTGGTTGGTGCGCCATCATTATCTTTGCAAGCAGCAACTTTGGCATCGGGTGATGTCACATTGCATATTATTTCTATCCTTTTTGAAATTTCCGACTTTCCAGTTGTCTGGAATGCAGCTTCGACTTCATGTGCCTGTATGCCCCCCCCCCTCCCCCCCCCCCCCCCCCCGACAGCAGACTTACAGTATGCATCCAGGAGGTCTCGAAATATAGTGCGTTGCACGCAGGAACTACGAGACTCCAAGAAATAAAAGCAACATACATATCCCAGATTCCGATCAGAGAAATAACCTTTCGGGAAAAATGGTTTGAGAACCAAATCTCGGCTTGATTTAGAATCACACTCACGATGAAAGTGAACAATTGAGAATACACAGTGATCCGAATTCTGCGAGTTACCGTATAATGAGGCTCAGTAGTTTGGCCAGTGTAATACAGTGGTACATTGAGTCATTGATTGACCTAGCTTACAAGTTTTTCGGAATTATCATTTGAAGATGCTTTGTTTTGCAAGCCAAAATGCGAGCTACAAAAGTAGCGTCGGATTCGCCGCCGCTCGAGTGAAGTGGAGAAAAAGGAGCGCCACGGTCGCCGATGCAATTTAAACCATTTATTGAACTGCGCGAACAGTCAAATACGCAATGGCAAAATGTGAACACTCACAAGGACCTACAGTAGACCAAAACTCATGGCTAGACGCCCACACGCAAACTAACGGGCTTTACGTTCTGTTTTATTTCATTTTTCTACAATAAAGTGCTACTTTTAAATCATATTAAAAAGACATGGTGTTTTTTTTTTTGTGTGGCTGGAATGGATTAATGGCATTTCAGTGAGGGACATTTTTGGGGCTGTACGAGTAAATTGAGTTTCGAGCTTGGTCATGGAACAATTAAATGCATAAGTCAAGGTACCAACTGTAATGAGCATGCATGGCTTTTTCCTTGGCCCACGCCACATCCCAAAAATGCTTTCTCAACATCGCATGTCTTTTTGATTACATTCAGCTGAATTCTTATTCTGGCCTGAAATCTTCTGGGTTTCTCTATCCTGTTTTAAATGTATTAATGCTGAGTTAATTGTACAGTATGTTGATTTGTATGCATTTGCCTCTTCTTCAGCACTGTATGCTTCTGGGCGGGAAGAAGAGCACAGATATTCCCTTGGAGGGCTACCTTCTCACTCCCATCCAGAGGATCTGCAAGTACCCTCTGCTACTCAAGGTAAAAAAGTCACTAACACAACCTATTATGTTTAATAAAAAAAAAAAAAAAAAAAAAATGTTTTTAAACTACCAATGACTAATGTCAACTTTAGTCTGGTAGCTGGTAGCTTGTACCTTCAAGTCATTGATTTCATGTGACAAATGCTGCAAGCCTCGGTTGAGGTCTGCGCTTTCTGAGTGCGCTTGCACTTTTGAAAGATTCGAAAATGCGCCCTCTAAATCGCATTCCGCGTCTACCGTTTCCCCACCAAAGGAGTTACTGAAGCGGACCCCCAAGAAGCATGCTGACTATCCTGCTGTAGAGGAGGCTCTGCAGGCCATGAAAGCTGTCTGCTCCAACATCAATGAGACGAAGCGGCAGATGGAGAAACTGGAGGCCCTGGAACAGCTGCAGTCTCACATTGAAGGCTGGGAGGTGAGAACAAGGACAGACTGACAGCAGAGTGAGGCTCGGGTGAAAGCGTGACAATTGTAATCAGGTTGGGAAATATGTGGGGGAAGGGCTGGAAATAGAGAACATTCCCTTGGTATGAGTCCTCTGCGAAATATTCCTATTTAAAACATTCTCACTCACACTCATTTACTCACTTGTGTCTCTAGAAAGAACTAATACCTCAGCATCTGCACTTTACACTATCTTCCCAGTGGCCACAGCAGCCTCGTTTCTGGCCACCGTGGACAAAACGGGATTGTCCTTAGCCACGTTAGTCGCAAAGCTAGTTGGCCGTGTTGTAAAACGGAGAGAATGCCAGGAAACCTGTCGGTACGTACTGTAATAGCGCATCAAAACTAGGAATAGAAAGTTGGAGGCGGTCTGTAGTGGTATGAGGAGCATATGTATTTCCACAGCATCTCGCACACTCTCCCCCTACAACTCTTTTAAAGCTAAGCCATGTGTTTAATTTACCTACAGCCAAGGTTCCAAGTGAGCTGAGCAGAGACCACGTGGATGAGAAGTAAATACAGGATACCTTCATTCTCATTGTATTCAAAGTTGCGTAGATTTTGCAGCTTCCCGCTGTACTATTTTGAAGTAGCAATCGACCGCCCCCAAACAAAGGCGAGAAAAGCTCAACGGAGCCAGTACCATGCAGTGGGAAAGCAACATAACGAGTGTAGCCCGACCACTAAATGATTAACGAATCGATTTTTTTGGATTTTTTATTTATTTTTGGATTGATTTATTCCCCCCCCCCCTGAATCTTTTTGTCCCTAATTGGGTATAAAAGATGGGAGACAGCTTTATGTTGAGCCATAACACTGTTTGAGTTTGCACTTTAACTATATAGGTAAAATAATACACCCATCTTACAGCAGGATTCTGCAAAAATTACACAGCGGTTTCGTAAGAGGGTGCAGCATTTCATTTTGAGAATAAGATCTAATTGACATAGCATAATACTGTACTGTGTACAATTATGTTGGCAAAAGATTCCATATGTATGTCTGTGTGCTTGATTGCACTCCCAATGGAGGCTCATTGCGAACCTCTGGTTATGCAAAATCTCGCTCTGGCCAGATGTTTCATACCACCCTGCAAGAGCCTCGCAATGTTAGAAGAAACTTTACATCAAGATTGGAATGAGAAAGAAAAAAGATAAAGAGGATACAAACCTAACAAATAAGTACAATGACACTTTTTATCAAAGCAACCACATTCGGTCAGCATATTTCTCATTTATCCTAAAGAGTTAATTGCCGCCACAGCCAACTCCCTGCAGCAGGGGCACGGATGGAGCTTGGGAGCCGAATGAAGGGTCCAGTGCATTTTCACGCCTCCCTCACCCACCACAACAGAGGCCTTGTCTTAGGAGGCACCACGGGGACAATCCACCTACACGGGGTGCCAAGGGGGATGCCAACAGGCATTCTGCCCAATCAGAAGAGATGGAGGATGCTGAGCTCTAGTCTCAGCAGCACTAGGGGTTGGAGGGGTGGTTCTACGAGGGGACCTTTGGAGGGAAGAGAGGCAAAAAAAGAAAACAGCGAAAGGATGGACCCTGAGAGTGGCCTCACAAGTACATGCCACTGTTTGCTTGCCAAAACCAAACCACCATCTCCAATTTCCCCTCTGCAAAAATGTCAACATTTGACCATGGTCAGAGTTCACCAGAAACAACGGAAAACTAAGAAATTGTTCCTTAAAGAGGGTATGTCAATAAAGATTATGGACACTTTAGACCCTTCCAGAGAAAAATGGTTGTTATCCTGATTCCTTTTTCTTTGCATTGTATTGCTTGTCGATTGTATAGTAGGCCCTAAAGTGTTGAAATTAAGATGTAATGGAGAAAAAAAAAGAGAGAGCATTTTTGCTTGCAATGTTTATTACACTGCTACTCTAATCAACAGTCACACTATTTACCAAAGTCTTCACTCACATATCTCATGCAGGCTGACAAAGGGCATTTATAAAAAACTGTTTCGGGCAAGACCCGGTACAACATGCAGTTAATGCGCTTGCGCATAATGTTTCTCTACAAAATGATATCACCACTACCTGGTCGTACACGAGCAGCGCAGCATTTTCAGTGTTCGTACTCGGTTGTCTTGTACCGTTCGTCTCAACAGAATTCATCGATGATTTCTAGCGTTCACACGATACGAAAAAACATTTGCGTGAATGCCGAACTTGGTCACACGATACGTAGTGGAAGAGTAATCTACTCGTACCCAATAAGGTCCAGATACATTACACACAAACGCACACTCGTGCATACGCTCAGCTGAACTCAGTGGAGCTAACGTGAGGTCAAATCAATTGTCGTCTGATACAAAATCCCGTGCTACGGTCCAACCGTCCTTCTCGTTGTGTCTATAAACTTGGGACTGATGATCTCCCATCATAAAAAAAAAAAAACAACAACAACTCAATTATGGACACTTGAGCACGGGCGTGGGCGGTTGAGGGGGTTTCCCACAGTGTGTAAACATGAAAGACCACAGTGTGGTCCCAATCTGATGCGTACAAATACATGTGAGTGCCTGGGGTGGTGTCCACACATGGGTGTATTTCGTTCCAGATGATTAAAAGTGGAATGAGCCGTTTTACAGTGAGTAACGAGACCTGACGATCTTTCTTGTTTTGTATAGTATGCTCTGCGGATATTTGTTAGCGTCACATGGAACGTACCGTACGAAAACCCTAAATAGCATGAAAATATGCCTCCTAGGGGCTGTTCGAGACATCGGGGATGACATCTGACATCTGTTCGGACACCTAGAAAGTGCTTTGTGTTTTCGCCCATGTCACATCATTGCAACGTCACTGCTTTTTGTTTCATAAGCTTGCATTTAAACTTCTTGTTTTCAAAATGTATATCATTATTATTGATAAATAATGATCTTGCCGATGTGTGGCGTGAGAGTGCTTCACCCAGCGTTTTCGCAATGAGCTCAACTTTGCTTCGTAATGATTAAAAGATCAGTAATTCGGGCAAACGGCTTTTTAAATACAGTTTAAACATTCATTCGATTACGTCACCATTTGCAGTGTGAAATTTCCTTCAACGCATCACTTTTATGTGAGCTGATGCCTTGGTGCGTTTACTATACATCCTAAGTGCAGAATTAAAGGATCTGTCTCCACCCTCCTCTTAAAATAGGATTTACGTTTCCCATAGGAAAATATATAACAAGGTAAACCCCATCCACTGTGATGTTTAGTGCGGTCCTTCCATTACGGCTACTGCCCGATGACAAGATGAACAGCAAGTGCAGGATGGCCAGATGTATTGCAGATCACACATTTGGGGATTTGTGTTCATTTAAAAATGGAGTTTTTTTTCTTTTCTCGGAAGTGCCAAATTCAATTGACTGTTGGACATTATTTTCATTTGTACTTCTCCCTTTAGGGGACTAACTTGACGGACATCTGCACAGAGTTGCTGCTTCATGGAAATCTCCTCAAGATCTCAGCGGGCAATATTCAAGAGCGAGTCTTCTTCCTGTTTGATAATCTTTTGGTCTACTGTAAGAGGAAGTCCAGGTGAGGAATGGCGCTTCAAGAAAATGACACATGGGGAAGTAATCAGAAAGGAATTAAAGAGGTTGACCGTGTATGCGAAGGAGGGAAAACATGGGAATTTTTTCTCTGTACGGGATGCTTCATGTTTGTGTGTGTCTGTATGAATGTGCAAGTGTTGCAGATGCTGTTTCACTGCCACCGGCGGATGTTTTCCATGCTGAGTGTAACCACACCGCTGTCTCATTTCCTAGGGTTTCTGGAAAAAAGTCCACCAAGAGGACCAAGTCTATCAACGGCCCTCTCTATGTGTTCAGGGGCAGAATCAACACGGAGGTGATGGAGGTGGAAAACGTGGAAGATGGAACAGGTTGGTGTTTACGCAGCAATATTAGATTTAGAGACTCTCTCTCAACTTGTGTACATAACTGTTTCTGTGGTTATTCCATCATGGAAATCTCTCTTTGCATCTGAGCTCATCATTAAATCCCTTCTATAGCACAAGTGATGTACCTCTGCCAAACCTGAACCATCCAAGTTTGGTGGGCAGAAAATTGTATCGCTTCCTCTTTATGCTAATATTCTTTCTCCCCCTTTCTTGTTCCTTTTTATGAAATTTTTAAATCCCCCCCCGTAGATTCTGTGTCAATCAAAATACAAACTGACTTCATTCTAGCTAGTGTAACATGATCAAACTATGGGAAACATGGATCAAAATCAGGCTGGCTGGCTTTGTTCAAATCTCACGCTTGCTGTTCGGATAGTCGTACATAATTATGATACCATGGAAAAACGCTTCTTCATTGTAGACAGGGCGTGATATGACACTTACTGTTGTGCCTCGCTGAACTCGGGGAGGAAAAAAAAAAAAAAAGACAAATGCAGGGAGGCTCATTGGCATTGTGCTAGCGTCACGTGATCAAACTTTGGGAGGACTCGACAAAGTCAAGCTGGCTGACTTTATGAGCTTCTTTATTCGAGACAATGCATGTTATGTTGCTTGCTGTTGTGCCTCGCTGACCTCAGGAAGACCAAGGAAGACATTTAGGACAAATAGGGGCAATATGCTGGCTGCATGTAATCTACGTTGCTGTGCTGGACAGTCGTGATGGTTTTAGTTATGGAAATCCGGATTTATTTCGGTGCTCTTCAGTTTGCAGTTACATGGCTGGTCGCAAATATGTAACATAAGCAAGTGTAATGTTTTGTTGTGTCCACTGGACATACCACTGTGAAGAGAAATTCGCTAGCACTTTGAAATGTTGTCAAAATCCAGCTTCCTTAGTAGTTGCAGGATAACTGGTCATTTGTGGATTTGAACAGACACAGTGTTGCTCTTGTTGCTCGAATTGTCTAGTCTAAACTTAAACTTTGTCAATTTACAAACCGTATTGCAAAAGCTGCAGACAAACCAAGCAAAAAATAAATGTGTATTTATATTTCCTACATCTCTTCATTTGCTTTCATGGATTATGAATTTGGTCTGCGACTCTGATACTAGTTGACAGTTTGGGTGGGGTGTCGTTGTTGCACAAACAGGATGTAGCGCACAACTGTATGTGGAATACCACCTATTTGTTGTCAAAAATTCGGTTTAAGGCGCGGCCACGACACTGAGCTGCAAAAGCTACCTCAACCTCAACGAGAAACTTGAATTCTGGTTATTGCTGAATGCCAACGCCTTGTCTGTGGGCTGGATGTGGTTCAGCTATCAGTGAGTTTTAGCCGGCACTGCTGTGAATGTCTGTGGTGCTGTAGAAACAATGTCTTCCTCTCGATCACGTTTCCTCTTTCTTTTTTCGTTCTCCTGTATGCTGCCCGATTATTTTGCAATTTCACAACCACAAAGACAAAAACACACCAAAAAAAACATAACTCAGCGTTTGGACATTGCTGAATTCTCATCTGCTAAGATGAGTTGTGCACATATCTGGGTTTAATACGTAACAGATAACTCCACAGTTGATTAAGATGAGGCCATATATTGTAGTTTCAGATGGCAGCTGAGTTTTAGCTTTGCAGGTAAAAGTTGAAAAATGTCCACAAGTGCTCCTAAATCTGACCAGATGTCAGTTTTTCCATTGGATTTTTAAAAAAAAAGTGCACACACAAGCCAACATTTGCTTCTCCCAGTACTACTGGAGCTACTCCCCAAGTATTTTTGTGACCTTTGACCATGAGGCTAATGTAGCCCATTACCAGATGTCATTCATTATTTAGGAGCTGCTCACCTGCAGCTCGGTGGATGATAAAATTGGAACAGGGTGGATTTGTATTTATCTGACTGAACATGGGCTGTTCAACCAGTTTATGTTTTGCTCTTAACCTGCCTGATATTTATATCCTGTAATATTGTATGAGTTCAAATCCCACAATGCTTAGTGCCACTGTTTCATTCACTTGTCCATTAATGAAGTATCCTCGGTTACATTCCAATAGAAGAAGAGAGCAATATGATTTGTATTATTGTTATTCTTATTTCGATGTGCTTTGGTTTGTTGTCAAAGCACACACATTTCTGTTTCTTTTATTGCTAAATATATGTTGTGTTGTTGTTTTTTTTTTTTTTTGTTTCTCTCCAGCGGATTATCACAGCAACAACTACACAGTGACCAATGGCTGGAAGATCCACAACACAGCTAAAAACAAGTGGTTTGTCTGTATGGCCAAAACATCTGAGGATAAGCAGAAGTGGCTGGATGCCATCTTGAGGGAGCGGGAGCAGAGAGAGAGTGAGTAACCTTTTTTTTTTTTTTGAAGCCTTTTTATTGGCAAGGGGGGAAACAAAAGAAATATTCCACTAGATCTCCTCTCACAAAAATATCATTACGGACACCTGGATGCTCTCAACTTTGTGGGAACAATTTGCTTTTCCAGCATGATGAGTTTGGTGCGGAAGAACAAGGCCCATCAAATAGCTTTGGGATAAACTACAACACAGTTTGTGAGGCAGGCAGGCCCTTGCTCACATTTAGTATATTTTGGTTTACTGAAAAAAATATGGTTACATTCTTGTCTATCTGTCGTTTTTTTCCCTCTTTGACACGCTCCATCACATGACTAATGTAACTAAATGGAACAGTCTTTAAATGGTTGAGGTCCTACCTGGAGAAGAGGAGTTATTTTGTGACCATTAGGGGTGTTCAATCTCATCGAATGGCAATGACCTATGGGGTCCCTCAAAGGTCAATTCTTGGACATCTCCCGTTTAGCCTGTATATGCTATCCTTGGGTCAAATTCTTCAGCGCTTTAATTTTGACTATCATAGCTATGGAGATGACATACAGTTATATCTAGCAGTGTCTCCAGATGACTGGAGTTCAATTGAGGTGTTGTGTCAATGTCTAAAATGGATAAATAACTGGATGAGCCAAAATATTCTACAATTAAAGCAGAGCAAAACTGAGATAATTGTTTTTGGCAAAAAGGAAAAGAGGATTGTTGTTAGTAAATACCTGGACTCACTGTCTTTAAAATCCAAAGACCAAGTCCGAAACCTTGGTGTACTGATAGATTCTGACCTGACTTTCAACAGTCATATAAAAAATCAATTACTAAAACAGCCTTCTACCATCTGAAGAACATATCCAGAGTGAAGGCTTGCATGTGCCAAGCAGACCAGGAGAAGCTCATCCATGGCTTTATCTCATGTCGACTTGACTATTGTAATGGTCTTCGGACTGGACTTCCCCAAAAGACCATTAAACAGCTGCAGCTCATTCAGAATGCCGGAGCTCCGGTTCTGACCAGAACAAAGAGGTCAGAGCATATTAATCCAATTTTAAAGTCTCAACAATGGCCCCCAGTCAGCTTTAGAATAGATTTTTAAAGTTCTGCTACTGGTCTATAAATCGCTAAATGGATTAGGTCCCGAATACAAGAAATGTATGGAATATACATGGAATGGAATGGAATATAAACCCAGTAGGGCTCTGAGAGCCACAGACTCAGGTTAAATAGTGGAGCACAGAGTCCAAAGCAAACGTGGTGAAGCAGCATTTAGCGATTATGCTGCACACAAATGGAATAAGTTGCCAACAGAAGTGACGTCAGCCCCAAGTGTGAATGTTTTTAAGACCAGGTTAAAAACTCTTCTTTTTTTTTCCTCCTTCTTTTGAGAGCATTTCCACTTTCAATGACATTTCTTGCACTGTACGCTGCTTTAATTATGTTTTTATTTTTCTCTTTGTTTGAAATGTTTATAAGCTGTTTTTTTCTTTGTTTTTAAATGCTTTTAATCATGTAAAGCACATTGAGTTACCTTGTGTATGAAATGCGCTATATAAATACATTTGCTTTGCTTATACTGCAGGGTTTCCCTCACCTTTGCAACACTTTTTCTCCTTGCAAGTCTTTTTTAAGTTTTCATATGTCATCTAAATCATGTTGCATTTTGATGCAGCTGTCCTCGTTGTGGAGTCTCATCTTGGAACCGCATAAGGCTCCCTAGGTGGTGCAAATTCATGACTAGATGTGCCCTTTGTCCTGGATGATGTGTGAACAAGATTTTTTTTTTTTTAAAGAAATATTAGATACAGAATGTTTATTATTACATGTCACAATATGGTGGAATAAGTAATGTGGCTAATCATAGCTGTCATGAAATAAGGGTTAAGGCTCTAATAACTAGTTGTCATTTTAGTTTGTTTAGCGGCCAGGCTCAACCTTTTGATTTACTTAATACCATTTTGTCACCGTAATTTGTGTTCACTCTAAAAAAAAAAAAAAAAAAAAAACGTTCCCACCTGTCCGTCGTGGGCCATCTGTCTTTATAATGTTTTGTGCATTACACACAACGAATGACTTTAACCAGATTTGCTGTGCAACATAAAAGGCCACCCGATAGTATTGACGGCTAAAAAAAGATTCAAAATGTGATTGTTTGGGCACGATTTGGTCGGAAATGCAGGAGTACTCGACAGATCATGTTTCACGAGATGGTACATTTGCCTTTGTATTACGGGGAAATGTTAAATACTCGCACACGGTGGATTTTAACAACGTCAGATCAGATAGTGTGATGAATAAGCACGCAGGAGTGCGCGGCAGCTTGTGGCGTTAAATTACGAGCCGGCCGAAACTGACCTGAGGCTAACAGATGCCCGATCGGTCACAGCGCCTCATTTCCACTCACGCTTGCTTTTCGATAGCGTTCACCTCTCAATGTGGGCTTACCGTATTTTCACGACCATAGGGCACACCGTATCAAACGACGCAGTCTCAGTTACGGGGTCTAGTTCTGTATTGAACACGTACATAAGGCGCACCGTATTATTGGGCGGCTACATACGGTAGCATGCATGCACGCTAAAACAATGTTTTTTGTCCCGTGGAAACTTTCGTCTTCTTGAGCTTCTTGGCGAAGCTCGTTTTCCCGCTTCCTCCACTTGCGAACCATGGATTCGTCGATCTCGAATTCTCTCGCGGCTGCTCGATTCCCGTGTTCCTCCGCCTAACTGATAGCTTGCAGTTTAAAACTGTGCTTCGTAAGCGTGTCTCCTCGTCGGTGCCATTTTCGGGGGTCCTTAGCCAAACCGAGGTTGTTTGGCACAATGCACACCCCGGATATGCTCCCAGTCAGTCAAGCGGTTAAAAAGAAAAGAAAACAAAAAAAAACACCCCGGCGCTATATCCCTACTGGGGGCGTGGCTTTGGCGTCCGCCTCCACGCACCCTTCCCCTGTCCTCAGCCACGTCCGCTTTTCCTCTGTGTAAGCAGCGTGTCGGCAGGAAATGCTTAAAAAAAAAAAAAAGTCAAGCGGATCGCTCATCACACAACAACATTTATAGATGTTGGAACAGGCGCGCCGCGTTATAAGGCGCCCCGTCCATTTGGGAGAAAATTTAAGGCTTTTAAGTGTGCCTTATGCTCGTGGAAATACGGTACCTTTCTGCTAGCCTCTTTATTTCGGTCTAGACAGTTTTATTCTAAGGTTTTTTTTCCTGCTCACACGTGGCTGCAATCAATCGTCCCTGAAAGAGCTCAGTTGTTTATTTAACTGCGATCCAGTCACAGTGCGTTATCTGTTTTGTGAAAACTTGTAGCGGCACCCTCCAAATATTGCAACACATTCCACAAACACGGCAACATGCTCCGGTGGAATCTCTAAATTCCCTGAAGGTGATACAATTTGGAATTTGTCCAAAATCAGAAAAAAACTGACTGTGAAGGGACATAAAACTTAATAAATATCACGTAATGCATTAGCATTACATTTCAAGACCTCAGCTCAGAGCATCAAAGGATTCAAATCTGGGTGTCTTTTTGTATTATTTAGTATACTTATTCCAAAAGAAGAAAGAACCTGAGATGTCTGTATTGCCTGCACAAGGTTTTAGGATGGCAACAGTTTGAACCCTGGAAGTATTGTTTCTATATTTCTTTCAGCAATACATAGAAATTGGAGGTCGATCCCTGAATAGACATTGTTTAGGATTTGATTTTATTGTATGCCATAATTGATCAAATTTGTCTGGCAAGGAGGCGGTGGTCGTCATCCTGCACATACACACGAGCAAAACAATATTGTATCGTACAAGGAACCTAAGGAGTATTTAGTACTATTTTCTACAAAACTAATGCATCATATTATTCAAATTGATGAATTCAGGGGTTTACAGGGAAAATATAAGTTTTCTTGAATGAATTTAATACCTGCCCGCGACCCTAGTGAGGATAAGCGGTACTGAAAATGGATAATTTTATACCTTAACCCCCAAAATGCACCTGCTTCTACTAATTACGGTGCATCACTTGCTGTCGTAAATCCTACTGAATTCTCGTGAGAACAGCTTCTTTAGATGTGATTCGGTCATGCTGGTGAGTGAAAGATGACAAGAAGCAGCTCAAGACAAACTATGGCAGCTGGAAAAGAAGCTGAGAGGTCTCGGCACTGGAAAGACCCCCCCGTGTGTTGTTCAATAACCCCCATTGTGTCAGTTCTCTTCAGCTGCTGTCACATGTAATACAGCCCCAGCATCCATCACGGCTCATCAGTGCAACCACCCAAGACTCAATTTGAAAATTGACTTTTTAAAAATTGTTTCTTTCTTCTACTTACTTACAATAACAATCCAACACTTGACACATACATTTCATTAGACATTATCCAATAAAAACTGTTACTACTATTGAGGTTTTTTTTTTCAGTGTCAGGTAGGAATATATTGTGGACACACATATTTCATTTGAGAGCAATGGTCTGCTTTCCCCGCATTCAAATACAGCACATGGAAACTTCAAAAAGACTGCGGACAATGACACTTTCTTTTGTTTCTTCTGTGAAACGTCCAAATATTTAGAATTATTTTGTTGTATATACCAGTATTTATATTTCATTGTTTGTTTTTCTTCATTGATTGTTTGCAGTGCTCTTACTGTACTGTAATTTTTTTTTTTGTTTTTTTTTAACATGCACTTTAATTAACTAATGTGGCTACTTTTGCGATAAAGGGCCTCATAAATACACTTACTTTTATGTCACAACCTGAAAAATAAACAGTATTATTGAAAACCCTGTTGAGATACTGTACTGTACTGCATTGTCTCACATCTTCGGATATCATTATTAAAACTGTGATTGTGCCTAAAAAAAAAAACCCACTATCACTGGGAAATATTTTTTGTTACTTAAAAAGAGTTTAATTATATTCATACAAATCTCTATGGCTGAACACGGTTCATTCCCGTGGCTGGTAGGCTGCAGATTTGTTCAGAGTTAGGGGGAAAAATAGGAAATAGTGTTAATTTAGTTAATCACTTCAATGGGAAAATTGTTGCCATCATAGAAACCTTACTTTGCAGGAAATGAATATAACCGTTGAACACAAAACAGCCAAAGAAAAGGCAAAAGCTGGGATTTGGTCAAGGATTGCCAGACAAAAACAATCAATTTGGGGAGCATGGTGCGTAGTTGCCTCACGGTCGACATGTTCTGGGTTCAAATCTCAAATTGCTCCAGCGCACCCGCAACCCTAGTAAGGGCAAGCGGTATAAATAAGGAATGGATGGAAAAGACTCAATTTGAAGGTGTTCAAATGAAATGAATTCAACATATTATGCCAGAAACATCAAAATGAGGATATTCCTGTTAAGTTTGATGTGCCTTGAAATTGAGTTGCGCTTTCAGTCTCAGCCTTGTGTGATTAAAAGACGGACAGTGGCACAATATAGTTCAGACGTTCACCGAGTTTTGGAAGGAGCTCGAAAAGTGCGCTCACAGGTGGGGCAGCACAACTCCCAATAAACCCTTACAGTATGTGCTCTACTGTATACAAGCCACATAAGCGTTAACAAATCAACACAGAAACCAAATCGCCCTCCCTAACTTTGTCTCGAGAAACACCGTTTGCTCAGTTGAGATTGACATCTGGGATTGTTTCTGTTGTTTTCTTCGTCTTCGTCTTCTTCTTTTTTTAAGATTAAGGTTGGCACGGCATCAATACAGAGCTGGGAAGTCCGGCCCTGCTTGTTTCTTCAAATAGCCCTAAGACATGCTCCGTCCTTTGGCTCGGAGGGACTTTGTAGCAGCACTGTTGGAAATAGTATTGGAATGGGCCCCCCGAAGTACAGTTTAGGGCAGTGTATTGCACTGTATTGGAATTGTATCCGAATCAATGTTTATCGGAATCAAAGGCAACTCGTTGTGCCGTAGACGAAACGCTGAAAAGCTACTGGTTCCCAAGCAGTAAATGTTCCATTTAGAGCGTAAAAAACAGACTTTAACAGACTTTGGGGGTCATGTTAGAAGTGGGCACAGTAGAATATCGTTTCTGACTGGCACTATGGGTACAATCTACACCAGGGGTAGGCAAACTATGGCCCAGTGGCCACACATGTCCTTCTCTGTTTTTTTTATTCTGGCCGGCTGGGCAATTATATTTTCAAGAGTCCTGTAATGTTTGTTGCGTTAATTTAGCCATTTGTTTATTTACAGTGTATTTATTCATTCCTTTTTTAATTTTCAAATTAATCCAATTATATAGTTGGTGAAATTTATTGTAGATAATAGAATAAAAATATGAGTAAAGATATTTTACATATACATTTCACAATGAAATTAAACTAAATAATACAATTCAATTAATTATTGCACTGTTAAAATAAACCATTATACATGCACATTTTACCTTTTTTTTTTTTTAACCTCATCACATTGACCGATCTGTCCATTTTAAAAGTCAAATGTGGCCTATGCGCACAAACATTTTCCCTCCCTTGATACACTAATGTCCCCCAAATTACACGTAAATAAAAAAACGATACAAGTGTAATAAAGCATAGGGCTTTTCTGCGAAACCTTTGAAAATGTCCTTGTTTTGGCAAACAGATTGTGCATTTATTTCATCCTCTAAATTCTTTGAAGTACAATTGTCACATTTTCGCTGTTGTTTCGCTTAGGTCTCAAGCTTGGAATGGAGCGGGATGCCTACGTGATGATCGCCGAGAAAGGAGAGAAGCTCTATCACATGATGATGACCAAGAGCCGGCACCTCATCAAGGACAGACGCAGGAAGCTCAGCATTGTGCCCAAGTGCTTCATGGGAAAGTGAGTGCGAGAATGCCGCTTTATGGCTTTGCTTTTCACAAGAGCTTCTATTCAGTGTTCCTGGAAAGTCTTGGCGAGATTTCCACTCTCTTCCCTCCATCCTCTCTATTCTCTACCTTTGCTTTGACTTTCCTATCCCAAAGCCTTTCCTTCATCTAAAGCCAAGTCCTTAATCTAGGTCTTCCCGAAAAGCGAGGCCGATCTGACGTCATGAATAATAACTGGTACCGACCGGACTTTTACCATCGAGAGACCTCAAACGGAGCCTGTGTCTCTTTCGTTCATGTTTCTGTGCCACGAATAAACAACACGGGCCTTTTTTAGACTTCCACAGTTACACTTTATGAGCCTATGAAAGAAATGAAAACAAAAACACGGGCAGGACTGTCTTGGTGAATTAAGACAACCCTAAAATGCCATTGACATGCCGTTTCATCATTTTCACCTCTGAGTAATGCACCTCCAAACTCCAAAAGAATGTATTAGCTTTTTATATAATATGACTTTACTGTGACACGTGTTTACTTGTCTTTTATAAAGTAATTAATTTTATAGCTTTTGCCTCCTTTGCACACTTTACACAGACATTGACTTTTTATTGACATGACTACATGGGCTGAGCTGTTCCATCCATCCATTTTCGACCGCTCAGCCGAGGTCAGGTCGTGGGGGCCTGAGCTGTTCCACACAACATAAATCGGAAGATAATCCTGTTAAATTATGAACGTTCTATCCGCAGTCTGTGAGCTGGTCTACACTGCTGCCCTCTTATTCTGGTTCTTCCTCCGAAGACAGGTTTCCGACTTGGGGGAACCAAAAATACTTTTACTTTTTGGTACAAAAATCAACCTGATTGATAGGGTGGGGGGGGGGACAAAAAAAAAATCTTCACTAAGTCCATGAATACACCTCCTAAAAACATCGAACGTCGATGGCAGATGGTAAAATTACACTAATAATAACTTACAGTGTATATTTATACTTTGTTAAAATAATGGAAAAGTGGAGGCTCTGTGGTCAAGCTCATGCTCTTTTGGAAGGCTGGTGGACCTCTGATTTGCTCTTATTGACGGAAAAAAAACAATAGCAAAATAATGTTCATGTGAATTAGTATGTCCCAGGTTCATATTGTCATCACAAAAGCTTTATTCATTGTACAGGCTGGTAACTGTCACGCAACTGTCTCATCGGAAACGAGTCCGACTTACTTCCGAATATGCGGACCAAACTCTGACTCCGGTCATACGGGGACCAAACAGCCTGTATCAGGGGGTTCGGTACCCCATACTACCGAAGCACCACCCACAGGACTCTCCGAGGGACACGGTCGAACGCCTTCTCCAAGTCCACAAAACACATGTAGACTGGTTGGGAAAACTCCCATGCACCCTCGAGGACACTGCCGAGGGTGTAGAGCTGGTCCACTGTTGCGCAGCACTGCTCCTCCTGAATCTGAGATTCGACTTAGAGACGGACCCTCCTCTCCAGCACCCCTGAATAGACCTTACCAGGGAGGCTGAGGAGTGTGATCCCACTTTAGTTAGAACACACCCTCCGGTCCCACTTCTTAAAAAGGGGGACCACCACCCCAGTCTGCCAATCCAGAGGCACTGTCCCCAATGTCCACGTGATGTTGCAGAGGCGTGTCAACCAGGACAGCCCCACAACATCCAGCGCCTTTAGGAACTCCGGGCGAATCTCATCCACCCCTGGGGCCTTGCCACCGAGGAGCTTTTTAACCACCTCAGTGACCTCAACCTCAGAGATAGGAGAGCCCGCCTCAGAGGACCCAGACTCTGCTCCCTCATGGGAAGACGTGTCGGTGGAATTGAGGAGGTCTTCGACGTATTCTCCCCACGACTCACAACGTCCCGAGTCGAGGTCAACAGTGCCCCGTCCCCACTATACACAGTGTTGATGGTGCACTTCTTCCCCCTCCTGAGACGCCGGAAGGTGGACCAGAATTTCCTCGAAGCCGTCCAGAAGTCTTTCTCCATGGCCTCACCGAACTCCTCCCATGCCCGAGTTTTTGCTTCAACGACCACCAAAGCTGCATTCCGCTTGGCCAGCTGGTACCCATCAGCTGCCTCAGGAGTCCCACAGGCCAAAAAGGGCCGATAGGACTCCTTTTTCAGCTTGACGGCATCCCTCATCGTTAGTGTCCACCAACGGGTTCGGGGATTTCCGCCACGACAGGCACCGACCACCTTACGGCCACAGCTCCGGTCGGCCGCCTCAGCAATGGTGGCGCGGAACATGGTCCACTGGGACTCGATATCCACCGCCTCCCCGGAACATGAGCAAAGTTCTGTCGGACGTGGGAGTTGAAACTCCTTCTGACAGGGGATTCTGCCACACGTTCCCAGCATACCCTCACAATACGTTTGGGCCTGCCACATCAGACCGGCATCTTCCCCCAGCACCGGAGCCAACTCACCACCAGGTGGTGATCAGTTGACGGCTCCGCCCCTCTCTTCATCCGAGTGTCCGAGACATGCGGCCGCAAGTCTATCGTCGAACTGCGACCTAGGGTGTCCTGGTGCCAAGCGCACGTTTGGACAGCCTTATGCTTGAACGTGGTTTTCGTTATGGTCAATCCGTGATGAGCGCAGAAGTCCAATAACAGAACACCGCTCGGGTTCTGATCGGGGGGGCCGTTCCTCCCAATCACTCACTGTCATTGCCACTGTAAAATCTCTTACTTTCTTAATGCAAAAGTCTAGCACTGCTCAAACAACAAGAAAAATTGCCTGTTCATTTTTATACCTCACCTAACAGTCCAAATTCTATTAAATCATGATATAGCTTTGATACAACGGCGTTATAAAAGACAACAACAGTTTCAGCAGGCACATCACACAAAATGATCGAATTCCAAATGCATCACGTGCAGCTGAGATCGTCAGTCAATCCGTGCGCTAGCTTGTTGTTGTGGTAATGAGAACCCTTGCACAGCAAACCCGAACCACACTCAGGAGGTACAAAGCGCTTTCTAAATAGAAAAACTTTGGTCTTTAAGAACACGTTGACCTCTAATATGATGAAAGAACCAGAGTACAATAATATGATTTAATGAGTTGCAGCCAAATAAAACAGAAATAAATATAGCTCTAAAAGAGCCGGGATGGTTGTGATGTGCCTCTGGACGCGCTTTGCTCTCTGTGCCCTTTAACTGAATATGCCACCATTCCGTTTGTTCCCATCGGAGCCCACTATTTTAAAACAGTAAGTCATAATTATCATGTTCTGCCCGTCCACTTGCATGTCACAGCTCAGTGCCAGCAGTTGCTTTGAATCGCGTTCAAACTGTAATGTAGTCAACGTGCGCTTTACGTCCTTCCTGCCAGTCCCCGCTGTCCTCACGTCATCACTCTGTCAAGTGCAGTTGACGAGTGCAACTCGCATTTGTCTTCCTGATGAATGCGTAGCAGCCAGGGTCTGCACGCTTATTTAATTAAGTCGAGTGGCCACTTTGATAACAGCCTGTTGTCCTGATAACATAACGTCATCGTCTGTCTGATCTTTGTCAGCGTTAATACACATTAACAGATCACATTTCATGTCTGTTTTTCTTTTTTTTTTTTTCATGCCAGGGCATGGAAGACATTATAGTAATGGAAACTTTCATGGTCTTATTTGGTCCTTACTTCTTCGTGATAAGAAAAAAAGACTTATGGAAATAAATGGAATCAGGTCCAAATTCTTTTACGCTTTGGTGAATTTGATTGCCACAAGAATTCATTCAATTCAATGAAAACAACTTAATTCATCCCAGAGGGGCAACTGGGTTACACGGTTTCCAAGCTTATACAGTAAAACAGAGCAACAGTATTGCAGTCATAGGATGAAACTAGTGAGTGAGTAATAATGATAGTAGTTTATTAGTAGTAATTTCACAAACAATGAAATAGAGTAGTTGGCGTTTTGGCACATGACCTCGCATCATCACTATGAATTGTTTGTCATTTTGTTTTGTCTGTTTTCACTTCTTTGGTTGGGGTTTGTTTGACCCTCCATAACAAATAATAATAATAATAGCCATTTGACATAGGTCTCCGAAGATAGAGGTTATTGTGATAACATTATGACTCCATTGTCGTAACATATAACCTGCCATTTTACTACATATTTCTTATCAGTGTGATCCTGATACGTACTTTACGATATCGTTGCCCAAGGCAACAAAAAAGTTCTTAATCTACAGAATGTGTAATGAGCATTAGTCTGCCTGTTAATTTAACATGTGGTGAGTATAGTAACTTCTTTTGTGCTTTTAATATTTAATAAGAGAAGACTGTAATCTAGGATCTTGTGATCTACAAGGAAGTAAAGGTTTCTCTATGTAGGTTTTTACACACATTTGTAACTAAAAGGAGAGATGTACAAAATTGTAATATACAATATTACAATAATATACTATACATTTCGAATCTGATCAGATTTAAAAAAAAAAAAAAAAAAAAGTAGTAATTTAAATGTTTTATTTAATCATTTGAACATCCTTGGACCCTAATAAGGACACACAGTATACCACTTCGCAGTACACCGCTAAGTGTCACATAAATAAACAACATGCATGAGTGTGTCCCACCAAGCCATTATCCTTGTCGTCCATCAGTCACTGTGTGGTGATGGAAGGTTCTCTCTGTTTCTGTTACATGCGCACACACCATTAATCATGGTCATCATGCTAATTTCGAAAACAGCACTGTAACCAAATTGAATCTTGCATAGCATCCACACATACTGGAGTGCTCTGTCAACGTTGATTAACAGCCACTGGCCTTGACGTGAACTTTCACATAAGAAGAGGCATCATGCACGCTACAACTGAACACCGACATAAACAGCACCTGGCTGCTCAGACAAAAACAAATGATGATCAAATGTGTCTTTTGTGCTGCAGGCTGTAGACAAAGGTTGCTGTGGCAGATGGTCCAAGGTGTCCGCTCGCTTCTGTTGCATCCTCGACTTGCGTGCGCACACTTGCAGACTTATACCAGCTAGGTGTGAGTGTGCGCGTGTGTGTGTGTGTGCGCGCGCGCACTAAAGGATCAGCCGCATACATTACACACTAACAGATAGCTGAACCATTATCTAAATGTAAATGTTTTAAAATTGCGAGCAGGTTCACTTCAGCGTCCGTCTTAATGGATACAGGCGCAGTCACACAAACACACACATTGATTTCGGGCATTTTTGATTTTCTTTTTCTCAAAAATAAAAACTAAACACAAAAACTATATAGACCTACCTTACCTTAATTGTCATCTTTCTGTGACTCAGAATCTGTTCATGCCCATATATATTGATTTAAGTTTTATTTTTTTTAATTTGGTCTTTTTGTCAGATACCCTCGAGAAATGTCATTACCGCCACAATGGCGTATTGATTAAAAATGGATTAATCTTGTGATGGTAATGACATCTCAAAGTTTTTAGCTAGCTGTGCTATGCTGGTAGAGTTAGCTTAAATGTTTCTTTTAGCTAGCTCGTCCTGTACAACATTTCATATGATTATCCAGTTTTTTACAGGAAAATCTTTAAACATATTAACACTACAAGCCGTTTGGTAATGACATGCAATCAAACTATTATGTGACTTAAGGGTACAAATGAGGAAAAAAACCACACTCTTGCAGTTATCGAAATGTCTGACTTCTCTCTGTCCTCGCATGTGCTTGAGTGACGAGACAAAATGACGCAGGGAATTCAAGAATCGGATTTTCAATCAACTCAATTGATCGGAAAATGGTCAATGTGGCGGCAATGACAGCAACTTTAAGGGACAGACATATTTTAGTCCAAAAAAATAAAAGACAGAATTTGAAATGTTTTGTATATATGATGAGAAATCATTAAATCTATTATATTTTAAGGAATTTATGGTCCAAGTTACACCATTTTAGCATTTTTTTAAATAGAAAGGTATAGCTTCATATATCCAAACCCTGTGCTAGGGACAGGGTGAAAACTGTAAAATACCACCATAAAACCCACTCAAAAAATGTCAAAATATACTAATATTAACATGAAATTTTAGACAACACTTAGAATTAGGCACACCCACTGCTGGTTATTGAAAAAAATCAATTCAAATATATTTTTTCTTCAGATTTTACACAAAAAGGCCCGTCATCAAATAAACACCCATCTAGTAAGCGTGTGCATATGGGAATTCTGGGAAAGTATTGCGCCATATGTGGGATTTAATGGACATATTGAAAGATATGTCGACCATAACTTACCATAAAACATTATCAATCTTAAAAACTGAGGGTAGAACACACAAATATGGAATTACAGTGTACAGTATTTAGCTCTGCCAATGATATATTCTCATTTGGTGTTGATTACTTTGTTGGTTTACTTTATGCCTTCTGTTTTACGACAGGTCCATATTCCTTTTAGATTTGAACAAAGATTGATCATGAAGAAATGTATAATATAAAGTTTGACATAGATTTTCAACCACGTGTGCACGGTGAGCTGGAGCCTATGCCATCTACATTTGGCCAATCACTTTAATAAACAACATTCCACACTCACGTTCACGTCTATGAGCAATTAAGAGTCTCCAAACTCAACATAGCATGCATGTTTTTGTTTCTATGTTGTTGGGCTTATATGGGATTTTTTTCCCGTAGATCTAAAAATATCATCCGGCTAAGGACAAACTATTATCTCGCCTTGGCTATTAAGATCCTGGATTGATTCCACAGGTGATAAATGTGAAAGGTCTTGGTGGTGGCCTGCGCTCTGGTTGCACTTCTAGTTCTCTTGTTTTTTGTGTGTTTGCACTTTTCTCAATTGTTACATGGAAGAAAAACACTGCCTCAAAATTCCCGGCCTTCCCATTAGTGCACAAGAGGCATTTAGCGATCGATACGGCGGTCAATAATGCATTGCGCATCTTGTCATATAGAGACAAAGCTTTGGGCAAAAAGATGCTTACTGGTCGAAACATCTTAACCTGCTTCACCAGAATGATTTTTCACACTCAATGTTTGTCTTTCACATAGAATCCAACAGAAACAGTTGGACGCTTTTTGCATCAAGTCGGTTTCTTTTGGCGCAGGATCCAAACTGCACCACAAATACTGTTGAGTCTTTACCACCCAAGTGAGCGGTGCTGCTGCATTACTAAAGACGCTTCTGTCTTTCCCGTGGTCTCATAGTGGTGCAATGTTACGAAAACCACCTCCACCGCAAGTCTATTTCTAATAGTGAAAGGTATTATTCCTGTGACGACCTACCTACTTAGAATCATCCTGCAAGAATCAAAATAAAGCAATACCGATATGTGTGATATGTGTGTTTCAAATATCCTATTAAAAAAGCCCACATTGACTCCTTTCTCTTTCGTTCTAATCTCAGCGAGTTTGTATCGTGGCTGATTGAAAGCGGCGAGATCAGTAAACCCGACGAAGGGGTCAACTTAGGACAAGCCTTGCTGGAAAACGGAATCATTCACCACGGTGAGAATGCAACACAAATTTGACTTCCTCGCCCTCTTTGTTCTCTCGTCTATTTGGCCTTTTTTTTTTGTCCACCGACATACCAGAAGTATGTTTTTATTTATGTGTCACTCCAAGCACCTTATGTTTTTATTAGAATTCTTTTATTTATTTATTTATTTTTACTTAGCTTAAGGGATTCAGGCAGTCATGTTGAGGAAAAAAATATTTGAGCCTTCATTGAGTTCTGCCCTTCCTGGGTGCTCTCGGTTAATCATGAATGAGTCTGAATATTAACAATCATGCATATCCAAATTAGGACGGCATTCTTCTCGTACCATTCTAGTATTATTCCCCTGCTTTATTTATTGGCGCAATACTTTTAGCTTATATTTAAGGGAAAATGTTCATTTTACCCAAAACCTTACTTTCTGTGCAATTTCCCCTCCACACTGAAAACTTTCCCAAGCATGACATTTGCAGTTCTACTTACCTGAATTATGCATCGGGCAATGAAAGACAAACAAACAGCTATAAATAATGTATGAATCCAGTGGTCCACGTTTTTGCTCAAGTGTCTCTCGTCCATCGTAAGTGCAAACCAGCTCCCAGAGATGTCATTTGCTTCCCATGGAAAATCCCCCTGAAGTCTGCCGTCACTGTGGCCTAGCTCCTGAGGGAGATACAGTGATGACATGCTGGCTTCTGTGGGTTTACATTGTGGTTTTGGGGGGGGGGGACTCTGGCCAATAAAGGAGGTAGACCCTAAGAAGTAATTTGGCTCATGCACAAATGTAACATTTAGACGGAAGGCATTTAACATTTTCTGTAACAACCAAATATCAGCTGTACATTGAGCACACCACACTCCGCACGTAAGAACTCAGCTATTCATTTGGCCAACTTTGAATGACACGTCACAACAACTATCTTCACCGTGCATTCCTTTGGTTTATGAAAGAAATTAAGTCTAGACGATAAAAACCAGCAGCCTGTTTGTTGTGGTGTCGTCAGCGTTTGCCCAAATTGTTGTTACTTTCCACTTTCTGTGACTCATTCACTTGAAGCGAAAATTATATTGGAATGCCATAAATTGATTGTAGTATGTTTATGGAAATTGATAACTGCCTGCCAAGGTGAACATTTGATCCCAGTCATGAATTTACAACTGCTCTTTCCCCGAAAGGTATCGCTGAGCTTCTGAACATAGCATATACTTTATGGACATTGTTTTTCCAATGAGATTTTATCCGAAAATACTCTTCAACCTTATCCGGTCCGACACGCTGGAATGATTTGGGATGGAAAAAGAATCTGTTCCAGGATTTTGAGAGCAAATATTTTCAACATTTTAACATGGCCGTTTTTCCCCCCTCTGGTGACATTTCAGTGTCAGACAAGCATCAGTTCAAAAACGAGCAGGTTTTGTACCGTTTCCGCTACGACGACGGCACCTACAAGGCTCGCAGCGAGATGGAGGATATCATGTCTAAGGTATCTTCTTTACGTGTCACTTTTATCATCACGCTCTGTCTGTACTTTTTGTAGATGAAAAATGACCCAGGTCATCGCTCCAGTGGATCCCTTCCGCCACCAATTTCTGTTCTATAATCCGATTTGGCAACTTTAGGTCTGATATGCGCTCTCTAAAAGACTGGCCTCAGGGCACCTCCGCGCAAAAAATTCCAACCCTGAGGCCGTTTTTATGCTTGTTTTTGAAAGGTGTCGTAATGTTCTGTGACTCAACGGCACGTTCACATCTTCTCTTTTAGGGCGTCAGGTTGTACTGCCGCCTTCACAGCCTCCACACGCCCGTCATCAAGTAAGTACCTGCCCTCCTTTTTGTTCCCTTTTTGTTTTTCTCCTCGGATCTTTTTTTTCACTTTGCACATATTCAGCCCTTCACCTTTCATCCGTCCGTCATACAGGATTCAGTAAGTTTGCATATGAATGAATCCTAAACATATGAAGGCAAATCACTGCATACCAGATGAGTTAGTACAGTATGTAATATGCACACGCTTTTTAAATCCAGCATGAAATTGAAATCATATACTGTCGTACATGTGTCCAATAGGTTTCATTAAAAAATCCGTTGAATATGACAAACAAACAAACTTCCCTTAAAGCACTAAATGATGAGAATAAATCATCGTTTGCAGTCAAATTTGTTAGGTATGTTTTTGTATAGCTACAGATACGTACACAATACCCGTTTAGGGAGGTTATAGAAATGTGTCAAAAATAACCTAACAAATCAGAATGAAAAGAAATGTAAGCAATCAAAACATATTATAATTGGAAAACATTTCCGGCGGCACGGTGAAGGACTGGTTAGAGCGTCTGCCTCACAGTTCTGCGGACCGGGGTTCAATCCCCGGTCCCGCCTGTGTGGAGTTTGCATGTTCTCCCCGTGCCTGCGTGGCTTTTCTCCGGGCACTCCGGTTTCCTCCCACATCCCAAAAACATGCTTTAATTGGAGACTCTAAATTGTCTGTAGGTATGAATGTGAGTGTGAATGCTTGTTTGTTTGTATGTGCCCTGCGATTGGCTGGCAACCAGTTCAGGGTGTACCCCGCCTCCTGCCCGCAGTTAGCTGGGATAGGCTCCAGCATACCCGTGCCCTTAGTGAGGAGAAGCGGTGTAGATAATGGCTGGATGGTTGGAAAACATTTCCCCAAAGTAAGGCAAGTATCCTTGGTTCCGCAAAAATGGAAAAAGCTTTTGTCCTTTGTTTCATTTGACAAATGCCAACTTCTTGATTGCACTTGCATTCTGTGGAAAAATAGTTTTTTTTGCTATTGTTTTTTTTTTTCATTTAGGGACAGAGACCATCATTTGAAAACTTTTAAATCAGTGGTGCCTGCTTGCAAACTCGTGGATTGGCTCCTCTCACAGGTAATGCCAGAATCTGTTTCAATTAAAAGTAACAGTAAGGAATAATTCTTGTTTTGCTCCAGGGCTCCCCTTAGAAGTATAGTATTACCTTTAAGCATTATTTAAATCACAATGAAGAGACAGAGGTAAACAAGCATTGTCAGAAACTAATAAGCTACCCAAAAAGCATGCTAAAACAAACATTGCATTAAACACAATATGCAAATAATTTTGAAGCAGTTTTTCCAACGTTTACATATTTCTTCTTTAAAGCAAACCTGTTAACATTTAACGCAAACTATTTTTACTCAAACTTTTGCTTCAATTGAGTATGGCATGATTAGCGATTTTATATTTTGCAATGTGTCGCTGCCTGCAATTTGGTGGCTTGGTGATGAAGTGCCGCTTCCCAGAGTGAAAATACAGTCGATTCTTTGACTGTCTTGACGGTCGCTCGTTCTTTTCCTCAGGCTCTGGGCTGCTTCTTCCGCTCGTGCACAAGTAGCCTCTCGCCTCGCCACAACCCCTAGCTCTGCCCCCGTCGTCATGGTACCACAAAGCCGTACGTGCGTTGCACAGCCCGCAGTAGGGGCGGGCGCTTGAGCGGTGGCTCCTTTTGCATGAAACGGGATTGCCCCCTCACAACGGACAATTTCAGTGCGGTTAAAAAAAGGAGGGTCAAAGTGTGCTGTAAATCTTGATTCTTGGAGTTTGGGGTATCTTGGCAAAAGTGGAGATTGTTTTGAAGAGTGGAAAAAAGACACAATATGTCCCCTATGATATTAAGGTCATACTAAGTAGTGTATACTGTCTGTTTTTTTTTTATATAATCTAGTCAACTCATGTACTGATTTGACCTACACATATAGTAACAACCTCCTAATGTTTCCTAGATTTTCTCACACGTATATTTAGTAAACTCCATCATGTTGAGTGCAACATATATTTGAGACGCAGAGGTTTGTAAGCCGCCGTGCGTCAAGCTGTGTGAAGATGTAAACAGACGGTGATGGTGACAGTGTGCGTCATGGTTTCCCAGGGTGACTGCTCAACACGAGAGGATGCAGTGATGCTGGGCGTGGGTCTCTGCAACAACGGCTTCTTGCATCACGGTCAGTTTTGCCCCGGCTCACACGCGCATTGATCGAGTCTGCTTTTACACGTGACTTTCCAATGCAATTTAGTCAGATTTTGGACAGAATAAATCATTGTAATTAGGAGAAAATTCACATATTTCAATGATGACTTGAATTATTTTATAAATATAGGTTATGTAAATAATATGCCTACCCTGTTATATGATAACATCTCTAAGTGTTTTGAAACGATAAATAGTCTGAATGAACATAGTCAGAGGTTCCACTACTGCTTTTATTCTGGCAGATTTGCAAATCTTCTAATTCCGTTTCCTAATGGTTCTGCTTTGCATTTAATTAGGTGTACATTGTACTGGTGTAATTCTCTACTACTATAGTGCGTTTACGCAGACACCAATTTCAGGCGTGGTGCCAAATTTACGCGCGCATGAGATGGTTGTTAAAAAAGTTTGCAAAAAGATGTAACGGCACACAGTGTGATGTTGATCTTTTTCTGTCTACTCAAAGAGGTCAAAAAGTTCAGTTTTTTTTTTTTTTGACAGCCCAATAATGTTTTCTCTGAAAAGTCCAAGTGTCAAAGTGATTTGCCAAATGGCTTGCAATTTGAGTGTGGTCGAAATGCCAGAGGACAGAAAAATATACGCTTCAAAATGATCCATGGTCACGTGGACATGAATTTGTGTGCCTACTTGAGAAAGAATACGGCCATTTTACACTCACGACCCACCCAATAAAAAGTGACCTTAGAACAGTTTTTGGTCCTGACCTTAATTTTGGGAACAGATCCCTAAAGCAGAAGCATGTGTCTTAAGCGCAGTAATCTTTTTTCCCACACTGTAGTATGGTTAGGGTTATGGTTAGGGCTTGCCTCCAGCCCAATATGTTGAACATAAACAGCATTAGCAGTGTATCACAACCAGATCTTGTTGAGTTAAACTACAGTGTGCCGTCTGGGTCATTCCACTGAACCGTGACATCTGTCTTAAGGCTGAATATTAACTGGGCATCGTCATTAGCCATTACAAAAGGGAAGGCCCATTTTTAAAGAAGTCATGTTTGATTGATGAGGACTGCCGTTCATTGTGTTTTTAAAAATGACATATTTACAAGGGGGTCTACGCTGAGGTTGCATTCCTACAGCGGCGCCGTTAAAAAAACAAAACAAAGATTGGTCTACTTTTTATGTTTTTTCATTAATTACAGTTTCTGTGTGAAATTCTTGTAAGAGCAGGCTGCACACGTACATGTATATCATGCACCCCCCCCGCTACCTTCTGTTTTGAAGAGTCACCTGTTCTGGCGTGTCCATTTTTTCTTTTCTCCCTCAGGGTCACCATTCTCTTCTCAGCCACTTCCCCCTTTGTCAGCACATCTGTCGCCCTTCACCCAGTTCTTCATTCCTCTTATTTTTGGGTTGTCCTTGACTCTCTGCACAGTTCTTGCCGTGTTGTGGTGCAAAACAGAGGCAACGTGATTACTACAAAGCAAAACATTGAGCTGTTGAAGTCTGTGTGAAAGCGGCCACACCGCCTTCACTTAAACATGATCATCGGCTTCAGCATTACCCTTAACATCGTAATCTTCACTTTCAAGATCAGACTCATACTTTCAGTCACAAGTTATACTTTGCTTCTATAGACCTCTACCCAGGCAACTCTGGAAATCAAGTAGTGAATTGACAGATCCGGAATTTATAGAACAAAAGGTAATAATAGTCTTCAAAATCACAAATAAAATCTTATCTGATCAGAGCTGATCAATGTACCTGGATCTACACGGAAGGTGAAGCGTGTAAAATCTTGTAACAGAAAAAAAAAAAAAAAAATCTGTGCTTCTATTGAATTATATAAATTAAATGTGTAAGTAACTAACTAACCCCAACACTAAATTTGAACACGAGTTCCAGTCGATAATAGTCCACTGTGATCCTGCAGGTGGATTTTTGGCAGTCAAAGATGTAACCAGGCAGCCACAGGTAGTTACTTATACAGTTGCAAGCAAAAGTATGTGAACTTTTTCGAATGGCCTGCATTTCTGCCTAAATTGATCATAAAAATGTGTTCTGATCTTCATCAAAGTCATAACAATAAACAAACAGTCTGCTTAAACTAATACCACACAAACAAGTATGTTTCCTTGTTTTTATCGAACACAACATTACAGCATAAACATTCACCGTGCAGGGTGGAAAAAGTATGTGAACCTGGATTTGATAACTGGTTGACCCTTCTTTTGCAGATCAGACCTGCACAAAGGTCAGCAGGAATTTTGGACCATTCCTCTTTACAAAATTGTTTCATTTCCGCAATATTCTTCAGATGTCTGTTATGAATCGCTTAAAGTCATAAAGCCACAGCATCTCAATCGGGTTGAGGTCATGACTCTGACTGGGCCACTTCAGAAGGCACATTTGTTTTTGTTGTAGCCGTTCTGTTGTCGAGTTAATTTTGTGCTTTTGGTCGTTGTTCTGTTGCATCACCCATCCATTTTGTTGAATAATTGTCTTGATGAACTTGGGAATTCATTTCCTCGTTGATGATAGCAATGCGTCCAGGCCCTGTGGTACCAAAGCAGTCCCAAACCGGGCAGGGCAGCTTTAACCAATACCACCAGTCTCGCCACATTGATTGAACGCTAGGTTGGCTGAATCCAGACTCCTGTTAGCTCTTGAAGTAGTCATTAGCCTAAGGGTTCAAATACATTTTCCACCCTGCATGTTTTACATGGTGTGCCTATAATAAAGATAAACTCATCTAATTGTTTGTGTGGTAGTAGTTTATGTAGACTGTGTTTACATATTGTTGCGATTTACATGATCACATTTTATGACTGAGACAAATGTAATTCCAAAGGGCTCACGTACCTTTTCGTGCAACAATAAAATGTATTTGATGAATACCGGTTTCTGGGCTAAGTTGTTTAGTTCTGCAGTTGTCATTTCCATTTTCCTTTTTCTCCTAATCACTGATACTTTTGCAAAGAGAATCCACTGTAATTGGAGATAGTGTAGCACATTCCAAAGGCAAAACAAAACATTTAAAATCGCATGTACGAGATGTTGCATTTTGGTGCTGAAAGCCACAATTCTGCTATCAGTGAAGAATGCCCGTTTCGTTCAAAATGTTTGCGCTTATATTGTTGCAGTTGAGCATCGATGTGTGTTGCATAATTTGAGTTTTTGAAACAAACAGGGTGCTGCGCTCCCTCCAGTTGAATAATTGTCGTTATGAGGCCTCAGCCTTTGTGATTCAGAGGAAATAACTCACAAGGCCAACGTCAGCACGTGCGTGTAATCAGTTTATGGAGCGTTCTCGAACTCAGGGTGCCAGGTGCTTTTTCTTTTTCTCAACATCTGGGTACCTTTGGCTATGTGTATAGCCTGTTGTCTTTTACATCTGTTTGCACATTATTTCACCTAAGCGTACTTCACAAATAAATTTGGGTTATGGCTTAACCCAAGACAACCACATAAATTCTGTTGGTTTTGTTTTGGAATCCCCCCCCCCCCCCCCCCCCCATGTGTTTCTATCTGTTCAATTATAAATCAATACAACATCTGTATCAACAATTTCCATTTGTTAAAAGCATAATATTAATCCAGATGTTAGAAAGCTAATGCTGTGATTAAAATCAAAGTTATTAGGTCACAGGCGCACCTAGCACAGTATTTTGTGGTCGAACATGTTGCGATCCATAAACCATTTTGGAGTCATGCTTGTGTCTTGGCAACTGTTGTACAATTGCGTTGAGATATGCCCAAGCCTGTGCACCGAGCCGAGGCAAAATACGGTCAAAGTGAATGGCATCGGCATAGTATTGCGCAAGTGCATTTCATGCATGACTATGCCACAAAGAAATGCGCAACATGACCAAAATGTTTTGTGTTTGTAATGTCCAGTTTGTGTGGGCCCATGCGTTCGAGTGAGGCTGAGCAGAGCAGCGAGACGAACAAACGCACTACACCCCCAGAGGGTCCTGCCAGCTATGTCCTGTTTTGGCTATGGCACACATGTTAGTGTCAGCATCACTGGCCATTCAGCTAATAAGGCCTTGTGTGTGTGAAGATCTTTATTTAAGACTTTTTTTTGTGTGTGTGTGGAATTTCTGGCAAGGCAACCGCATGCATACTCCAAAAGTGTAGTGGTACATGCTTCTGCCTTTCACATAGACGCCTCTTGTTCGATTCCGCTCAGTGTCAAGCCACTACCGGTCCCCAAAAATGGGTGGGTTGCAAACTTGCATCAGGACAGGCATCCAGTGTCAAAACTATGCCAAACAAATCATGCCAGTAGCGACCCCTGACAGGAAAAGCCGAACGTTACTTCTACATTACAAAAAAAAAAAGAATTTCGGCTTTTTGTCTATCGCTCAGAAATACACCGTCCTGAGAACATCGGAACGGTCTTCTGTCTTGGCAAAAAGATACATTTGACTTTGAAATGGCGAGGTTGAAGTTATATTTTCATCACTATGGTTGGTCAGTCGGATAATGATTCAGCTAGTAGGAGTCCACAAATACTCATTAACCAATTTCCACAAAATGTTGTACAGGCCAACATGGCGAAGTCTTAACGGTAAGACAAAGCCGTACATGGTAGGAAAACCCATGCAAGCACGTGGAGAGCATTCATATTATACACAGAAAGGTCCAAGCCAAACCCAAAACAGTTTGATGGTGAGGCAGACACGCAAAGCGCGTGGTTTACCGTGCCACTCCACGCTGATATCGTTTGCTGTAATATGTACTTGAAATATTCAAACAGACCTTATGCTTTCTCTCATCATGATGTTTTGTCCCCCCCATCAGTTTTGGAGAAGAGCGAGTTCAAAGACGAGTCTCAGTTCTTCCGCTTCTATGCAGACGAGGAGACGGAAGGAACGAGCTCAAAGAGCAAACAGCTCCAGCGGAACGACTTCAAGCTCATCGAGAACATCTTGGTCAAGTCTATGGTGGTGAGTTTCAAAATATGTTCTCAGCATAGTACATGGAAAGATAATAAAACCAGTGATGAAAGCAACAGTCCTATTTAGATTTTTAGCAGTTTTCATAGACTGTAAAATACATTAGCTGGTCTCTTCCACCAAAAATGTAGCCACTTGTTGCTGGCAGAAGTTGTGGGGTACAATCGTTTATGGAAGAGGGCTCTGTTGCCAAACACAGGACTGGGTGAGTTGCCATGCAGATGATTATAGCGATGTACATTTATACACATACATATTTCACAGTCATGAGAAACAAAAAGAACAAGAAAACATGCCTCTTTCATCACACTGGGATCTGCTGGAAAATCCATTGTATCAAGCGTGTACTGACTGGAAATTTTGTCGCAGTGGCTTATGTTTACAGATGAATTATTTTACAGTTTGGTTCCTTGATATTGAAGTGGGAGAGACTAACTCCCCAAGTTGGAACTTCAAAATGGATCTTTCGTCCATGGCTCATCCGTACATCGCGGGTTACGTCAATGTTAACTTTCCATGGAGACACAGACAATGACTCTGGCATCTTGGAGAATGTTTCCTCCTCACATTCTTAAGGCCTCTGCACGGTAAACTCCGCTTTACAGCATAATTCGTCACTGGGTATCTGTGAACGTGTCATTTTATGTATAGTGTATTTACGGCCCTGGGCTAGATTTTTGTTCAAGGCGGAAACATGTATTCATCCATACATCCATCCATCTTCTGAACCGCTTCTCCTCACCGGGGTCGCGGGCGTGCTGGAGCCCATCCCAGCTATCATCGGGCAGGAGGCGGGGTACACCCTCAACTGGTTGCCAGCCAATCGCAGGGCTTACATGCATTTAGACTCAGTCAATCATTCAGGGGTGGGCTTGACTCTTTAATCCTTCCAGAATCTTATTTCATCATCTTGAGAGAGATTTTAGACTTTGATGCTTCCAACTTTATGGAAACCCCTTTGTGTCTGTTCCAGCATGACTGTGCCCCAGTGCACAAAGAAAGTTCAGAAACTCCTTATTTGCCACAGCCATCTTCCTCTCATCTGACACCACCATCTCCATCTTATCAGGCCTGTGCAGCAGGAAGATGGCCCTGAATGCTTACTTAATGGAAGCCAGCTAATGTGTTCGCTAATGACAACGTTGAGCCCCCGCTAACTGGGGAGAAGAGTACCAGAAACAGAGACGCAAGACACAGTACATAACGCACACGTATGCTCAAAAACTGCAAGCATGCACCATTAGAGACCAGTATACTTACTGGAACGTTTCAGTACAGGGCGAAATAAACAAGTTGCACGCTATAGTAAACTATGTTTATTATTGTGGTGGTGTACTGTAGTGGAACAACATTGCATCTTAATCAGAAGTGTTTTTAATATTTGATTACGTTTATATAGCTACCTGAGCAAGTCAAAACGTTGAAAACAGTTCGCAGTATGAGAGTGCGGAAACAACAACAATGATAGACATATTGCGAAATTAACAGCTTCTATTTATTATTATCTCCATGGCAGAATAATTGAGACAGCCAGGAGTGGCCAATGTGTGTCCATACTAGACAGGTTCAATTGAGTAATTCGATCTTTATGTGCTAGATTCACCCCGAGGAGGAGGATTACGGCTTTGAGATTGAGGAGAAAAACAAGGCCATTGTGGTGAAGTCTGTCACCAGAGGCTCACACGCGGAGGTAACCACACATACACACACACACACAGACACGCACGCACGCACACACGCACACAGTGTTTCTTCTCCATGCCCCATGGCATTAGTTCCTGTAGTTAATGGCTGTCTAATGTTTGGACGGCTGCTGTCCGTCTCCTTCTGTTTCCCTGCGTGAGCTTCATTGTGATTGGATGTCAAGCCACATGACATGCCCCCTCACGTCCCCTCCACAAAAATAAACACACAAGTAAAATGCAATATGCCACATTAATGGTTGAGGGGAAAAATGGACTGTGAAAGTAGTTCAGATAGGCAAATGATGCACCTGGCTGAACTCTTCTTAACCAGTGTGAACTTTGTTGTTCACCACTATTTATTGTAACCCTTCTTTCGTTTATGTACTCCTCCAGTTTCATCTTTACGCCTGCCAAGGACACATGCTTGGCAAACAAACAAACAACTTCCAAGTACTTTTTTTTTTTTTTTTGTCTTGTTCGGCTGTTAGGTCAAGCAGAATGGAAAATCTGTTTCCCTTTTATGC
The DNA here is from genome assembly GCF_024500385.1 of Phyllopteryx taeniolatus. Taxonomy (NCBI): domain Eukaryota; kingdom Metazoa; phylum Chordata; class Actinopteri; order Syngnathiformes; family Syngnathidae; genus Phyllopteryx; species Phyllopteryx taeniolatus. Next base: position 7,245,918 of record NC_084502.1, read on the forward strand.
CGAAACAGTTTTACTATGTCACAGTGGAATTTTTAAGCTTCCGCCGTGGTATTATAATTGAGGTTTATTGAGAATCAAACTTGATCAGTCGAACAGAACAAAGTTTCTAGAAGGGAGAAAGAAACAAAGACAAAAGACAAAGCACTAATTGTAAACGGGATGAGTGAAGTAAATCGTTACATTATCTACACCAATGAAACGTTAAATATGAGTCTTGCATGGGGCTGTAGTGCTACACCCTGTGAGGGAAGGTCAGGACAAGATAGAACAGGACAGGACCGGGGTCGTGAACCCGGCTGTACAGCTGAAGTGTGGTGACATTAATTATGTAAATTATAAAAGTGTACAGGACGAGAGTATAAGTGAGGGGGTGAGTTATTTGTTGCAGTAAGGGATGTGTGCCTGCGGATACATGCAAGTGAATTGATACCGTTTTACATGCACAAAGACTAACAGAAGTGTCCTGTAATTGCTGTGGCCGCACCCCAGCGGCTGAGGACCCTAGCCGATCAATCGGGGGGGTCGGGATCAGGCCCAGGGGTTCACCGAGAGCAGTCCGGCGGACGGGACACGTCTCACACCGAGGGACCCGGGGCGGTCCGCCGGCCCCTCCGAGGCGCCCCGACAACCAGCCCAGGCCGCAGGGACCCAATGCCACCCCCCAGCCAATCACCCCACCCCACCCACCACACATCAGGTGGACCCCCCAAACCAGGCAGGGAAAAGAACCCCACAGCCCACATCACTTCACAAAAAACTTTGTGAAGTGATCCTATTTGTGGTGACTGTCGCTTTCGGCGAATTGTATAATGTTGCTATCCAATGTATAAATGAATCTGCACGGCCAAATTTGTGAAGTACTGCAAACAGGAAAGCCCAGTTGACTTTATCGATAGCTTTCTCTGCTTCAAGTGACATGATGATTGCGTTTCGATTTTTACGCTGTGACATGCTTATTAAATTCAACAGACGTCTGACATTATTTGTGGAACTTCTACCTTTAATGAAGCCTGTCTGGTCATAGTGGATTATGGACGGAAGTACCTTTTCAAGTCTCGCTGCGAGGGCTTTTGAGATAATCTTGATATCTACATTAATCAGTGATAAAGGCCGATAATTCGCGGGGAGATTGGGGTCTTTACCTGGCTTTAGTAATAACTTAATTGAAGCTGTGTTCATATGGCTACTAATTCTACCTTTATCCTTTATCTCATTGACTGTTCTGAAAAATAGAGGCGCTAGTATTGGCCAAAAATGTTTCATGAATTCAACAGGGATTCCGTCCGGACCAGGCGCCCGTCTCGGTTGCATATTTTTTAATGCGTTATGTCATTCTATGATGGTTAGAGGAACTTCCAAGTACTCTAGGAGCAGTTCTGAAATATTATATCGTATTCTCCTGGTCATGCTTAATTCCACTTTTCATCTTTGCGGATTCTCACATCCAGACTTCTGAATTATCCATGCGCATTAAATTTTGAATAAATGTGGAAACACCAAAAAGGTGTGATTCATTGACAGGGCAGGTGGTGTAGAAATTCTGCAACATGTACTTTTCCTTATACTTGAGAATATCATTGAAATCTGTGAAAAAGGATAAAGCAGACTTTAAATTTGAAAATACCTTATGTAGGTTTGCAATGTAGTCAGCCAGTTGGGATGTGTGGACAAAAATTCCGTATGAAATACAGTAAATCCAATAAAAGCAATTTAATCAGAATACTATAACATGCAACTTCTGTCGCCCCCGAGGCTGGAATTTAATATTACAGGCCTTCAATAAAACAGGATTTTTTTTAAATTAAATTTTTTTTTTGGGTGGGGGAGGGGGGGTGCCACAAACATAGAAACAAATAAAAGCAAATGCTGAAATATATAGGTCACTATTGCACCATTACGATGAATGTTGTTGTTGTAATGGTGAGAACACTGTGCTGTTTCATATCCATTTTCTGAGCCGCTTCTCCTCACAAGGGTCGCGGGAGTGCTGGAGCCTATCCCAGCGATCATCGGGCAGGAGGCGGGGTACACCCTGAACTGGTTGCCAGCCAATCGCAGGGCACATACAAACAAATAACCATTCGCGCTCACATTCACACCTACGGGCAATTTAGAGTTGTCAATTAACCTGCCATGCATGTTTTTGGGATGTGGGAGGAAACCGGAGTGCCCGGAGAAAACCCACGCAGGCACGGGGAGAACATGCAAACTCCACACAGGCGGGGCCGGGGATTGAATACGCGCAAGGCCAGATTCGACAGGGAACGCCCACATTTTAGGGTTGCTCCACCCAGAGCTCGTATCTGGCATGAACTCACGTGCACATACTGTATACATTATACTGTATATATGCACTGTATATGTATGTATATTCTATATACACATATCAAAATCAAGTGACTGAAGGGTTAGGGTTATGGCTTTGCAGTCATAGAAAACCTTGAGTTTGCCTTCCAACTCAGCGTTTTCTATGGCATACTGTACTAACGAATTATGATCCACTATAATGTAAGTCTCATAGAAAATTCAATTTCAGATACTTCAATCTGGATCGAGATGAAATGTGAAGATCTTAAATAATAGCCGGTCACCCATGAATTCTGTAAATGGGTGAGCGGCCGGCTATTATTGAAGATTTCCACGTGCCTTTTTTCCCAGTAGATAATGTGTGGATCTTATTGACAGAAGTCAGACATATGCAACTGGTCTACCGTTTATCTATGATGGTGTACGATCTGGTGTATATCCAAATGAAGGTCATTTTGTCTTGATAAATGTCTCCACTAACTTAGTGCCATTACTTTCTCTTATTTCAGTTTCCCACATTGCTTCCCAAATCGGTGTCTGGATTTTCTCTCTTTCTTTGTCTCTCTGGACTTTTTTTTCACAGTAAACCCTCAATCTCTGCTCTTTTTTCTCCTTTTCTCTCTTTCCCTCTTCGTCTCTTATTCATCATCCTCAGTTTCCCCAACCTCCCCACAATAACACCATTGGTAGTTGTGACACAGCCTGTGTGCCAGCTCATTGAATGCGGCTCAGCTGATTCCCATGGGGCTCTCAAAAGGGGTTCACACACACACACACGCATGCGCACACGCGTACGCACACATGCACAAGCACATACAAACCCATGCACAGCCCTTTGACGATGATACTATGACATCAAGTCAGGCAAACTCCTCTCTGCTCCTCCCGGTCATTCATCCATCCCAGGCCGTTATCCAGATTCAGGGCCCCAGCTCAGCCAAGACCACCCCTCCGGATGTGTGTCCAGGACACTGGACTCACGCTGGATCCCCTCAGAGCGCACACACCGTTCTCACAACGTGACTGCATTTCATGTCCCGTTGCAGGTCATCGTGTAGTGTGAATGTTATTAATAGCCAGTTAGGTAACGCTTGTATCTGACAAAAGCGAGCAAAGCATGTGACAAGGTGTCACACCATTGTGATGTTGTATTTAATAATCGAATACTAATTATTTTATAAAGTATTGCACGATTAGATCAATTTGCATTACTTGGTGGTGGATGGTAGTTCATTCAGCTGATGTCATTTTGCAACAAAAGTAACTTTTCATACACAGCAGGTTTAAGACTATGCTCTTCATTATTGAATCGGAAACTAAGAGTCTGCCTCGACTTGTTGGTGTGAGAAAGTTGAAGCGGGAATACTTGGGTATTTCCCCGCTTCAAGGTAAAAGAAAAGTATATACAGTGCAAAAGGTTTCACATTATATCCCAAACTTACTATGGCGGTGTGCTTGGTCATGGTGAGGTTGACGTATTGTACTCATCATAGGTGAGTCGCTTTCATGAGCCGCAAGGAAGTTGTGTGCGTCCTAGTTCCAACTGTGTTGCCAAAGGCGAACGGCTTGCCCAAAATAAAAAAAATAAAAAATAAAAAATGTGACTTGACTGTTGCAAAAATAACATTAACAAAGATACATTATTTGGAGTAAATTACTTTAGGGGGGACCAATTAATTGAAATTTAAGTGAAAACACCTTGGATGCACTTATTGGTTGATCTTGGCATCAAAACCTTACAGTGCATTAAAACGGTTAACGCTAGCGCTAACAGGTAATACGCAAACTCAATGCAGTCCTGTCGTGACACTCTTACTATCAGACTGCAGGCATGGTGGGATGGTGTGACCTATTATTGACCAGATCATCCATGTCCATCTGTCCGTCCAGATGGCAGGTCTGCAGGTGGGCAGGAAGATCCACACCATCAACGAGGACCTGTTGTTCCTCAGGCCTTTCTCCGAGGTGGAAGCCATGATCAACCAGGCCTTCTGCGCACGACGCTCCCTGCGGCTGCTCGTCGCCACCAAGGCCAAGGAGTAAGTGACTGCACACGTACACATGCAACATATACACGTGAGGTGCACTGGTCCGACTGGGTATTTCTCCTCCAGGATTGTGAAGGTCCCTGACAACCCAGACAGCCTTTCCTTTAGACTATGCGGCTCCGCCCCCCCTCATGTCCACGCTGTAAGGAAAGGTGAGTGACCAATTCCATTGATTGAACTGCAGCATTATTACTATACATGAATGTCACTGTGACATGCAGTTTCTTGTGAAAACCCGATCACAGACTTCCATCAGGGATGGACATTCCTCATTTACTAATTTCACCAATGATATTTTTTGTCAGATTGTCAAATTATAGACCTTCGTAGATTCCGACCTCCTGCAAGTGCCTGAAGTTTGTCGTTGGGTTTCATATCATGCCCACTGAGAAATTAAGGAAATCACCTATACATCTCACAGTTTGCAATTTTAACAGAAGTTCCTTGGAAAACAGTGTTATTTCCCCCTCATCTAACACATTTTCTGTGTGTGTGATGAAGTAACCTGCGTTAAAAACGGTAATAAAGCTCACAAAACCCAGATAGTAATCAAAGCAAAATGTCCTTATGGTTTTGTTGATGCTCGTGTAGTTTTGCTCGTGAGCAGTGTGCAGCTGCAGAAGTGTAATTGAATTTACATTTACTGCACTCAGTTACAAGCCTCATATATTTTGCCAACAGGACCCTAATGTTTGGGGTATCTGTGCACGTTTACCCTGACAATGACGCCATCAGTGCTGCTAAGTGCTTTGAAAGCGTTTATGGTGTCAAAAAGACAAATAACTCTACTGAAGTCAAGGCAAAGATGAGGTAACTCGAGCCTTTAGCCACCTGTTCCATTCTGCCCTTAGTGAGCTTTTATTGGGATTTTATGACCACCTGTCACCCACACTGCATCCGGTCGAGGTTCAAATCCCTAAAAGGCCAAACTCTACTTCCCAGACACTTCTACTTTTGCCACTTTTAGGCATATTACGTCGACGTAACGCTGTTTAAAACTCTAATCGAACGTCTGTCACCTAATGTCCCTCTGTGCTGTCCAACACGGGGCCCAGTGGTGTTGTAGTTAGGTAACTGCTGTTACCCTGAGGGGGAAGTGATGCAAGTGATATTTTTAGATGGCAGAGCAACAGGTAATGGAGGTGTTGATTGGGCATCTGTTCTGTAAGGCCATTAGTGGCTTAGAATAGCATGTCGTGAGAAAAATGGATGTCTGTTTTCTTGCTGGAACAAGATAAAAAGGAAAGGTTATTGTCTGGTTATGTACACATTATCAGGATCAAATCTTTATTAATTGTACTGATGCTAGTAAAATACAAAAATAACAACACTTAATGATAAGTAATGAGATGTGTCGCAGATTTTCACTCTATGACATTAATTGTCGCACTTTTGTTATTAGTAAAAACAATGAAACAGACTAGCTTAATCTGGTTAACAAATGACAACATGTGCAGTATGGTGATGCTGGAGTTACTGCTTTGAATATAAATTTGTTTACTTCAAGTAACTTCTCCTCATTTTCTGCTTGTGGTCACACTGCTTGTTCAAGCTGTTCCATTCTTTTAACAAGAATTGTGGAAAAAGAAGATGAAGTTCTATCATTTTTGGTGCTTGGGGTTACAGACACTAAGGTCCTACAAAATAGAAAGTATCTCAAAAAGCAGCAGAGTTAATTCTTTGATGGTCACTGAGCTCAGGTCTTGCCAGATTTTCCTGACCTTTCCGGTGACGACATGTAGTCCAGATGTACTCCAAAGTTGTATGTATTTATTTTTCTCGAAAACCTTTGGAGGATTCAGACCGCTACAACCTCAGAGGCTCCTGACTAAATTAGATTGATCCTTCAACAATTGACACGTTTTTTTGTTTGCTTCATGCGGTCGCCGAACAAAGTTTCGGGTTACGCGTGACTACAATTTATTTATTTAAGCAATGCAATTCTGTCTCTCCGACTCTAACTGATCTTACCTTTGACCTCTCTCGTTGACACTCGACACAGGCTGGGAGGCGGCAGGGGCGGGGCTTCATCCCGGTCAGGTCATCCTGAAAGTCAACGGCAACAACGTCAACCGTAGCGACTACCAAGAGGTTCTGGAGCACTTTAGCGCGCAGCAGGCAAACCTCGAGCTTCCCCATGTGGTGAGAAGACAAAACAAACAAAAGCAAACACAATGGATCAATTCGCGTTGTAATAAGAGCGTGGCAGGGTCTAAAGGTTGACATGGCAACATACTTCTTCATAAAAACCCACATACGATGACATGAGTATTCAGCTATGTGGCATACCCAACTCCTACAAAACAAGAATGAACATTATTTATGCTACAATTGACACCTCTTTGTCATTCTCTTTGAACTAGGAAGAAGTATTTTAACAAACAAGCATATGGACAAAACACAACTGGAAACCCCGCACATCGCTTTTCACTCTTGTTAGCACCTTAGCCTTTTTTTATGTTTGGTATCTTTCCCTCTTTTCACATTCATCTGCAATCTCCAGAACTCATTCAAGTCACCACCATTGTTCTCGACGCCAGTTGTGGGCTGCGTGGTGTTTTCCCACATACCATTCGCTGTTCTGCAGTCCAAAATGTGCACAGTGCTGCGCACAAACCAGATATCGCACATTCAGTAACTTGTATCTTTCTGCAGGATTGTCAACCACTGTTGCTAAGAATGTTTGGGTTCAAATTTGTGTTTAGTTAAGTCATGTTCGAGTTCACAAGGTCACTCTTTATTGTGCACAGCCGACATCCTAACCTGCAACACTCTCGTCTGGGTAACGGGAAGTCAGCGGTGCCAGGCGGTTTTTCACAGGGCTGCAGACGGACTGGGACGTCTCCTCACTGTATTAAGTGCACTGCAGTGTTTTGTTTTCTTTCATAGTCCTCCCAGCCTACTGTTCTCTTTCCAAATCCTCTTCGCTCACAACACCCAATGAACAGGCTCAGCCAAAGTGCGTGAAGCCTCTTTGGATTGGTTTTGGAGCATCACTTGATATCAGGACGTTGTCCATGTGGTTGATTGCACTGCTGAGTTTGGGGTGGAGTATCAACTTCACCCTCAGTGGACCTTCTTAATTCTCTTCATTAAGTGGATATACGCACATACACTTTAATTACTGTAATTCTGAATGTAGATTAGGGAAAGTGTGACACACATAATGATCGATTCATTGTTAAATATTATATGAATTGGTGTACCTATGACTGCATCCTCAGTGTCAGTGGGTGTACCGTGCTTTTGAGGATGTGGAAGAGCTTCAAAGCCAGCGAGCTTCAGCTGAAAAGAAAGAAAGCCCATTCAGGCCTTACCCTGTCGAAAATGGCTCTGGCCACAGTGAGGAAAATGGCACCAATGGAACAGGTGAGACGGATTATGCGCACCCTTTTTTCCTCAGCATTTTTTTTTTTTTTTCTTTTTTTTTTTTTTTTTTTATAACTATTTGGAGTCTCATTTGTGGCCCAATCATTTCCATTTTGACATTTGAACTTTAGCTGCTTGATGTCTGATTGAAGATTGAGTAATAATGCAGCCATGATATGACATCATTGCTTCTGACATCATTTTCCATCTCGATTGCCAGAGGCTATTAACGTCTGTATTGAGTCTTTGGCAGGCTGTTAAAAAAGCCTTTTCAGCAGTTTGTTCTTAGACTGTGGCATTCTCTGCAGCGCGTTATCACGTCACATTCGGTGAATCTGTTAGTTAGCAGTTAGTTAATTGGCGAGATTACAGTGCACAAAACTAAATCCACCAACTGGATGGGTGGTGCATGGGCCAACGAATAAGCCTTGAAATCTCAGTCTAGGTCCACAGGAATGTGAAAATCAAGGAAGCTGTTTTGATTTCCCCCATCACCCCTTCCACCAAGACATTTTTGCTGCGTCTAGAAATGGGCACCCACTTAGTAATGCCCATTACTGCCACCTACAGGACTGGAGTGAAACAGACTTCGGCCATCACGCCAGAATTATTTTAGCGTTCCAGAAAATAGATGGTCAGACAGGTTTAGGAGCGTTCGAACTTGGCAGAGGTCTTCCTCCAAAGTGCCTTTTTTCGCCCTCAACTATAACTAACTGCATCAAAATGTGTTTTCTACGTCTTGTGCTTACTCAAGTAGTCACAATGATTAGGTTTTCCTCTTTTGATGCAGCTTCATGAACTATTTCAGTTAGTTTCAAGAGAACAACTGCAACATTGAAATAGTCTCTTGAGCGACAATTCAGCTACGCACTAAACGTTATTAAAATGCTCAATTCAATATATCTGTACAACACACAGATTGTCCCGAAATCTATGCATGGACAATCAGAATGTGGCGTGTTGCTTTTGCTGAAGGGCACAAACTAGTTGTTCCATGTGTTTCTTTCTCATTTCTTTTTCTGCGGCCCACAGATTATAGACTGGGAAGCCTTTCCGTGTCAGATGACACACCGCTGGTCAGTTTGACCGTGGATAATGTCCACCTGGAGCATGGGGTGCTCTATGAATACGTCAGCACTGCCGGGATCAAGAGCCACGTCCTGGAAAAGATAATGGAGCCTAAAGGCTGCTTTAGCCTCACTGCTAAGGTTGTAGATTGTAATTGGATCAACAATTATTTGGTGTAATTTATATGAATATGTTACCTATACTGTATATGTGGTTCACACATTAATGGTAGTACATTTCCTTCAACTCTCTACTGTCTACTCGTGCAGATTCTTGAGGCCTTTTCTAGTGATGACGGGCAGTTTGTAAGTAACTGCAGCCAGCTCATCTCCCGGAGCGACAGAGTGGTCACAATGCCGCAGTATGAGTTCAGGCACATCTGCGACACCAAGCTGGAGAGCATCCGATGGCGCATCAACAGCTACCAGCAGGTAGCGAATGGTCTCACTTCCTGGCCGTGGGTTTAACAGGGGTGTTGTTGATTGCTTGTTAGTCACGTTTAAAGATTTCCAATGTTTCATTATGCTCATGTGAATGTTACTGTGTGGATGTTGACTGTCATTTCAATCAATGAGTTGGTTTCTAAATTACGTTCGTTGTACTTTGTTCGAATGAAATGTTAACTGCCGTTCCCCTTTTCTGCTACAGTTATAATTAAGAACTGTAAGGACATTGGTAATTGTTGTGTTACCCATATTTTGTCACAGTTTTCCTCGGAACTTCGAAACACGGCCTGGCCCACCTTCAGGCAAGCGAGCAGCCGAACGCACCCGCTGAGCTGCACGGACTTTGTTCCTACCAACTTCCACGTCAACCTGATGCAGGTTTCCTACCCCAAAAGTGCTACCTCCGCCGGCAGGACTTTTAGTATCCGCTTTGGACGGAAGAACTCGCTGTTCGGTCTCGACCCGGATCAAGGTAGTGCCCTTTGGGTTAATAAATAACTGCACACGATGTTGGAAATGCAGGGCATTCAATCAGATTGTAGCTGTACTTGTCAAAATAATGCAGTACTTGGATATTTTCCTTTCAGTCCGTGATGGCACGGGTTAGTAAGAGCCGACTTAACAGCAGCTTAGCGATCACTCTGGCTAATTGACCTTTATGGCCATTAAAATCCCACAGCGCCAGGAATGGAATGCCATTAGTTCTCTACAGCAATTTCCCAAGAAGACCCGATGAGTAGTTTGCTGTTTGGATTCGGTTAGCCCTCGGCCATGCTCGTGCTATTGACATGAGAAGTAAATGACTGATGTCATTTGCTAACCTAAGAATGTGATGCCGCGACTGCAGAGGTCAAAGGGCAGAGAAAGGCATACATTTTGAGGGTACATGGGGGGGGGGGGAAGTCTCATACAGGCTTTGTAAAATTCTTCTTCTATTGTTAGAAGTACATTTCCTTTTAACTTCCTAAATAGTCAAATACTTGCATCCTCTCTCATGCAAGATGCAAATGCAATGCAGCTGTCTAGACAACATCTCTTGCATTGTTCCTCAGGCCCCGCTTGTACTCCCTCTGACATCTGCCTAGCAGTTGCACTGAGCAGATGTTCTCATTCATCTAAATAATGTAGGTTTTTAAAATACAATTTTAGGCACTGCGTAATGTCAGCGTTACTAATAATACGCACTCTGGGTCCCGAGCAGGAATTCTCAGGTTACTGCAGCTTTTTTGGTCTTGTAACTTAAGTAAACATTTGACTTAGCTCTGCATGTCAGCCGCGGGAGTGCATCTGAACAAGTTCCTCCTTAAATGGAAAGCAGGCAAAAGTGTTCATCCATTTAAACATCTGTTGTGGATCTCGATGTCAGACAGTCAAGTCTGTTTTTCACCCACCACAGCCCACAAGTTGTCTCTACTCTGCCCTACTTTACTCTACAACGCTTGATTCCACATCTTTACACATTAGCGCTCCATTGTATTGTATCCCCTACTAATTTACTCATTTAACATTGAGAAGCATGAGGCTAATCTTCTCACTTTTATTTCACTCTCCCCAAATGTACTCCAAGCTACTTCGCTCTACTGTGCATTAGCCTGTTTGACTCTTTTTGCGTCTGTTTTCATCTGTTGTATTTGTCTCCCGTTTCTTTTCTTCCCCTCAGCCCTTCTATACTCTGCATTGATCTACTGTACTCTTTTCACATCCAGCTCAACTGAACCCCATGTCACACACCCAGCATTGTGTGAGCAGCATGGGCGCTCCTTCTTGGAACTCTTTGGGCCTGGACGGGGAAGACGGAGAGGAGTCCTTGAATGGAGGCGAAAGTTTGATGGACAGCCGAGGTTACGGCGAAGGCGGCTTGAGCTTTTTGCTCAAGCAGGAGGACATGGAGACGCAGGACGCTTACCTTCACTTGTACAGCCGCCTGGATGTTGCTGTTCGAGAAATGAAGCAATATGTGGCTCAAATAGACGTGTAAGTAGGATAGAGTGAATGTCCTCTTCTTATCTTTCACTCAACAGGAAGTCTTGATTTATCTTATCAAAACATTGCTATAGGCGTTTATGTGTGTCTCGCCTCCACAATGATATTTAGAAAACTCTATAGAAAGAGTTGGGAGTTGTCAAGCCTATGTCATAATTTGGGCTTTTTTTTTTTTCTTTCATTGTGCTCTTTGCCTAGTGTAAGGCTGAGGATTGGAAAAAAAAAACAAACAACATTCCTCAGGCCCAAAATATTTATGTCCCAGGCCAGTGCATGAATAGAAGAGAGAAATGCATGCACATTGTGAGTCTGTCATTGTGAGGAAGGGGTGTAACATGCAATGTGGACGGAAATCTGGAATTGTGAGGGAGTCTTTGTTTTGTGACATAATGCAGTATACATTTTTAGAATTCTAAAATGACTCTTGTTTCTCAGATTCTTTTTTTTTTTTTAATATATATGTAACTGCATATGTCTTCTTTCATTCCTGTAGTCTTTTGTCATCCATCACCGAGCCCACACAGATCCCGACAGGTGGGGGGGAGGCTCCCGTCTATGGGACAGGCCAGCCCCCTTCTTTGGGCCCCTGTGAGGACAGCTGCGACCAGGACAAAGTGGAGCAAGGTGGCATTAAACGGGTTTGCTTCAAGGTGAACGAGGACGACCAGGAGGACTCGGGTCATGACACAATGAGCTACAGAGACTCCTACAGGTGACCAAATTTCAGTAGCTTCTAATGGCAACCTTTTTTTGTATTTAAAACTGAGCGAGTGCTGCCAATTCTGCAATGTTTTGCCTAATTTTGTGTTTGAGTTGTCAAGTGGAGACACAGGAAACCCTTGTCTCACACCTGGATTACACATGAGCAAGTGTTTAAACTCCTTGACTGACTTCACAAACCCATAATCCAGCTCATTTCCCCCCTTTGGAGCCTGGCAATTCACTCCAGATGTTGGCATTTCAATTTAAGATTGCAGGGCTAAAAATGACTTCAAAATGTTTTGGTCTGATCTGGTTATGTAATTTGCTTGTTGTGAGCTCACCCAAGATGTGTGTGTAAACGTGTGTGCGGTGCCCCGCCGAGCCCCGCCCTCCACCGCTCACAAAGACGTAGTTATTGGTTGTTGGTGTGGTGGGACGGTCTATAATAGAGCCAAGCGTTTGGGGTGCGGCCTCCTGGCCCAGTCTCTCATTAAGGCTCAGCCACAGCGCGTGCAACTACCTCATCGCAAGAGGATGTGATGGAAAATATAGGCCGGGTTTTGTTTGTTTACTCACTAGTTTGACAATAAATTAAAAAGATAACCGTACGAGGATGCACAGGGGAATATATGAAGTAATCGTCTGAGAGCGGTCCTGTTAGAAATGAAAGAGACGAGCTTCAACTGGTTTGCGTCGACAGTAGAGTGATAATAAAATGTGACTCCAGGAATTTGTGCAGATATCATGATCGAGTAGTTTCTGTTGCAAACTGCCGTGCAATATTTTGTAACTCTCTTATGTGAGGGAGAGTCATCAAGAAGAGTAGGAGTGAGTTTGAGGCATGTCATTTCTTTTTCCATCAATTAGTTTTGTTTTTCATTGGTCTCCAGCTACTTTTGACATTTTCTCTAAAATGATATGGTCTTTAGGATTAAAGGTGTCATATTTTACCAAAGCAACATTTTCTGTTGTTTTGGAGGTAATATTGGCTTTATGACGTCTCGGTAAACAAGGGAAATATGAATTAAAATCATCCACGCATTCCCGAATTTCAGACGTTTTTCAGCCAAGAGGCCTGAAATCGGGTCGTTCGAATTTCTCGAGCCTATCTACGTCACCAGCGAAGATCTCCGCCTTCCCTCTCCGCTCCCGAGCCAGCGCTGTCAACATAAAAAAAACACGTGCTCTCACAAGTGGGTCTTCTACACGCAGGCAACCGATCAGAGGAAAGGGGGGCGGCCTTAGCCAAATATAGAGAAAGCGGATACAAAACTGGGTCAAACAGAAGTAGCTGTCAGAGGGGCCTTTTCCGGACACTACAAAAAAATGTGTTTTTAAAAAAAAAAATGAAATTGACACTTTTTTACTAAGTACATTTTAGAGAGTCACTCTATGTCTAAATAGCCAAAATGTGGGACCTTTTAACTCAAATTATACAGTGGCATCATCAACTGGTGGGCTTGCTTGCATATTACAGTTTTTAGTCATTCTACTCTAATGAATAAAATACACTGCCATCCAGTATAGTATTGAATTTCACCCCGTCTCTGTAGTGATAAACATCTTGAGTATACTGTAAATATTTATATTCTTATGGAATTCCATCACCCTGTGAATATTGCCTTCATAACTTAAGCTTTTGCGTGTACATATTTCTATCATACTGCTACATATGATTCTACGCAGTCCGCATTTTGTTGCCCAACACCTCAACGCATTCTGTATTTTGTTGCCCCATACCTGTGACGTGCACTCGGACTAAAGTTGAATCTATAAAAAACGTTTTAAATCCAAGTTGGGCATGGGGATGTGAAATACTTCATACTATATTCACTTCAGCATACACAAACACACTGATTACAATGGGTGCACCATGGGTGCTTGCTTGCTTGTATGAGTGCGCATTGAATAAAAATCGAGCGGTGAACTTGAGCCAAACAGACGACAGATTGCTACGTTAACACTATCCTGCCCAACGCCACCCAGTAGACACACACACACACACACACACGCGCGCACACATTAAGAACCACAAAATAGTCAGGTGATAACTCGCCATCGCTCCCCTACTGTGTTATCCATCCAGGAGGAAGGCAAAGGCTGTCTTGTCGTGAGGTTGCGTAGTAAACTCGCTGCTAGGCCATCCGTCATTCTGCACTCAGTGAATCATTTGCGGCGCCTCTAAGCCAATCAACTGCGCTCCAGTAAAATTGCCGTATGATTTACGACGCATAAATTGGCTGTCTCCTCCCGCAAATCCCGTCGAATCATGTCGACCTATGCATATAAATACCGAGCTTCAAATAAGGCAAAGGGTGCTTGCTGCACATATACTGTATTGTAGTTTAGCTCAGTTTTCCATATTTAAGTAATACAAGCTGATGCTGCTACACTTTAATGAAAGTCTCTTTTGTTATTGCTACAGTGAGAAGCATTTAATTCCCTTTGATATAATATATAATAATAATATATATATATATATATATATATATAATAATAATTCCCTGTAAATAAAAGGTTATTTGACATTATAATGACAAGCTAAAGCTTAGCAAACTTCCTCTGTGGTTGCAGAGCAGAAAGATGCGCTTTGCCACATTTGAACCGTGTGCTCTTGTTGTTGTTGTTTTTTTTTTTTTATGTGCTTTTACATCAGTGAATGCAACAGCAACCGAGATTCTGTCCTGTCCTACACAAGTGTGAGGAGTAACAGCTCTTACCTGGGAAGTGACGAAATGGGATCAGGTAACAAAAACACTTTTTATTTTGTTGTCCAAAATGCCACACTCTCGCAGTCTTTTTATCTCCAGTGACACACTTTCAGTCCTTTCTTTTTTTCTTTCTTTTTTTTTTTTTTTTTTACCTGGCTCCACGCCCCATTGGAGGCTTCCTGATCCAATGTGAGAGCCAACACAAGGGAAAATGTGTCACTGCATCTAACGACTAACATTAACACAAACAAACATGCCTGCGAAAACAAACATTTCTGCCCTTAGGTGCAGTTCTTCTGTGTGCAAATGGAAAACATGAACAAAAACAGTACTTATTCACTTTATGTATTCATTTGAAAGTGTATGATCACGACCCCCACCATGAAGCTATACCATTCACATGACATCACACTTTAAAGATACAGTATTTAATAAGTGACCACAGTCATCCTAAAAAAAATAATAACATTTTTTTGTTTTTTAAATGCTACTTTGTTAAAGTTTGCTCCAGGGCTCCCCTTCATAGGAACGCACACTAACACAATGTGAGACATATACCTATTTCATATACAATACTTGCACACTGCACTGGATTAAATATGCAGGTTAGCAATGTTGGGGAAAATGACAATTGTGTTCTGCTTGCTAGGGGATGAGCTACCTTGCGACATGAGGATCCCCTCAGACAAACAGGACAAGCTCCACGGCTGTCTTGAGCATCTTTTCAACCAGGTACGTTCACGTTTAAATCAATGGACCATTTATTTTTTTTTTTTTTTTTTTTTACATTTAAGTTCACTTTTTACTTAATACGCATTTTAATGGAAGAATTTTTTTTACGAACATTTAAAAAAAAAACAATTGTTTTTGTTCTTTAAGAACAGTGTTAATGTTCCAACTGCATAATGTTACAGTAACTTAAAAATAATAATGAACTTTTTCGGACTAAAACTGCTGCATCACTTTTGATGAACACTTAGGCCTACAACATTGCTGTTGGTTTTAATGTTGGTCATTTGGTGGTACTTTGAGAGCAGAGTGGGTTTTTTTTTTTTTGGGCGGCACTTGCTGTGAAAAGTTTGAGAACCACTGCAGTACTCAATTTAAGCAACCTTACCAGTTGTAATACATCCATACAAAATCATTTGATTGACAATGAACAATATTAATACAATGAATAAGATGGATGATGCTCAGAATATAGACACAGTGTGTATAGATAGTAAAATAAGCTAGTAACAGCAAAATTTGTTGTTTGCATTGACCCCATCCGTGAGGAGGAGTGGGCTTCTTAATAATAATCATAAATAAAAAAACACACAATTTAATGTTTAGAAGGGATTCACTTTGAAATGATCGGTTGCAAAAGGAATAAAAAACATGGCCGTGGTTATTTTTTTTGACGTGGACCTGAACTAGTGTGAAACAATATCCAGGTGAATTCCCCACCTAAAAGTACTCCATAAGTCCGGACCATGACGCCCTGTTTATGGGGTTTTTTTGTATGTGGAAAAATGGGGAGGGTTTCAAAATAAGTTCTTCATATCGTCCTTATCCATTTGGCACCCTTCCCTTTGTGTACTTATCTCGGTGGTATACTGTAGTACCAAAAGAGTGGAGCTTGACAAATGCGGTGTCAATTTGACACCGCAAAAAAAGCCCTTCAGTCGGGAGTTAATGCGGCAAATTTGTTTGGATTCCTGCATGAGTGTGTGTTTATTTTAAGTTTTTTTGTGTGTTGCACACAGGTTGACTCCATCACCTGCCTCCTCAAAGGAAGTGTCATGACCAAGGCTTGTGAGGAGACCAAGCACTTTTACTCCGACCACAGCCAACCAGGTTCCTATTTGCTTATGTGTGAACGTGCGAGAGCGTGTGTTTTGAATCGCGTGCCCGGCCGCAGAGACACACTCGCATATTGCTGCTTTCATGTGAACAGAGTTTCGCCAGACAGAAGACTGGACGGTTCGTTATCGTAATGTCATCCACAAGAAAATCCAGGAGGACCCTTGGAACCTTCCCAGCTCTATTAAAACGCTGGTGGAGAGCCTGCAGAGATTTGTGGATGGTTTGTTAAATACAAAGACATTCACACAGCACATATGACAGTATTCACTGCAATCATATATACGTACTGTATATATTTCTGTTTTCATCACTACATACTGTTTTCCATCATTTTTTTGCAGATGGAAAGAATCAGCTTCTCTTGGCCCTGCTTAAATGCACAGGTAGTGCAACACATCATTGCTTTTAATGTGATGGCCGATAAAACTAAAAACCCAAAACTGTGTGAAAATTTCCCATAATTTGACTCTCGCGATTTTTAAATGAATACCTCTCTGACAGTGTGAATGAAAACGCTGCATTTTTCCCAGGAGACTTTAGGATGCACGTCGAGTACTGAATCTCAAATGTAGATTGTGCAGGTGTACCTAACATTGTGGCTGTTCACAGTATGCATGTATAACTGTACTTTCTGTAAAATGTTAGTGAGTCTCTTTTTGAACCACGTGAAGCCCTTTATGAGGCCTCTCTGTGAGAAGTGCTTTATTAGTAACATTTATAAAGCAGTGCAGAAACTGGATGGATGGACGGACTCAATCACACTTTTCAATCAGGATTTCCATCTTTCTTTTGCCAGACACATCTCTGCAGCTTCGACGCGATGTCATCTTCTGCCAGGCCGCCACGGCTGCCGTCTGCACGCTGGCCGAGCAGCTGCTGGCCGCGTTACGATGCCGGTTCAACAACGCCGGCGAGTACCAGGAGGACAGCAAGGAGACCAGCCGTAAATGGCTGGAGCAAATATCTGCCATCGGCGTGCTGCTGCACTTGCAGTCCTCGCTCGCGCCGCATGTGGTGAGGACAACTGTGGCAAACCCGCACACATTTCCTAATTCAGTGATGTACAGAAAAAACTCCGAAGTCAAATGCCAATTTGGAGATCCAGCAAAATGTTCTTTTTCCTCCACAAATCCCGCAATACCTAGAAAACGCCACCAATGGACTGTAATGCACTTTTCTGGTCCCTCTGCATTGCTTATGATTATTATTAATCTGTCAGGTATCTTCAAAGGGTGAGCAGTTTTACCTCACTTTAGTGGAATTAGAGCGAAACCCCATGCCGCGAATCGTTGACCCACTCTCCAACCCCTTAAAGGGGTTCGTAATTGACAGGAAAACACTTCAAAAAGGAGACTGGTTTTCTCTTTGGATTGATTTGCTGTGGTCCGTATCAGTGCAAACAAAGAATAATGTACGCAATCATGAACCCGCGTTACCTAAATGACTGTGTTCAGTCGAAGGAAATGATTCAACACAAGCAAACCGCTTGCACATATTAGTGACATCACACATGGGCAAACAAATGCGCACCGCCACTTGAAACGAATGCTAATTCAATTCAACTTTTTTGCATTTACACGCAATAATACATGTTGCCACAGTAACAACAACACCAAGATGTTGCAAAAGTAATATTTGTATGACTTCAGCCTGAACACAAAATCAGCGAACACATTTTTTTTTTTTTTTAGCAAATAATGGAGGATCAAAAAAAATCTACAAATTCACCAATGATGAACCACGACTATGCGGGGCTTCTCTGTACATTACAATACAAAACATTGCCTGGACAGTTCATTCATGTTTTGTCTGTCCTGCCGGTGCATCTTCTCAACCTGCCCTCTCCTCCCCCCCCCCCCCCCTGCAGAAAGAGGAGCGGACCATGCTAGAAGACACCAAGGCGGCTCTGTCAGACTTGGACAAAGTCACAGTGTTCTTCAGGCAACTGGACGATGAATGTCTCATTGCAAGTAAGCTACAAAGATGTGTTTTACCTCAAAACAAATAACCAGAAGAATGACCACAACATATTTATGTCTGAACAGCAACACTGTGCTTAAGAAAATACATTTGAAAAAACTGTATTAAAATAATCATTACATTCAGAGGTATTGCACCTGAAGGTTGCAGGGAAATGTCACCTAAATGTTTAAAAAACAAACATTTCTAAATGATTAAATGCGTATGTATTGTCCTTGCTAGTGGTACTTGTACCACACTTTGAGAATTCGTTCGAAAGATTTGCTTTGAACAATTGTTGGAAATCTCTTAAAAAGCAATCCCTACTTTGTTTCTGTAGACGTTACTGTTCACTGTAGTGAACCCTCAAGTACCCTCGTAACACACTTGCTGTGTCCTTTTATTCTGTTTATTATATTTCATCCAATTGGAGCTCAAAATGCTTGTCTTGAATTGATGGAATTTTGTGGCAAAGAATTCAAACAAAAATAATAATTTAGTTTCCTGTTCACAATTTGTGTGTGTTATATACACACACACACACACATATATAACACGATTTAAAGTCACATTAGGAGGCTCACCTTCAAAATGTAATCGTCACACTGGCCTATAACCATGAAATAGGCACAATAGCCAACTTACATTGATTGGTGGTGACATGACGTGACTGCCCACTGGTCGCCCAACTCCTGGATGTCACTGGGCAGCTCAAGTTCTTCTATAGGGGGCGAAATACTGAAAAACAGCTTCGCGATCATTTGTGTTTTTCATGTTGGCCTTGCATAAAAAAAAAAATCCAGTGTCTAAATGGTAGCTGCCTAGCACATTTAGCAATCGCAACATGTTTCCTGCATGTCTTGTTAACTGCTCTTTTGTGTGTGCGTGTGTGTGTTGTGTTTTTTGCAGACTCACCCGTGCGCTACCAGGTGGAGGGCAGCCGACAGGCCCTGAAGGTGACGCTCTACCTGGATAGCAGGCACTTCAGTGAGCTACCCGGTCGGCTACAAAACGGAGGCAACCTCAAACTCCACACTGTGCTCTTCACCAGAGGTATGCACGGGGGGGGGCGCGGTTGGCCAATCGTTTATCGGAACCCGATTGCTCTGTTGAACAACTAACTCAGGTTGTAGTTCTCTGCAAATTAGTTATCAGCTGCCAAAGTATAGTGTACATGTCTGTTCAAGTTGAGGTTTTAAACACCTGACCAGAAAAACTAACTAAAGTCATTCGTAAGCATGCTGTTCTGATTGCTTTATTAATTTTAATCAGTATTTCACAGCGGTGTGCAGGAAGCGTCAATGAAAACGCCAGGTGGACAATTCTCAACTCTTGCCTTCATACATCGTTTGGGGCTCTTACCTGCTCTCATTACACACTTAAGTGCTTTTATTCAATTTGCCTGAAGCCATCTGCGTACCCACCTTTACGTTGCGCCTCGACTTCAAAAGTGCGCTCCACTCCGCCAGTGTCAGGCCAGCCCAGTGTGAATACTTCGCTTCATGCATCACGGAGCGGAGTGCCAAAAAGTCATTAATTTTCCACAGGCGATCGCCAGTTGGAACACGTATCCAACGAAAGAGCTCATGTGTTGTTCATATGTTTGGTTGTTAGAATTGTGCAACGTGCAGCACAGACTCACCTTTGTGAGACTTGGAGGATCTACATCGCCCCCTACCGGAAAACAAACGTTGCTGCAGCTGGTCAGGCTAAGCGTCCTGTGATCTGCTTTGGCTGGTGACATCCTTGCATAGCTATTAGCGATGTACTGTCATTTCTTATAGCGGTACTAGATTTAGGGTTTGAGTACATCAATTATCACTAAGATACATCTGCAAATTTAAATTAAACCATGTAACATAAAGTAAAAATAAGATCACATTGCTTGAGATGATGAATGACTTAAGGAATGAATTACTTGGGTGCAGTTGCAGTCGTGGATAAATTGTGCGTTTTGGTTTGAATTATGGCTTTATAGTAAAACAACATTGGATTGTGTGGCTCTGACTCGGCCCTGTCGTGTTTCGCAGCACTGGAGCGCCCGGAGGCCGTGTCCCAGCAGGACTACATCGCCATGGAGGAGTTGCAGCAGCGCACCAATGCGGTCTCTTTGGAGAAGGTCAAGGCCTACTACCGCAAACTCAGGTACTGAGGACACGCTCCGTTTCCGATACGTAACCCAATCAACTTGAGTTTCGTTGCTTCCGAGTGTCACGTGCAATTAGGTAATGTTGTATTCGGGATTGCTGGGAATCCCGAGAACCGACATCAAAGCGTTCCACGCCAACAAAAGCGCATGGTGGACAGACATGATAAGCCAGTATTTCCTTTGTCTGTGAAGAGGCTATTTGAATGTCGGCAGTCTTGACCAACTTAATATTTTGCATGTTTCTCCTATCATTGAGTCAATTTCTGACTTCCCAGTTTTCTGGATTGCAGCACCGCGACATATGTATCTGTGAATATGTGTGCGCGAATATGCAGGGCTTCACCGAAGCGTACATTTTCAAACAAAAACTACTGTGAAGCTGACGCAATAATATTTGATGTCACAACAGGGCCTTCTATTTGGAGAAGTCAAATCTGCCCACAGACTCAAACACCACCGCTATGAAGATTGATCAGGTAAATACTCGCTTATTATCAATATACTGAGTGTATTTTTCCTTGTTATTACTTGTATGACTCTTTTCCAATATCGCATCTTATGCTATTCCTGCACCCTAAGCCCAGTTGTGTGCAATGTTTTGACTGAATCTATAAATGCAAGCACAGATACTGGGCTTCGAAGTTAGAGATCTTCGACCGAGCATTGCAAAAGTAAGACCAAGTGGTGTCCTGTTGCCTTACTGGAACGCCATTAGCTTGTCAAGAACTCTCCATTAACTCCGACTAACATCCACACTTTAGCATCCTCTATCACCTCCATTTATACCTCAGCAGTGATTTAGATTTTAGAGCCCCCGCACTGATGACAGCACGTGTAGTTTCCAGTTATTATATTAAAATTCTCCAGTACGTAGTGCTAGCCTGTATGTAGTATCTTGTTGTATGCAGAGTTCCGATTGAATTTAAAGTGTGAGCCATTAATCGATGAGGAGCTGTGTCTGAGGACTTTTGTCCACATACGGTGGAACCTCTGGCCAAATGTAAAAAGAAAGAAGAAGTTCTATGCCAGTGCAAACAATGAACTTCTTGTGTTGTTTGTAAAGATTCTTGCATTAGATTGTGTCCACGTACCTCATTTATGCAATGTTTATGAATTCTTTAAAATCTACTGGTGACTGACAACCTCACTCGCTGTCTTCAATGACAACAACGCCCGACGCTATTTCACGAGTACGGCTGTGCCCGCCTGCCGGGAGTTGACCCTCTCTTTCACCTCACAGCTACTACGACCGCTCAACACGTTGGACGACCTTTGTCGACTGATGCAGTCTTACGTCAACGCGCGCCCCGGTGCCCACGGCCACCCTTCGGGAGTCAGCCTGCTGTGCGTGTCCTCCGAGCTGTGCAATCGCCTCGGAGCCTGCCACATCACCATGTGCGCCACGGGCATGCAGAGGTCGGCCTTGCGAACGCGGAGCAGCGACGTCATACTCCGCCGCCGTGAGGGAACGCCCGGACTTCACTTTTATCAATCCTGACTTCTATGTTCCCACGTTCTTTGCAGAAGTACCCTCAGTGTGACACTGGAACAGGCGATGATCCTTGCGAGGAACCACGGCCTCATGCCACGATGCATCATGCAGACCATGGACATTATGCGCAAACAGGTAACCCTTGGAGTAGTTCTTTAAATGAACAGGCCTTTATTGGAGGCAGACTTCAATAGTACACCCTAAATGCTATTTGTGGGGGATGGGGACCAAGCCATGCTACGAATAGTACATAGACTAGAGCTGTTGGTTCCCCGCAAATCATTGATAATTGATAGTGTAAACCTTAAATATAGCACAAACTATGACCCCCAAATCCCATTAATATCATTTCAAAGGGACGGTGTGTGTATGTCGCCAAAATACCAATTTTCGCATGATAATGAGAAAATGCTGTCACTCAGCAAAGCAAAAGCACGCACATGAAGAATTCTGTATCCACTGGTTTGTTTGGCGGTTAAAGCTCATGTTTTCTCTCCCTGCCACCAGGGGGCCAGAGTTGAGCTCTCAGCTAAAAATCTCAAGGTGATGGACCAGATGCCACCTTCAGCACCAAGGTACTGCGGAAACCCGTTCCTTAATGTGCGGCTTTTGCTTCGGTGCAATTCCCTCACTCTTATCTTTTGTCCTTTTAACAGACTCTTCAAGCTATGTTTGCCGCCCTCAGATGGAGAACTATAAAAACAAAACGTAGAACTCGGAGAGAACTTGCAAATGTGGGCGAGGCAGATATGAAACAATCAAGTGTCTCACCACTTTTCCGCCAAAAGGACACCGCTTATGGACAGAGCCTCATTCCCTACAGTGCTTCGCTGTCATGGATTCCACCAATATGAATCTTAACTTGACTGACGAGATCGGAAATATCTGGCTTCGCCTTTCGAGACCAATGCGACCTGAAGTTCCAAGATTTACCCGGGAGAGTTTTATTGGGAAGTGGCCCCCTATCCGCTTGAGCTGTGTGTCAGCACGGATCTCACAATAACTGGATTAACCAAACTAGCTGTAGCTACCATCTGAAACTCAAGAGGTTGTCCTTTTTTGTCTCGGACTGCAACTCCAGAGGTCTGTCTCTTTTATTAAGATTGGTGTTCCACAGGGCTCAGTGTTTGAACCCCAACTGAACAGTAGTCATGTATGATTGCTTGCTAGGTAGAAGCAGAAAGTCATGGCAGGGGGACGGAATGTATGGAATTTAGGGGCGGAGCGAACACAGTGCATGTGGTTACTGTGCAATTACTGTAGGCTTAGTGTGAGTACTGTATTGCGGCACTATATGAAGGATAGTTATTTATTGTGTCCGAAAAGGAGCATTTTTGTTGTTTGTTTTGTTTTTTTAATCCCTGACTCATACCATACCAGGTTTTAAAGAATTTACTAGCATTCCGGCTGGCGTATTGAACAGTATTTAAAGGACCAATGAAACTGCCAACTCTGCTAGTTTAGGGTGATCTATTTATGTGGGATTTTGACAGGAGGTCTTGCATTCATATTCAGGGATTCTAAGGGAGGGAAATTGACCATAATCAGGACAAACATGGCAAAACGACACAATGTTTTATCCAGTCGACAGATATTTAATCATTGATAAATTATTAATATATTCATAAAAAATGTACTACCTGAAGAAGGGTTACCTTCTGATGCTGATGTTTATTTTCACATTTTGAATGGTCATAAGACTGTAGGTATTAATATAGACTCAGTGAGGGCACGTGACAGTGTTAGCAAAAAAATTACTGTAAGAGTTGTTAGGTGGCGCTAAACAAAAAGGGATCGTCGTAACATTTCTTTGTACAAACAAATTGTAACAACGATGAGTGCAAATGTTAGCACATATCTTAATGCAGACGAATAACGACGTACGTTGAATTTGATCATTTTTATGTCTAAAATACGGTATGTCAAAGCTGTGCGTTTATTTAAAAAAAAAAAAAAAAAAAAAAAAAAAAAGTCGACACTTTGTCCACGACGAGTTTGTAACCTCACCGATCAGTGTTCTTCTGGCTATGAAAAAGGTTTGAATTGCATTTCAACAGTCTTGACATGCTGCATTCATTAGACGGATGGCTTCTTCTACACAAACTATTTATTCATTATTAAAAAGAAACCAGGACCCAAACCACATCCGATCCGGTCTCACCGCAGGCAACACGCAGGTCCTTAATTGCAGCGTCAGTTCATCTTCAATCTAAATTATTGGTTTATCAATGCTAGTGACTGCAGCATGTTGAATAAACAAGCATGTCATTGATGACACATTCATTGTATTTAGATTATTCTAATGTTTCTTACTGTGTATATATATATGGTATTTGCAATTTTATCTTGCTTGAAAATAACTGTACAAAGGATATTTGTTTCTAAAATTGTCACTGTAAATTCAATCTTAACAAGCTAGTAAATAAAATGTTCCAAGTATGACACTTCTTGTGTGTGGTCTGGTCAGGGAAATCTACTGAATCTAATCTTGTACGTCGTTATTATATAATCTTGCAGTGAATCCATTGTTTTCCTCTAAACAAGTCAAACTTTTGTCTATAACTATGATTAGTTTTATTTTCCAAGACAGATTCTTGCGTAAATGATGTATTGTGAGACTGTTGTTAAAATGTTGTGATAATATTGCAAATTGCGCTTGATTGCTTTTTGTGTTGTTGTTGTTTTTGTAATACATTACTGGCCTAGGTTGTGTATGGGGTAAGTAGTTGATACATTTATACAAAAAAGAAAAGAAAATCATCAACAACAACTCAGTATTTTGCTGAGTCGGGACAACAATAGGCAAGCATATCGTTATAGTTGCTTTCCATCGTATCTCTCTGTAGATGTTAACAGCATCTTCATTCCCTGGAGGATTCTCTTTGATCAAGGTCTATGGTTTTGAAATGTGCTTCTAAATACATTTGACTTGAAGTCATGAATTAGCATTCAAATCGCTCGCTAATTGTCTCTAGTCAGATTGTTGTCATCTCGTGTGTAGCGACAACAGTGCGAAGACTCAATGTGCTCCAGCTCAATCGAAAAAGTGTTAAGCAGCATTCCGCTGCGGGGTGTGCCTATGCAAATGTGGCTTTGTGTTACCGTGGTGACGAGTGCTAAACATTCATCCTGAAGGATAGCAGTGCAGCCATATACGTTTGAACTGGAGTCGGACACTTACTCCGAGAGAAGTAGGCTACATGTTTGTTAATATTTTCTGACTATTGGCCATCACACAAAATCCTTCCTCGCTGCTCGTTGTTTTAGTAGCAGTGGACAAGATCTGCCCTCGCCATCGGATACATCTGGAGCCATTTTGCAAGGAAGCGTGGGCAAATAATGACGTGCCAGCCGTATGCAACCCCCCCGTATGCAAAAACGAGCGTTCGCGCCAGGCGTGTGCACAGATAGAGACCCCAAGTGGTGCTCAAGTACCTGGTGTCTTGCTGCGGCAAATTTAGTCATTTGGATGATGTATATGTGCCTCTGACATTGCTTTCCACCCTGTCATTATGGCATAACTACCCATTTTAGAAACCCACTGAGGTTTTCAGTGACGCATTTTTGTCTTCGTTCGATGGAGGCTGAAACAGTGGATGGTTGCCTAATAAATATTTGAGTGGCAGCTTTGCAATTTGCATTCCTAACAACATGGCACCCACGTAATAGAATGAATTGGAAGTTTAATGTGAAATCTCAACCTTTTCAATGCAACTGCACCTCTCTCTCACACACACACACAGGTCAATGTGGGATGTTAAAGGGGTGTGTTGCAGTCCTCAAGTCATTTTTGTATTTTTATTTTATTTATTTTTTGCATTTGAGCTCTCCCACTGTTATTTGTTGTTTCGAATTCGCATTAAACTGATAGAAGAACAACAACAACAACAAAAAAAAGGACACATTCATTCCACTAAAAGGCAACATTGATCACCCGGGCAGCAGCTAATTGATGACTTGGCAAACTAACGCAAATTTGGTGCGCTTTATCCTGGCCGTTGTCTGCCAACAGCCGGAAGTAGATGGAGACGAGGTGAAAGTCAAACCGCAGATTGGAGACTGTGGACGCAGGATATTCCATTTGGACCGCATTGGCCGCAGCGCGCAGGCACCCGCCCACCGACAAGCCACCCACCCACCCACTCCCCACTCCTCACTCCTCACTCAGCCACGGCGATGCATTCCGACGCCACGGAGCGCTCCTCGCTCCAGTCGCCGCGGTCTTAGGATGGTGCAGAAATCCCTCAACGGCGGCGTTTACCCAAGTCAAGCCGCCGAGAGGAAGCACAAAGTGGGCTTCGTGGGTCTGGAGCCCGGCGGTCCCGAATCGAGCCGGGACGGAGCTCTGCTCATCGCGGGCGCCGAGAGCGGCATCAAGCGGGGCGGCAGCATCCTGTGCAGACCCAGGGCCAGCATCTCCGCCAGACCCCCCAAGAAGAACGCCAGTTACCGCAAATTGCAGAATTTCCTCTACAATGCGCTGGAAAGACCGCGGGGATGGGCGTTCATCTACCACGCGTATGTGTGAGTGATGCTTCTTCTTCTTCTTCTTCTTCTTCTTCTTGGCCTTTCACTTTGGGAGGAGGGGCAGACTTTTCTTTCGGCCTCATTTTATGCAATGTGAGGAGGGCTTCGTACACGATGTTTCCTTACTGATGATGGCGACGTTTTGTTAGGAGTCGAAAAGTTGATTTGCTGTTGTTGTTGCATCTGCCAAGTTGCCACCACTTCAGCTATTTGGATGGTCATTGTGCTGCTACCTTTTTTTTCGTTGCCACATTATTATTATTATTATTATTATTATTTAATCAGTGGTAGGATTTCAGTAGATTTTTTTCAGGTATCTACAGTCCCCTCCAAATGCATTGGAACGGCAAGGTCAATTCCTTTTGGCTTTGTTGTATTATGAAGACGTTTAGGTTTCGGATCAAAAGATGAATATGAGACCAAAATTCAGTATTCCAGCTTTAATTTCATGGTATTTACATGTAGGTGTGTTAAACAACCCACCCTTTGTTTGAAGCCACCCACTTCTCAACTGAGCAAAAGTATTGGAACAGACATTATGAAATGAACTTAAAGGTACATTGAATATTTGGTGGCATAACCCTTACTTGCGATAACTGCGTCAACTCACTGACTTCAGCAGACCGTTGCCGTCTTCGTTTGAAATGCTTTTCCAGGCCTTTACTGCATCCTCTTCCACTTGTTTGTTTCTGGGGATTTCTCCCTCTCTACTTCAAGAGGTAAAATGCATGCCCTATTGGGTTAAGGTCTGGTGATTGGCTTGGCCAGTCTCAGACCTTCCATTCCCCCCCCGATGGAGTCATTTGTTGTCCTTTCCTGTAAATTGCCAGACAAAATGGTTTTGTAGACATCAGAATTAATTCCACTGCTGCCATCGTGAGTTACATCATCAATAAAGACGAGTGAGCCCGTTCCAGAAGCAACCATGCCATGACATTACCTCCACCATGAGCGTGTGTGTTTTGGACCATAAGTAGATCCTTTCTTTCTCCATACCTTGGCCTTTCCATCACTTTGGTAGAGGTTAATCTTGGTCTCATCAGTCCCAGATGTTGTGGCCCATCTCTGTACTTCTTGGCGTTCCGATTCTATTTGCTGATGAGTAGTTTGCATCTTGTGGTATGGCCTGTATATTTCCTCTCTCGAAGTCTTCATCGAACAGTGGATTGTGATACCTTCACCCCTGCCCTGTGGGCGTTGGCAGTGATGTCACTGACTGCTGTTGTTGGGTGTTTTCTTCCCACAATGTTTCTGTCATCAACTGTTGTTGATGCCCTTGGCCAACCTGTTTGATGTCTGTTGCTCAGTACACCAGTAGTTTTTCTTTTTCAGGACATTCCAAATTGTTGTACTGGCTATGCCCAATGTTTGCGCAATGGCTCTGAGCGATTTTCACTCTTCTCTCAGCTTCAAAATGGATTGCTTTTCTCCCATAGACTCGCTCTCTGGATTTCATGTTTGCTTAACAGCAAATGCAGTTTTCGCAGATGAAGCCCAAAGCCAAAAACAAGCACGAGCTAATGTATAAGCAATCAATCTAAAAATCAACACCTGAGCAACTAGAAACACATGTGCCAATACGTTTGCTCCCTTGAAAAGTGGGTGGGTTCAAACAAAGGTTGCTCCTGAGTTGTTTAACACATCTAGATGAAAATATCATGAAATAAAAGCTGGAATTCTGAACTTTTGTCTCATATTCATCTTTTGATCTGAAACCCAAATGTCTTCAGTATACAACAAAAACAAAAGGAATTGACCTTGCCTTTCCAATCCTTTTAGAGGGGACTATACTTGAATATTTATTTTTCTGATGACTTTTTCGTTTTACTCCCTACTTGAAAAATGATTGATATACTTTCTATACTACTTACATTGTCAAATAGGCCTAAAAACCACCAGCTTCTGGCGCTCAAAAATTCCCACTTTGAATCTGAAAAACAAAACAAACATAAAGTACAGTTAAGGTACATTTTGTTCACTTGTTATCATTAGCTAATTTTGCATTTTTTTGTTCAGTTAACAATGTTAGCAAAGCTATGGAAATGGGGTTTTTGATACATTCCCCCCCCCCCCCCCCACACACACACACTATGAACACTTGTATATTTTAGTAAAAGAGGGAAACGTAAGTACAGATTTATTTATTTTTTACCCCATTTTGACTGGTTACTAAAACGGTTATTGTATAAATTGACAGTGAAACTTCACTTAAGAAGTTGAATAAGGTCTTCTACTTTTACACAAGTGTCTTTTTTTACACAAGTACGTACAGTACATATTTGTAGTAAGTAGCGTGTGAGCACTTTCGCCACCTCTGTTTTTGATGCGTGATAACAGGCTCCTGTTAGCATAGCTTGTCCTCTCGCATTTGTTTGACATCAGGTTTCAGCACTGCGGCGTGGACAGCAGCTTCAGCACAAAGCCAGACCGCACTTGAAACTATTGCTTAATTCATTCTGGGTGGCTCCGTCTAACTATCAATCTCTGATGTGTGCGCTGTGGCATCTCATTTGCACCTTGAGTTTCCCAAAAAAATATCAACACTGTACGACGACAACCCCGTGCATGCGCTTTATGACCAGTTGGAACAAAATGTATTCGTCCACATTCTCCTAATGTGCTACGGCACTCTCGTTGGGAAACTGTGAAGTTTGCATTGGTATTAAATGTGTGGCGCTAAAGAATAAAACTTGCAACTCCCACAATGCTTTTTGACAGTTGTCCGACACTGCGTGGTTGGTTGATAACAGAAACAAGCGTTTAGCTGCTGAAGGGATGTTGAGGCTCGTGTTTTGTAGGTTTTCTTTGTACAGTGGAACTTCAGTTCACAAATTAAATTAATTCCGTGTTTCATCTCTTGAACCAAAAAGTTTGCGAACAAAAGTAATCTTTCCTGGTGAAATGAATGGAAATGCAATTCATCTCTTCTAGAGGCAGAATGAAATTGTGTTTATCTTGTTTTTGTTTTTGTTTTGTTTGTTGGTGTGTAGCAGTGGTGGGAACAAGTCTTTGCTTTGCAAGTCTTAAGTCTTGAGTCATTTGTGGATTTGAAAAGCGTGTAAATGGCACATTTATTTATTTATCTCTACCCATATAGTACTGCGTAGTTAAAAAATAATGCGGTACAATATTTGAAAAAACACACCAAAAAACAGCCTATCTTATGAAGAAATACCTCAGTGAGCTCTACTTTCATCACTAGCACAAATGCAGCGCTGGGCTTGATTCGTTGTGATTCAAATCCGAAAATTCTGATTTGCCGCTCGCTTTTTCGAACACAACCGTCGTTCTCATGTTTGGCTAGTGTCGCTTGTGTTGTGGATGATTCGGATGCAGGGAGTAATGCAGGAAAATACAAGATTTGGAACAAGTCTGCACCAGAAATCCAAAACCATTTCAGTGAAGCCTTTTAAACCATCGTTGTCACTTGTCAAAGGTATAAGTTAGAGTGTTGTATTGTTTTTAGGTGCCCCCTTTACCAGTTGTCAACTTCTTCAATGTATGTTAATCTGTAATGCAACGGACCTTCGCATTAGGCCCTTGTCATTAAAGATGAGTGGTTAATTCATTTTGACATTTGTAAGGCAGGATAAGAAGGTTGAGGATCCATTTTAGAACCTTTTTGGGTCTTTCTTCTGCTGTCTGAGAATGAGACCGACGTCCTAATTCCCATCCAGCCATTCGTTGTCTTGTCCTCATTAGGATGGCGAGCGCTGGAGCCAATCCCAGCGGGTTACACCTTGGACTGGTTCAAGACACATTTACACCCACATTCCCAATTAAGGGCACTTCAGAGTCTTCTTCCGGCTAACATGCATGCTTTTGGAAAACGGGCCACCTGGAGAAAAACCACGCAAGCACTGGCAGAACATGCAAACCCCACGCAGAGATTTTTGAATGTGAATTCCCATCCAGTTAAATGATTTGATTGCCATGAACATGTATCGCACACATAACTGAGGATCAACTATTTGAACTCTCATCAGAGAAGAAGATGATTGTCAGCTAATGTTAAACCGAGCATATCGCTTATCCGTTTGAGTAATGGCAGCACATACGCAGCTCCTGACGATGAGGCCAGATCATGTCTGAGCCTCACTGAGTTCTCCTTACAAAGTAGAACGGCCTCTTCAGCAACGAGGATGGAAAAAGTCAGTCTTTTGTGCCCTCAAGGAAAGACAGGAGCCCCAAAGACAAACGCACTGAGGACATGGTCTGTTTATTATTTTTTTTTTTTCTGAGCTAGGCAGATGAAAAAAAACTAATGCGGAGGACGGAGGCAAACAGATGCTCCCTACAAACTTGGTCCTGATGCAGCTTTACCTTCATTAACCTCTTTGAATTATTATTTTTGCAATATTATGTGTTATTTTATGACAGATGTTCAACTTAACAGAGAGGCATTTATTATAATTTATTATGGTTATTGGTGTGTATTAGGGCAGGGGCCTTTATTTGTACAAAAACCATATTGCATGCAATTCATGGCAAGTTGCTTCTCAGAACATTAACCTGGACGCGCATTGCGGAGCGATCCCGTCAGAGGTCGCTGGAAAACTAATGACGACGTCATCAAATGTTCCATTTGGCAAGATATTTGTACCTTTGTATTATTTTGTCACTTTGTGACATTTCAAATGTGAGAAAATGAATAAAACCCATATTTTTTCACCTGATCTCGATTAGCTGAAAATCACGTGACGGACCCCGATTTTCGATCACGTGATCCGATCGGACATCCGTAAGCATTACCCCGCTACTAATTTGGGCACGTAGTCTATTTTAGTGGAAAACACTATATATGATCAAATACATTAGGAAAGATGATGATCTAGTGCCCCTAATTTACGATTGAAACACTAGAAAAACCAAAAAAACAGAACATGCATGGAAAAAAAAAATCTATACACTGTACTGAACGCTTGTCAATGGAAAGGCCCAAAAATCCGCACTACACCAAAGAGTACTGCGTAGCGGAAGTGTGGCTTTGTCGTGACATTGTTCTTACCATTAATCGAACTGGACAAGAATTGGAAGTGAAAAATCGACTGTTAACTATTTTACATCAGCAGTTTGGTCTATAGCAAATGAGCAATTTGTTCTCTCTTTCTGTGTTGTCCTTCTTGTCTTGATGGGACCGAAAACAAGTGATTTTCATGAAAACCTGCTGACGGCTGCCAGCATCAGTTGGGCCCGACAAACCCGCCAACCAGCCTCACTTCCCCGATTTGCTCTGCTCGAGTTTGTCGCAGTCTATATTTAGCTTTGACGAGCATGTCTGGGGAGGCAATGTAGCGCTGAGTGCTTCATCTGCTGCTCAGCAAGAAATACGCACTTTTCTGCTTCCATCAACAGACACTCGATTTGATTAATCAATAGTCACAATTCTACTTTCTATGTTACTTTGAATCGCTGCATTCCCCCCCCCCCAAAATGGAAAGTTGGAAATAACCAACCACCGATAAGAAAACGTGCAATGGAATGTAGGGCTGGAAAAAAAAAATTAATACAAAATGGCGTCGACTTCAAAAATAGGTCGACGCAGAATTTCTGCCTCGAAGCTCAGCCGCGATCCCCCCCACGAAAAAGAAAAAAACAAATCTGCCTAGAACCATGTTTGCGCCCCCGGAACCAATGTTTCACACGGATACTTATTGCAGACGGACGCAGTGTTGGGTCACTGATAAACTTTGCCAAAAACGACAGAGGAGTGTCTGTAAATGATTACAAAGACACCATTAGATGTGTAATGTACATATAACATGATTTATGAGCGAGCTGAATGGTAGTTAGTGCTTTTTTTTTTTTTTTTTACACCTAAAATGGTAATTGCTAACATTCTAATGCTAATCGCGAATGCTAACATTTAGCAAATGCACATTTTGATACCATACAATCAGTACCAACATATGCAGTTTAGGGATAGAAGTCCAGCTCTCATAAATGAGAATAAAATGCATGTAAAAGAAAAAAAAAGATTTTTTTTCGGGGGTGACGGCAATTACTCGAGTATTCGACAAAATATCAATAGGCCTAAGCCTAAGGGGGTCATTAAAGGGACCCTTTTTGAAGACGTGAACAACATCAAAATGGCCGAGAAGTGAAGCCGCCAGGATCCTGCAGGTTTATTTATTTATTTTTTTGATGAACACTATTAAATCATCCACATTACTCGGTCATAGACATGTTTGTAATAATACTGTAAGCCTGGTTACAAGCTGGTTTAGAGATTTAGATGACAAAGGTTAAGGAGAAAGTAAAACCCCAATTCCAATGAAGTTGGGACGTTGTGTTAAACATAAATAAAAACAGATTACAATGATTTGCAAATCATGTTCAACCTATATTTAATTGAATACAGTACAAAGACAAGATATTTAATATTCAAACTGATAAACTTTAATGTTTTTAGCAAATAATCATTAACTTGGAATTTTATGGCTGCAACACATTCCAAAAAAGCTGGGACAGGTGGCAAAAAAGACTGCGAAAGTTGAGGAATGCTCATCAAACACGTGTTTGGAACATTCCACAGGGGAACAGGCTAATTGGGAGCAGGTGGGTGCCACGATTGGGTAGAAAAGGAGCTTCCCTGAATTGCTCAGTCATTCACAAGCAAAGATGGGGCGAGGTTCACCTCTTCGTCAACAAGTGCATATGAAAATAGTCCAACAGTTTAAGGACAATGTTCCACAACGTACAATTGCAAGGAATTTATGGATTTCATCATCTACGGTCCATAATATCACCAAAAGGTTCAGAGAATCTGGAGAAATCACTGCATGTAAGCAGCAAGGCCCAAAACCAACATTGAATGCCCGTGACCTTCGATCCCTCAGGCGGCACTGCATCAAAAACCGACATCAACGTGTAAAGGATATCACTACGTGGGCTCAGGAACACTTCAGAAAACCAATGTCAGTAAATACAGTTCGGCGCTACATCCGTAAGTGCAACTTGAAACTCTACTATGCAAAGCAAAAGCAATTTATCAACAACACCCAGAAACGCCGCCGGCTTCTCTGGGCCCGAGCTCATCTAAGATGGACCGACGCAAAGTGGAAAAGTGTTCTGTGGTCCGACAAGTCCACATTTCAAATTGTTTTTGGAAATTGTGGACGTCGTGTCCTCCGGGCCAAAGAAGAAAAGAACCACCCGGACTGCTATTGACGCAAAGTTCAAAAGCCAGCATCTGTGACGGTATGGGGCCGTGTTAGTGCCAATGGCATGGGTAACTTACACACAATTAATGCTGAAAGGTACATACAGGTTTTGGAGAAACATATGCTGCCATCCAAGCAACGTCTTTTTTATGGACGACTCTGCTTATTTCAGCAAGACAATGCCAAACCACATTCTGCATTGTTACAACAGCGTGGCTTTGTAGTAAAAGAGTGCGATTACTAGACTGAAAATTGAAAATGTGCGGCGCATTATGAAGCGTAAAATACGACAACGGAGACCCTGGACTGTTGAACAGCTGAAGCCGTACATCGAGCAAGAATGGGAAAGAATTCCACCTCCAAAGCTTCAGCAATTAGTGTCCTCAATTCCCAAACGTTTATTGAATGTTGTTAAAAGAAAAGGTGACGTAACACAGTGGTAAACATGACCCTGTCCCAGCTTTTTTGGAATGTGTCAACCAAAGTTAATGATTACTTGCTAAAAACAATAAAGTTCATTAGTTTGAACATTAAATCGCTTGTCTTTGTAGTGTATTCAATTAAATATAGGTTGAACATGATTTGCAAATCATTGTATTCTGTTTCTATTTATGTTTAACACAACGTCCCAACTTCATTGGAATTGGGGGTTGTAAAAACTAATTGTTTGGCTCCTTTGGAGGCAAGTATCATCATAGTTAGTGAAGATGAAGTTTGGCAAAGTTTTGCTGCAAATGTTTCCTGTGTAATGACATTCCACACAGATACACTGTCAATGTCCGGGTCGTAAAAGGGCTGATGGATAATTAGATTTAGTTAATGGTCATAATGCAGTAAGGCTTTTCAACCTGGACTGATAGGTGCCCGTGTGTGTACTTTTACAAATGCTTCCGGAACTAATACCTTACTTATAGGTGCCGTATGTAATAAGTTATAGAGAATGTGAAGACATTTGTACAAATAATACAAAGAAACCCTCATTAAAATAGACCACATCAAACAACTCTTACACGGTAGAGCGAGGCAGAACAAAAGCTTCTTTCGCACATTCTAAGAGCTCTCTTTGACTCGGCAAGCTTTGACTACACTGGCCATCAATGATGTATGAGATGCTAAGAACAACACACGTTCATTATGGAGGATGACCGCACTGTAACCTGACTAAAACAACCAAGTGTCTGCAGCAAATGCAGTTTGACGTGTTCTCAGAA
The DNA here is from genome assembly GCF_024500385.1 of Phyllopteryx taeniolatus. Taxonomy (NCBI): domain Eukaryota; kingdom Metazoa; phylum Chordata; class Actinopteri; order Syngnathiformes; family Syngnathidae; genus Phyllopteryx; species Phyllopteryx taeniolatus. Next base: position 7,280,901 of record NC_084502.1, read on the forward strand.
ATGTTCTTCACACCACAGAAGAAGCGCAATGAAATGAATGCTATGCGACTGCCGACTAGGTTCTGGAAGCAACCTGAAATTAATAAGCTTAAAAATTGTGTGGCTTCGTGTGGTTGTCCCAGGCTAAGTTACGACCAATCTGTACAGCTTAGTTGCCGCTGCTGGTTTGGAACTGATCGCTCTTGTTTTTCTAACCGACAACTGTGATGTCATACCAGTTTCGCATTTTCTCCTTTCTATTCCTGTAGTAGCGCGGATGTGATGATTACCCACTGACCAATCAATAGAGAGGAGTGGCTCCACCGTACATCTGCCATTTCACTACTGTACCATTGTTGTCAGTACCTCAACAAATAGTGGTGTAGCTTTTTGTGGTAACTTTTTTAGAAACTGAAACGTACTGCTTGGTGGAAACGATTTCAGTGAAATTCCCGTGTGAGTTTTACTGCACAGTATGGAACACCTTGATGTGAGCATAATAATTGACTGATTGAGCTTCAGTTTTGTCAGTTGTATGGAATGAATTGTTGATCAATCACATCTCGAAGCAATGAACTCGAAATTACTTCGATGCAACCGGGAAAGGTTTCGATGAGAAGAACAAAAGGATGTCATTTATGGGAATTTCAGCTACATTCCCGAAGACCTCCACTATGACTGTCCATAAATCATATTCAAATGACCACGCCTAATTCTTGCGACTAATAATCAGCCCTCTGACAACTTCAAGATTCCTAACCAAGATTGGGTTTTGTTTTTTTGTCCTTTGAACCAGAATGGTGTTGGATCAGAGTTCATCACAAAGGTATTGGGGTTGAGGTCATGGGCTCTCAGTCCTCCCAAATTCAAAGTATGTACCCCAAAAAGGCCTTCCCTAAACTGCTCCCACAAAGTCGGAAACATTGAATGAAATCAAATGTTTGGAAATGAACATTCAGGTATTACGAGGGGTCCCAGCACACCCCTGGTTGAGTAATGAATTGTTTGAGAGGTGCTACTTAAAACCTTTGTCCATACGGTGTGCACAGGTGACACCTGATCCAGAGCTCTTGTGTTGTGTGCCGTCATTATTCTTTCCTGTAATTAATGTAGGTCGTGCCTGATTCTGTTTCACCTGCTGCATTGGTCCCAGTTTCGAATTTCACCAGGCGCTTTCCATTAGCTAAGCATTAGATTCTTTCCAGGAGATCTTTTCTATAGGAGGTCCCTGAGGATGTGTCGCTTGCTCTTTATAATCCGGTTATCTGGCAGCCAATGAAATGGTAGCCGGAAGTCATTTTGGGAGGGAATGGGCGGCGGCAGAAACACATTTTCAATTACTTTAGCGACTCCATAATAATAATCTCATTGAACAGTCATTTCAATTGATATTTTTTTTTATTGATCTGATAACTTTAACCTTCAGTAGTAGATGTGGAGTAACGTCTTAATGGAGATTGCTGAAACCAAAGGCTTGTTGCATCTATCTCCTGTTTTTCAAGCAAACCTTTGTTTATCCAAACTCTTGCTACTTTCCTTGCTAATTCACGTCCTGTATCGTTAGTCATCATACAGTAAATGAGCTACTTGGCCAGTCTCCGCTAATGAGAGCAACACCCATTCATGATTCATTCATTTTGCAAGTGGGTTTATTCGAATTCTAGGAATCAGTCATTGCGTTAGATTGGCCAACGGAACCCCAGCCCACTGTTGGATGTGAATTGACCGAAGATTCTGGGTTAGTTCAGACCCATGGGCGTCTTGCCAAGAAGTCTATTTTCTTTGAGGTTACATTCCATTGAAGAGAGATTTTTTTGACAGTTCGCGTTCTTGACCGTTATAAATAAATAGTCTTTCTTCAACTATCACATACTCATGGTCGTCTCTTGTTGTGTTCTTTCCTTTCTTGTCCTAGCTTCCTCCTGGTCTTTTCCTGTCTCATTCTCTCAGTCTTTGCCACTATTCGAGAGTTCAAAAATAGTTCAGAGAGTGCCTTGTACATCCTGGTGGGTATTTATTCCAGCATTTAACGCACAATTTAACACCGTGTGACTTCAATTCAAAGTATCAACACTGCCCTTTTTGTTTCTGCTCCTGCAGGAAATCGTGACCATTGTGGTGTTCGGAGTGGAGTACATCGTGAGGATCTGGGCCGCTGGCTGCTGCTGCCGATACAGAGGATGGAGAGGGAGGCTCAAGTTTGCCCGGAAGCCTTTCTGTGTTATAGGTGAGAAACATTCGCGATAAAGGTCCTCACGGATTTCTCCCAATGTGTTTCCTGACAACAATGCTCAATGGGGCACGCGGCTCTCGTCAGACATGATGGTGCTGGTCGCCTCGGTGTCTGTGCTGGCGGCTGGATCTCAAGGCAATGTTTTTGCCACGTCGGCCATCAGGAGTCTGAGGTTCCTACAGATCCTTCGCATGCTGCGTATGGACCGGCGTGGGGGCACTTGGAAGCTGCTTGGATCAGTCGTGTATGCCCACAGCAAGGTGGACGGACGTGCAGGATGTATTGTAGAACTACAGTACAGTATATCTGATCTGCATTGGTTGTGTGTATAGGAGCTCATCACAGCATGGTACATTGGATTCCTCTGCCTCATCCTGGCTTCATTCCTGGTCTACTCGGTGGAGAAGGAGAGCAACAAAGAGTTTGAAACCTATGCCGATGCCCTTTGGTGGGGTCTGGTAAGCCTTATCGCTGCTTTTCGGCCATTCGTTCATTCACTTTAGCATCTTACACCACATTTCATTGAAGCAATGTATTTTTCAAATCTTTCCACAGATAACGCTCACCACCATTGGCTATGGAGATAAAGTTCCCAAGACTTGGAATGGGCGTTTGCTGGCAGCCACCTTTAGTATGATCGGCGTGGCCTTCTTTGCACTTCCTGCGGTAAGTAGCAACTATATGTGCTTTGTCATATTATTTCAACTGAACTCTGTTGGTGCTTCATCATGTGGTCAGTTTTATTTGCTCGCTGTCCCAGGATGTGTAAACATGGATCTATGCAGCTTCTATACCTTTGATCCTAGTTAGAGTTATGGCGGAGGCGTCGTTCCCTGGACTGGTCGTCAATCGGTAGCGGGGGGGGGGGGGGATTTTGAATGTACCACTAATTGCGATTGAAAATCAGCTCTGTCAATTATTACTATTACTATCAATCTCATTGATCTCATCTCTCATAGTCTCATTGCCTTCAATTTTGTCTTCGGTAAATGGAAAACATGTTCTACTGGGTTGCAAAAAGGCCACTGACTTGTCCATTAAAAAAACCAAAACATTTTTCAACATACTTTTGCAAAACCTCTCAAATCTAAGATGAAAGTCATACGTCTTAGTGACATCTTAAGCTCAAATCAATTGTGTTGGCGTTTAAAGGCAAATTCCGACTTTCCTCAACCCCCAGAAACACTTCATATTCACAAGTTCTTTGTCCCGTTCGCATTCACCAACCTCCTCTGTAGTGTGATAATGCCGACTGCGGGTGTATTTGTTACTCGTTATCACACGCTCAGCCTTTGATTCAAACATTTCAGAGTCAGCAGTTCTACGGGTTCAACGTTCCCCTCGTGAAAAGAAACACTGTAATGCAACGTCAGCACAAAATCTACACTTTCACTTTTTTTTTGTGTTTTTTTTTTTTTTGCTTGGTTAAGAGTTTTGTCAGTGTTAAGGACAAAATCTCATCGCTTATCCTCAGTAGGGTCATGGGTGAGGTGGAGGCTATCCCAGCTGACATTGGGCAAGAGGCCACCAGTTATTCATAGGGCACATACTGTATACATCAACAAAATACTATCCACAATCACATTCACACACATGGTGGACTAATGGCGAGCAGCCTTACAACTGTAAGTCTGCTTGCTTCAACCTCCAGTGTCGTCGTCTTTTGTCACGTTCTTCTCCTTTTACAAAAAGGGTTGCAAAAGACTGGTGGCCGACTGGTTAGAGCGTCAGCCTCACAGTTCTGAGGACCCGGGTTCAATCCCCGGCCCCGCCTGTGTGGAGTTTGCATGTTCTCCCCGTGCCTGCGTGGGTTTTCTCCGGGTACTCCGGTTTCCTCCCACATCCCAAAAACATGCATGAATTGGAGACTCTAAATTGTCCGTAGGCATGACTGTGAGTGCGAATGGTTGGTTGTTCCTATGTGCCCTGCGATTGGCTGGCAACCAGTTCAGGGTGTACCCCGCCTCCTGCCCGATGACAGCTGGGATAGGCTCCAGCACGCCCGCGACCCTGGTGAGGAGAAGCGGCTCAGAAAATGGATGGATGGGTTGCAAAAGAAGCCACCATAAGCTAAAGAAAAAGCTCCAGGAGAAGTCTACTGTAAACATCATTGTTTAGATTCAATTACAGCAATAGTTTAAATTACGTTATGTACTAACAGTACGTTTGAATGGGGCAAAAAAACAAACAAAAAAAAGTTACTTTCTACTACATCTGAACATACTGCATATTTTTTGCCACTATGATCCTGTGCAGGGCATCCTTGGTTCTGGTTTTGCCCTCAAAGTCCAAGAGCAGCACAGGCAGAAACATTTTGAAAAGCGACGCAATCCCGCTGCAAGCCTCATCCAGGTACCGATTTCAACGCTTTACTTGGCTTATTGATTGATGTTTGTCAGACGCCATCCCCACAATAATTTTGTGCCACAACAGGCTGCGTGGAGGTTTTACGCAACCAACCTTTCCCGCACTGATCTGATCTCCACTTGGGATTTTTATGAGCAGACTGTGGCAACCCCAATGTACAGGTTGGCCATCATTCAATCAATTTTGTCTCGCAAAAAATGTGAATGAAATTGTGTGTTGTAATTTTGAAATTAAAAGTTAAAACTACAGATGGCCGAGTACCGGGCTGTACTGGCCTTATTTCAACGTATCGGGTAAGCGTGAAGGGTGCCGATACCAGCCAGCAATACTTAAGGCAATAAAATCGAATTTAGAGTAGGTCCTCCTCGCCAGTAGTTGGCGCTATATTGCGGTGGTTTGACACATCAGCGAATCATCATGTGCCTCAGAAATTGTTCACAATTATCTGTTGTGTTGATGGAAATTTTACATATTCAAAAAAAATATATATTAGTGGTATCAGTGTGTACTGCACTCGTACTGCATATTCAAAAAACAACAACATTTGAAACGACTCACAATACTACAGGGTTTGGGTTTTGAAAATGCGGGGTGGTTGCAACACTCACATAGAGAAGAAGAAGTGACTTTGGGCTTTTCCACAGGGAGTCACTCGCATGATTCGTTTGGCACAGTTTTTACACCGGATGCCCTTCCTGACGCAACCAACCCATTTTTATCCAGGCTTAGGACCGACAGTGGCTGGGTATCGGAGTACTGACCGGGGATCAAATCCACACTGCGAGAAAGGCAGTAGCATGCAAAGTCACTTTTACTAAAATAGTAACATTATTTCTCTTTATAATGCTTCGGTAATAAAGATAATACAGTTCCAGAAGCAAAAGTGTTTCCCTCCACTTTCTGCTCTGTGCCGATGTCTAAATTTGTGAACATACCACATTAATGATTCATTATGATCCCCAAGTAAACACTGCTCGAAAGATTGTCAACTAACTCAAGGTTGGTTCTGAATATGGAGATCTGCTCAGGCCGGGGGTGAAATTATTCTGGTGTGGCCTTTGATTTTTCTGTATTCAGCCCTCAAAGGCAAAAACCTTCTTTTAGTGTTTCCTAGATAAAGTAACATCTTCTTATATATTCCAAACTTGACAGTTAAAAATGACATGACAGTCGCTAATGATTTCTATCATCCGATCTCGCCTATTTTGCGTGAACAAGCAAACTGCAGATAAGACTGACGTCTCCTGTAGAATCCTTTAAAAACCTTGCTCTTATCACAGTCAGCAAACCTTAGTGATTCTCCTAGATTGTCTTCAGGAGCAGGATATTGCAGCTTGTCTGTTCTGCTTAAAGCTCCTCTGGTGATGAGCAGAGCAAAAGTCAACTGCCAGGCTGAATGGAATTAGCACCTGCAGGCAGAAATCAACCTTCGGTCAGCAGGGAAGTGAAGGCATAGTTGAATGTTTCAAGTATCCTTCCCCCCTCGCAGATTAATTCCACCTCTGAATCAATTGGACCTGCTGAGGAATCTAAAAGGGAGGTCTTTCAGGTACGGCCACGACACTTCGAATGCGGATTGGGATCATTTGGATGTGGAAATGATGCTCAAGTAGTGAGTCAGTCATGTCTAAATGTCAGAAATGGCATCTCCTTTGATTTTGATTCATTTATGAGCTTTTTTTTTAATCTAATGGCTGAAGGGTTATCAAACCAGGTAGACAACTACAGTGGAACTTGTAAGGTCAAACACAGTCTATTCCAAAATGCTGGCAGACCTCCAATTTGGTCATATTTGAGAACAAAAAAAAATACATAGTAAACTTTTCATCATTTTACAAATAACAAAATAAACGGTTTAACTTGATATGTGTGGACCAAATGACAAAAACAAGTAGTTGTCCTAAAGTTTAATTGTGGTGTTTCTTCTTTCATTATTAATGTCCATTTTGGAACATATCATAAATTTGCCGTCCCTGGTACGTGTGTGTGTGTGTGGTTCCATCACTAAAAATTCATATACTGTATAGTTTTTTTGTGTGACTTTTAAAGCAGACTTTTTTCTATAAAAAATGTTGCATTCTAAATTGTACACTGTAAATTTCCATTTTGTTGGACTTTGGAGGTTCCGCTGTGCACTTAAATTGTGCTTTCCTCCACTTGCGAACCGGAATGCATATCAACATCCAAATGTTTCCCAGCTGCTTTCATTCCTTTCTGATCTGTTGGTCCGAATCAACTTTTACAATCTTTTTTGAGAAATTTGCCCATTCTGCTCACAGGAAGGAGTCCCAAACAGAATCTTCTCCAAGGTCTGTAATTTGATTGATTCATTTGTCTCTTCATCCTGTTGGCTTTTCTTCAACTCTGCTTTTAGCTCCTGCTGAGCCACCCTTCTTGGGCTGAGTGAGTGAGTGAGTGAGTGAGTGAGTGAGTGAGTGAGTGAGTGAGTGAGTGAGTGAGTGAGTGAGTGAGTGAGTGAGTGAGTGAGTGAGTGAGTGAGTGAGTGAGTGAGTGAGTGAGTGAGTGAGTGAGTGAGTGAGTGAGTGAGTGAGTGAGTGAGTGAGTGAGTGAGTGAGTGAGTGAGTGAGTGAGTGAGTGAGTGAGTGAGTGAGTGAGTGAGTGAGTGAGTGAGTGAGTGAGTGAGTGAGTGAGTGAGTGAGTGAGTGAGTGAGTGAGTGAGTGAGTGAGTGAGTGAGTGAGTGAGTGAGTGAGTGAGTGAGTGAGTGAGTGAGTGAGTGAGTGAGTGAGTGAGTGAGTGAGTGAGTGAGTGAGTGAGTGAGTGAGTGAGTGAGTGAGTGAGTGAGTGAGTGAGTGAGTGAGTGAGTGAGTGAGTGAGTGAGTGAGTGAGTGAGTGAGTGAGTGAGTGAGTGAGTGAGTGAGTGAGTGAGTGAGTGAGTGAGTGAGTGAGTGAGTGAGTGAGTGAGTGAGTGAGTGAGTGAGTGAGTGAGTGAGTGAGTGAGTGAGTGAGTGAGTGAGTGAGTGAGTGAGTGAGTGAGTGAGTGAGTGAGTGAGTGAGTGAGTGAGTGAGTGAGTGAGTGAGTGAGTGAGTGAGTGAGTGAGTGAGTGAGTGAGTGAGTGAGTGAGTGAGTGAGTGAGTGAGTGAGTGAGTGAGTGAGTGAGTGAGTGAGTGAGTGAGTGAGTGAGTGAGTGAGTGAGTGAGTGAGTGAGTGAGTGAGTGAGTGAGTGAGTGAGTGAGTGAGTGAGTGAGTGAGTGAGTGAGTGAGTGAGTGAGTGAGTGAGTGAGTGAGTGAGTGAGTGAGTGAGTGAGTGAGTGAGTGAGTGAGTGAGTGAGTGAGTGAGTGAGTTTCAAAGGCCTCCTTCAAGAATGGCCATGCTGCATTTGCATAGTATGTAATACTTAGGGATGAATGCTCACAGCTTCCTTATACATTTCATCAATAAGTTGATTTTTGACAGTTCAACATCGCCACAGGAAAAAGTGATCTTTGAACACTTTTCAATGCGTCGCTTGTTCATTTTTCCCCCCCTCTCCTTCCCCACACTGTATTTTGACAAAAGACACATGCACTCGTTGACAGCGTCAACGCTTTATTGTGACTGCAGGCATTTGAGCGAAATCGAAATGTCTGAAAATGTCATTCGATGCTTGATGATTACAATAAAGTGTCATTGCAAAGAGAGTGGAGCCCAAACTGCTGTTTTGGGCACAATATCCACTGCTTTGTTTGTGTCTCCTCTACTGCTCCAGTGAGAACGCACACAAAGACAGACTTTGCGCTTGCTGTCCGACAACTTTTAGGTATAGTTATTGCACAGATACTACCTACTGCACTGCAAGTCTGTGTGTCACCTCCTGCACCTCAGTTCCAATCCCGGCTTCAACACAAGGTCATTTTTATTTTATTATTATTATTATTTTTTTTTTTTGTAGATGTGATGAGTGTGGGTCATGCAAAAATAGCTGGTTTCATTTTAGATTATATGGTGACATCCTGGAGTTAATTTTCACCAGTTCCAGTAGTTAGCAGATAGAGACAAAAAAAAGCTAGGGGGTGAATAAATTGTAAACAAAATACATTAATTAATTAATAAATGCACGTTCTAATTCCTCATCATTGTCTCCCAATCCGATAGTACTGTTTGAGGTATCATGACTTTTTTCAGGCATCTTTCTGTCATAAAAATGGGGAAATATTGGGCGATAACAATGACGCACTGCCTGCAAAGCAGATGTGGCATCTGTAAAGCTGACATTTGCAGGGGAGTTGAAAGAGAAAGTGTAGCCTGGAGCAAAAAGCAGCTCATATTTCAATATCGACCAAAAAAGAATGATAGATTGCAAAGGGATTGTTTTATTTTGCAGCATTAGAGGTGTTCTCTTCAAATAAACCCAAAGAAACATTTTGTTTACTGGCCGATCAACGCAAATGTATTTCATATTCCTTTAATCAAGTATATTTCTTTCATTCGCTTGCTGCCTTTTTGCCACTGTTGATTATCTTCTGACTGATTCTTTTTGGCTTCTTTTCACAAGGGACATCGAGTATGATCATTTCTTTCTTTCTTGCATGATTTGTGTTGTCATTTTGCACATAGAAAGAGAAAGCCCAGCTCATCCTTTTGAGATGTCACGTTGCTTCCAGTGCATGCTTGCTTGTAGCTTCCTGCTGCTTGCCTGACCTGCTGAATGCTCGACTATGTTCCTATATGGACATGGCTTCCACCGCTGTAGGTACTCTTGAGGTAAGCGTCACGCCAATGTGATACGTTTTACATCGAAACAAGCAATAAGATAAAAACAAAAAAAACAAAAACGTACTTTGTATAGGGATGCCGTGAAATGATTTTCACAACGGCTAACCATTTCATGACTTGATCCTCCTAGTCGGAAGGCAAGCCTGAAGGATAAGGTGTTCCCGAGTCCTTCCAAGGCTCCGCTGGCCAAAGGGAAGGACCAGTCCCCTGGGCCAGAAGATGGTGCCGAGGTGAGCCCCGGCAAGGTCCGCAAGAGCTGGAGCTTTGCAGAGAAGAACCGAGGGCCCAAGCATGCTTTCAGAGTCCGGGGCAGCGCCTCGCGCCAAAACTCAGAGGGTAAAGGAACTCGCGTGCACGTCAATTCACAAAGAACTTAGACCCCCTGGATTTTTCAATGTCTCATGTTCGTAGGGTCAACCTTATAAGGCCTTACAGGTTTCTATTGATTTCAATGGGGGGGAAACGATTTGAGATACAAATCGTTTGCGTTACGAGCGTGGTCAGGAAATGAATTCACCTTGTATTTCAAGGCACAGAAATAAAATAATACCAAACAAAATAGTATCAAAAAAGGTCCGTGATAAATGACATATGTTTAGTAACGATCCAAGAACCACTCAAAACAGTTTGTCTGTCACTGACATTCTTACTAGAATCCATAATGAACTGTTGTTTTCCATGTCTCTGCTTTCTCTCTCCTTGCAGCAATTGAAGGTTTAATAAGTAAGAAATTGGGATATTTCTGGTTGGCTTACAGTATATGGGCGTAGTCGACAAGACAAGCTTGATTTATTTGAAAAACATGCATGCTGAAATGTGCAGAGATTATTTTTTTTTTCACTTGACATGAACTCCTATGATATTTTCCTTTCTTCCCCCCGGGATCACAAATTTGCTGGATGAAGTGAACAAATTGTCACCGGTAGTTCGTTAAGTAGGTTAACAGTGGGTTCAAGTCAAGTGGTGTCACCATAATCGGGGAAATGTCTCCAAATTGCCCCAGTCGCCATGTTGCATGAAGAGTCCTCACTTTCCTTCCGAGCATCTGTCAACAGCAGTCAAGTCTCGAGACCTTTGCCTGACTGCTGTGAAAACCATCAAAATGGCACCTGGCTCAACTGGATTTAATGATTACTCAACGTACTTGTCAAAGGTTTCAACAAAGCTTCCCACCATCCGTACTGTCCTTTAATTCTGCACTGATTTGATTCTGTTTCACAAAGCCAACAAATGTGCTATCAGAATCAGAATCATCTTTATTTGCCAAGTATGTCCAAAAAACACACAAGGAATTTGTCTCCGGTAGTTGGAACCGCTCTAGTACGACAACAGACAGTCTATTGACAGAGAACACTTTCGAGACATAAAGACATTGACAAAAAAACAGTCACTGAGCAATAAAGGGTTGATGGTTATCTGGTAATGCCGGTACAAATTATTATTCTTATTTTTTGACAATTGTGCAAACAGATGCAGAGTCCTCTAGCACTTAGAGCAGTTCCAATGACTAATATTGCAATAGTCCGGCCGGTGCAATGACCATCGTGCAAAGGCCGGCGAGACCTCAAGGAGTGTATGCGGTTTAAAGTGACGAGTAGCGCGATAATCTGGGACAATGTCGATTGTGCAAATGTTGCAGATGCTACCCTGGCATGAGTGGCCAGTATCGGTCAACAACAGATATGCAAATGGTGCAGCGTGGCGAGACAACTACAGTGAGTGCACGAGTAATGTAGAATTGGCCCGACGGAAATGTGACAACAAACTCAAGACAAACAAAATTGGCAGCATGTTGCAACGGAGTCACTATTGGTCACTGATCATACTTTTCTCTGTCAAAGACAAAAGCAACAGCTTTTCTTTGCATCTTCTCTTGATGCAGCTCACTAGCGGGCCAAAGTAAGCTTCTTTTTTTTTTCCCCCCTTCAAAGTGTCCTTGTCTTTGTTCTGTAGAGGCGAGCTTTCCAGGAGAGGACGTTGGCGACGACAAGAGTTGTCACTGTGAATTTCTCGCTCAAGAATTGCCGCCAGGGTTAAGGGTTGCGATACGAGCAATCTGGTAAGAGCTCACGTTAACGTCTCCTCTGCTCTGTTAGCGTCATCCGTGAAAATATTCTTAGCATTCTGTAATCTGTAGGAAGTGTTACATACTATTTTCACGGTAGCGTTATTTTTACAGTGTATCTTTGTTTGAATTGAACATTTGTTCAGCGTTCCTGTCTTTTTAACCATAAACATCAGACTGTTTGTTGAGTTATTGTTCTAGTGCGCGGGTGACCAAGCTTTTTTCATACAGAACAATCGAAGGATGCAAGGGCCGCTTTGAATTCCTTCAACCTGAGACCATTAAACACGCTAAAACCACACGGTACTCGCCTGACCGCTATACAACAATACCGATGACGTAGAAAACGTCATTTCATTCATTTAATCATTAGTATGTCGTCCGTTTCTCTTACCAAGCTTTCCAATTATGCTGTGTTGTTTTGAAAATAGGGTAAAGATGAAGAAAGCAATGAGAAGTTTTAAACTCGGATTCACACCCACAAATCACACTTAAATCTCAACCCACACAGAAATTGGTACATTTTCACCGGTTGTAACTTTCTTGATATTTGTCGCAGGAAAATGATAGTCGTACCGAGATCCGTGTGATAATGTTGTTCTCATGTGTATCGTTTGAAATCGTACACAAGTACATACGTTCGATTTCTTTTAACACGTCATGATTGATTTAACCCTGTTAAATACAAATTCAGTGTACTTTGAGCTCATCTTGCTTGTCGCAGTACAATACAGTCTCATTTTGAATGTCATTAGAGTTGTTTCTGTTTACACAAAAGATCCCTTGTGCGTTTTGCATTTCGTTCCCTTACAGCACAGGGGGTGTCAAACTCAAGGCCGGGGGGCCAGGTCCGGCCCCGCCACATGATTTTATGTGGCCCGCAAAGGCAAAATCATGTGTGTCAACACACATGATTCTTGTTCAAATCTGTACCAACATTTCAAATTGTCATATTGTCAAAACTTTCATGATGTATGGATTAGAGACAGTGGCACTGAAGAGAAAACAGGAAGCAGAGCTGGAGGTGGCGGAAATGAAGATGTTGAGGTTCGCTCTCGGAGTGACCAGGTTGGATAAAATTAGAAATGAGCTCATCAGAGGGACAGCCAAGGTTCGATGTTTTGGAGACAAAGTTAGAGAGAGCAGACTTCAACGGTTTGGACACGTCCAGAGGAGAGAGAGTGAGTATATTGGTAGAAGGATGATGAGGATGGAGCTGCCAGGCAAGAGAGCTAGAGGAAGACCAAAGAGAAGGTTGATGGATGTCGTGAGGGAAGACATGATGGCAGTTGGTGTTCGAGAGGAGGATGCAGGAGATAGGCTCTCATGGAAAAGGATGACGCGCTGTGGCGACCCCTAACGGGACAAGCCGAAAGGCAAAGAAGAAGAAGAAGAAGAAGATATTGTCAAAACTAGTTCCTACATTTCGTGTGTAAATATGATGAGGCAATTAAAGATTTGTATGGTTTCACAGTCATAACGGCCCTCTGAGGGAAACCGTAACCACAGCGTGGCCCGCGACAAAAATGAGTTTGACACCCTTGCCTTACAGCATCGAATGTGAACTGAGCCGTGATCTTAAAACCATGATTTGAACCTTGATTTTTGGCGTACAATACAACCCCTAGTAGGGACTCTAAGTTTGTACTTTTTTACTCGGAAGGTATGTCGGATGGTCGGCAGATAGGTTGCTTGGGTACTAGTACGTAATTTACAGTAGCCTATTGCAACGAATGGGGCGGGGGGTAATTACTGTAGGTAGGTAGCTTTGTAGCTCGGTAGGGCACATTGGAATATATTAAAAGTGGCTATTTTTATTGCTGGTATTTAAGTAAGTTGGTAGGCAGGTAGGTAAATAAGTTAATTTGTTAAGTATAGAAGTCTACCCTTAACTGTTGAAATGCCAGGTTTTTGTCATATAGAAAAATGAGACCAAGATAAATCATCCCCCCCCCCCTCCAATAATTAATTTTCATTTACCGCCAAAATGAAAAGAATTGCTTCACAAAATTTTGGGAGGGTGAGTATCACATTTAAGAGTGAATTATGTATCTTCCCTCAGCATCATGACGTTCCTGGTGTCAAAGAGAAGATTCAAGGAGAGCCTTCGACCATATGATGTCATGGATGTGATCGAGCAGTACTCTGCAGGCCACCTGGACATGCTGACCCGCATTAAGAACCTGCAATCCAGGCAAGCACACGTTCACCGTACAGGGCAACCCTAATAATTCTCACATGACAGAGCCTGAATGTCTCCATGAAGAATGCGCACAACACACGCGTCACTCGGGTTATGCTATGTACAGTATGAAATGTAGATTCTTCTAGTAGATTTAGTGAATATCTTCTTCTAAAATCCTGGTGATGATTATTTGATATGGACCAGGTTGCTGGATACACACATGTGCACGTAAGCCATTTCGCCCGTTTCATTGATCAGCCACATGTGTTGTATTCAGTTCTTTGTCATGAGTGACATTGTAAAACGTACAATTCACTCACTAGAAGCTCCGATTGCAACGTGTTGTTGTTTGTGGTGCCAGCCTTTCCTGCGCACGATCTCATGTTTTTGTCCGCAAAAGATCTAACGTGAACACTACATTCAATGTATTCCAACAGGAAAACACGGAATAGGTTGAAAGCGGGGATTTGCCACGTTGCTTCATTTCTGCATTGCGCTCATATCGTCTCTGTGTGCTTTGCCAGGATAGATATGATTGTTGGGGCCCCTCCCCCATCAACACCTCGCCATAAGAAGTCCACTGAAGGTCCGAGGTTAGGGCAAGAGACTTGCACCTCCAAAGTGACCATTTTGCAAGAACTGTCCTCAGTGTCGAAGCAGCTACAGTACATGCTAACTTTTCTTAATAGTTTTGACGGAAGGACCCTCTTTTGAGTTCAAGCCACCTGGATGTTTCATTCTGTGAGGGAATGCGTGCAGACACAAACTAAGGTTAATATGCACTCAAATCAAGGCAATGTTGAGTCATGTGACGTGGCCTCACTCAGATGAGGGTCCTTTTGCTTAATGTCAAACTGGACAGACAGATAACAGTAGCCCCCCCGCCCCCCACCATCTGGATTAAATGGTAATGACGCATGAAATCACAAGTATGCAAGAGCATGTTCTCACATTCATTTAGCAGGATACTGTACAAATAGTGATGCACAAAAATAGGTTGCTTGAAAAGTTCATTTTGAATCTTTGAAAAATGCTCAGTTTCCAAATTCCAAGGTTTTTAATAATTCAAACAAACAATGTAAAAAAAAATATTGGGGTGTGGTGCATAGGAAAGGTGAATCATGGGAATTGCTGGTGTTTTCAGTGCAGCATGTCTGCCATATTTGTGAGTTGAGTGTGTTGCACTCTCACTTCTTTTTTTTTTTTTTTGAAGCTTGCTCAACAGAACAATCTTGTTCCAAGAAAAAAAAACTCAGTTTATAGTCATTATGTTTTGGTACAATTTCCTACCAAATTCTTGTAAGAACATGTTGCATGCAGTGTTGCATTTTGGGGCTGGAGCCTATTCTCTCATTCATCACTTCATATCGAATGGAGACTGGTAAAACCCTGGACTGTACAGTATATGTTATGCATGCACATCTGAGAACAGCACATTACTCTTTTGGAAATGCTCACTTCATTTTCAGACACAGTGGAACCTCAAAGGTGCAGCAATTACTTCTGCAATGCTAGTCAAAATCCAATTTATTTGTGTTTAGAAACTCTTTTTTAAAATTTTTTTTATTTTTTATTTTTTTAAATCTGTTCTAGGTTAAAACTGACACCAGTTAGGGGTTGAACCGACTTGCCGATGTATCGTTACCGCTGCGCAATAACGATTAGTGCGACCAAGGATAGCAAAAAGTGAGGGAACAAACGTGTTTGGAGGCAAAAGCGTGCACAGCACAGTGACAAGTTACTGAAAAAAATATCAATGAGGTCAACCGTCAATCAAAGTAGACTCGACAATCATCGCCTTTTCCACAATTTAAATCAGTTTCTAGGGGTCTTAATAGCGTTCCTCTGACATGATTTTCTCAAAATACTCAAAGGATCAAAAGTTAGAGAACACTGAACACAACCCATTTTGTTCATTTTTCCTGAAATTAGCCTGTTTTGAGGAGGCTTTCTTGGTCGGCTTAATGGGTATTAATGGGTGGGTAGGCACTCCAGAGACACAATTATTTGTATACAAGTACTGTAATTTCTTGTGTATAATGTGCATTTTGTTCCCCCCCCAAAAATTATCAAAAGTCAATAGTGCGCATTATACATAGGTATAGGGGAAAAAACATTCACATTTTATAAATGTATGCCGCCATCTAGTGGTTAGGAATAAGATGCACACTTTCATTCCCAAATGCTACCGCCACCTAGTGGTTATAAAAAGGTGTGGCCTACACTTTCATTCCAATATGACAGGGGGACGTATGACTGCATATATGTATAGTTGTGCTCATAAATTGACATACACTGGCAGAATTTGTGAAATATATATATATTTTTTTAAATATGACTGATGACTGAACAACAACCATCATCAATTTCTTTATGGTTATGTATTGTTGAATGAGAATGCTTTTCTGAAATGCTTGACCGTTTCATTTGAATCCCATTAAAATCAAATTAAACGTGTTTCGTCTGGTCCTTCGTGTTTTCTTTCAAGAATTGTACCCATCTTACAAATTCTGCCGGGGTAATCAAACATATGAGCACAACGGTGTTTTTTCTAATTTACTAAATAAAAGTAGGGCTGTGAATTTAAAAATAAGAGCAAGTAAATAAAAAAAAGTGCATAACTACAGAGTAATTCTTTGAGGAAAAACTAACAAAATACAGATAATACTTCATTTTAATTATATGGGTAGAAGCAAAATCATGCATTGTAAAAAATCCTTTAAACATAGGTAGAGGTGTTTTCCAGAATTTTGAGGTCAACTTTGGGTGTTCGTATTATACATGGGTGCACATACACGAGAAATCACGGTAATTCAAAAGTTAATTTTCCACAACATTTTCATTTTAAATTACGTTGACCACTGCTTAATACAACTAGATCAAGTTAAAATATAATAGCTCATCATTTGGTCAGAGTGTAGAAGGATATACATTAGTTAATATTATATTGTTACAGTATCCTAGTCAATAAACAACAACAAAATTTGCGTTGTCAGCTTTTGATGACGAAGTGGAAAATGTGCATTGTGACATTACTGTTTGCAAGGTCCGTGTCTTCACATTAAGCGTAAACAGCTAATTTTGCAGTGTAAATTATAGTCTTCTTTTATGATTAATAACTTAATGCTTTAGCGATATTATACTGTGCAGTCAGGAACGAGCATTTCCCTCTACTGGAGTAAATTAATTTTCACCTTTACTGGTACAGTGACATCACAATAAAAAGCAAAGCACCTTTGTCGGGTTGTTTGAATTTTGAATTGCGCTGAATTACGGATTGTACGACTATAGGGTTATCTGAATTTAGAGGTTCCACTGTAGTTTCAAGTTGTTTGTATGTGTTTATTCATTGTTGGCATGAAATCATCAAAATGAATGTTGTTTTCACATAATTACGGTGTAAAAGGGACTCACGCTGTCTTTTTCGAAGGTAGTCTGTGTGGAGTTTTCTGTTAACAAACACGAGCAGAGGTCCACTCAACACCATAATGCTTTACAAAAAAAAATTTGTATAGCCATTGTTGCTGTCCAATCAAAAGTAAGCATTTTCAGGTTTGGGGCAACTCATCGCATTTATATATAAGTGTTTCATATCGTTAGTTATTATAAATTATTTCACAGTAAAATGAGGTATATGAGTAGATATGTGTTTTAGAACAGCCATGAAATAGTCTCAAAGCCGCACTGTTAAAACTAAACACTAGGGTTTACCACAATATTATCGTTTAGACCAGAAAATCCACAAATTACCTTTTTACCTTACTTACTGTATGTAGCAAAACTGAATAGCATTTGTAAACTCAGATCTGACACTTTCTGTTGCTAGAGTTGACCAAATAGTGGGTAAAGGTTCAAAGGTTGAGGCGGAGGCCGCAGAGGACCCAAGCATGATGGGACGTCTGCTCAAAGTTGAGAAACAGGTGAGGACGGCAGCTCTGGTTGGATGGATCCGTGGTTCTCCTGGTGTGTTTCTCCAAATCCATCCTGGTTTTGTGTGCTTTCCTTCCGCCCGCAGGTAGTCTGCATGGACGGAAAGCTGGATTTTCTGGTCCATGTGTATATTCGACGCA
Organism: Phyllopteryx taeniolatus; assembly: GCF_024500385.1. Classification (NCBI taxonomy): domain Eukaryota; kingdom Metazoa; phylum Chordata; class Actinopteri; order Syngnathiformes; family Syngnathidae; genus Phyllopteryx; species Phyllopteryx taeniolatus. The sequence continues at coordinate 7,298,516 of NC_084502.1, forward strand.
TGGGCATCCCTCGCTCTGAGACAGAGGCCTTTTTTAACTCCAAAGAACTTTATCCTGCGCCGCCTTACCACAGCCCAGAGGGGAGCAAGGAGAAGGAGGAGATGGTCAAGCAGGAACAGGAGATGAAGGCATTCTCAGCCGCGGACGTCTTGTGCGCCGATGGGTCTTTAGAGCAGAAAGACCCTTTATCGATGGAGCGTGCGGCGGGATCGGCGGGTTCCGCCTCTGGTAGTAACAGTCGGCCTTCTACCTCGTGGCAGCATCAGCTGCAGCACCCCGTCAGCCAGCCGGCCTGGAACAGCAGCGTGGCCAATACCCCCTCGCCCGTCGGCGATTCCCCCCGACTGTTCCGCCTCCCCCCTCCGCCAGCTCCGCTCCATGACCGTTCCAGCCAAGAGAGCGGCTCCCTGAGCAGGAGACGCCACCGGAGGCAGAGGCGTCGTCCGCAGGATGCCGCCAACGCTGAGAGCGACACGTCCCTCTCCATTCCGTCCGTGGACCACGAGGAGCTGGAGCGCTCCTTCAGCGGCTTCAGCATCTCTCAGGCCAAGGAGGACTTCTTCGGGCCGTCTTTCTTTCCGGAATCCGGTGGCGGCGGAGGCGGGTCCGCGGCCGGGACTGAAGGCGGAGCTCCACCTCCGCTCTGTGCCAAGGTGAGGCCATTCCTAGCGGAGGGTGAATCTGACACAGACTCTGACCTCTACGCTCCCTCGCCCCTGTCCTTCACTGGTGAGGCCTCCTGCGGGGAGAGAGGATGGCCAGGACTCAAGTAGCTCCGCCCACCGTTGCCCGCTCGGCAAAGATGCCAAAATGGTCACGTGACCCAGAAGCCAATGTTGCTCATGATTTTGATTGACTGACGAGGATTTACTACTGGACATGGACACGATATGCCCTTGAAACACTGCCTTTGTCTGGGATACAACACGGCAAGCAATGCTTTAAAACATTGCTTAAATAGGGGTGGGGGAGGGGGGGGGCATTTTTTTTATTGCATTCATTTGCAATATTTTTTTGTATTTGAGTTAAAGCTTCAAGGTAAGCGCTTCAGAACTTAAAGGAAGGACGAATATGAGATATACTTCATCCACTCAAGCGCAAAAGTGTGAGTGGAATTGTTTTGATCCCCGTTTGTTCATTCATCCAAACAACAACAAAAATGTTAAACAAGAGTTGTGGCGCATATACAGTGCATCGAGAAACAATACATACCACTACCTTTTCCTCCATTTCTTTTGGCACTGCAATTCCACAATTTAATTTTTTTGTTACAGCCCCAAACTCAAAAGGCCCTCATGAGGACAAACCCTGTAGAAAATGGGTGGATGCTCTGAAAATACTGTATATTTTCACATTTTTGTTTTTGCTGAAGATAAAATGGACACATGCACCAGAAATACTGTACGCACATGCCTATTTCTCATTCTATGGGCATGCATTAATGGTGCGATTGAAGAGAGAATGGTCAGCAATACTTTACGTTTGCAAAAAAAAAAACAACATGAATGATGATAAAAGTACATTTCACTGTGTGGTTAGCATAGTGCTTTGATAAGGTTAGCTAATCTAGAGATATACCTAAAGTACGGAGATTACCAATGAAACATTCGCGTGATTTTCAGTGTCATTATTCAGCCGACTATTACAGGAGCTCCCTCAGATATTTGCCCATTCGTGAAGCCCCCGCATGGCATGTAAATGGTTAATTTCAGGAGCCCCTACAGACATTTTTGGCAAGCGGTCCGCAGATTTGAGTAACAATAGATTCCAATGTGGTGCATGCAAAGCACTTTTTATTTTCTTCACATGGTGTCCTGTCGTCTTGTTGGATTGAGTACAAAGGAAAACAAAACATGATGAATGTTTAGCACGGCGGACGACCGGTTAGAGCGTCTGCCTCACAGTTCTGAGGTCCGGCGTTCAATCCCCGGCCCCGCCTGTGCGGAGTTTGCGTGTTCTCCCCGTGCCTGCGTGGCTTTTCTCCGGGCACTCCGCTTTCCTCCCACATCCCAAAAACATGCATGCTAGGTTGATTGAAGACTCTTATTAAATTGTCCGTAGGTGTGAATATGAGTGCGTTTGTATGTGCCCTGCGATTGGCCGGCAACCAGTTCAGGGTGTACCCCGCCTCCTGCCTGCAGTTAGCTGGGATAGGCTCCAGCATACACGAGACCTTAGTGAGGAGAAGCGGCTCAGAAAATGGATGGATGGATGTTATGTTTAGCACACATTATTTTACCTTCCATACATCAATTAGGTAAGTTGCCGTGATATTTGCTCTGTACTAAATGAGAGAATGCAATCAAATGCAGCCACAAAAGGCAGTCAAGAGTCTTCATCCTTTACAAAGGGAAATCAAGATGGCCTTATTTTACAGTACTGTTTCATAGATTCCAAAATAATCGACATTCTCAAGTAAATTTCAAAAGTGAACAATTGTTGCCAATTAAAAATGTAGCTGTCCACGGTAGCACGAAGAGCATGGAATGGAAGGGGGCAAAGCAACTCAATCGTGAACAGAACACACATACATACAATAACATTTAAGAGAGATTTAGCTTACAGGATCCTCAAAAAAAGCAACCCGCTGGCATGTTTACTACCAGCCAAAGAACTGACTTTTAACACCTTCAAGTAATTGCAACTCCCTCTTCAATAATAAAACTTTTGTACATTACCAAAAGTAGTCGCCTCTTCTTTAGATGACTCACAGCAATAAATGAATGAAGCCGTTTAAGAGGGGCCATTTATTGCCGGGTGGCGATCGAGCGCTTCATTTCACGGGGAGAACATACAGATGGTCCTGCTGTAAACTTGCCAATTTGTGATGCGCATTACCACAGTCATTGGTAATTCATTCTTAATTTGTTAAAATAATTCATTGGGGGCACTGTCGGCGTGTTCAACAGAAGATAATAGAGCCTTTACACAATAGCATGGCAAGAAATAAGTTTTAAAATTTGGTGTTTGAGCGAAAAAAAAAAAAGAGCTCTTTCCATCCCCCCAACACATGCAAAAACACACAATTTTATCTGAAGCTTTATTTATAAATACTTTATATCTTTGAACCAGCACATAAAAATATATTCAGTCAGTGTCAGATACCTTTAAAGAAAAAAATAAAAAATTCTGAAAAGTACAGCTCGCTGTAAGTACAACACTGGCAACATACAGTAGTCACGTCATCCATAATAAGACCATATTTGGTGTCAACAACAGATGGAGGGGAATGAAAGCAACATTAAACAATGTGATACAAAAAGTGTAGCACATTTGCATACATTACAGCAGTGAAAAAGTAGAAAGCTGCTTTGGCACATTTCTGTTGCAGTTCTCTCCTCAGAAACAGCAAGGAGCTTCATTAGAATCCTCCAAATATTTTCGGAAGGTGCAGCTACTGTAGTTTGTTGGGCTTCAAGGAGAAATTCACGAGCGACTTTTACTTCTTCAATCTGCTGAACAGGGCAAATCAAACCAAATGATGAACTGAAATGAGAACAGTAGTGCTTGATGATTCAAAGAAAATCCAGCGAATGGTTGTCAAGTTTGTCTCCACGTGTTCAAATCCATATCAAAAGTATAAATGTGCTTTTCCGATTTGATTGTATTGCTTGGGCTACTGCGATCATCCACTCTTCCAAACGCTTACATATCATATGGATGGAAGCACAATGGAACATGTACTCCTCATGCTTTACATCCTCAAATAAAAAGAATTACTTCATTTCTCTTTAGTTGGTCACCCATTTGAAGGTGATGCATAAATGTCAAATTGAGGAAGAACTGAGAGGAAGTTTGGCTTGAGTGCTGGTAAACAATCTCCCTACGGCTGCAAGAAGCACCGGCCACTTAAACCAAGACTTCAAAGTCAAAATCTGGCATGCGGGTTGACGATGACACCGTCTTCATCCACGTCTTTCACGGGAAAGTCGCTCTTATTGCAGGTTTCTTGGTCACTGCTTTCGTGGCTGCTTTGCGGCGACTGTGGAGGAGGCTGGTACAAGATGCTGGCCAGCAGGAAGAAGATTGCCCCCAAAAACTGAGAACCAATACGAGCCAGGGGTTAACTTTGAAGACGAGACAAATTTGCGCTTTCACGATTGCACTCTGTTAGACTACTGCCATAAAACGAGCGCCGGTCACAATACGCAATTCTATTGGTCGACGTCAAGGTGCGTTTTAAGAGAGTCGTCGTTGATATGTCACACTACACGGAAGCGATCCCCCCCAAAAATCAAACATGCTAGTGGGGCTATCGTAGGGCCGAATCGTTGGTCGTGGATTATGTCACACGACAAGAAGTTTTGTTGTTCCCGACAAAATGTAGGCATAAAGCGTCTAGTTCAGCTTGCTGGGCTATGGCTCTGTAAATGCGGTGTGTGTGTGTGTGTGTGAGCTCTGTAACTGTGGCACAGCAGCATGTAAACTGTGATTAAAAAGAACACAGATCAGCAGGGGCGTGGAACAGGGGGTCAAAACTGGACACTGCCCACCTCACCCTTTGGGGGGCCCCAACAACCCTCCGCCAGTCAAAGAAAATAAAAGAAATTCAGAAAGGAAATCTCCGTCTGCTGTTGTCTTGATTTTTGTTCACTGTGCTGTTTCCAACGGTGACATTGTTAGATCAAAATGAATTGAAGACTGTCATCAGACAGTAGCGGGGTGCTATCGTTTTGTTGCAGTTACGACCTGGCATTATATGAACTGGAAAATGCCCAACGATTTGCCAACTATAATTTAGACAGCCTCTTGAGTGTTGCCGTTCAGTTCCGATGAGTTTCACACGATGCATAGCTGATCTAAGAAAATTAAAAGCATTGCCGTAGAAGCGTTTACCTTATAAAGGACGCCAGAAAGTAGCGTGTATCGGCTCATGGCTGAGTTCTGATAGAGGTAGCAGGAGCCCTGCTCTCCACACTGATCCTGCCACAGTAAGCAGGAAATGTCAATCATGGAGCCAAATGCGATGGGTCCAGGAATACCGCCTGTGAGGGAACAGCAATTGACAGATTATAGACAAAAACATCCGAAAATCAGTCAGCTGCAATGAAGAGTTTAACGCAATATCACAGTAAGTGATAACCTAGCCTTAAAACCGCAGCTTCAAAATCCTAGGGCTGGCACACTGGCTGGTATTGAGGAACATAGCAGCCGTCATTGCTATGGTTACACTGGATCGTCTACATTCCTCATCTATAAAAACTGGGGACCACTTGTCATGTGTTACTGCTATGTTCAGCACCGACGCTACTGTTGAGTGTTGTGATTGGACTTCTAATGCCATTGTCACTTAAAAAAATGCAGATTTACTGCAACATATTTGCCGGCATGACCTTGACTTAAAAGTCAATTATACTGAGGGAACTGTAGGGAAGCCCAGATGCAAACAAAGTAAACACAAATAAATGCTCTAGTTACTTTTAAAGTAAACCCGAAAGTACGCATAAATCTTACCAAATGTGCGCACCACAATCCACTGGATGCCGAGGCCAAAAGATCTCTGGCTGTCTGGCACACACCTAAAACAGTACAATACTAGACATAAATATTACACACACACATTCCTTGCAAGAATGCTGAATTTCATAACCTTACTGTACCTGAGTGTGGCAGTGAGCGCCGGGATGCTACAGAGGAAGGTGAAGAAGATGATGATGAAGACGAACGAGAGGAAGGCCGGCATGTGGTGGCACGTGCTGGCACACTTTCCCGCCATGGCGAACCCATCGTGGTCCGAGGAGGCATTCGCTGCCACCAGCACGCAGCTGCATCCAGAGTACACCTACGCGCACGCCACAGGGCGCCATGTGACACGCTGGCCATCTGCTCGTCTCCCTCCCATATTTATTTGCCACTGAACAGTGTTTTGACATCTGTTTTCTCTACTGTTTCTCCTGGTCAGGGTCAGTTTTAATTAATGACGTTGTGGGATTGTGCTCACACCAGAGCAGTCATTTCCAACCCGTTATTGAGGCTAGGCACAAGGCAAACCAAAATGTCACAAAACGTGGATATACGCACATTTATTTTCTGCCCTTTAGTGGAAGAGCATTTATTGGTTCTGCCTGTCACGATGTGTTGCTGGCATAGCTAGGGATAAAAAAAAAAAAAAAAAAATATCGTGATATATATATATATATCGTGATCGTGAACAATTATTTTTGAACCAGTTAAAGGTACAGTATGCATTTTTCTAACTGCTCACTCACTCTTCACAGCTGCCCACTCGTGTCTCTGCCCAAAGAAATTCCCCCAGCTCACTAACGCATGTGCCAAATACGAAATGTTACTGGTTTGATGTTGCCTTTTTTGGAATTCATAACCAATTAAAAATATAAGAGGGGTGATCAATTTACCTGTCAACCCGGTGAGAACGGTGATATCATTGTTAGTTTATACGTCTGCGCTGGTTGTTTTTTTCAAGCCTAGCAATACGCAGCCTACGATAGGTCTGCCTACAGAACACCGCCGTTATATATGTTTACCCTTGATTTAAAGTAGAGCGCTGTCAACTTCCTTCTTTTAACTTTTGTTGCTGACCGGAGTTAAATAATCTGGCCAAGAAATTCCAATAGTCTCCTCCTGCGTAATGTTGCTGTGTCCCCACGAGGCTCGCCACCACGACTAAGCGTGTGAGAATAAGATTGACATACTATTCAGTCACGCCTCCTGTCTATACAGTCTCTGATTGGCTAATCACGTCACGCCGTGCCCAGTTGTAAAATAATAATTACAATTAAATTACAGGCATTCGATAGGGCCAGAGAGTGATAATTTTTCAAAAGCTCATTTTATAGTATTCTACTTTCAGGTTATACAAACAGTTTAAAGAGGCTCTAAGCAGATATCCGTCTTTTGTTTCGAAATACATTAAATATGTTCGAAGATAAGTTCTGAAAACATATGCAAAGACTTATAACAATATAGTGCTGAATTGTTGCGATAGCTTCAGCATCTTCACCATTTGAATTTTCCTGACTTTGTGGGCGGGGCTAAAACGCAGGGGCGTATACTTTCTAGCGCGAGTTCCCTCCCCTGAAAACGCGTCTTCGCCGGAGGCCTCAATTTACAGTTACAACTCAGGGACGTTTTTGTAAGCTCCTAGGAAATTAAAAAGCGATGGATTGACTTTTTAAAGACACACGCAGACGGCGAGCCGAACATCACCACCACCAGTCGACTCTGCAGTGCACATTTTCCCATGGAGAGTTTTGCATACTTTCACCAGAGACAACACGGCTTCGTGGGGAACTTGATACTAGTGAACGGGGCAGTGCCGACTGTCTAACTACCCGGGCTTCCTCCTACCGTCCCGCTGTCACCAAGCACAATGTTCGGCTGTGACATTATGTCACCGACAATCATTGTAGTCCACAATAACCATTCCATTTTGAAGTTGGGCCTTTTACATCGCATAAGCTATCACGCCCATTCCTTTTGGGCATCCATTTGACACGCCCACAGCGTCTGAGAGCTGAGAGGTGGCCCTTATTATTCAAGTTTTGCAACCTGATTTGATATACTTTTTTTTTTTTTATTCATTCAAATTTGATAGGTTTGTTAACATTGCTCTTTTCTGTGCTGTGTCAAATTTACATGCCATTTTCTGGGCCTGCTTCGAGCCGCTTTAAACATATATGACATTTCAACTGCAAATTCTCACTTAAAGTGAACTTTGATCATTTCCCAGTGGTTGGGAATCACTGCTCCAGGGTGTTTCCCACCTTTTTCCCCAAAGTCAGCTGGGAAGGGCTCCAGCTCACCTACGACCCTGAACACGATAAAGCGATTGAAAACAGTTGGATGCTTTGAATGAAACTTGTTACCTTTTTGCCCGTGGAGTCCTCCGTGTGGTTGATGGAGGTGCAGCCAGCATGGCAGGGGGAGTAATACATGACGTTATTAGCAGCACAAACAGGGTTGTACAGCTCCCGGACACAGCCGCAGCCCGTATTGCAGCCCACCGTCAAGCCCTCCGTTACAGAGGAGCTGCTGGTGGAATCACCAGGCAGCCAGGATGGAACAGGAAGAGAAGGTTCATTGGTGCTTCCATTTCTCTTGTCTGTGTGTGAATGTCGGGTAAAAACTTTTTTTTTTTTAACAGCAGAGGTTGAAATTACAGAATAGTGACTGGACCCGGAATATTTTGCCCAAAGTGTGTTTTGCTGTGATGTATCAAATTCTGTTTTTTTCCCCAGAGAACCGTTTTCAATATATAGTCTGAAAACACGCCTTCTTTGAAACACATTTTCTATGTTTCTATGCATAGTCTGTGTTTTGCATTTTCAGGCTCAGAAATGATGTTGTCATGAAAACAAATCCATAATGAAACCATTTTCACCTCTTTTCAGTTCTGAAAAGTCTTGTGAAGACTGGCCTGGACTGCGTAGATAATATTTATTAGTGGAATCTGAAGCTACTGTTTATATATCAAGGGTCAGGGAGGAAGACGGCATAAAAACTGATATCGGGATTTCGCTTAAATAGTTCCATTGAGATTTTCACGAGAAATTATGGGAATTAACTAGAAGAATGTACCTGTATGGTAATTTAGGGGAATACGCCGGAAATTTGCACAGCTAATGTTAGCTGGGAGCAGCAGTTAACCATGTCCATGAAAACGCAGATGTATTTTCTTTTTTTTTTTTTTTCCAAACTGGCTTTCACATGCACGACACACCACAAAATGAATTGCCATGGAAAAGCAACAGTTCCAACACATTGACAAGTAGCTGTTTACCCGTTTCCTGGACCCAGATGATTAGGCTGGTCATAAAGCTGTTTGAACTGGTCCTCCGGGCTCTTGACAACAGACTGGTACGGAGCGGTAATGCCGGCCATGGGCACATTGGGGCAGTGGATGAGAAAGATGAAGATGCCCAGCAGACTGACGATGGCGCTGAACATGCAGAAGCGAATGATGCCTCGGCAGCGGAGGTTCAATTTCTTTACGATATAGCCCCCCAGGAAGGTGCCCCCCCCTCCTGCAGGAACCACCATGAAGCCTGAAAAAATGAGGAAGGGAATAAAAAGTTCTCATCCGTAGTCTTCACTGATAGTACACTATGTCCCCCGAAATGTAGTGCGCTATGGTGTTTTGGCCATTTTTCCCCCCTCAGAATTCAAGTCTTACAGAGTTTTCTCACTGTTTATCATGGAATCTGAAACAGGCTGTGGGGGGGGAGGGGCGGCGGAGTTCTGAAGACTCAAAGGTGACTCACGGTTCAGCCCGCAGTCTGTCGTGGATGCCAGTATGTGACGAGGTCCCTCACGTTTGACATATTCAAGGCTTTCTACGGATGAAACGTAGATGCCGTGGCGCTTTGGAGCATGTCTGTAGCCCCGTCAGTCTGCAATGGATTGCCCGCGCCTGGCCCTGCTCCACAGTCGGCGTCAGCACGGGGGGGCGCATACTGCCGCGCAATGTTTGATACTAATAATTTTCTGGAAACGCACTAATCCATCTCTTGTAACAAAAGAGACGCGCCGTGTCAACCCAATGCACAGTTTTGTGCCGGGACAACTTTTGATCGAACACAAATGGTACGGCTGGCCCGATTAGTCGTCTAGTCACGATTACGTCAACGATCAAAATCGTTGACAATTTAATCATCGGCGTCATTTATTTTTTGGAAGCGTTGTTTTTCTCTCAAAACTGCCACTGTAAATACACGCTGCTCACGGCTGTCTGTCCTTTGACACAAATGCGAGTAGTGGTAATCGGGGTCTGCAGTGATGTTCCCGGAAGAGCTGCGTTAGTATCTGCGCTAACCGTGTGAGTAACGGTGATACACGCGCATCAGAAAAGAAAGCACGATTACTGTCCAAGAGGGACAGTCGTCTCAGTGAGCTGTTTGGCTAATTAGCTGCTCACAATTTCATTAGCCGCAAGGCGCGTTCGGAAATGTACTCCGACAAGCAGTCCGGAAAACTGTTCGGAAACTCAAGAGCGTTGTTCGCAACTGCTTTACCTGGACAAATAAATAATATATGCAAAAAATATTTTAGTTTTCTTTTGCACAGTACCTTCTTTTCCCAATTTTACTCAGATTGTTGCACTCCCTTCTACATAAAAAAAGAGAAGAGTGAAATATATAGACAAGTATATATAGTTTTTTTGAAATGATATTATAGTACACAGTATTTATAGTGGAACCAATATGTAGTTTTTGGTTCCATTTTTAAAATGCACTATACATTTACAGCTAAAAATGTTAAATACCAGAATATCACCTTCAATTGAATTTGCACCATTATTAATAAACATGTCAAGAATCCTGGTACAAGCTGCAAAGTTTGTTCAAAGTTGAATGTACTACCATCTTAATTGTCTTTATTTCGAGTTGTCACATAGCTTAAACACTTCAAGCTTGAAGCTAATGATCATCACATCAGAGCAGCTGCTTGCCGGTGTGACAAGCTGCGATTTACATCTGATCCGATTAGTCGACTAATTGCAAAAATAATTGGTGACTAGTCAATTATCCAAATCATTTGTGGCAGCCCAACCCAATTGCGACCCTCATTTGCCGTGAGAGCAGCGGCAAAACCGTAAAAACGGACCCCGAGCCTCGCAGGGAACCCCACGGTCGTCCGGGGGTGGGCTCAGGTGGGAGGCCCCCCACCTCTCAAGCCAGAAGGCATAACAGGGCACCCAGAGAAGGATGGCGTCGAGTACAAGTACATTTCATTCATATTGAATGATATTTTCACAAGTACAGGCAGTACTCGCTCATACAGCAATTTGTTCGTCACTCACCAAACCATGTGGCAGCTTCGGATGCACTGAGACTGAACTGAGACTCCAAGAACTTTGGACCAAATGTCGACATGCCAGCAATGAGGGTGGCCTCTGTAGCACCAGCCAAGCACAAACACAAGAAGGTGGGATTCTTTAGGAGGAGCAGTACAGATCTGGAAAATCGGGAAAATATTGAAATATTGAAAATATTGTATGGAAGCGTTCTTACAAAAGCCCTGTATGCTAAGTGAATAAACTCCATTTTAATTGTTCTAAGCCCAAATAGCTCTGAGCCGTTCTTGGTACAGTTAAAATTACTACGGCAATACATTAAAATGTTATATGTAGCATGTCATGTTACGTAATTTACCTTGATTAATCACTGTGGATTATCGAAAATAATGTTCAAACTTGAAAACTGCAAATGTTTTTGTGCAAAGATTTCTTTTGTAGACGCATCAGATATTAATATTATGTGCAATTCCTTCTAAAGCGGTATCCTGATGTGATTGTACTTTCATTAAACAACTTGACTCTACTTGAACGTTTAAAAAAATAAAAATAAAAAAATCTTGCACCACACCCAATGGCATTTTACATGAGTGTAATAGGCAGGCTGTCAAACGCATGTCGAAGCAACAGGGGGCGCTGTGACCCCCAGTTGTGAGGCCAGTTTAGCTAATTAGAAGAGAGAGAAAGCTAGATTTGCGCTAGCATTTCTTTCACAAAGTATGGGGGGGGGGAATCTGGCCGTGTAGTTTTTACATAATCCTGATGCGGAACAGACCCAAAACGTTTTGAGAAATGTGTTTAAACGTCGATATGAACATTTCCAAAAGCTGCAGAGTGGAGGCGCTCTTACCTTGGCATGTCTTTGACTGATTTGCCAAACTGAGGGTCCGCAGCTGTGGAGTGACTGCCATCTTTTAGCTGGTGGGTCTCGGACACCCGCATGGCCTTGTGCTCCTGAGAACCTGGAGCACAAGGTGAGATTTGGCCAAAGAAAGACAGAACCGTATTCCGTGATAATGTCACGTAAGATTAGGAACAAAAAAAAAAAAACAGTCATTTGAAAAGGCAAACCAGGTAATAAGATAAGCATTTCTCTAAAGTGTTTGCTATATGCGTGTATACTATAATATGCGTACTTGTATCCATTTGTGAAATGCATTACCTGGCAGCTGTCTTGGGTAGGCCAGGATGGGAAATGCCACCAACAGAGCCGCTGCTCCTCCGACGAGGAAGCCAATCCACCAAGCACCGACCCACAGAGGGTTCTCTGGAGTCATCTCTGTCCTGTCACCACACGTACACGCGCAAATTACAGTCAGCAGTACTGTAGAAATGAAGGAGGCGTTTGCATTTTTTAGCACACACGAGCAGAGAACGTCAGAAATGTGAGGCCTACTTGATGAGCTGCAGCTGAGTGGCGATAGAAAGTGGATGGATTTGTCATGCTCATCTTTAATACTACGCATCCAGCCATGTGTATGCGTGCGAGGAAGTCCAATGTCAATCACTTTCTAAATATAAAGACATTTCTAGTTTTCCTGGCTCTTACTTTACAGACAAATATGATGTTGTTGGATAATTGTTAAAGAAGCAACTCTCCCAATACACACACACACACACACACAAGCAGACTCACGTGAGGTGGATTTCAGTGTAAATGTTGAGGAAGTAGCCCCCGAGCAGATAACCTGCTGCTGGACCCACAATGGCTGCGGTATAAAAGATCCCTGAGGACAGAAAGTCAATGCGCGGGTGTGTCACTTCCTGACAAGCACTTTCCATTTAAGATAAAAAAAATAAAAACTTTTTTTACTTTTTCATCACCCTAGTTTTCATCTCATTTTTCATCCATCCATTTTCTGTACCGCTTCACCTCACGCGGGCGGCGGGCGTGCTGGAGCCTATCCCAGCTATCTTCGGGCGATAGGCGGGGTACACCCTGAACCGGTCGCCGGCCAATCGCAGGGCACAATGAAACAAACAACGATTCGCACTCACATTCACACCTACGGGCAATTTAAAGTCTTCAATGTGGAGCCAAGATTTGAACCCCAGTCCTCAGAACTGTGAGGCAGACGCTCTCACCAGTCGGACACCGTGCCGCTCTCATTTGTCAAAAATATAATTTACAAATCCAAAGACAGGCAAACAAATTCCAAAACAGATTCATTAAACACTTTTCAGAGGGCAAATTCCTGCCTAATTTCTACATTAAAAATCATTTTTATTGTTACTTGTTTGTTCCGCAATATTCTTTTTTTAAGATTTTAAGGATGGTGAATTTGGAGTTTTCGTTTGCTGTAGGCTATCATCATCAAAATTATACATGCATACAAGATTTCACTATGAGCTGTGTATTGCATCGCGACAATACGAGTTTCGCTTTCTGACTCGAACGACCTGACGACGTTAAGCTTTTGACACGATTATAATTTATTTAGATGTACTTGTATGTCACAGACCTGCATTATTTTAGTAATTGCCAGGTGAAAATGTTGGCGACTCTGCAAATTGCAACCCCATTGTACTGTAAATACTTTGAATCCAAAGCGTGACTCACCGGTGTAAACAGGCCCGTAGCTCGATTTGACGTTCTCGTCCAGATACGTGACTCCGAGCGTGTAAAGGGGTGTAGCCCCCACACCGTGGAGAAATTGACCCAGCATGAACACAAACCGATAGCTGGACAATCCCCCACCCTCTCGGTCCTGGCAAGGGCTAGTCCGGTTGGCAGAGCACAATCCCGTTTGCTTGGAGAGACTGACCTGGTAAGGTGGCGTGGTGAAGTGAGGCAAGGCGAAGACGAGAGAACCCAGTGCCATGAGAAGCACCCCCCAACCGAGCCAGCGAGGCTTGTGGCCCGTCCCGCCAAAGTAGCTGACGAAGGCCAGGCAAACGCATGCCGCTATGTCGTAGGAGCTGGCGATGAGCCCCGCTTCGTAGCTCCGCAGGTCGAAACGCCGCTCAACGGTTGTCACCACTGTGTTGATGAAGCCATTGATGATCATCCCCTGGAGGAAAGAGGCCACGCACAGGAAAAACAAAACCCAACGGGGAGTGTTGAAGACTTGGAACGCTTTGGGCGTCAGAGCCCCCCAGCCGCAAAGCTGATCCGAGTCTGTGGGGGTTCGATTTAATGTAATCTGTGACTCTGCGCAAGGGGTCGTTTGCGCCCTATAAATCTGTCCCGGAAAGATGGAGGCTCCGGTGAAAATGCGTGGTCGATCGGGGCCATCAGTGCGTCGGGGTCCTGTGTCTACGAGGCTGTCTATGTGAGGGTCCGCAGGGCTGGGGGTATCCAGAGAGGGACCCCTGCTCAGAGGGAGGCCAGGAAGGTCAAGGAGCTCCTGCTTGGAGCGAAAGGAGGAATCAGCATTGAGCATTGACGGTCTTGTGTTGCAGATGGCTGCAAGAATGGGAAATCGACTTGCAGATGACTCAGTACTTGTGAAACAACTACAGCCGGGACAAAAAGTAGGACGCGTATATGTTTCGGGATCTTAATCCAGCGGCTCTCTGAAATTAAAAATACTTGTTTCTTGTGTACTGCATTTCTTGCATCCACACTGCTGCTGAGTGCTTCTTAAGGCTGTTCTGGTGCTTTATAAGGCAGCGAGACTGGTTTACTCATGGCATCCTATAGGGAGGAGACAAAAGATGACTTGAAATATAACCATAACTGTCTATTCTTCCATTTTCCTGTCCATTTTAAAGGTCAAGGCACATATTCTGTGATAAAATGACCGGTTTTCCACTTGAACTATGAGACTTTTGACGTTTACGGGGTGTCAATGTTCTACTTCATGTATGTTTAACTTTGCAGCGACCCTCAAATGTTGATGCGCGACACCTCTCGATGCATGAAAACCCGCATGGCCAATTATTAGAAATAGTACCTCACAGAAGAGTAATCTTAAAGTTGCTTTCCCCTGCTCAGAAAGGTAACAATAATGAAAAACGTATAATACAATAATGAGTTAAAATGTTTCAAAAACTTCTTCCATTTTCACTTTTCTAAATACTGTATAACCGTTGAAACTAACGATAATCTATGAAGAGGACACAGAAAGTTAAATACATTTATACAGTATAAAACACATCAAGAGAGTTATAAAGGGCATTTCCAATACGTATGAGTCATTAGTCCTAAAAAGCATAATAATTACAAGAAAGTACAGACAGATCTTTGAAAATGTTTCTTCTCAGTTGAATGCCATCAAGCTGACAAAAGGGACTTTACCGAGCCTGAATAGTCATTTAGAAACAGAAAACATTAACATTTTTTTTTTCTTGGGTTGCCATCTACTAGCAGTGAAAAATGTGCAATGCAAAAGGGGAATACTCTTATCATGAAATACAGTAGAACATAACCACGGGTATGTTAATGAATGTCCATAGCTCTTGTACGTTTCTAAGAAAAAAATCAATGAATACAAGACTACTTGTAAATATTTCCATGAGTCAATCATTTCTAGGGGAACTTTTGCTTTGACACCACACATGAATAAAAAAACACCTCTTGACTTGTTGACTATGTTAAACATTTTGTTGGTGCTCTGGACATGTCTTTGGTTTTGCTCCTAGTACGTTTATATGTGCAATGTTTGTTGTAATCTGGTATATGCGTCCTCTACCGCTTATCCCGTTGAGGGTTGCGGGCAGCTGGTGCCTATCCCAGCTGACTGGGCGAAAGGCTGACTACACCCGTGAGTCAATCATACGACACGCTTACTGCAGAGACAGACAACCATTCCCAAACACTTTCACACCATCACAGCGTGAACTCAGTGCATGGCCAAGCGAGTGGACCACTACGCCGTCAGTGACGAGAGCTCAATATGAACCGAATAAAACGTGCAAATTATACACCCTGTGAAGGTGTTAACAACTGCAGGTTGCATAGCACAATGTTTTGAGTGTCATCATAAACAGAGTTGAAAAACATAAAATCAATGTTTTGAGTCTTCATAAACACAAAAGTAATCAAATATACAAATAAAAAAAGAAAAGAATGCGAGCTGCAGCCCCCTACCTCCATTCCAACATGTTAACAAACCAGCAGGTCTGGAGCAAGATATGGTGACGAAAGAGTGGAAACGATGAAAGTGAACTAAGTTCTAAGCCCGTCTCAGAAAGCCTCTTATAGTGGAGTGCTGAGGCAGCACGCACAGGGGGAGGGCTGTGCAAGCTCTGGTCCTACATAATCCACCTGCAAGATAGTACTTCACCACTGTTACTGCTCAGAAGGTCAACGGCGACTACATCACAGGTGTCAAACTCAATGCCTGGGGGCCAGATCCAGCCCGCCACAACATTTTATGTGGCCCGCTAAAGCAAATAAGGTGTGTCGACTTGCTGTTTCTTACTAAAATACCTAAATTGCAAACTGCCTTCGCTTTTATTAACATTGTACTAACGCAAGCATTTTCTGTTACCAATGCGCCTTTTAAAATAAATTGAATGAATATTTGAAGGAACAACACTTTTGATCGCAAAAGTAGCTATCCATCAATGTGTTGTGAATCTGTACAACTCCAATTCTTAATGAAGTTGGGACGCTGTGTTAAAAAAAAGTGTTAAATAAAAACAGAATACAATGATTTGCAAATCATGTTCAACCTATATTTCATTGAATACACTACAAAGACAAAATATTTAATGTTCAAACTGATAAACTTGATTGTTTTTAGCAAATAATCATTACCTTAGAATTTTATGGCTGCAACACGCTCCAAAAAAGCTGGGACAGGTGGCAAAAAAGACTGCGAAAGTTGAGGAATGCTCATCAAACACCTGTTTGGAACATCCCACAGGTGAACAGGCTAATTGGGAACAGGTGGGTGCCATGATTGGGTAGAAAAGGAGCTTCCCTGAATTGCTCAGTCATTCACAAGCAAAGATGGGGCGAGGTTCATCTCTTTGTGAACAAGTGCGTGAGAAAATAGTCAAAACGGTTTAAGGACAATGTTCCTCAATGTACAATTGCAAGGAATTTAGGGATCTCATCATCTACGGTCCATAATATCATCAAAAGGTTCCGAGAATCTGGAGAAATCACTGCATGTAAGCGGCAAGGCCGAAAACCAACATTGAACACGCGTGACCTTCGATCCCTCAGGCGGTACTGCATCAAAAACCGACATCGATGTGTAAAGGATAATACCACATGGGGTCAGGAACACTTCAGAAAACCAATGTCAGTAAATACAGTTTGGCGCTACATCCGTAAGTGCAACTTGAAACTCTACTATGCAAAGCAAAAGCCATTTATCAACAACACCCAGAAACGCCGCTGGCTTCTCTGGGCCCGAGGTCATCTAAGATGGACCGACGCAAAGTGGAAAAATGTTCTGTGGTCCGACGAGTCCACATTTCAAATTGTTTTGGGAAATTGTGAACGTTGTGTCCTCCGGGCCAAAGCGGAAAAGAACCATCCGGACTGTTATGGACGCAAAGTTAAAAAGCCAGCATTTGTATGGGGCTGTGTTAGTGCCAATGGCATGGGTAACTTACACATCTGTGAAGGCACCATTAATGCTGAAAGGTACTTACAGGTTTTCGAGAAACATACGCTGCCATCCAAGCAACGTCTTTTTTATGGACGCCCCTGCTTATTTCAGCAAGACAATGCCATACCACATTCTGCACGTGTGACAACAGCGTGGCTTCGTAGTAAAAGAGTGCGGGTACGAGACTGGCCTGCCTGCAGTCCAGACCCGTCTCCCATTGACAATGTGTGGCGCATCATATTGAAGCGTAAAATACAACAACGGAGACCCCCGACTGTTGAACAGGTGAAGCTGTACATCAAGCAAGAATGGGAAAGGATTCCACCTTCAAAGCTTCAACAATTAAGTGTCCTCAGTTCCCAAACGTTTATTGAATGTTGTTCAAAGAAAAGGTGATGTAACACAGTGGTAAACATGACCCTGTCCCAGCTTTTTTGGAACATGTTTCAGCCATAAAATTGAAAGTTCATCAGTTTGAGCATTAAATATCTTGTCTTTGTAGTGTATTCAATTAAATATAGGTTGAACATGATTTGCAAATCATTGTAGTCTGTTTTTATTTATGTTTAACACAACATCCCAACTTTATTGGAATTGGGGTTGTAATAGTATGAGGCGATTATACATTTGTATGGATTCACAGTCATAATGGCCCTCCAATGGAGACCTTAACTTCGATGTGGCCCGCAACGAAAATGAGTTTGACACCCCTGGACTATATCTGTCCATTTTCTGTACTGCATATTTTCACTAGGGTCCCGGTAAGCTGGAGGCTATCCCAGCTCACTTTGGGACTTTTGACAGCCAGCGCATGGGCCGGGGCTTCACGCTGGTGTGGCCGCTTTAGAGCGTCCTGTTGCAGCTTGGATAAACCTGCAACGATCCAGTGGGATATAGTCAAGCCACTGGAGGTTTAAGCAGATATATTATCACAGCTCAAACATGTAGTTATGTGCAGGCATAAGAAACATGGCATTAAGTAGCATCCCTTTTTGCAGGACTTGTGGTGGTATTTGATTGACAGTTGAGCAGTTTCCCTGTGATTAATTTGTACTTGTAGCGCAGTCAGCCTTTCTCACCCTCGGTCAGTTAGGACTCCAAAACACCTCGATGTGCCCCCACCGACCAGAAATGCCCGGTCATATTTGTATTTGTCTGTCACTCTTACCGCTTCTCAATTTAAAATATGGCAAGAGTAAAAACATTCTCACGGTTTGCCTTTTTTTTAAAATTATTTTTCCCATATTTCATTTGTTTTCAAAATGAGATCAGAGAAAGTCTCTGTACTGCATAGCCAGTATTTTATCTTCACAGCAGGAAAGTATTTGCTTTGGATCCTTGGGAAATCTTTCCTCCTCTGCGGTAAACAAAGACTTCTGAAGAACCAAGGAAAATCAAGGAAGCAGCAAATTCAGTGAGGCGCCGTTCACACTGCAGGACATCGCATAACATCGGATTTCACATTCTTTTTTAAAATCCCCACAATTTGAGGAGCCAAAGATTGTAGCAAATTTGCCAAATACTTGTGTCCAGTATTTTCATTTATGATTGCTCCATCCTCAGGCACATCTCGAGTCATCCTCGTTGTCGGCGGCCTCGTTCAGGCTCTCACGAGGATGTACATACAATCTTCCACTGAGTCTCAAAAAAAGCATACGTGTTATGGTAAAGTTACAGCCAAAAAAAGTCAGCAGAAGTCAGCATATTGCTTTATCAATCCATCCAGTTGCTATATCCTTAGTCCCATTAAGGCATTTCTCCTACAATACATATATTGTAAAGATTCTTAGATTACCTCTGAAATTATTCCAACTACAGTATTGGCTCACTATGGAGAAATCTGAGAGAATCATGGAAAAGGTCACACAAAATATAATAGTATAAAAGGAACGCAAAATTGTACATTATTAGACAGCAGTCTAACAGGAATTTATGGACAGTTATGAAACTGTTTCTTGCAAAATTATTATATTGCATCATTCTATTATTCCCCCGTTGTTTAAGCGATGTAGAAATGTTAATTTTGATATGACAGTGTTGTGTGAATGCAGAAATGGTGACTTCCCTTGATGTGTTTCGTTTTCTTCGACATGAAGAGATGCGGGCTCCAAAACCTGTGTTACCTAGATTAGTTCTAATTAGACCGGATACCCAATGTTGAGTTTGCCAAGGAACAGTGGCGGTTTTAGACCAACTTTACTGAGAGGGCAGGTTAGGGCCAGGGGTTTTGTCAGAGGGCCGCAGTTCGAAACACGCACACATGCACCCTATTGCCTACATTGCTTTGCTGCATTTATTTATTCATGGCATTTTTGTTTAGTATTGATTAATTGTGTTTTATTTTATTCAGCACAATATTTTATTTCATTCAAAAGCCTGACCAGGGACGAAGATGCGTTAGTAGGATTGCCACATAGTTTCCAGGCAGCTGACTTAGGGCGAAAGGCGGACGACCCACTAAACCGGTCGCCAGTCAGTCAGTCGCAGGGCACATATAGACACAGACAACCGTCACTGAGTGGGAACTGAACCCACGGTGCCCGCAGCAAAGTCAGGCAAGTGTAGCACGACACCATCAGTGACCGCAGGAACAAGTTATGGCATTTCATTTTGAAGTTGTTTTTTTTTTAAAAGGAAAAAAAAATATTTTTGTTGTGATTATTGCGATGTATATTTATACGTATTTAACACAAATTGCATATACTTCAATGTAATTCTAAAGTGTTTTTCACAGAAATAATTCAAGTACTTGTTTATATTGGAGAGATGCAGGTTTCTCAGGTAAGATACTGAATTGACTTTCATTTTATTTATTTTAACTTAACATGGTACATTTATTAACGTAGACAATATTCTATATTTAGTTTAAAAATAAAATAGATTGTGTTCAGTGGGAAAGGGAGCGTTTATTTCCCCAAATATTTCAAAATAATACATTTTAGAGCTGTAAGTGCTGCGATATTTTTGCTCAAGGTTATCATACCATCAGAATCTGATAATGGCCCATGCTTAGCCGTGTGTGTGGAACTCGTGACAAGCTATTAAATCTAAACATGAGTCAAGTGCATGTCATGCAAGCCAGTGCTGCTTACCATTTCTAGCATGGCTAAAGAAACTTAAGCTAAGTTTGGTCTTGCGGAGCAATAATACAAACGCAACTTACCTTACATATGAGTGAGTGTGGGTCACCAGCTAATCTTTCAGTTGATGTCTCACTACCTATTTTTTAAACCCGCCTCTAAACCCTATTAATACTGTATTCCTTAGCTTTTTATACAGATACTCTGCACTTGTTTTGGTGCCTTATTTATTATTTTTTTGTTTTAACTGTGCTATATAAATAAATTTGGGTAAACCACCATCTACAATAGGTTTGTGTTCTTTGCTCTTTGTCAAATCAAGGCTTTGGTCTTGTTCTTCCTGTTTCCTTACCTCACAAAGACATCAAACAGCTACTCTGGGCCAAGGAATTGTGTGTTTTTGTTTTAATCTAAGTAAAAACCTAAAGCTGTTTATTCTACTTTGTCTACAACCATTATCCCTCATGAAATGATAAACATTTGTTTAATACTTTCAGATGCTTATGTCAATTAAATCAATGATATGAGTTAGGTAAAATGAAAAGTTGCACCATAACAGTGACAGTGAGACGTTCCAGACACCACCCTTTTCCTATACCGTCTTCATTTGTCCTCATTTAGACGGGCTAGCTATTACTGGCTGGCTTAGTAGAAGCGGATGTTGGCAGCCAGCGTGGATTTATGCATTTTGTGGCACTGAGACAAGGGCAGAACAGACAACGGCCAAGATGCAGCGAGGGATCCTCGTTAAAGTAAGCCATTTTAAACTAAAAAGAATCATTTTGGCAACTGCTTTATTTTTTGGAGGGAAAGGTGTTTGCTAAAACGCACCAGCCAAAATGCATCACGCATCTTTGATGGTGTTATGACACAATATTCTACCCCAAAAACTGCGACCAGGGGGCGGGCTATGTAGATAGTGTTCCATCCATCCACTTTCCATACCGCTTATCCTCACTAGGGTTGTGAGCACGCTGGAGCCCATCGCAACTGACTATAGACAAGTGGCGGGGTTCACACTATCACGCTCAGCCAATCGCAGGGCACATACGGTCAAACAACAATTCACATTGACATTCACACCTATGGGCAATTATTTTATTTTTTTAACAAACACTAGCCCATGAGCTAACGAGCGAGTGAGCTTAGAAGCTAAACAGCCCACTCCACTGTGGCAATGTCGTTTAAAACATCAGCACCTCGCTCCGAGTTGTTGTGCTTGTTAGTCCCCAATTAACACGGACACGCAAAGTTAACTGCTTCTTAAACAGTCTTCCCATGGGCTCACCACCCGTGGGAGGGGTGATAGGGGTCGGGTGCAGAATGGAACGGGAGATCGACAGGCGGATCGGTGCAGCGTCTGCAGTGATGCGGACTTTGTATCGATCCGTTGTGGTAAAGAAGGAGCTAAGCCGGAAGGCGAAGCTCTCGATTTACCTGTCGATCTACGTTCCTACCCTCATCTATGGTCACGAACTGTGCGTCGTGACCGAAAGAACGAGATCCCGGATACGAGCGGCCGAAATGAGTTTCCTCCGCAGGGTGTCCGGGCTCTCCCTTAGAGATAGAGTGAGAAGCTCGGTCATCCGGGAGGATCTCAGAGTAGAGCCGCTGCTCCTCCGCATCGAGAGGAGCCAGATGAGGTGGCTGGGGCATCTGATTCGGATGCCTCGCTGACGCTGGTGAGGTGTTCCGGAAACGTCCGACCGGGAGGAGACCTCGGGGACGACCCAGGACACGCTGGAGAGACTACGTCCTTCGGCTGCCCCGGGAACGCCTCGGGATCCCCCTGGAAGAGCTGGATGAAGTGGCTGGGGAGAGGGAAGTCTGGGCGTCCCTGCTAAAGCTACTGCCCCCGCGACCCGACCTCGGATAAGCGGTAAAAAATGGATGGATGGCAGAATATAGGTGAGATGCCTTTGCCAGTCCATTCAGCGTCTGTGTGGTTTATATTGAACAGCAACAGGCACAATGCTCTGTGCAGTCTTTTCTCCTGCTTTGGCCTCATCTGTTTCTTCTGTGAACTGGGTCACATAATCTCATTCAAATGAAACTGTAATCTCCCCAAAAAACAACAAAAACATTTGAAAGAATTTTTCTAATGACAAAAAGAGCACACTATAATATTGTATGTTATTAAAACGTCCAATAATGGTATAATTAAATACAATTAATAAGAATTTTTGTCACACTCTGCTTCAATTGTGCTGCTCATTCTGGTGTGCCACCTGGTTGCAGTATAAGTCCGACATATGGATACTCTATTGGAGCCTCTGCTACTCTTTTCAATACAGGAGTAAAATTGGTCGTCCTATGTGAGTGTTGTTCTATTGTCTGTCTACATGTGTTGCATCGCCGTGGTATGTGTCAATTAATAAATCGGCTATATGCGGAACGTCACGTGACCAAACCCGGGACACAGGTTAGTTGACTTCCTGTGTACGCTGCGCTAACAAGCGTGACTACGGTTCGATCACATGATTGATTGAAGCTGAACTGGCTACAATTGTGTTTGATTTATGTTCACCCGAACCGGGAGGAAATGCTGAGACTTGTTTCTCCTTAAATGATCCCCTCTTTTGCAAAAACGCCCAACTTGGTAGCAACAGTTGGAGGAAGACCCTTTTTTTGTTCCTCACTACAAAGCAAGGCTTATGAAACATCAGTGAGCTCGGATGTTCTAACTCTCGACCGCTTTCACTTGCAGCACTCATGATAAAGATCTAAATTCATCTCTCTCTCTCTGGATTATTCAGATAATCGTGAATAAATCAACATGGCTTGCTCTAAAGTGTGATGCACATCATAAGATTCTCATAAAATGTGCAGTCAACACATGATAATCTGGCCGGGTCTGGTTGGTGCACCCCCAACCCACCCCTGCACGGCGGGAACCCCCTCCCTCACGTCAGCGGCCATGCTGTGCCAAAGGTAACGTATTTTACATATTTTGCGTTGAAAAAAAAAACAACACAAAACAAAAGACGATAGTAACGATTGTACCGCATCGACGGTCAACGACGTGACAGAACAACTGCGTTATAGCAAATATATTTGCGGCGGGAGCGAATCACGTGAACAGTAATTGATGTTAAATACAGGAATTGCGGATGATGATATTTTCGCGAGGCAGAGCGAATGAACAAGCTACCAAAAAAAACAAAAAAAGATTGCGTGCTCGAAGCACATCCGCCGCGTCCGACAGCATCCGCCCCAGAGCGCCTTCTTTATTTGCTTCATTGTTGTGTTCCCGCGGACGAAGCTCACCTTGGGAAGAACCTCCGTATCCGCCGTTTCTCGCCTCGCCGCCGTCTGCTTTCCCTGAGAGAAATGTGACAAGTGTGCATGCAGCACGCTGACAACCGCAGTGACGTCAGCCGTCCGAGCAACAACAACAACAACAATAATAATCATAATAATAATAATAATGCACCACAGCCAGTAGTGCAAATGCATTTCATATTTATTAAAGTGTCACCTCTGAGGAAGGACACAATCATTTCTTCTCGTTTCAAAACAATTGTTCCCATAGGAAACAATGGAATATATAAATAATATGTTCCAGGCTTAAACACTCGCTATCTTAAACCATATTCATTGCAAAGAATGTTTGAGCAATAATTGTGCGTTTTTAACAAGTTAATTTGTAGGGCGCTTAATCACAAGTCTGAAAGGTCTCCACGAGCCCACAGTTGCCAATGACTGACGATGTGCAATCGGGAAAAGAAACCTTGTACAATGTTACTTCAAATCGCATAGGATGGCATTTAAAAAGACGAAGCGCCGAAGGATGACGCCTTCGGGATGGTGGTTCCGCCTCAGGACCTGGCCCGGTCGACCGGAGCGGAATCCTCCGTGGCAACGACTCCGGGGAAGTGGTCCGCCTCAGATCTAACCCTATTCAGTACATTTTCAGATCAATCGAGTTGATTCAAAATCCGATTCTGGAAGAGTACGTTTTTTCCTCATTTGTACCCTTAAGTCACATAATATTTTGATTGCCTGTCATTACCAAACGACTTGTAGCGTTAATACGATGAAAGGTTTTCCTGTAAAAACTTGATGATAATCATATAAAAATGTTGGACAGGACGAGCGAGCTAAAAGAAAAAATTAAGCTAACTCCACCAGCATAGCACAGTTAGCTAAAAACTTTGATCGATTAATCGATTTTTAATCAATATGCCATTGTGGCGGTAATGACATTTCTCGAGGGTATCTGACAAAAAGACTAAATAAATAATAAAAAATAAATCTTAAATCAATATATATGGACATGAACAGATTATGAGTCACAGAAAGATGACAATTAAGGTAAGGTATATATCGTTTTTGTGACATTTTATTTTTGAGAAAAACGAAAATCAAAAGTGCCCGAAATCAAATAAACCCCCTTATACGCATTTGGCTAGTGCATTAATGACAAACATGCAATAGTACTGTACAATATACTGCGCGTTTAAGCGAGCTTTTGCTAAGTCATAATAAATAAAAGGAGGGGCTGGACTGGAAATGATTTCCTGGTTGTGTGTCAGCAAGCAAGCGAGCGAGCAAGCAAGCAAGCGAAGATGGCCTCTGCTTCTTTCACAGACGACTTGACTTGTTCCATTTGTCTGAACATTTTTACCGATCCAGTGACTCTTCCCTGCGGCCACTCTTTCTGCAGACCGTGTCTGAAAGGCTTTTTGGACGCACATCACCAGTGTCCGCAATGTCGGGCCTCGCTCGCCTCCGGGGAGGAAATGAAACGTTTATCTACCAACTTCATCTTGCTCAGCCTCGCTGAAAAAGCCAAACAAGGAGACGGGATCGACACAGAGCATCTTACAGGAAAACCTGAGGTAAAGTACGCCAGGGTTAATATAATAACCCCTTATCAGCGATGTTATAACTGCAGTTAACGGCTGCGTCACGCGGGGCGTTTTCTTCCTATCTCGCGGAGTATGGACGTTGTTATGCAGTCTTAGCCAATCGGATTGCACGATGTTGAGACGTGAAGCTGCTTGTTTTAGCCAATCGGATTGCACGATGTTGAGACGTGAAGCTGCTTGAGCCAATCTTTTTTTTTTCTTTCATTCTTTGAAAAGTAGGTCAAGCGCTTAATCGTTCGCGTCCATATTTGGACGATTGTTAACCGGAAATAAAACGCAACGTTTTGTTTGTCAATGTGCTGTTATGATCTAGTATAGCAATCGGTGTTGCTAATTAAAACGAGTAATTTGTTGTCTTGCGTGTATTTGTATGCTGTATGGTGTCCTTCAGTGCCTACAAAGGCACATATAAATAATATGAATCGTTCCAATTAACTATTGATCAAAAGTCAGATAAACATCCTTTAATGTTCAGCCACAAAAACACCCTTTGGCTGTGAAAATGTATACTGTACTGTACATTCATGTACATATTTTAGAAAAATCTTAAGTCCTCGATCCTCTTGTCTACTGTACTCAAGTATGTCAACACATACACTCACATTTTAATATTTTTTTTAATAATTATTTTATAATTATTATAATAAGTATTTTATCTTTACCAATAAACCTTGTCCTAATTCTGTCTTGGGTTTCAAGCATTGAATAATAATAATAAAAAAGAAAACCTCACAAAAACATTTGAAGGTCGTAAAAATTAATCGAGATTTAGCAATTTGATCATGCATCTACCGTAATTATTTAAAAGTATTGGTATTGGTATCAGTATCGGCGATCCTGGCCCTGTATTTACTTGGTATCGGATGGATAGCAAAATTACGCAGTATCGCACACCACTACTTGTTACGCGATAAAAACATATGGGAGCGTTCTCGAAACATCATCGTGACGTTGTTCTGACGCATGCGCATTACACTGAGTGCCAGGAGTCCCTTTCACTTGTTTTATTATTCATCTTTTCCTTATCTCTGGTGTCTGGCGGAAACCTCACATCTCCAGAACAACCACCTTTCAGGAAACCAAAAAAACTTCATGTTCTTTGAGCCATTAACATTGCCTTGTCAAAGACAGCAAGCCATTTTAAACACTTAAGATTGGTCAATAATTTGTAAAAATAAATAAATAAAAACAAATAAAGAAAGAAGAGACCCACATGGCTAATATTATCGATTTTTGTAAAAATATGAAATTGGCCAAATTTGAACAGGAGAGATTTCGGCCTGACACCAGCATTACATTTTTATCTACAATTGCGGGACTACGCTCAACTGATGTTCATTGTTCTTGTAAAGTGACGTTTTTTTATTTTTATTTTTTTTAAATAGGCAGTGCTTTTTTGTGTGCGTTTGTTTGCGGGGTACACCCTGAACTGGTCGCCAGCCAATCGCAGGGCACGTAGAAACAAACAACCATTCGCACCCACATTCACACCTACGGGCAATTCAGAGTCTTCAATCAACCAACTACGCATGTTTTGGGTATGTGGGAGGAAACCGGAGTGCCCGGAGAAAACCCACCCAGGCATGGAGAGAACATGCGAAACTCCACACAGGCGGGGCCGGGATTTGAACCCCGGTCCCCAGAACTGTGAGGCAGACGTGCCCACCGTGCCGGCCACTTCTTGTATCTTTATTAATAATGGATACGTCTTCTTTTGACAGATTGCTGACATGTGCCTGGAGCATGACGAGAAGCTGAAACTGTATTGTGTGACTGACAGGCAGCTGATTTGCATCATATGTCGAGATTGCGAGCGGCATGGAGGACACACATTCAAACCCATCAAAGAAGCAGCCGCGTCTTTGAAGAACAAGTTGAAGGAAGGACTGTGCCACTTTGCTGTAGATATAAGACATTTGGAGAGTTTGGTAAACGCTCAGAGGGAGAAGATAAAGGCAACTAAACAGAGGTCTTGTCAACTGCTGAGCCAAATCGGTGCGGAGTTTACAGAGCTGCACCAGTTTTTGAGAAAGAGAGAGAAGGAGGTGAAGGGTGAAGTCAAACGCCAAGAGAGCAATGATGTGGCGCAAATGACCGAAATGCTGAACACTATGGCGGCAGCGCTGTCCCAGAGTAGAGCGATGCAGGCTAGAGCGGCCTCTTTTCTGGAAATTTCCAACCCTGAGAAGTTTTTGAAGGACTGGGTTGAAGATAACGGCGTGATACTTCAAAAAACATTCCAACCGAGCGTGAACGATTACAAAGCGGTGGAAGCCTCTCTTTACTTGGGACCTTACGAGACTCACCTGAAGTTTTTTGTTTGGAAAGAGATGCTTCAGGTGATAAAGCCTCGAGAAGAACAGCTTCTGCTCCAAGATGTGGATTACGGTCTCACTGTGTCTAGTGATGGACGCAGTCTGCTCCATAATGTCCACAGTCAAACTCAATCTCTTGGAGATCACTATAGGAGAAACCCACACTTTTCCTTCAGACAAGTTGGCAATCTTTTATATGGGGGATTTGCCAGTAGCGTGAACACATTCACGTCAGGGCAGCACTACTGGGAAATTGAAGTCGGCCAAATTGGCCTAACTGGCTTTTGGGAAGTGGGGATACGGGATCATATTATCAAATATGATGCTGGAAATCTTTCCACCAGTTGTCCAAAAGGTGTAACGCCACTAACTCTCCAAAACATACCACGAAAGATCGGGATTTATCTGGACTGCTCATCCCACATACTCGCTTTCTACAACGCGACCGACATGACACACATCCACACGGTCAGGACGAAGGACTCGGCAGAATCCTCAACTTCAGCTTTCCTAAAAATACAATACAAAACCCCAAATATCATCCCTTTTACAGCCTCCTGGTACTAGTTGCACTACTCATCAATAATATCATGGTTGTCCAAACCTGCACGTCCATTACTCCGCCTCAATACAACACTAGCAAGGAAACAGGAGCTCATAACATTCAGAGAGGTATACCTTCACAATATTAACATTTTAACATAGCAATTTCATTATTTGAATGTTGATTTTCCTTCAAGGTGAATCATGAGGCTTTTTTTTTTTTTTTGTGTGACAAAGAATGACGCCCATGTTTTTTCCCCCTACATAGTTAGTACCACCACCAGAACTGTCCTTTGGCTGTACTTCTGCTTTATTTAAATTTTATATTCAACAAAAGTGGAATTTGGTTTGTTGTATGGCCTGTACACCTACATGATGGCGTGGTGTGGCTGTCACCACAAGAAGGCAGTGTTGTTCAGACATTACTCTCGTGATCAAGTCTCTGTCCCCTTAATCGCTTTTGATGTGCAGAATTAAAAATATACATTTCCCCTGAACTTTTTCATATATGTAGATTTTTCTTTTTTATTTTTTTTTATGTTGATTTATTGTGAATGCGCATTAACGTATACAAATGCATTGTACAGTAGTTATTTTTGTCTCATCTGAACTGCTATTTTGTGTATTAACAATGCCTGAATATTTTAGAAAAGTTTAAACAAATAAAAGTGTTGCACAGCAAATTCAGAAGTGTGAATTCAACTGATTGAAAGTTGACTTTAAACTTTGAACTTTGAGTCCACTCTGGATCGTGTTTGAATAACACTTTTGAAAGTGTGAATCACATAATATGTTGCTTTATTGATATAAAATGTCCTGCTACTGGTGTACTGTTAAAAAAAAATTAAGTACAAATAGGAACACTGAAGTCTTGCGCCTGAATTTCAACCATGTTGGCCAGAAGAAGGTTGACCCACCGTCCCCTTGTGCTATCTGTCATCGTTATCATTTGATCATATTCATCCCAAATAATCTGTCCACCCAGTTTAGCCTAGAGAGAATTTTTCGCCATCTAAAAGATTAAGAATCAGAAAGTCAGCAATTATAGTATATCCATCTTCCTCCTCCTCCTCCTCCAGGGCAAAGTTTAGTGTATATAGCTTTCTGAGAAGAAGACCCTCCCTCTGCATTACATGGCGGCAATAATGTGCCATGTAAAAGTGAAGTATTACTTACAGCTGAATGATGTCATGTTCCGCAAAGAATCCTGCTTGGTTCTGATGGATTCCCCAGTCTGGAGACGCAGACATCTGTGGCCTTTTATAGGGCCATCATTGTGAGAGTGGAGTGATGTTACATTCAGTGAAATGATATTACGATATATGAGTCACATGCTGCATGTTGACATGATCATGTTGTCTTTTATCTCATTCCATGCTTAACGTCACAACTTGAGCGGGCACCCTGCTCTGCGTAGAGGTCTTATTACTGCATATAGGTGTTAAGTCATTCAATGGTCGGTGATCACATGCATTGCAGATTATGATACAGACTCATTTACCTATTGCCGTATTTTTTCAAACGTAGGGCTCCACAAGTAGCTCTGCCCTGAGTCAGTCAGTCTCCTGCACTAGAGGGGCATGGGGTGACCCATGTCTCATTTACATGAGATAGGACCGCCCCCTCAAAACAGAGTAATTTTCAATTTCCACTGAATTAACTTCTATTTTCCATCCATCCATCCATCCATTGTCTTTACCGCCTTTCCTCACTAGGGTGGCGGGCTGCTGGAGCCTATCCCAGCGATCTTCGGGCGGGAGGCGGGGTACACCCGGAACCGGTCGCCAGCCAATCACAGGGCACATGGAAACAAACAACCATTTGCACTGACATTCACACCTACGGGCAATTTAGAGTCTCCAATCTATTTTCTTCTCTTGAAAATGTATTTTATTGTACTGTCACCATCATCAAATCGTTATTATCTGTACAAGCAATGCTTAATGTATAATGTTAACATTTATAACTGTAGTCTTAAGTGAAATAAAAAAGGAAATGACCTACTGGAAATAACATGACCTAAAAACAATAAAAATGTGGACTCACACTTTGGTGATGTGGAGATATGATGATGAAAGTGGAGACGATGGGACAATACATGTCACCTCAATTTAAGACTAAATGTAGCGCGCTTTGCAGAATACTGTACATTGCATTTTTTTGTTTTGTTTTTAAATTACTGTTGACTTGTCCATATTGTACAGAGCAGCCTGGACTGTGTGGCTTTGTGAAAACAGAAAGCATTCTAGCAGTCTCGAAGCTGTTTTAAAAGGTCGCTGTGCAGTAACTTATAACTTGACACAGGTATGCAACTGATGCTGAAAACACAAAGCCTTCAATAATATAAAGTTGTTTGTGTTGTCTGTTATCTGCTGCCTTGGGGACTTTACACATAGGACACACACACACACGCCCACACCTGACCTCATCGCTCATGTTACACCAAGCAATGGTGCAGAGCAATTCAGGAAGACATCCATTTCAATCTAAAATAATAATCTTTGGGATCGAATAAATTATGGAGCCAACTCTAGCTGTGTTAGCACCAAGCTAATGATGCACGTCCAGGTTATGTTCTTCATGGACCAACAGATTAATTTTACTTGGACCGACTTGCTCTCCTGACAATGAATCAAAAGTACTTGTCTTCATTCTCGGACCCTATGCAAGCTGACACGAGATGTTTCGGTCATCTGGGGTCAAAAGTCAGACCAGGTAGAATTATTAGGTGTTTTTTAGACTGGAAATCTAAGGACCGCCTGACACGGCTGAATGCGACTCAACCCGACTGAACCCGTGCGTCTATGTGGAACCTCAAAATGTAGTTTTTTTCCATTGTAGCGACTTCGTATAATGTATGTGCAAGGGCCAGTCGCAGAGTGTGCGGTGTGCGAGTTTCCTTGACAGTCCGGTTCAATCGCCCACGCCCACACCAATCAGTGTGCAGCGCATTTAAAGGTGTAATTTCAATGTGGTGCATGAAGAGTCTATGTGTGCTGTGTGATTGAATGGCGAGCAGTTCCAGGTATCCACTCCCTGTTGCCTGAAGTCAGATGGGATAGGCCCGAGTCTGAACTAACATCAGAAAACTAGACCATATTACACTGGTCCTCAAAGCATTACACCAGCTTCCTATTAGTCAAAAGAATAGAGTTCAAAATCTTACTCTTGGTCTACAAAGCACTGAACGGTCTCGGGCCAAAATACATCCTGGACCTATTAGTTCCAAATGAGGCCCTTCGAGTCCTCAGGTCATCAAGGACAGGCTTATTGTGTGTTCCCAGAATTAGAACTAAAAAATGGTAAAGCGGCATTCAGCTATTTTTCTCCACACCTGTGGAACAAACTTCTCGAACACCTGAGTTCTGCTCAAACTGTCGACGCTTTTCAATCAAGGCCTGAAAACCAAATGGTTTACTGATCTTTACCCCACTTGACCTTTAATGCACTTTTATTGCTCAAACTATGTTTTCTTATGATGATTTTAATGTCTTCTTTTAGTTGTCTACCTTGAAATTATTTTATAATAAATTTTAAAGTTCTGTGCTGAATTATAATTTTTTTTTGCCCTTGTAAAGCACTTTGAGTTTGCCTTGTGTATGAATTGTGCTATACGAATAAACTTGCCTTGCCTTGCCTGTGGCCCAGAACAGGAAAAACAGGAGAAAAATAGATCTTTTTAATAATGCTAAACAATGTTAACATATAGAATAATACATTATGTACTGTATAATTATGTCTCATCAACTAGTCTCATCAAGTTATAATCATCAAATGACAACAACAAATCTTCTTCTTCTTTACTTTTGGGCTTGTCCCGTTAGGGGTCGCCACAGCGTGTCCTCTTTTCCGATGCAAGCCTATCTCCTGCATCCTCCTCTCGAACATCAACTGCCCTCGTGTCTTCCCTCACGACATCCATCAACCTTCTCTTTGGTCTTCTTCTCGCTCTCTTGCCTGGCAGCTCCATCCTCATCATCCTTCTACCAATATACTCACTATTTCTCCTCTGGACGTGTCCAAACCATCCAAGTCTGCTCTCTCTAACTTTGTCTCCAAAACATCGAACCTTGGCTGTCCCTCTGATGAGCTCCTTTCTAATGTTATCCAACCTGGTCACTCCGACAGCGAACCTCAACATCTTCATTTCCGCCACCTCCAGCTTTGCTTCCTGTTGTCTCTTCAGTCCATCATGGCTGGCCTCACCACTGTTTTATAAACTTTGCCCTTCATCCTAGCAGAGACTCTTCTGTCACGTGACACACCTGACACCTTCCTCCACCCGTTCCAACCTGCTTGGACCCGTTTCTTCACTTCCTGACCACACTCACCATTGCTCTGGACGGTTGACCCCAAGTATTTATGGTCCTCCACCCTTGCTCTCTTCTCCCTGTAGCCTCACACCTCCCCCACCACCCCTCTCATTCATGCACATATATTCTGTCTTACTTCGGCTAATCTTCATTCCTCTGCTTTCCAGTGCAAGCCTCCATCTTTCTAACTGTTCCTCCACCTGCTCCCTGCTTTCACTGGAGATCACAATGTCATCTGCAAACATCATGGTCCACGGAGATTCCAGTCGAACCTCATCTGTCAGCCGATCCATCACCACTGCAAACAGGAAGGGGCTCAGGGCTGATCCCTGATGCAGTCCCAGCTCTACCTTTTACTTCTCTGTCACACCTAGAGCACACCTCACCGCTGTTCTGCTGCCCTCGTACATGTCCTGTATTATTCTAACATACTTCTCTGCCACTCCAGACTTCCGCATGCAATACCACAGTTCCTCTCTGGGTACTCTGTCATACGCTTTCTCTAGATCTTCAAAGACACAATGTAGCTCCTTCTGACCTTCTCTGTATTTTTCCATCAACATCCTGAAGGCAAATAATACATGTGTGGTACTCTTTCTAGGCATGAGACCATTCTGTTGCCCGTATATACTCACTTCTGTCCTGAGTCCAACTTCCACTACTCTTTCCCATAACTTCATTGTGTGGCTCACCAACTTTATTCCTCTATAATTCCCACAGCTCTACATATCACCCTTGTTCTTAAAAATGGGCACGAGCACACTTTTCCTCCATTCCTCAAGCATCTTCTCACCTGCTAGAATTCTGTTGAACAACCTGGTCAAAACTCCACAGCCACTTCTCCTAGATGCTGCTATACCTCCACAGGAATGGCATCAGGACCAACTGCCTTTCTACTTTTCATCCTCTTTAATGCCTTTCTAACTTCCCCCTTACTAATCATTGCCACTTCCTGGTCCACCACACTTGCCTCTTCTAATCTTCCTTCTCTCTCATTTGCCTCATTCATCAACTCCTCAAATTATTCTTTCCATCAAGCTCGGACACTACTGGCGCCAGTCAACACATTTCCATCTCTAACCTTAAGCAACCTAACCTGCTGCACATCCTTCCCATCTCGATCCCTCTGTCTGGCCAACCTGTATAGAGCCTTTTCTCCTTCTTTAGTGTCCAACCTGCCATACATGTCCTCATATGCCTCTTGTTTGGCCTTTGTCTACGTCACATCTCCATCTTTTCCTTTCTCCTCTCCTCGGTCCGCTCAGTGTCCCACTTCTTCTTAGCTAACCTCTTTCCTTGTAGGATTTCCTGTACTTTGAGGTTCCGCCACCAAGTCTCCTTCTCTCCTTTCCTGCCCGTCTCTCTGATCACCTTGGCTGTCGTGGTCCAATCTTCTGCACGCTACCTCCTGTCCACCGAGAGCCTGTCTCACCTCTTCACGAAAAGCCGCACAACACTCTGCCTTTCTCAGCTTCCACCTTGGTTCTCTGCTCTGCCTTTATCTTCTTAATCTTCCTCCCCACCACCAAAGTCATCTTACACACTACCATCCTATGCTGTCTAGCCACACTCTTCTCTACCACGACCTTACAGTCGGAAACCTCTGGTCTGTGGGTGAATGCCTTTACCAAGGAATAAAAATTAGTTGAGAAATCCATTCATATCTTATTTTATAAATGTTCTTGCACCACTGTTAGATTCGCTTACACTCATATGCATGATAAACCATCAATGCTGCTCACTCTGCCTGAAATAATGCAAGTGCACATTCAAGCACCTTATAGATCATGACATTATAAATATACAAACACAATATGAGAGCAATCAAGGCCCAGGTTGTTCAAATCTGACATCGGCATAAATGCATATGTGGTGATGAAATGGAATTATCCTTCTTCCTATTGATTAGCTGGGTGACTCATAATTAAAGCGCATCGGGCCTCAGGGCTACTGCGGCGTGTATGACGGAGTGTGATGAATGTTTAAGTCCCCAACGTCAGGATCCTTCCACTCAGCACTCTCGATACCTCGTCGCAAACCACCGCATGGCGATGAAAAACCATATTCACTGTATTCATCGCACCTTGTCTGTACATATCAGTGAGGGTCCGCACACACCACGTGTCGACAATGTGAATGGAAACGTGTGCAACTCTCAGGGAGGTTTCCAATCACTTTACTAGAGCCATATGTTTACGCTGCTGTTTGGTGCCCTAAACACTGATTTGTTTTGAGTTTCCATCGCAAATGTGTGTGCAGGAAGTCGTCTGTAAATAGTGTGACATCATAGCAGGAGCACCACATTTAACTTACCAGTGAATGCAACAAAGATAACCCGACACAGTGCAGTGCCGTGTGTGTGGACATTATAAATAAGACACACTAAACGTCTGGAGCTTGTCTCTCTACTGCATTTAAACTGCACTTTTTGTTTGCCACCAATTTTATAGCATACTCATGGAGAGGCCGGGGGTCTCGAGCTAAAAACAAAATGTCATGACATGCAGAAGGTGCGTATTAATGAAGGTCCTCACTTTGAGCCAAATTAGGATCGTGTGCCTGCTCGTGTTGTCCCAATCACTCAACTGTGTGCATCAAAGTTTGTCTTCAGCTGTGGTGCTTAAAAAT
Organism: Phyllopteryx taeniolatus; assembly: GCF_024500385.1. Lineage (NCBI taxonomy): Eukaryota > Metazoa > Chordata > Actinopteri > Syngnathiformes > Syngnathidae > Phyllopteryx > Phyllopteryx taeniolatus. The sequence continues at coordinate 7,333,528 of NC_084502.1, forward strand.
CTTTCCTCCAGCATAAAAAAAAAATACTCTTTCTCTTCGCTGTGTACTTTCTGAATGCACCTAATAGCGTTTTCCTTTAATATCTTTGAAATGTGGATGCTTTTCTTTGGTGCAAGTCTCAGAAACTGACACTCACTCGGGGGATTTGTTGCACACTTCTAAAAAGACACACGACCTCACAGGCCGACACACATCGGTGCGACGGAGCCGTCTGCTCCCTGCTGTCGCCTCATTTGTTGCGGCATCGGGCCGCTCTCTCAGAGGAGGCCTCGCTTTTTGCCCTTGTCAGCAAACATCAGCTTTCCACCGGCCTCACTCATCGCGCTCCTCACTCTTTTCACCTCTCCTCAAATTCTTTAGTAGCCTGCCACACACCAGTCCTCCCCTTAGTGTACATCTCACCCACCCCACAATTCAAATTACACAGTCCCGTTTGGCCATTCGTGTCTTTCAGGTTTCGGCACACAGAACTGTCACAAGCACAATCCTGTAACTTTAGGACATTTTGTGGGGAGGCGGTGCAAGAGTCAAAGAAGAGTCGATTGAATACATGACATACGCATAAAACTCAAGGATGTGTGGAGGAGTCATAGCTGCACGTAAAGGTGTTATTTGAGTCTTATCTCCCGTACCACTACCCACCACTTCCTGTTGGTTCGTCCAATCAGCGATGAGTCTTATCCCTGACCAGTACTTACCTTTTCCGGTAGCTTGATGTCGTGTTTTTTCATTTGCTGTTGTATTTTTTTAATTTGTCGTTGTGTTTAGCTATTTGCTGTTGTGTTTTGCACTTCAGGGCCACCATAGTTATTCCCTTACTATTATCAACGGCAGAATACGTTGACAAAGATTTTGCTCCTCTTCTGTGGCCTTACAGTAATTACACTTGCTGCTAATATGAGCGAGGACTCCCACCATCTGACATTATTGTTGTGGTCTATTGAGTGCCAGTTTAGTTGTCGGTTGACGTTTGTGCGTGACTGCTGGCCTGCGTGTGTGTTTAGTAACTGTTTTTGATGATCCCTCCTTTCTTTTCAACAGAGCAGTTCAAGTGTGAAGGAGGGTCACGACAGAGCGGAACAGGGTTTTCGCCGAAGGACTGATTTGCCAGGGGACGCATACAGGCAAGTGAAGTGAAATTTACCGCTTCATCAAGCTGTTTGGTTTTTGCTCTGTGGGCAGTCACTAACATACGTGCCGCACACACACACACACACACACACACACACGCACGGTCACATGAACCTTCAAACGCTACACTCATCTGCCCTAAACAAGAACCCACCCCCCCCACGTCTTGTGCAGCGTTTACCGTTATCAATGATAAGTCAACTATTTCACTTTACATCCAAAAAGTACAGTAATCTATCTTCGTGATTACTGTACACAAGTTTATTTTCATAGCTTATTTGGAAGCTTTGAGTTAAGTGGCCTTGAGATTCAGCATGATGTACAGACGTACCTAAAGTACCTGCAAAGATTTGTTCCTATATATACAGTACATGTTGACAAGGAAAGGTCTTTATTATTTTTGCCTTGATTCCGAATAAATCATTCTCTGTAAATTATTATACATAACACTTTCACAGAATTTCCCCCATTCATAATACAAATGAATGCTGTATAACAAAACAAAATATGCCCACGAATGATATCGGTAATACTGTATACGTTATTTTGATAACTCCCTCAAGTTCTAATAATAATAAGAAAAGAATGTAAGGATTTTTTTTATTTGTATTCTTACAGATATAATATCACCAAAATAGGACATCTCCTGTCCGTTGCTAATGCATCTGCACTCCCTGGAAAAAAAAAAAAACTATGACTATGACTATGTTCAGACCATAAATCAAACAAAGTACCTTGTGTGAGTCACACACTTTGGTTCTGGTTCACTTTGGTTCACATTGGACTCTTAATGGTCTGTATTTTGAAGGGAAAACCACATTGGCTTGACTTTACAGACCCAAGATGGAAGTGCACCTCTTTTCGTCAGTGAAGGTCACAGTCTTCGTAATGTATATGGATACGTTTCAGAGCGCCGGTGTGGCAGACGGCCAGTGGATTCAGCCTCATACGTACACATGTGGGTAAAAGACGAATAGAGGTGATTGGGCAGGATTTGGAGTTATCGAAAAGAAACAATAAACGGAGTCGAGGCTCTGTTACAATGCAATAGATATCATGTGAAAGCACTGCACATTTTTTTTCCCCGTTCTGTCTTTTTTCTAATGCTCTCACTGTGCAGGATAGATGGAGGTCATTCATTATCTGCTGGTCCACCGGGACCAGTATCTTCCTCAGCAGTTTAAACAAGGCCCACCGCAGCAGAGGGCTTGAGGTGTGTTTAACCCGTCTGTCCTTTGTACCCATGTTGGTCTACTCACTAAACACTAACGTCCTGTTTCCTCCATGGATAGGTTGTACTTATTTCCATTAGGGATGGGCAATTGGCCGCATTTCAGTTAACGTACGGATTAGGATGTAACACGTCAATTAGCGGTGAGCACATCTGCTTCGTGGCTCTTAGGTTCTGGGTTCGAATCCGGGCTCGTTCCTTCCCACCTTCCAAAGACATGCATGTAAAGTTAATCCAACACACATGCTTCAGATGTGAATGTTAGTGTGAGTGGGTGATTGTGTAAATGTGCGCCGCAATTGGCTGGCGGAAGTCAAGTCAGCCGCAATAAGCTGCAGTTTAACCGTGACCTTCATGACGATTATGGTTAGGAAATCCCTATATCATTCATTCTTTCAATTTTCAATTGGCAATTGAAAATCAAAAAGCAAAGCAAAAATAAAGGGATTCAGTTTTTTTTTTTTGGTAAATTCTAACAGACACACATAAACACCAAAGCAAGATCGGGAACAGTAATCACAAGGCCATGTGAAGGGCATGAAATGTAACCAGTGGGATTCTGATTACAGATGAGATTGCATTTAAAAAAAATAAAATAAATAATCACTGAATTATGTCAAATGATTAATTTTGCAGCTAAATCCTACCAATGCCAATGAAACATTCAAGTGACACATTTCTGTTTGTTGTCCCTGTAGTAGCTGTGCTAATGCATTCAAAGCGTCACAAACAACACATCTGTTGCTACTGAACGCGGTAATTCATCATTTCTTAATTATTCCCTGCTATGTGTGTCCATAGCTGTTGAAAACATACACACGCGGACGTAGAGGAACTACAAGTGCGGCAGCGTTTGTACGCCGCTTTCCGAAGCTCATTGAGGTTAATGAGTGTAAATGGTAAGTAAAAACACATAAAGATGAACAATTGTGTGAGACTAAGTCAGTGGGCAATCCCACAGCGATCAAGGATCATTTTCTTCCCTTCCACCGTCAAAGAGTGAAATATAACCCTTGATTGAGAATTTATACAGCACCATAAAAATAAAGTAGCTCTTAGTTTATCTATTTGTTTTAGCACGCAGTGAGTGATGACTTCATCTTGGCCGTGAACGAGGCGAAGGCAAGACAGAACGACGTGCATACGCACAGAAGGTACGGAAACACAAAGGCAAGCGAGCAGAAGGTGGTCGTGCGTGTACCGGAGGCGGCGGCATCAGCAACTGGATTCAACAAAACCTCCTGTAGGAACACACGCAGGCCTGCCGACACATCACATGCTCACTTCTTGGCCTGAAGACTGACAGCCGAAGAGAAATAGGAAGATGACATCACCTCCATTGCGATAAGGGGACCCTGGGGAAGGAAAGACTCCTAACGCCCTCCTCACTTGCCTCTGGAAACAACTCAGAAGTGACTTTCAAAGTTATCAATTATGTTTGATTTTGGAGTTTTCCTATATATTTTTTTGTACTTAGATGGACACTTTTGTCCATGAAACTTCGTGTCAGCAGACCCTCGTCCTACTGTGTTCAGCCAATCACTTTCTTGCCTGCACTCAAGACACATTTGAAAAGCGATTTCCCCAAAAATAATTAAAAAAATTCAATAAAAATATCTTCCCTGTTTTGGGGTTAAACAAACAAACAAACAAAACAAAACCTAAATCTAGGTTTACGTTTGAAGCACAATTTTGCCAATCAGAGACCTGAATCAACTGCAAAATCTGCGGCGAGACTCAGTTTATATTCTAAACGTCCTCGAAGTAACATTCATTACAATCTACTAAATGGCTCACGTCACATATATGATCTGTCATTAAAACACACTTTTGAAAATACATAAATAAAGGACAAAACGCTGAGGAAAGCACACTTGTGTGTTCATTTCTATAACACTAATAACTATAATGATAATAATAATAATATTTTATACAGTAACTGACTATTAACTGACACTTATAACAAAGAAATACACAAATATGAATAATATATCTTTTACAAAGGCAAATATTTTGCCAGAAATAAACATTCTGTAATGTCAGAGCAGTTTATAATAAGGTAAGGAAAGTACAAGTATATTAACAGAAAATAACTGAGAAGTTAAATTCACGTAGAATATTACTCGACTAAAAGTCTCAAAGGATTTTGAATTTTGATTATGTTTGCCCATCCATCTATTTTCTGTACGGCTCGCCCTTATTAGGGTCGAGGGTGTACAGGTATGCAAAAAAAATAAAAATAAATCTACTTTAGTACAAGAGCACCTCTGCTGGTTGCAGCCAAGTACTGCAATCCATATTGACTCTTTTTTTTTTTTTTTTTTTTGACCATACAATCATCACTTTGACCCAAAATCATAATAACCAGTCGTTCAAACCTGCATTCCTAATAGTGATACTAGATGTCAGTCAATTAGTCGATTGTAACCTCAATCGAGTGGAAATTACTGGTAGCAAAGCTGCCGTAATTGTCTTAACACTGAATAGAGAACCAGTGTGTGTGTGTGTGTGTGTGTGTGATGGCGAGAGGGTGGGGTGGGGAAAGGGGAGGACAAGGGGGCCAGAAATCAATACATTTGAACTGAAAGCCCTTGTGTAGCAGAAACAGAGACATGAAGCAGAAAAGCAGGAGACAAAAAAGTTCAATAGCGAAGCAGGCAAAGGAGGAAAAAGGCCTGTCAATCATTTTGACCGTATTCGGAAGGATACTGCTCCGTTCGTGAACTGCAGTTATACAACTCATATTAGTTTTAATTGATTTGTATACTGATGAATAAACACAGATATTACAACTCCAGTCTGTTTTTACCTGCCGTTGCATTAATTATATATCAGCTATCTTATTATTATCGATGTTGAGTTTCTGTCGTGATTGTCCTGAGCAGCCAGCACTGAGACGCATGTAGCTTTTTCCTACACTGCATCATGTTTACTTATCATGTCCTGTGATCATCATCGCGTTCCCATTGTGTGAATGAGGCGACGTTATAAAAGTGCTTTGAGTACCTTTTATGGAGGAGGGAAGGAAGCCAAATCATTCCTGTGCGCATGACATCAATTTATATCAGTGACATAGGCATGCACACACTTAGCCAGATGCTAGTCCCGCCACGTCACCGCAAACGACTTTACGGCACTATTCTGTGTTATTGAATGAGAGCATATTACTGTCAACTCTCATGTACAGCTGCGATGCATGACACACAGGAAAAAAAACTTCCCGATTCATTTCCCTTCGCGGGATGCGCTCGTCTTCTCCTCCTTTGGGAATTGAGAAAGTGGGGATGATAAAGTTTTTCTCCAGATGGATGCTCCGTCACAGCAAGGCTGACAGTGTCACACGTTTGAATCATGTCAGCTTTGTACAAACAGCACCGAATATGGATGCGACTCACTTCAATAGTAATAACGACATTGAGTTTCTTTAAGAATTACAGAAGCACATGAGAGTAGGAAAGAAAAAGAGAATGAAAAATGGAAAGGGAGTTCGTTCTGATGACATTCCTGTGGACGTATGGCAGCATGTCGGACAGGTGGCTGCGGAGCTTTTGACCAGCTTGTTCAACAGAATTCTAGCGGGTGAGAAGATGCCTGAGGAGTGGAGGAAAAGTGTGCTGGTGCCCATTTTTAAAGTTCAGAGGACAAAGATGTTTCTTGAGAACTCTAGAAGCCCTTTAGAAACCACATCTGCCATTTCGAAGTGGTTATATGGCAGCTATACAGCAGTTAAATCGAATAATATGATGCAGAATGCGCCTTCTGCTTTTTGCGTCCCGCGCCTTTCGGTCTTCATCTTTTTCCGGCGCTGTGACGTCACACCAGCCAAACAGCCTGTTCATTCGGGGTTGTGTGTGCTGCTGTTACATGCTGTTGTAAAACTGTATATTTGTCGTATGATTTAGCGATGTCACGATGCTTTATTGTGTGGCATTTGGTTGTGCAAATGGTTCAGGCAGTGGCAAGAGTTTTTTGGTTTCCAAGGGAAAATGGAATACGTGACCAGTGCATATGGAAGTCTGGAGTGGCAGAGAAGTACGTTAGAATAATACAGGACATGTACGAGGGCAGCAGAACAGCGGTGAGGTGTGCTCTAGTTGTGACAGAGAAGTTAAAGGTAGAGCTGGGACTGCATCAGGGATCAGCCCTGAGCCCCTTCCTGTTTGCAGTGGTGATGGATCGGCTGACAGATGAGGTTCGACTGGAATCCCCGTGGACCATGATGTTTGCAGATGACATTGTGATCTGCAGTGAAAGCAGGGAGCAGCTGGAGGAACAGTTAGAAAGATGGAGGCTTGCACTGGAAAGCAGAGGAATGAAGATTAGCCGAAGTAAGACAGAATATATGTGCATGAATGAGAGGGGAGGTGGGGGAAGAGTGAGGCTACAGGGAGAAGAGAGCAAGGGTGGAGGACCATAAATACTTGGGGTCAACCGTCCAGAGCAATGGTGAGTGTGGTCAGGAAGTGAAGAAACGGTTCCAAGCAGGTTGGAAAGGGTGGAGGAAGGTGTCAGGTGTGTCACGTGACAGATGAGTCTCTGCTAGGATGAAGGGCAAAGTTTATAAAACAGTGGTGAGGCCAGCCATGATGGACGGATTAGAGACAGTGGCACTGAAGAGACGACAGGAAGCAGAGCTGGAGGTGGCGGAAATGAAGATGTTGAGGTTCGCTCTCGGAGTGATCAGGTTGGATGAAATTAGAAATGAGCTCATCAGAGGGATAGCCAAAGGTCCGATATTTTGGAGACAAAGTTAGAGAGAGCAGACTTGGATGGTTTGGACACGTCCAGAGGAGAAATAGTGAGTATATTGGTAGAAGGATGATGAGGATGGAGCTGCCAGGCAAGAGAGCGAGAGGAAGACCAATGAGAAGGTTGATGGATGTCGTGAGGGAAGACACGAGGGCAGTTGATGTTCGAGAGGAGGATGCAGGAGATAGGCTTGCATCGGAAAAGAGGACACGCTGTGGCGACCCCTAACGGGACAAGCCCAAAGGAAAAGAAGAAGAAGAAGAAGAAGCAGTAGATGATCAAGACATCTCCTAGACTTCACTTTTCCCATTTATCTGCAGCTACATCTGATTAAGTTTAGGCAGAAACAGCTCATCAAAATAGAGATTTGCAAATACTAAGTCATGTTTTGCTGACTCTTAACAGCAGGAAGTCAAACCTAAAAAAGATGTATAGCAACGGGGAATATCAAGAATTCTGTTTGATTCCACAATTTGTGCATATTTATAATTCATTAAAAACATGGGGGAGAAAGGAAAGTGCTTCACGCCGTACGAGAGGAAAATCTTCATTTGCATTTACAGTAGTTAATTTACCACTGACTGATTTATACAGCATGTAAGAACTACAGATGGAAGGGTGAGATTGAAGTCAACAAACCCAAAATACAGCTCAACACCAAGTCCACCTTTTATTGTTACAAATATTCCTTACATGATAGATTAGCTTGTTAATACTATTCCACCAGCTTACGCTATACCGCAAGATAGCTTCAATAGCTATAGCTTCAATAATTTTATTTTTTGGGGTCCTAAAATAATAAATTGATGCAGCTGCCTGCTTTGCAGCAGTGACAGAAACATAAGCTATTACACCAATCTCGTCTTGCTTACTTCATCAGGAGTTCTCAGGACACTGTCGTTTTTTCTTTTGTCGTTGCTTGTTAGTTCAGTCATCATCAGTCTAAACTAAAATTGTGAAAAGTGAGAACACTTCTGTGTTTTAAGAGGTCAAACGTATGACTTTATATGATATATAACATGCGGTCCGAAGCATGCTTTTAGCAAAAACACCAATTTATCAACTTCTTGGGACTGCCTACTGTTTTATTGCTGCATAATTGTTGTAAATAAAGGTTTAGTGACCGACAGACAGACCTGTCCATGTTTGACTGGGTTCTTTCCATTTCAGCCATTCATGCAAACAAACAAACTCATCCATTCCATTTGGAAGTTTTGTCCATGACTACGGCTCGCTAAATTCCTCAAAGAACACGCTCCTTTTCTTTGCAAAAGGAGGTATTACGACTCGATAGATTGCCCGAGCCCACGTTCACCCCTCGAAACACACCACAAGCGTTGACAATAATCCCACAGGTTTAACGGGTTGTAAACACGCCCCGATCTTAATCAAAGCGCTGTCGCGTTGCTTATTTATTTGTAACGTGCGTGTTCTGCTTGATTCTCCCTTCTCGTTTTCCCATTTTGACAAGCACTGATTCTTCCCAGCCGTAATTACATACACAGCCTCCCCGTTTTATCATGACTCACTTGCTCATGACAGCAAAAGCACAAAATCACTATATGCGCCATTTCGGCGTGTGTGTGTGTGTGTGTGTTGTCGTCGCTGTGTCTCTTTCCTCGTATTGAGAGAGAAGCCATCACACTTTTGAAAGTTCAGTGGTTATTGATGTGAAACAAATAATAATACATTGAGTACATATTTGCAATTGGAGTTGAAAAAGAACAAGAATGAAAGCTTGACAAGAGTAAGCGGATTTCTGAAAATCTAATTACACTTATTATATAGTATTTCATATACAGGGTGGGTCAAAGGTTGGTTGGCAGTGAATTTAATCTAATTATGATCAGATGGTGGGAGGTCGACGTAATTATCAAAACCATAAACCTAAACCGGTTTTAAAAATAATACATACATTAATAAATGAAAAAATTCATGTTTACTGTGTGACTACTGCGAGAAACATTCCCATTCATGTTATTATATGTGAATGAAGTTATTATATATACAGTGGGTATGGAAAGTATTTGGACCCACTTATTTTTTGTTATATTGCAGCCATTTGCTAAAATCATTTCAGTTCATTTTTTCCCCTCATTAATTTTTTTCAATCATTTTTTGGAGATTTGCTAAAAAAGCCAAAAGTATTCAGAGCCTTTGCTGTGAAACTCCTATATTGAACTCGGGTGCTGTCCACTTCTTGTGATCATCCTTGAGATGGTTCTACACCTCCATTGGAGTCCAGCTGTGTTTGATTATACTGATTGGACTTAATTCGGAAAGCCACGCCCCTGTCCATATAGGACCTTGCAGCTCACAGTGCATGTCAGAGCAAATGAGAATCATGAGGAGTGGCTTCAGAACAACTCTGTGACCGTTCTTGAGTGGCCCAGCCAGAGCCCTGACTTAAACCCAATTGAGCATCTCTGGAGAGACCTGAAAATGGCTGCCCACCAACGTTCCCCATCCAACCTGACAGAAGTGGAGAGGATCTGCAAGGAGGAATGGCAGAGGATCCCCAAATGCAGGTGTGAAAAACTTGTTGCATCATTCCCAAAAAAGACTCAAGGCTGTATTAGCTCAAAAGGGTGCTTCTACTAAATATTGAGCAAAGGGTCTGAATACTTATGGTTGTGTGATATTTCAGTTTTTTTTTTTAATAAATCTGCCAAAATTTCAACAATTCCGTTTTTTTCTTCTATCTTTTTTACTATGAACTGAAATGATTTTAGCAAATGGCTGTAATATAACAAAGAGTGAAAAATTGAAGGTGGTCTGAATACTTTCCGTGCACACTGTAAATAATTGAGTACATTTGCTGCACGCTTGATGATCTCACAGTATCGGACATCTTCTGCGGAGAAATTGTGTGCTCACAGCCAGAAAAGCAATGGTGGTAGTCATGACATTTTTTGAAGCATCCAAATTTGCTGTCGTGTATTAAACATGGTGATGGAGTGGTTGGTACATCTGCCTCACAGTTCTGAGGACTGGGGTTCAAATCCCAGCCCCGCCTGTGTGGAGTTGCATGTTCTCCCCGTGCCGGGGTGGGTTTTCTCTGAGCACTCTGGTTTCCTCCATCCATTTTGTTTACCGCTTCTCCTCACTAGGGCCGCGGGCTACCTAGGTACCCCGCCGCCCTCCGCCCGACGATAGCTGGGATAGGCTCCAGCACGCCCCCTGACGCAAGTGAGGATAAGCGGTAAAGAAAATGGATGGATGGATGTATAAACAGTAACAGTCCTCAAATCATTTCACCGTCACATCTCGCAGCATTCGATCACAATTTGTAGAGAGCAAACCATCTTTTCTTTACCAGGCTTCACATCCATCACTTCCTGACCGAGGCAAATGGAGATCTTAGCTGAGTGTTGCTAAGGACTTGCAGCCACATTTACAACAAGTCACACCTACAGATGGCAACGCGGCATTTGACGGTGCGAGTGGAAGTGGAATTTATAGTTTCGCCCGTGCCACACTTTGTTTTACTCCAGTGAAACTGTGCGATTGGGTGATAACGGTTCTACTGTAGGTACTTGGCATGCATGCAGTACAGTAATATGTATTGCGCAATTATTCGTTTTTAAATGAATGGGGTGTTCGCCTCATAAATAGATTGAGAATGCATTGAAACTCACTGGCGAACCAAGAAATAAGATTCCATGAGGCCTTTGTTGGAATGGAGTGTCTTTTATTGATGAAAGATTAGTCAGACAATCAAAGATTTGTATTTTTATTTGTTTTTATTTGGGGGCGGGGCATGCACTCAGAAAAAAACCCCAAAACAAAACATGCATTTAAAGCAACGCAGTTTCCTTTCACCATCATTCAAGATAACATAGTTTATATGTTTTTAAGTGTGGCTGTTGAGGCTCGTGTAACATGACTTTTCTGTACAGACACTGGTTCCTCATATTTTCATGTGCGTGCGTGAGACGGAGTGAGGGGTGGAGGGGGGTGGGGTAAGTAGTCGGAGCGATCAATGCACAGCTACAGCTGGTTGAAGGGGACCAAATCCATTGAACAGTTGATTTGGTTCCATTTTACCAGCTTTAGCAAAGCATTTACAGAAGCTGTTGGGGATGGGGAGGAAGCGGATTCTGGGACAGAAGGTCGCTGCATCTGGAGAAGCACTCCGGATGGACACCTGCAAGAGCGAGACGGGAAAAATAGGAAAAGTTGATTGTGGCAGCTGTATCAGAACAAGCATGCACAACACACACACACACACACACACACACAGTAAACACATGGTGGCTGATTATCAGACGTTGCCCTTGAAAGAGCATTTGTTTTGCATAGACGAATCATAAGTATACAAAAAAAAAAGGAATGAAGTGAAGATGGAGGAAGGAGATGAAGAAAATTAAGAGGGTAGTGGAATGCAGAAAGGCAAAGAGCAAACAAGATGAAAAAAGAAATCAGGTGGATTGTGTCTTTGTGTGTGTGTGTGTGTGTGTGTGTGTGAGTGTGTGTTTGGGGAGGACGGAGCCTTAAGAGATAAGAAAGGAGCTACATAAGTTGAGGCAACAATGAATTCATCACCTAAACTGCCAATAGCACGAATGAAGGCGCAAGCGGGACGGCAGGAGAATTAACTCTGATGACCTCTGGCATTGTGCAACATTTGTCTCGAACACATACACATACACGCACACGCACGCGCACGCGCACGCACGGCTTCTACATTTCTGTCTGGAGCGCCGCAGTGCCCAGATGACGCACTCGGCACTCTCGCATCTCCGGCATATCATTGCTGGCTCTGTTAGCCAATTGCTTAACATTTCATCGTTAGAGACTCAACTGTTCAAACAGCGTATTGACCCCACAACGCAAGCTGTCAATATTTTCCGGCTGAATACGTACATTTGTTTTCACCACATACTGGTGTTTAAAAAAAAAAAAAGAATTATGCGGAATTGTCTATCTGTGCATGAGTCTACTGCATAGAAACACCATTTGAATGTAGGTTTAAAAGGTGGTACCTTTAGTAGACCTCCCTGTACAGCATCAGTTTTCAACATTGCATGCAAAAGTACACTGGAAGTGGTTTGACATTGTAATATTTGGAGGCTCATTTGAGCTTATTGCTTTTAAATTCACACTCATCGGCAACAATTCCAGCAGCAAGATTAGCTTCATGAGTTTTGTAGGATTTCATACCAAAAAAAAAATAAAGTGTTTTTTTTGGTGTGGCAGCAATGCGCTCCCGTATAAAAGTGACGTATTTTTACAAATGTTTTTGAATGTGTCAAAAATATCAATCTTTATTAGTATTTGGGGTGATTTCATCTAAAAATGGACTCAAATTAGTAAACGTGTCCTACTTTTTGAGTCACCTCCAAAAGCTGTTTTATCGAATTAATGCATATTATAAAAAAAAAATAATAATATCAAACACTCTTATCAACAGTACCTCCGGCAGCAATGCAGCTGTTTAGAAATCAAATTTCATTTCCTGCCTGGTGTAAAACATCAGAAGCTATGGAAGCTGCGAGGGGAAGCATCACATATTTTTCATCATCCTTTATAGTGTGTGACACTATTTTCTCCTGTGTGAAATTACATTGTCAAGTTGTTTAACGAAAGGATTGAGCATCTTTGGCATTAAAAGAAATAACATTTGAATAAGCCTTGTGAAAGATTTAAATCGATAAAGGGAACCAGGAGTGCAAGGCGACAGAGTCATGGACAGTAAAGTTAAAGAGGACTGAAAAACTGGAGCAAAATATGAGACTGTTAGTTGTGCTGCTGTATTTTTAAGGGGATTTGCAGCAGCAGAATAATACTACTGTTTATTTAGGGGGGGTTGATGCCCCCTCTGAATTAGGCCTAACGACACCACTGCCTGATAATATTCTGGTGAGAATTTCCTGAGATAGATTTAGCATCAAATGTAAATCCATGTTTTCGTAATCGTTTTTTGAAAGTTGTATGTCAAATATTGTCGAATTTCCCAAAACTCCAAAACCTGGAAGACTGGAAGGCTATTTGGGCGGCATCACGTGCGTACGGTACATCCCTCCCTCGGGCCTCTTGTCTATTCTGGTTGTGTGCTGCCTACTGCATTCCTGGCCTTATATTGAAAGACAGTGAGGGAGGAGGGTTGGGTGGGGACAGGCGGGGGACGACGCAGTGGGAAAGTCAGTCAAGGGGGTCACGGCGGGAAGGTCATCCGCGGTGCAAGGTATCCCCGGGGACCCGCTGGCAGCGCGTGTTACGGAACAGCTGCCGGCCTACCGCCGGGCGCGCCGCTTCCAAGTCAGTCCCACAGCGGACTCTGTCACGATAGTTCACCGTCTTATTTTCATTTCGTGGCTTGACGCCAGAGCTCTCCAAGCCCAACTTCCCATCGCTCAACCCGCTCTGAGTGTCGGCTTGTGTTTTCCTTCTGCTCGCTCTCTCCTAATCAGGCCAAGTGGACCTCAGCGAGCCACCCGCTGTCGGGTTACAGCGTGACGATGTTATGGGCAAGGCCGGCGGAGCTCATATCGAACCACGACCTGATCGGGAGGCCTGGACAGAAGTCAGCCCGCTGTTACAAAAGAGTCATTAAAATCCACTTAAGAAGGCAATAATCATCTGTAATGCTGCATTGAATGGAGCACATATACACAAACCATCCTAATGACGATGCACCAATGTCTGATGAGAGTGTCTGCCGGTTGCTAATTAGCTTAATGCAAGGCCCCACTCTACTAATGAAAAAAAAGTTGACCTGCGGTCAGGCTGGAAGCTTTATCTTCGGGGCCCGGTTGTATTTATACCTGCTGGTCTTTCTCAGATAGGTTGAGTGAAAACAGAAGTGCTCTGTTAATATATATATATATATATATGTAAACAGCTACCACTGCAAAATGATCTTTCTTGCACTGTTGCACGCATTACTATGGTTTGGCAACATTACTGACCTTTGAGCTATACCAGTATTTGATTTCTTGAAATATTGCCATGTTCAAATTTACACTAATGAACACACATTTTTAAATGCAGCTCATTGTTGAGTGGTGTTTTTTTTTTTTTTTTTTAAAGATAGCAACACAAAAAAAGTTCAACATCTCTTTGGTAAGTTATTTTTGGGGCTACCAGTTTGATACGCACTTCTTCAATAACAAATTTGCTCAAATTGTTTTTTGGGCAACTTATTTCGTCGTCCACAAGCACCATATTCGTGACCACGATAATGCGCGAAGTTACCGGGATCCTTTAGAATACTGCTAAACGTTCAAATACTACCGCAATGAATGAATACTTTTTGTATATGTGGAAAAGTATGAAAACTGCAAATATTTATAACAGCCACAAACCACAACTTCTTGCTACAATTTCTTGTCGACTACATTAGGTAGTCAACGTAAAACATTGTCCACTTTTACACATTAGCTAGCCCTTCAGGCCACAATACTTCTGGCAAAGGAAAGCCAAAAAGAAGTTTGTGTTTACCTGTGTAACAGGTAAATACAGCCGCGTCAACACAATCTGACTTAACATTTGACGGTATAAATGTCAATCCAAACAAAATTCCTCCTCTTCATGCTTGGCAGAGGTAACTCACTTAATCAGAGCAAGCGACCGGAGCATCACAGAACAATTTTTTACTATCCGCTTTACGCTCGCTGAAGATAAAACACGTCTTCCGGATGGAAAAAAAAGAAATAAAAAAAATATATTAATATGTGCTGACCTTGCGAGGTCAACTCTGCTCAGGTACTGAAATGATACAACGAAAAACGGATGCTTTATCATTTGACAGTCCTCCGTGGGTTACTGCAGCCGATGATAATACTACTACTTTGCAGGGTCACCTGCTTGACCTTGTGCCACTGCTGTATCTGTCGCACAGTACATACAAACTAACCCTGTGAGCACTTTCAGCCGTGATCCTGAACACAATCTCAAATGCCCCAACAGTCGCGGGCATTACTGAGTGGTCAAAGCTCATACATGTTAATTATTGCAGTGTTTATAGTCTTAATTTTACCTCACAATGGTTTTATCCACAAAGATCTTTTTGTTCCTTACTTAACCTTTTAATCTCACGTCAACGCCCTAAAGACAATCAATAGCTATTTACATGATATATTTCATTATATCTGCTCCTCTTGCGGGAACACATTTCCTGCCTTTCTTTGAGGATGATCGCAGTCTGTAATTTATTTTAGTCCATTAAAACACTGCAGGAATCAAGAGTCTTTATTGTGCTACATGCACGGTAAGAAGGATGCAACAATATACAATTCTGTGTTTGCTGATACTTCTTCACCTCATTCATTTTGGTTATTAGACATAAGGTGTGCGAGAAGTAAAGAGCAGCATATATAGGCAGGCCCACTATGCGCACCGTGCATGCTGCAACAAAAATGAGGACATTATTACCTCTGCCAAGGAGATTTTCTTGCACTTCCATGTGCTGAATTGTGTCGGTTCAAACTAACAGGAAGAACGACACGACAGATGCCTCAATAAATCATATCTCCATGTATACAGCATATCAGCTTCAACGAGACAAGTATGTTATCTAAATCCGACCAGCATTGACTCGTGCTTGAACACGTCGTCAACACACCGGAACCCCATCTATAACTTTAATGACAGAAATAAATACACGACAAAGACGAAAATAACGGCTCTGCCAATGTTGCCGTGATTGTGCTGCGCTCTGATTTTATGTGTTAAGAAAATGCTGAGAGGAAGTTTCCAACACGGTGGAAATGGTGTTGTTTAAAGATGCTCGAGGGCGGCCAATTATCTGATGGTAAACTCAACTCACATAAGGCTATGCACTGTATTTATATTTATATTGCACATCGGGTACACAGCAGATAAAAGGGAGGCATCTTGAAAAGCTGGGGAAAGCTTTGCTTTCTCTTGTGAAATGAGACTGGATTAAGAGGTCGAAGAAGGGCCCCCACAAAGTTAAATGAAACAACCTCAGGTACTACATTGGCACGTTTTGGGTGTTTTATTTGTATTTTTGTTCTTCAAGGATTTCCTTCACTGTCACTGTAGGGAAGATGCAGTTTCAATTCACGGGAGAGCGACGTCACGATCCACACTCTGCAAGCTGCCGCAACCCTGCCGTTTGTCTTCACCTTCCTCTCTCTTCCAGTGACTCTTATTCGCATGCTGAGCACGCTCCCATGCCCCGCCCCCCGCTTACAACCAACCACCTCTTCGACTTATTTCAGCCTTGATTCATTAAAGGGTGCAGCGGGGTCACATAGGTGTACTTGATATACATTCTGTCCAGTGCAGTTTAAAACACGGCTTTTTTTCTTCTTTTTTTTTTTAACCTCCCCCTATTGGTATGAAGTGGAACTGTATAAGTACTGGCGACGTACAGTTTTAGTTTTGGGAAATATGTGACGATACAGTTGCAATACACTCAGTCTATCAATTTTCTATAGCGCTTACCCTCACTAGGGTCACAGGTGAGGGAACACCCTGGACTGGTTGCCAGCAGATCGCGGGGCACATTCAGACAAACAAGCGCACACACACTCACATTCACACTGATGGAAAATTAAGCGTTTTCCGTGAACCGAACATTCATGTTTTGGGAATGTGAGAGGAAGCCGGCATACCTGGAGAAAACCCTCACAAGCACGGGGAGAACAGAGCGAAGGCGAGCGCCTGTTGGCCGGGTCTGCACCCATGGGGCCTGGCCGGGCACAGCCCGAAAGGGTAACGTGGGTCCCCCTTCCCATGGCCTCATCACCTGTGGGAGGGCCATAGGGATTGGGTTGGCGATCCAATCCCCGGCTACAAAAGCTGGCTCAAGGGACGTGGAACGTCACCTCTCTCACCTGGTGAGCGAGGTCGAGAAGTTCCGACTACATATAGTCGGGCTCACCTCCACACAGAGCTTGGGCTCTGGTACCAGTCCTCTCGAGAGGGGTTGGACTCTCTTCCACTCTGGAGTTGCCCACGGTGAGAGGCGCCGAGCAGGTGTGGGTATAATTATTGCTTCCCGGCTCGGCGCCTGTACGTTGGGGTTGACCCCGGTGGACGAGAGGGTAGCCTCCCTCCGCCTTTGGGTGGGGGGACGGGTCCTGACTGTTGTTTGTGCCTATGCACCAAACAGCAGTTCAGAGTACCCACCCTTTTTTGGAGTCCTTAGAGGGGGTGCTGGAGAGCGCTCCCGCTTGGGACTCCATCGTTCTGCTGGGGAACTTCAATGCTCATGTGAGCAATGACAGTGAGACCTGGAAGGGCGTGATTGGGAGGAACGCCCCCCCCACCCCCTGATCAGAACCCGAGCGATTGTTTGTTATTGGACTTCTGTGATGACCACGGATTGTCCATAACAAACACCATGTTCAAGCATAAGGGTGTCCACACGTGCACTTGGCACCAGGACACCCGAGGTCGCAGTTCGATGATCGGCTTTGTGGTCGTGTCATCGGACTTGCGGCCGCATGTCTTGGACACTCGGGTGAAGAGAGGGGCGGAGCTGTTAACTGATAACCACCTGGTGGTGATTTGGCTTCGATGGTGGGGGAAGATGCCGGTCCGACGTGGCAGGCCCAAACGTATGGTGAGGGTCTGCTGGGAACGTGTGGCAGAATCCTCTGTCAGAAGGAGTTTCAACTCCCACCTCCGACAGAACTTTGCTTATGTTCCGGGGGAGGCAGGGAACATCGAATCCGAGTGGACCATGTTCCGCGCCTCCATTGGCGAGGCGGTTGACTGGAGCTGTGGCTGTAAGGTAGTTGGAGCCTGTCATGGCGGCAATCCCCGAACCCGTTAGTGGACACCAGCGGTGAGGGATGCCGTCAAGTTGAAGAAGGAGTCCTATCAGGCCTTTTTGGCCTCTGGGACTCCTGAGGCAGTTGATGGGTACCGGCTGGCCAAGCGGTTTCTAAAGGCTCTGGATGTTGTGGGGCTGTCCTGGTTGACACGCCTCTGCAACATCGCGTGGACATTGGGGACAGTGCCTCTGGATTAAGAAGGGGGACCGGAGTGTGTGTTCCAACTACAGGGGGATCACACTCCTCAGCCTTCCTGGTAAGGTCTATTCAGGGGTGCTGGAGAGGAGGGTCAGTCGGGAAGTCGAATCTCAGATTCAGGAGGAGCAGTGCGGTTTTCGTCCTGGCCGTGGAACAATAGACCAGTTCTTCACCCTCGGCAGGGTCCTCCAATAACCGAAAGAACGAGATCCCGGATACAAGTGGCTGAACTGAGTTTCCTCCGCAGGCTCCCTTAGAGATAGGGTGAGAAGCTTGGTCATCCGGGAGGATCTCAGAGTAGAGCCGCTGCTCCTCCACATTGAGAGGATCCAGATGAGGTGGATGGGGCATCTGTTTTGGATGCCTCCCGGACGCCTTCTGGGTGAGGTGTTCTGGGCACGTCCCACCGGGAGGAGACCCCGGGGACGACCGAGGACACACTGGAGAGACCATGTCTCTCGGCCGGCCCGGGAACGCCTCGGGATCCCCTCGGAAGAGCTGGATGAAGTGGCTGGGGAGAGGGAAGTCTGGGCTTCTCTGCTGAGGCTGCTGCCCCCACGACCCGACCTCGGATATGCGGAGGAAGATGGATGGATCCATATATATATATATATATATATATATATATATATATATATATTCTCATTATAACATATTAAACCTTATTTATGCATAGTGACAGTGTGATTAATTACATTTGCACGCCTATTCATGGTTTGAGGTGTGTTCACTTGTTTCACACTCACAAGTTAATGCGCGGTTACCGTTATATCCGCAAGGGGGGAAATGTGTTCACTATTCTACAAAATGGAAGCCATAAGTGGTCCGACAGCCCTGGGCCAACACACACACTCCCGCTGTTAACACTAATAAAGGGTTGTTCTTCTTTTTCTTCTTCTGTTCACTAAACCTCCAAGTTATGCCGCATTTCTTCTGTTGATTCAGCGCTTCTTGCAAGTATGGAACGTTGACTCGTGCAGACGGTAATCCAGCTATCATATACAGTAATAGCCTCGCGGCTACAAAATGGAAGCAATTATCGCAAAGCACACAACGATCCGGCGAACAGATCACAACGCATAACTCTTTATGGCTTTGGGAGATTTATTTTGAGGGACCCGTGCTCATGCTCACGGTAATTTATGCCCTTTACGACCTAGCTCTCATCCTGTATTGTTTTTTTCGCTTTCTTTTTTTTGGGCGTATTGATCATTGAATCCATGTCTTTCTTATTAGCTAAATGCACACAAAAGTGTTTGAATGTTACTTTTTCTTATTTTCTTTTCAATCCTTTTCTATCACACTCAACACATATACAGTGCATTTCAACTTCTATTTCTGTCTCTCTTCCTCCGACTCTGCACTCGTCATCTTTTTCTCTTCTCCTGGATATTTGCACTTAGTGGAGGGCAGTGGAGGGCCCGCTCAGCATCTTTGGATCTCTCAAATGAGGCGCCACGGCAGGCAGGACCTTGGAGACTCAATAGTCATTCATAGCAGGGACATAGCAAGAGCAACATATTTAAAAAAAAATTTTAACTGAGGCCCATCTTGTTAGTGACCAAGTTAGCGTGACTGTCTTCAGATTCACAGCAACGTACGAACTACGTAACCATCTTTTAATCTCGTCGCGTACACACGTAATGTGAACATATGTCTGTCCAATAACATGCAACATATCCATCCATCAATCCATCAGTTTTCTAAACCGCTTATCCTCATTAGGGTCTCAGCTTTTTTTAAAATGTTATTATTATTTTTTTTTTACATTCACATACTGTACACAATTACATTGTGTAAAAAAAAAAAAAAAAAAAGATCTTCAAGCATTTTCTCCCTTCAAAAAAATTCAAGAGGATGATTTAGCTTGTGATTGAGATTCAATTCCTGGTTAGGAAAAAGTTTAGTTTAAAACAAGAAATACCATGATTGTATAGGTGTAGGTAGTATATACCAATCAGAGGAAAGCCAAATATGGACAAAGCGGATACAAAACTGGGTCAAACAGAAGTAGATGTCAGAGGGGCCTTTTGTTGACACTCACAAGTGTGTGAAAATTTTTTGAAATGAAATTGACACTTTTATACTAAGTCCGTGTTAGAGAGTCGCTCTATGGAGGTCTAAATAACCAAAAATACAGGACCTTTAAGTCACACTCAGAAATTCACATAATAAAAATTGGGTAAAATCAAGCAAAGGCGCTTATATTCCAATACAGTGGACCATACAATTATTTGAATGCTATTTCAAGGTTAACATGACTGTAAAAAATTCAGAAAATGAGGATGTGGGCATTAAAATGCACATGTTTGCGCAAGCGGGCAGCCCCACTGTGCCCTTTAATGACTTCACAACATCAGTGCATAACATTATCCCCTGTGTTCTCCCTCATATCTTCTATAATGGACCAGCTAGCTCTGGTGTCAGCAGCATCGCGTGACGTGTAGAAAACACTCGGGGGAGCCCTTCATTTCAACTCCGGCTTACACAACTGGTTTTTGAGTTCATTCTTTCTCTGCACTATGAACAGTACACAAGCCATACAAAGCTGCCTACGGAGCTACTCAGTGTATCCCACTGGGCTGGAGGATGCATTGGATTTACAGTCGCGTGTAAAAAAAAAAAGTCGCCACTTTTGATGATGATGGCGATGACGATGACGATGATGATGATAATCCAGACTCACACAATGATGCCTCACAATTGCCCACACTATTCATTGAGTCCACAGTCACATCCGAGTGGCGGTAAGCTACCTGTGTAGCCGCAGCTGCCCTGGGGCAGCCTGACGGAAGCGTGGCTGCCATTCTGCGCCGACGGCCCCTCCGACCACCAACAAACAAGCCGCACTCCCTTTATGTGCAGAACACGTGCTGAAAGTACCTGTACAGTAATTCAAGTTTTACAACTTTCCTTGTGCACAAACACATTAGAGCATCTATCTATCTATCTATCTATCTATCTATCTATCTATCTATCTATCTATCTATCTATCTATCTATCTATCTATCTATCTATCTATCTATCTATCTATCTATCTATCTATCTATCTATCTATCTATCTATCTATCTCTCTCTCTCTCTCTCTCTCTCTCGCTCTCTCTCTCTCTCTCTCTCTCTCTCTCTCTCTCTCTCTCTATCTAGACAGGCACACGTGCACGCACGCACGCACGCACACACACGTGTTGGGGAGAGGTTGGGTTTTGGCAGTCTAATGGCGTTTAATTCAAGCAGATGTCTGTTTAATTGATTGAAACAAATGACCTCACCATTGATCCCAATCCCAGAGTGGGGACTGATCGGCTTCTTGGAGGTAGTTACAGTGTGTGTGTGTGTGTGTGTGTGTGTGTGTTTGTGTTTGTGTATAGGTGTGTGCGTGCGTGCGTGCGTGCCCGCGTGTGTCAAGCAATGGGTTGCTATTCCACTTTAATCGTATGACTACGAAGGCTGAATGATGACTCATAACTGACTAATTTGATTTCTGTATAGTCTGTGTATTTTTTATTTTTTTTTTGGATCAAGTTCCAAACTCCAAATAAAAACACGGTCAATCTAGATAACGATTGTGTCATTGAGATATTGGAAGAAAAACAGCGACAATCCATCACGGTAGCTGCATTGCGTTACAGTCGTCTTGCAAACAAATATGAAAGTAAACATTTGCCCAAACTCTCCATCTTTCGTTGTCATTTAAAGAGCGAGTAGTTGTATTTCCTTTTGAATTGATTCCAATAAATAGCTCATTCGACACGTGTATGTTAATTAGGAATATTAAATTGTTGCAATATTGCATGGACGGTTGATAAGGGTTTCATAATGGCAAAAGTTTGACTCAAACTAATTGATTCTTCCATTGCAGCCAATGAGACAAATTGATTCTGAATTTGAACAAATCAGATTCCGAGCGGCTTCTGTTTGCACGATACTGACGTGGCCACCCACAGAATTGAAAAAGCATCAATATAATCAATCAATCAAATGAGATTCACACAGGGACTGGTCCTTAAGAGTCCACACTCCAGATGTGGCTCAAAAGATGGGCAAATATTGTGTGCGGTCAAAGACAGGAGTTTATTCATCAGCTTTTACGTTTCCAGGTTGTTGTCATGCATATCTTCCTCGATCGCTGCAGTTGTAGCTGCCGTGGGATTTTCTTCGCGTGTAGGCTCACAGATGGGGAAGCAGTCAAGCGGCCGGTACCCAGGCAGTGAGGGAGAACAGGGAAGGAAGGTCGGGGCATCCCTGCGTGCGTGTAACGTACGTGTGAGCGTGCGCGCATTGCCGTTTCGCTAGCAAAGGACCCCCTCCCGCATCCAGTCATGCGGCTATGGCTGGCTCAGCACGGTGCCGCAGTCAGCATTGTTGCATATTTAATGTCCTGATGAGAGCTTCCACCTGCTGACACAGGAAAAGTGACAGAACAATACCCGCCCCTCGACGAGACCTAGCCCACCCCTTCCGTGTAATACACAGTCAAACGCCAGCGCAGAATACCACATCAATCCAGTCATCGCTCTCTCCACCGTGACGGCCTTCGTGCGCTTGCGAAATATCTTCTCAATGGCAAGTGAATCCTGCATCGGTGGTTATTTCTCATTTTGCTCATTCCCATCGTTTGATCATTGTTTTAACGGTCACTGTCTGATTGCATTTGGAGTATTAAAGCCACTTGAGAGAAAACTTTTCAAGCTCTGGGAATACATTCGTAACAAAGTTTCAAAGTTCCTCATAAAAAGTCGTGTTGTTATTAAAATGAAGTTGCGTTACAAGAACAAAGTCCTAATATTCAAAAGTATGACGTGATAACGCTGCGAGAATTAAATAATAATGACACAAAAATATCGCTATTTTTCAATTTTAATTATTAAAAATTGCAAGCGAATGAAAATAAGATGGACTGTAATCAGAGTAAAGTCACAACATGATGGAATATATTCATATGTTAAGAGCTTAAAGTCATAATATTATAGTTGTCATGTTACAAGAATCATATTTTGATTCCTCATGACATTAGTATGAGTCATATTTTGACTTTTTGTGAGGTTTTTTTTGTTTTTTTTTTGATACTTAAACCCAAACTGGGTGACATATAACAAAGACTGCGCATTAAGTGGAGCGCAGTGTTTCAATTGTGCTCAATATTGTTGATTGTTTAAATGCGAGATTAAGCTTTAAACCAGGCCAGAAATTGGAACAAGGCGCCGACAAACAGGAGTCTAATCTTACATGACGCGCTCTTCCTTCCCTGGCGGCGTGCTCTTGGACCATGCCATCCATTAAGCAATTATGCTATTCGAAAGCTCCCCGGTAGCACACAATAGAAACATGAAGTTTACTTTGAAAGCGATACCCCAAACATCTATGGCACGCTAGCCGACAATGCTGATTATAAAGTGCTGTTGCAGCATCTCCGCTTTGCGACTGAATATTTCTGCTGCACCTTATTGTCTCGTTTTGCAAATTCGATGACATATGATACCACACATTCTCCGGTCACAATGGCGCAATCATTTGATGATTAACAACTAAGTTGGTTGTTGGTTGTCAAATGTCCCGACCTGAGATACATACTTCTTTACATTCCATAGCTGCTCTTGTTCATATGGGCATATAAAGAAGTATGTCCCCCAAGTGGGCCACAGTCCTTGGTGACATCAGGTCCTGCTTCCTCGAATCCCACCCACCCACGGGACATCCGTCCATCCATTTTCTACAGCTTATCCTATCCAGGGTGTGGCTAATTGGAGCCTATCCCTGTTGCAGTCTTGGGGGTCTGGCTATTATGCAGTTCCTGGTTTCCCCCCCAAATTATCAGAGCGATCGATCGATTTTGTAATATGTTTGCCTCTTCCACTAACACTTCCAATTACATCACTTCAAACTTCCTTTTGCACTCGATCTCCCAAATGTTTCGTGGTGACTGAAAGCCTCCTTTAAATACAGGATATGAGCTGTCGGGATGTTTCGTGCGCAACTATCACCAGGTCAAGCTGCAGCCCTTCTCTTCTACAATTCCCCAATAAAGTGGCCTTTCGTATACAAATGGCTCGGCCATCCCAGCAGAACTCGCTGCTCGTCTGCTCGGCCACTAACCACACGCGTAATCCGTTCGAGCGAACACGCAATTCAGAATCTTCGTAAAACTATCGCAAAAGCTACAACGGTGCTGTGGTCCGACATTACTGTATTGACTGTGACACGCTCGATTATGCGCAGGCTGCACACACAATTGGGTGTGCCCTCCCATTTTTCAGACAAACGTTTTCAGCATTTATACAGAAACACTAATATGATTCTTTAAAAAAAAAAAAATCAATAAAATCTACCACTATACTCTGAGATCGAAAGCTCCCCAAAATATTTGTAAAATACATCCATCCATCCATTTTCGGTACCGCTTTATCCTCATTAGGGTCGCGGGCGTGCTGGAGCCTATCTCAGCTATCTTCGGGGTACGCCCTGAACTGGTCACCAGCCAATCGCAGGCCACATAGAAACAAACAACCATTCGCACTCACATTCATTCACGCCTACGGGCAATTTAGAATCTTCAATCAACCTACCACGCAAAGTTTTTGGGATATGGGAGGAAACCGGAGTAGCCGGTCGGGATTTGAACTGTGAGGCAGATGTGCTACCCAGTCGTCCACCATGCTGAAAAAAAACAGTTCAGAAAATATTTTGTGTTAATGGTCGCCAAAGCTGCACGAAAATAATGTGCATTTACAATTTACCTAGGGACTAAAGATTTGGCCTAAAGCGCTATGATTATATTCAACTAACAAATGAACCTAAATTGACAGAACTGCATCAAACAGGTCAAAAGGTTTTAGGAATAAAAGCCGGAGGAATGACGTATGGGCCAAAACTCAAGTCAAAAATCGCTACTGTAACTGACAAACTAACCCTGCGGGACTAAACCGAAAAATAAAGAATGAAATATTCAAGAGCAAACTGAGTACTAGAGCTAAGAGCTAAATCTAAGGCAGTCATATGAAGGGATAAATGAGGTCTAAATCTACAAGAAAGCTGAGAGTCTTAAGTATAGCACAAACGCTGTAGACGACCTAAACTAAAGATTTCACTGTGGACTGCAACTGAGAACTACGCTCAGATGCGGTCCAAAAACTGCAGGACTCCAACCTTTGACTAAACTGTTAAAGGCTAAGGCTGCGGTATTCAAACTAAGAGCATAGGACAAAAGGTGCAGGAGTATACTGAGGGCGGAAATGCAGATTTAAGCCATAGGACTAGAAATTGCTGGGCCATAAACTGTGGAGGACGATGCATTACTTGCAACATCTGGTGAGCTTGTCATCAATCTGCATTGTCACACTTTCACCTTGAGTGTCACAACTCGGTAGTGAGGTGTGTGAGTGTCGGGGAGGAAAATGAGGGAGATGTTGCACTTACCGACTGGCAGATGTTGGATTGCACCACCTCGCCACACACACACCCCCTCCCCAACTATCCCTCTCCTCCCACTCCCTGATGCATCAGGGCAGAGTCGAGAAGAAAGGAAGGAAGAAATGCTTTACTCTCCCTTTCGCTTCCTTCGCCTCTGCAGTCTCTCTTTCTCTGGTTGGAAGACACACTCTCATTCTTGCTTAAAAACTTTTAGTCCCGCGCGGAGCAGCACACAAAATATGCCAAATGGTGCATTGCAAAATCCGTAGCAGATACCTGATGATGACAGTGCTGATGCTGATGACGATGATGACATTGACAGAATTGGGGGGGGGGGGGCAGGCAAACGCACGCACACACGCACAAGCGCATACCATTTTCTCAGGGATCAATACCAATGTATAAGCAAACGTAAAAAGGCTGAATTGTGCGTTTAATGAATTGAACCATCGCTTCATCAAGGCACTTAATGCCCGTTTGGAAAGAAAATGTTTAAGGGTCCGGTGCCAAATTTGCCCGCGTGTTAATGTGCGTTTGTGAGATTGAATTGGATGAACAGCTGTGACTGTGTTTGCAGTTGTGCTCCTCCGTCAAGTATTCGATTGCGCCCAGAGAACATTTACAGCTATGCAGACGATACCTTGAACGGCAATATGAAACTGCTGACATATTCTCATGAATAACGCTCATGAAAAATGGCAAGTGTATTTTAATCCGGGACATAAATAGACTTACAGAAAGATTGTGAAAATTGCTTTTGTGTCAAATTTGTGTCATGTCCTGCGCCCCAGGCTTTGACCATAAATTGGGTCAGCGTATCGACTCCACCTGCACAAACTATACGAATATGTCATCCCCCTGTGCCCCCACTTTGTTTTTGTTTTTTGTAACACTGTGTGAATAGTGCCATGGGGACAGCGCACTTCAGGGCTGCCCGCCCAGTTATTAAACTAAAAGTCTCTACCGTAAATCACACTGGTCCTTTCTCCTTCCTTTCTTCCTTCCGTCCGTTCTCCCAGGCAAGGAACAAATGTTGAGTCAATCAACGAGTCAACGAGCGTCGAGTCACGTGTGACTCGAGCTCGCACTACGACAAATGTGAGCACGTCCAACTGTCCCCGCTTTCCAAAATAGATTTGAAAGTGTGACCAGTTCACAAATCACTTCAGTGCAATACGTAAAGTACAGCAAAAGAATTCTCAGGATTATGGAGGCACAATTGACACCGGCTGACAACACCCCGGACTGGTCGCCGGTTCATTACAGGGCGGCGGACGGAGAGACAAGCAACCGTTCACTCTCACGTTCGCAATGAGCGGAAAGGGACCCTTCACCGCCTGCACCGACGTCAGGCGAATATACATCGGTGACTGACCTGATATCGCATCTTTTGAAATGATGAGAATGATATCTGGAAAAATTGTTGGAATAATGTCAAAACGATGACTTCCCCTAATGGGTCAGACACCCAGAGCACAAAATTCAATCCGTATTTTACTGTTTTTCTCATGATTAAAGGTGGGGTTTTTTTTAAATCAGAAAATGCAATCGATAAAAGTGAAACTATATAAATGAAATATAGAAACCCAATTGTCGCCTAAGCTTTAATGCGATGCACCCCTTTATTTATCAACCCTGAACTTGTTTTTTTTTTAAAAAGTCTTTTGACATGGTTTTGTACTTTACTTTTACTTTGACAACACTTATATGAATTATTTAGAGCACACGAATCGCATTAAATTGTGTACGCAACGGCCGTTAGAGATGCACTTGGCTTTCAACTCACAAGCAAGCCCAAGTCAGCAAAGATGGATTCTCTTTCTTTATGACATGATCTGCAGTCATGCTCAATCGGGATGAATATTCCAAATGTAACTCCACATTAAGTTTCACATCCACTCTGGCTAGCACCAGCACACACGGAGTCCCTGTACCCTGCGTCCACTAACAGCTGCGTGTCGACTATAAGCGGCGCAGCCGTGCCAGGCTGCGCCCGATGGGTTCTCGGACACCTGACACTTTGCCACCTCCGCCATCTCCGCAGGAGCTTTGACAAGACAGCTGACCACCGCTGATCTCCACGGTATTCGCGACGCGGGTAAAATTAGAGCGTGCAAGTGAGGGAGCGGAATGGGAGGACATGCATTACGCTTTTAGAAACTTTGCTTCAAACTATTATTAAACCTCTCTTCCCCCTTGTGGAGATTCTCTCTCTCTCTCACACACACACACACACACACACATGCGTGTCTGTGGATGAAGATGTGTCGATTAATAGATTGAATTAAGGTCACACTGAGCTGTGAGGCAACTTTGCTTTGGATTTGGGTGAAGCATCTTAAACATCCCTTATGGGTCATACTTTTTGTCCGAGTAGAAAAATGAACGCACAAATACGTCATCGTGATCAATGGGATTGGTGGCGCACCTCGCCAATAAATGCACACACGGGGCCACACGGTTGACTTAAGCACGTCGTTTCTTACACTTTCTCAATTCTGCAAGTTAAAAAGGAAGGTAAACCTGCGTAGTGAGCTCGTGCATTTTTAATATGCATGTGTGAAGCACAACAGCGGGACTATTTAAGCTAATTAGAACACACAAACACAACCCTTGACCTTTTCACCCCAACTACATGTGCCGAGGTGGCGTTTTCCACCACGTGCACCGCGCGCCGCGCTTATGCGATAAATCTGACACACAGGGTGTCTTAAATGTATGGAAAATTAAGTGCAAGTCACACACATCGACGCCTGAGGGGAGTGATTTGATAGAAAATTCCACTACACGGTGACACACACAAACGCATGTAATGAGCGCAAATGCTTAATAAGTCCACTTTAGGAACAGCAAGCGAATGAAGAGACACTTCCGCACCTACCGGAATCAAAGTGGTCCAGATGAGGCTGGCGGCCCGTACGGGGTGAGGCGCTCGCTGCAGGCGGTGGCTCTCCTCCTCCTCCTCGCTTGGAGCTGAATCAGCGATGGAGACTTTGAAGATGCGGAGAGGAAGAGGAGTGAAAGAGAGGACAGGAGAGAAAAGGAAAGGGTCATGGGACTTGCCTTGCCTCTGTCTCTCTCTCTCTCTTTCTCTCTCTCTCTCTCTTGCTCTCTCTCTTGCTCTCTCTTTAAGGTTATAATGAGAGAGGAGGAGGAGGAAGGAAGGAAGGAAAGAAAGAAGGGGGAAAACGAGGAGGTGGAGGGCAGAAATTGATGGCAAAAAAAAAAAAAAAAAGGCGCCAATAACCACTGAGAGGTTTGTGTAAGAGGAATGGCTGTGAAGTGATGACTGAGCAGGGAAATGTGTCAGCTGTCCGTCCACTGCGGACAGAGGACAAGCAGACGAGGTGGCCGAGGAAGGAAAAGGAGGAGATGGAGCGAGATAGTGAGCGAACGCTGACGGAGCTGAAGGACAAATGGGGACGTGAGAGAGGCGTGCAAGTGGCGAGGGGGGGCGATGGGTGAGGAGAACACATGGAGGATGGAACGAGTAAGACAAATCAAAGAGGACAACTATTTGGCAGTATGAGAAAGGTAAGAGAATGGTTAATAAAGAGTTCCAGTGTGAGCAGATCAAAATAAACCCCCCCCAAAAAAATCAAATACATCTTTTGGGCTGCAAATCCCGGATACAAGTGCATATTCAGGATTTTTTTTTTTTCAGATATTGACTTAATCGAATAGAAAAATAAATAACATACAGTAATTTTCAGAATAATAACAAACAAGGATTTATACCACAGTGTGGTATAAATCCTTGTTTGCATCCTTGTTGTTTGCTGTCCTCCTTCAGTATAAATAGCGGAACATGTCTTAAGTAGATTGTTATAATCTTGCACACAAATAAACATACAAAAAAAATACTATAGAATACATTAATGCATAGAATATAATTCAAGGTAGGTTTATTTGCCAACTAAAGGTTGTATTGCAATAAATCATCCGTAGCACCGACTTCTCTGACAAATAATCTCAATTATTGCTTACTCTTTTTGTTGGCCTTCTTGTCCTTTTCCCATCATATTCCTCTTAGTCATCGCTTTGAAAAAAAAAAATCCTTTAAAACAAAAGGTGATAATAATAAGTCATAGCCTCCGAAATGAATCAATTATCAATGTGAAAAAAAAAAGCTTCTTGGCCACTATTTGATCAGCAGAGTGTTACAAATTGAGCAAAGCAGGTTAGACAGAATGGAGTTAAAGGGTGTATATTTGGGAAAGGGGGACAAGCAAGAGAGACAGAGAGAAAGAGAGTGAGGTGGAGGGCGATCAGAGGAAATCCCATCTGTCCTGGCATTTTTATACCAAGGTACCAGCGAGGGGCGCACACCCCTTCGCCAGCCGGCTACCCTGGCCATGTTACACAGCCTTATTTAGTGAAGAGTGGCAAAAAATAGCCTCCCGAGTGGCGCTGGGAGTGTTTGGGGGTGGGGTGAGGGCGTCAAAGTGGGAGTGACCGGGCGGGGAAGCCTCGAGGTGAGAAAGAGCGTCAGTCAATGAAGCTGCTGCTGGTGGTGATCCTCACCGTTCAAAGGAAGTGACAAGGGAAAACGATATGGGGGGGCTGTAAGACTTTGGAGGAGTGTGAGATGTTTGTCCATTGATCCAGAAGAACATTTGTGGGGTCAGAGGTCACTGATGTTGGACCTGAGAGAGAGCGTGGCTTGCTTGTAACACTCTTTTAGTTCATTCCTGTTGTGTTTGATGCGATTGAGTTCAGAGGTTCTGTAATGAAGTTTCTGTAATTTAATGGGAGGCGCAATCGTGCGTGCGCCCGGAGCGGGTTAGACCGGTGTTCATAATTTCGTAGACCAGAGCAGCTCGGCGGATCTGAGAGTGGGCAGGTTGCGCCACTGTGGGTGTGTTTACGGCAGACTTCAATCAAAGCCAATCAAAGCGGCTCCTCTCATTCCCTTGAAATGGCGCAATGACAGCCTCGAAGGAGACATCTCTGCGCAAGAGGAGGATGCGCAATCACAGCAATCCGTGCGTGAGTGGAGCGTTGTCACTGTTCTCGGCCTGTGTGGCAACAGACAATGTGAGCGGGTACACAGAATGAGCTGGTGGTAACCGCTGGTGACTGAAATATGTCCACGGACCTCAGTATCTGGCTACCTGTGCCCTGATCAAATTCACCAAAATCACGTTAGACTAGCGGTCTACCTTGCACCTTTAAATTTAGATCAGCTTGACAATATGGTGGGGCCATATTGTCACTCCGGCTGGCGCATTTCAAAGGACACACTGCCGTTGCGCCGGAACGCCCAGATCCAGAACAGTCTGCCAAAGTGGCAAACACGCGCAGTGAGCCTCGCGCTTGCACGAAAATCCAAATCCGCTGGCATTTGTGCCCCGTCGCAGATGCTCTGTCTACGAAAACAGAGCCCTTAATATCGCAGTGTATACTCTGCCACAGTGACGGTGTAGTGGTTCACTCATGTGACTCTGAGCGTTGGTTCAGTTCCCTCAGAATGTGTGAGTGGGAATGATTGTCTGTCTCTATATGTGCCCTGTGATTGACAGTAAATGTACCTTTTGCCAGAAGTCAGCTGGGATAGGCTCCAGCTTACCCATGACCCTGAACAGGATAAGTGGTCTTGAAAATGGACGGATGGCTGTATCACATGGGTGATGGTTCACAGTTCTAAGGTCCATCCATCCATCCATTTTCTGAGCCGCTTCTCCTCGCAAGGGTCGCGGGAGTGCCAGCCAATCGCAGGGGCTCTAAGGTGTATTTTGTATTTCTCACATGTACAAAGTAAGCCAAATGTGTTCTCTGCATTTAACCTGTCCCCCAGGAGCAGTGGGCAGCAAAATCCAGATTTTGTGTCAGCACCTTGGTCAATGAAGCCTGGAAATTGACCATACACATTGACAGTAGTTTTGGGGTGAATCTCAGACCTCAGGAGATCATCGTTGTGGAGTTTGCATGTTCTCCCTGTGCTTGGATGGTCCCCCCTTGTTTCCTCCCAAGTTCCAAAAACATTTGTGCTTAACTGGGGTCTCTGAATTGCCTAAATTTGTGAATATGAATCAATGGGCTATGTTGTCATTTGACCCCTGGAAATCAATTCCAAATCAGCCTGATGCAATACTGGCTTGTACAAAGGGACAGAAACATATCTGTCACGTCAGTCTCAGATGGTCTTCTTCAGTGCTCGGACACCTCCCGTGCTTTGTCAGTGCTGCAGACACGCTCTCTGTTCAACATGTTTGTTTGTTAGCATTTTTACACATATACACATTATACACATAAAGTACAGAGTAATGATTTGAAAGTAGAGTCCCAAACATGTGTGGGTCTATAATTTCATCTTCATTATGGAATGTCTGTTTATGTCTAGGCATATAATAATAATAAAAATAGTAATACATACGTAATAATGTATGGAAGAGGTTTGTTGCTCCCATTA
The DNA here is from genome assembly GCF_024500385.1 of Phyllopteryx taeniolatus. Lineage (NCBI taxonomy): Eukaryota > Metazoa > Chordata > Actinopteri > Syngnathiformes > Syngnathidae > Phyllopteryx > Phyllopteryx taeniolatus. The sequence goes on from NC_084502.1 coordinate 7,365,407, forward strand.
TGCAGTCTTGTAATGTTTGTGGAAATAAAAAAATAACAAAAAACATGTATTGCAGATTAAATCTTTCTGGCATGAAAGGCGCTTTGATTCAAAATGGGTTAAATCTAAAAATAGTTCCAGTACAGTATATGCCAACGCATCAAATGTTGCATCTCACCATCAAGTATATACCTGGAGTATATCGTATATATATAATTTTGTGACTCGCTAATCCGGGTTGATTAACATTTAGTCTGAGGGTAAATCTCCCGTCCGTCAGGCAAAGGCATACTGTACGATGGAAACAAATGTAATAAGTCGCAAAACTGCTATTTTTGTTTTGTTTTTTTTTGCTATATACATGCATGACTGATGAAAAGCTGCAATCACTGCTAGTAAATACCTAAATATTTACTTTGTTGTTGTTGTTTTTTGCCCTTCTCCTCACCCTCTCAGTGATGTTCAGTCATGAAAGTTCCCAGGAGACCATTTCTTGAGCTGCCGTGTGAAATGGCCTTGGAGATTAATGTTATTTGCAGCATTACCTGATGGCAGGGAAGCAGAGTGGACGCACCGTACGGATCCCTTTAATCTCTCTGATGGTTGCCAGCGGCAGACCTGCAAAAAGTAAATGTGAAATGAGAATTTAAGACCCAGGGGGCAAAAACAAAGGGCCAAACGAATGTGTGACAGAAACAGTATTTGACAGTATGAGACTGTATTTTGTGGTAAACTGTACACACTATTGATATGACAATAGGCTTACAGTTTTTCTGTCAAAACAATATTCAGGTGACCAATTTGGGGAACTGCTTCGTTCCAGCCACCTGACCTTGAGCTTCATCAACCGCAAGAACCAAACTGTCTGTTCACAAACAGTGATTATCCCAGCAAAATAAATCAATCAATCAAATCAGTAAAAATGAACTAAATAAACACAGTAGTGTTTACATAAGGTTACTATAAGGACAAAAGTAAATTTTAATTTTAAAAAAGCTCTAAAGTTACAGGAATGTAACCCCCTTAACGTTGTGGTTTTAATTACCTATTTCACAGCAGTCATTTTGAAATAATAAAAAAAATAAAAGTACAGACCTTGCTAGCAGGACTGCATAAAATATTATAGCTATCCACAACAATTTGGTGCATGTCTTAAAGAAGAAACCATTCAATTTTGGCGAGGAAGAGTCCAACCTCTGCACAGGTGACCGTGTTGCAGCTGGTCATGTATGTAGGTGTGTTTAGATTCATTAACATTTCAAATTTTTATTTAAAAAATACAATGTGCTCATCACTCAAAACAACAGTGCTTATCGCTCAGACAAATACAAAGCTGAATTGAGTTATTAAAGCTATAATCCACAACACATTTTATTTAAAAAAACATTAAAAAATAAAATTTTCACCTAAGCCACTGTAACAGTAGATAACAGAATGCTGATTAACCCTATCACCTTCTGACACACCTTGCTATATTTTTCAATATTTATTTTTATATTTAGTGACTATCCTATACATTCCCGTGCTGCTTCACTTGGTGTCACTCTAAAATGACGTAGCGGAAATGACGTACTTTTCCTACGAATGGGCAGGCCCATATATGGACAGCGCGCAGGTCAACTGAGCCATAGAGAAAGGAGAAAGCATGCGGGATAGGAAGGAGGAGGAGTCCCAAAAGCATTTAGCCTATGTCATATCGAAGCGATGAAGGTTTTGTTGTAATGGTGAATTCCAGTGTTAGGGGGCGGCAGAAATCACGGATTATACATTTAAGGATGTAAGGATGTAAGGATGGATGGATAGATAGATAGATAGATAGATAGATAGATAGATAGATAGATAGATAGATAGATAGATAGATAGATAGATAGATAGATAGATAGATAGATAGATAGATAGATAGATAGATAGATAGATAGATAGATGGATAGATGGATAGATGGATAGATAGATAGATAGATAGATAGATAGATAGATAGATAGATAGATAGATAGATAGATAGATAGATAGATAGATAGATAGTTTGTTTTTTGTGGTATAGCTTATAATCAAGAAGCGATTAAATCATAACCTCCCTGGCCACGGGTAACAAAATGCGATGTTTCAACTCATGGGAGCTGCAGACGACAGGATCATTAATATTCACAGATGCGTTTTTGAGTGACATTTCAGCTGGCAGGCTGATGCCCAGTGATGCAGTGTCAACAGATTTGCTTTATTGGTGACTGTTGGTTGCATGCTAAAGTAAAAAAAAAAAAACATACAGTTAATAACAACTCACAGTGTGCAGGTTTTTGTGTTGTTGAGGTGGTGGAAGACCCAAATGCAGGGAAGCAGAGAGGTAAGGTGCAGGACTCTCAAGATGGTGTTTAGTTCAAAGAAAAAACAAAAAACAAGGTATGTAATGGGATAAAAACACAAAATCATCAAGGTTTAAAGTAACAAAGAAACTCAGGGAATGAACTCACGACAAAAGCAAACATATCGTAACCAGAATAAAACAGAATACAGCAACATCAACAACATCAGTGAACAGAAACAGACTGAAAGAAACCAGGGAGCAAAATACAAGCTCGCTGATGAGACACCCGGACAGGATACGAGTGGCTGGAGGGAGCTGATTGGTAGACACAAGGAACAGGGCTAACGAGTCCAGGTGGAAACAAAAAGACAAGACATGAAACAAAGCTAAATATAATCTCAACAAAACAGACAATGACAGTTGGTTACTGATTGAAAGTGGAGTTCATCCTGGTAAAGATTATGTTTGGGCTTACCGATGTTGTCCTAGTGAATTGTATTGGGAGATACCAGTAAACACAATATATTGTCTTCACGGCACCCTTACAAATCTCCTCCCAATTGCGAATCGTTTTATGAACGTTAAAGTGATAGAGACGTAGCATTTAGCAGTACTCGTGAGGCTTTCATCCTGCTGTGTGATTTAGTGGGCAGGGTTTGGCCAATTTGTGTGGCCGCCCAAATTATAGGCTCGGTGTAATGTGTCAGCTGCAAATCAATGAACACATCTAAATGTAGACTTGTCTCGCGTAACGCTGACACAATCGCCACCGCACACACCCTTTTCATATTTAAACACAAACCTTGCCAGCGGATGATAGCGTCTGAGTGACAAATGTGTTAAGATGATGAGTTTACTACGCTGCACATCTATCAACTCATTTGGTCGTCCTGTTGCACTCGTGCCCACTTTAGCAAGATACAGTGATGCCGTGTAACCATTGCAAGAAGGATCTGTTTCGGCTCTCAAGTACGTGCCAAAGCAACAGCTGGCACAATATTACATAAACCTCGGGTGATTTTAGACGACTAAGAAGCCTGAAGAAAGTCATTGGTGCAAATATCAAAAGATTTTTTTATCTGCTACAGACTCGCTACACATGAAGATAAAAAAAATCAGGCATTTAACAGATTTGGTCATGTGGTGTGCTACGATCATCACACAGAACACCACACACATAAAGATTCTGATCCGCCGCAGATCTACGAACAAGTGCTCCGAGGCAGAAATCTCGCGTGATCACACGTGCTCGAACAAAAACAAAGAAGAAGAAACATTCTGGACACGCGGCGATGTTTGCCGAAGGTTTTCGAAGGTTGCCTGCCGGGAGCGTTTTGAAATGGCGATGTCGTCAAAAAAATGACTTGCCTTGGCTTGTTACTTCTTGCTGTCAGGAGAAGCCACTTTTATAGCAAAAAAAACCAATCCAAAAATAAAAAATAAAAAACAATATTGGACGTTTGTTTTTATTTGTTTCCATTTTTCGTCAGTCAGGGTGCTAATGTGCTTGGCTACGTTCCATTCCATGTCACAGTTTAAGAATTCCTGATTCGAGAGTCTAGTTTGCTTTCGGACTTCAGACCTGAGGAAAATCTTATGGCATAATTTTAGAAGACACAAGATATTCTTTCGTTAGTTGTCCTTGGTCGGGAAGGGGCAACATTGGGATCAAAACAGACCAACTGTCTTTATGTGTGTCCCGTGGAAGACACAAGAACAAAACTGGCAAATTTACCAACAATGGAATTATACGTACTGACTGACTTTGAAGTGTTATACATGAAAATTATACTTGAATTTAGGGTTAACAAAAAAAAACTTCATCTGTGCTTTCTTGTACTTTTGTACTTTAGTACTTTACTAAATACTTTACTCTGGCCAGTATTTAGGTGCAGCTTCAGCGGACGGGCAAAGCCTCGGAGTATTAACTTGCGTGTCGCTGTTTCACTTTTTTCGTTTGCAGTATTTACTCTGTATTATTCTGCCAGAGGTACTTAGGGTTTGTCTTGTTTGCACGTATGTTCTGTGAGTTTTCAGTTTTCTGTGCGTCTCCCTTTTGTAGGCTAGGTTATTTTTTTGTTGTTGTTGCCGCTACTTGGGCCTTCCTTCCACCATGTTTGTTACATCGGTGTAGTTGTTGTTTGTCAACGACCTTTTGTCGCAGTTGTTTTTGTTCTCCGTATTTGTTTTTTAACTTGATGTCCACGTTCAGTACATCCTTCTTGATTGCGGAGTCTGTTCTGTGGGCAATCCCTCCAGCCGTTTGCCAACCACTACATCTGCCAGGAATTGGGTGAGAGGCTGGGTCAGACCATCAGTCAATTGCAGCCATTTGCCACACGGTATTACAAATTTGCAGATTGTGTTCTGGAGTGTTTGAAATGAGTTCTCCTGTATTGTTGAGGAGAGTGGGAAATGTCCAGAAGAGTCATTTGGGTTTTAATGTCATTCATTTGTCAAAGACCTTTAGGCTGAGAAAAGCATTGACTTACCCTTTGCATATATCTCATAACGTGTACTGTGCTTAATGTCAAGGTCAGTACAATGTACAGTACAATGACAATTTAACCAATGGGAATGAAGTTCAACGGCACAATCGGGCCTTGTCCCATCAGTGTTCTATTTTGCTATTCTCATGCTGGACATTCACTGTAAGAGGGGTGTTGGCCCTTCGATTCCCGCTTTTCATAACTGAGAAAGATGCGGCAAGATGTTCTGGGTTGGAATTTTGGGTGCATGGGTTCTCTTGCTACCACAGTCCCAAAACAGGAATGTTTGCTTGATTGAAGACTCACACTGTTTGCAAGTTCACACTGCAGGGCATTTTTTTTTGGGGGGATAAATCTGATCTTTTTATCCAGTCATTCACATTACAAAAGGAAATGCGGCTTCTATTGTGGACGCCACGTTGTGCACAAAACCGGACTTCACATTGCGCTTCCGCACAACTGCGAGGCGGCGTGTTTACAGAAGTAAATACGCCCCCTTGCAGAGGTCTCGTCACGATGCATTTGGATCGATTTCAAGGAGTTTGTGCAACCGAAGCCAACATGTTCTTATATTTATCAGTTGTAAAGCATCTTCTTTTCGCCACTGACTGTTTTCTGCTGCTTCGTCCGCTGTTGCCGTTCTGCGGCGTGTCTGTTTTGTCGAACAATTGTGATGACGTTTGTCGCCTTTTGATGACGTATAGGTCGGACGCGTGCCCCGTGAGCATCCGCACTGCACTCGTGGTGCATACATATCCAATTTGTATCCACATATGAAAGTGGCCTGGGTCCGATATGAAAGAAAATCAGAATTGTACTGTTCAGATTGACATGAAAGAATCGGATACATGTCACACAATGGGCAAACAAAATTGGAATTGACCTGCAGTGTGAACATAGCCTCAAGCTCACACTAGGCAATTTTGACCATGAGAGCACTCCATGCTATACTTAAACAGGTTACAATTTCTTTGGCCAGCACGGTCGGAAGACATTGGCCTGGGCACGGGACAATTCCCCATGCCCAACCTGGACATTTATGTTCAGAAAATAGGAATGATTAACACTGCGATGATAGAATTTGCAGAAGTTGAGCGCACTCTAAAACAGCTAAGAGAAGACTTGAAATTGTCCATGGGTGTGAATGTGAAGGGTAGGCTGGCGATCGATCAATCCACGGCGGAGCCCATCTCTTGCCTTAAATCTACCGTGATAGGCTTCATTCGGGATAAGCGGGACAAAGGATGGGAAAACTTGTGGCTTTTACTAGCTACGTGTTGAAACACTCCAAAACACACGTCAACGCATTTGTCTGTTCAATCCACTTCGCTCAGGGCCGGCCAGGATCCACTAAGTGATCATTTCTCTGTGAATTAGAACTGAGTAGAACCCGTTAAGGCAGACTGTTGTGTGACTCACGCAGTCAATTGAGCGTGAATGAGCCCGCATGCACACACATAGCTGCAGCTGCTTACAGCCCAAAAAGCTTTTTCCCCAAACAAACTTGCTTGTCGTAATGCATGTCAATGCAATGGACACAGCGCAGTTTACTTTAGTCTTTAGTCTTATAAGTGATCTTTCATACTTCATTTTGCTAAATAGGCCTTGTTTTCCAAATGAACTTCTCCATGGAGTTCTTATGTTGTCTTTGCTCTTGACAGTCGGCAAAATTAGATTTTTTTTTAGATGTGTCCTTCAACAGTTACGTCAAACCACTGTAATTGGGTAATTTTTCACAATTTTATAAAAGGGGTAATTTTGTACAAAAAATACAAATTCCCAGGCTGCAGCTGTATGTGTGAATAAACTCCTCAAACCAACAACTTTACCACTCCACGGCGACAGTCGATTAATTGGCCATTTTGGCATGAACAACACACCTCGCTGAAATCAACAAGGGAGAGGGTTCATGCAGAAAACTAGCAGCAGAAATATTGTACTAAAAATAAGTTTGGTCATTCGCATACATGCTCGTCAGTCCGCCCCTCTGAAAAGGCGCTAGCTAATGAACAGCCTCAATCCTCATGTCAGCCATCAGCGAATTCGCTGAATTCAGCTATCATCAACTACAAACAATCGTTAGTTGTTCAAACCCAACTTTGTAAAGGTAAAGTCAACACAGAGCCAATTAAAAAAAGAGGGGACCACTTTGAATGTGTGTGTTAATGTAGGAAATAAGAGGAAAAGAAAGTGTTGCAGAATACCGAGGTTCAGATTCAGGCTTAAAATGTCCAAAGCACCAACAAACGTGTGTGCTGTTGACGGAAGTGCAGCCAAACTGAACGTGCCAATCGTGAACAAACCTAATTGAAGAGACTTTTTCCCTCTGGACAAAGATTTCCAAGGTTCACATCCACTTCCCAGAAGATGAACTAAATATCCGCTGAATGATAGAGCGAGCTGGGACTGAGGCTATTATAAAAGGAGAGAGGTGAGGCGGTAAGGGGTGGTTTGAGGCTTTGGGAATGCTCCTGAGGACATCTTGAGACGTGGCTGATGAAAGGCTTGTGGGGTCTGCCTGGGATAATTTGTTGAGATATAGGTGAGATAACAGCAGCCTCTGGGCCCACGGCCGACTCTGCGGAGCCTGAGGCGGCCCGATAATATAAAATGGCTTCTTGAAACCTTCAATCTCTCGCCACTTCCTCCTCACTCAGGCTCGCTTCTCCTCTCTCACCTGCTCAAATTGTCGGAGTGTGTAGCAGCGCTAACATTTGTCACTCTCTTTTTCACAATCCTCCTGAAGAGTTCGATCATTCGTTCATTCATCTTCCGTGCCGCTTATCCTCAGTAGCCTATCCCGGCTACCGTCGGGCGGTACACCCTGGACCGGTCGCCAGCCAGCCAATCGTAGGGCACATAAAAACAAAAAAACCATTCGCGCACACATTCACACCGAAGGACAATTTAGAGTCCTCAATCAACCTACCGTGCATGTTTTTGGGAAGCGGGAGGAAAGCCACGCAGGAACGGGGAGAACCTCGGTCCTCAGAACTGCGAGGCAGATGCGCTAAACCAGTCGTCCACCGTGCCGCCCTGCAGAGTTCAAATCACCACAATTCAGCCGGGGAACAAGAAAACAAGAGCGCGGTCAAAACAAAAGGAAGCGTACGAATGCTATTGCTTGCATTAGGAGCCCCCCCCCCCCCCCCCAAAATATCCACTTGCAAAGTAAATATTCCCATTTCCTCTTCTTTTCACTGTCCTACTGATAAATGGCAATAAATGCAGAAACTACAGAACATTTTAAAATTCACATGTACTATTGCTATTAAGTTTTAACACATAATAAACAAATTATACAGCTTAAATAAAGACAAATAAAGTTAATCGTCATTGAATTTGTCCCCAAGAAATCCTCACGCAGCCACTTAATCCCGAAAACGGAATGTTTTTTTTCAAACATTTCTTCCCAAAAGGTGTTTTGTCTCCTCTGACACATGAGGTTAACTGGGGAGATGAGTTCTGATCATCCTCTTTGCCATTTTGTCATTGCTTACAACAATTGAATTCTTCTTTTTGGCAATATTCAATAATGACAAAAAATAAATCTGAAAATGTACATGCGTGTAGATGAAAAATATACTCACACTGTGTAAAAGTTTAGGGGCAAAATGTAACCATTTCGGGGCAGTCTGAAGCCCTGTATACATAGTTGTCAATACATGCGTTGTCAATGTCAGGTGATGATAATTCATTGGTGTCATTTTAAAAATTGAACAAAGATTTTATGACGTTGACAGTTTGAGCGATTTGTATGTCGTATTGGAAAGATCCAAACAAATCGGAGGTCAAGCAGCATTTTTCCCCACAGGTGTTTCGCCGCACGTCTTTTTCTTCCTAGGCCGCCTTCCAGCTCAGAGTTCGGCCAGCTGGGGCCGAAATGTGATGCCGTCGGCCCTCGTAAGCGGATCTCTGTTACTGAGGCTTGTAACAGCCGTACGGTGGCTATTTTAGCGCGGACGCTTGCGGCTGCCACGGCCCGACGGTGAGGGCGGCACCGATCTGCTCCTACTCCACTGCACGGCCATTACTGTTTATAGCTGCATTCGGTACGTCTTACCGCCTGAACTTTGCTTTTTTTTGCATGATCACACGCATCACACACACCAACATGTTGTACGTTTGTTTGCACAATGTCACGTTTTAGCCATAGACGGTGTCCCTCTGTTTGTGAACTTACCTCTTCGAGTCTCTTTGACCCTTTTAGTGGCATTCGCTTTCAATGTGATCACCTGCCAACCACTTTTGTAGAAAACTGCTTTATTCTTTCATTATCTTCAGTTTTTTTTTTTCAATCATAAAAATGTGTTTGCTCATTAGTTATAATCGGAATGCGCAAAATTGACTGTAAAGATTTCCACACAATTTTGAGGAGGGGTGGAGCGGGGATTTCTCAGTGCATTTTCCATACTTGTGTATGATTGGTGTTTGCCTTTCACTTTCTTTGTGTGCTTTTTTTGTTGCTCAAAGGAAATCATCTTGATGGAGAAAACAAAAATGCAACAGTGGAAATGGAAAAAAAAATGAAACAACACCATTTCATTAGTTAGTTATAAAGAATTATCCAGAATGTACCTCCTTTATTAGCATGCAAATAAATTGATAACAGTAAAGTGTGACAAAGAGTGTCTGAGTGTAAAAAATTTGACTACAGGAATGCGTAAATACTGAAGACTAGACAAAGATGAACTAGCTATATGTGATTGTTTTCGTAAATAAATGGTTACCTTTGGACCAAATAAGTGACAATGTATAATATGCTTGCTGCACACCTAATGATCTCTCACGACACACGAATGGAACTGCGCGTTTCCATCATGACTTTGTAATTTCAACATCTCGGATGGAAAACGGGTGTAAAAAGTCTTGGGTAGTTTGCGGAAGCTCTGCCCACAGACGTCGTGCTGATATGCATATTGTTTGGCTCAATATAAAGATCCGAAAAATAGCGCTGCCTGCAGTGTTAACCTTTGACAATCTTCAAATTCAAAAAAGGGAAGATTGGATGAAAGCGCCATTAATTTAGGAGTGTGCATTCTCTTGTCAAAGAATATGTATTGTACAGTGCAGTAAAAAAAACACTCACATACACACACACACAAACACACACCTTGTGACATCTGCGTTACACCTCTGTCCATGACCTAGTCCCTTCACATGATTAATTCAGCTTTATTCCACTTTATGCATTAAAATCCGTCTGAGAAAGGTCAGCAATGAGGTGGTCCCTCCTTTTAGAATCGTTTAGCACACTCAAGGCCGGTAAGCTCACACGTCTCTTTAACCTCCAGCCTTCGAAAAGAGTGCTGCTGCCCATTCAATTACCGTTAGGGAACTACTTAGCCAGCGAGGAGACGTTGTAGTATTGAGGTATATTTGACTAAATGTGATTAAATGAAGATTGAAAAGATATTTTGGTGTCTGGGACAAACGTGCCCGTGCTACATGGAGAGCAAGGCTTCTTCTGCTCTTTGAAATGACGCTGCATTCGCACGAGGGAATCTGTACGATGCTCACGTCCTGATTCTGGACTGTTATGAGAATGAAGTCATAATATGATCAAATATTATTGTCATTTTACAAGACCAATGTCTGCCTTGCTCTTGTTGGGTCTTGAGGTTGGAAGTGGTGGTTTGTGCTCTATTTAGCGCTCTTCTAGTTGATGTTGATTTAATATCATAATAGTGGTTGTTCAGTTTGAAAATGCCGTCCACAATTTCTTCCACTGCATTCAGACAAACTGTATAAATCACGACCAAAGACTACGGTGAGACGTTCCAGTTGTTGTTTTACATCGCTGTGGAGATTATTCGGTACATTGGCCTGACTTTGGTGCTTGCATTGGTTCAGTTCATACAGTCTGTGTCCTGATACGGACTGGCGAACGATCCATGGCGTGGTCCACATTTCACCCAGAGTCTGCTCGCATAGTCTCCAGCTTCCTGAGGTCCTGAGATGGATGGATGGTTGCTGTATGGTATCGTAAAATACATCGTCCCACATGAGGCATGAAATGCTGGCGGCTTTCTGTGCAATAACCTTTCAGGTGGGCTGACTTGTCTTCCTAAATCAGAAGGCAGTCGGATCGACAGAAATGTAGCCTTCAAGAAAGAACCAGCAGCGTTTATATCGGTCCTATTATTGATCTTCTGATTCTAAATTAGAGCATATTTGGTGATGTTTACTTGAGTTGCACATGAAAAACTCAATTCTCAACACTAATAAAGTTAGCATTTATCTTGGAGGGTGTTTGTTGAAGAGTGTTTCGCACTTAAATGATGGTCCCTTGAAACAACCAAAAGCTTGTTTTCCTTCATTGTGTCTTGTCTATTATCTTTTTTGGCAACACGCATTTTGGTAAATGTTAGCACGTTCACAACCTCACAACCAACAAAACAAGCATAAAAAAACAAAAAACCTCATGGATGGAATAGGTACGATTACGATGCGTGTTTGTACTGTGGGAAGTCAACATAGATGGCCAGTTTGTTTGACAAACTATTTGAACGCACATTACCACCACCTACAGGACTGGAGTGGAATTGCACAACTCAGGAACACACTAGCATTTTGTCAGTTCAACAGGTATCCAGGTATGAGCAATGACATTAAAGGGATGCCGCTCCCCCTATAGGTTTCATATAAGCAGCCCCAGGTAACTTAACATTGCTGTACAATTTGTCGACTTGAATTATTTCTGTTTGAGTAAATGTGACAAATACATTTTTGTGTCGGGGAGCTGTTCATCTGTTAGTGTGCGAACGTGCGTGCGTGTGTGTGTGTGTGACTGGAGTCACACAGCGCAATACGTTTGACTACATTGCATTTCATTGCAGAACAGAAAAAGAATAGAAATTGCTTCATTTATTTCTTGCTTGTCTTGTTGGCTCTTTCCTGCTCCACTTTTCTAACATACAATTTTAAACTAATCGCTAAACTGTGAGAGAGAGAGGCATCTCCCACTTCCTGACATGGGTGTTTAGCCTATGCATTCCACTGTACTTAGGTTTTACAGCCAAGGGGCCTTTTGTTGACACTGTAGCAGCTGTCAGTATCTTAATCACTGTTGTGGTAGCTGTTCATGAATACCAATTTCCTGGACACTCTACTGTAAGGGGGGAAAAAGTATGGCGTTATCTTAAGACTGAGTCAATATCACAATATAGTGCCTTTCAGACGTCCCCATTTCAAAGTTGAGATCTTCCGGTGCACTTCATTTATTGTATGCATATTGAAATATAGATTGGTCAAGCTCCCATTTTGTGTCATTTGACATTTTATTTAGTTAGCAGAAGAGTGTGTGGCATCCAATAAAAAAAAAAAGAAACGGTATAAAATCACATCTTAAGGGACTTATCATTGCACATTTATGCATGCAAATGTTTGTTCACCACAAGAAGAACTCAGTTTCTTCATTCTGCTACATTTTCATAATGACTGAGTGATTGTGATGAGGATTTCATAGTGATGTTGACTCGACTCGGTTGGAGTCACGCTGTCGCCATTTTGGTTTAAATAAAACGATGTTATATAAGATGGCTTATAGCGTCGTAGATCATTTTCGATCATTGAAAAAAAAAAAAAAAGCATCAGTATTAAAACCTTACCTTTATCTGTCCAGTAGACAAAAAAAAAAAAAAAAGGTTCACCAAATTCTTAAATGGTTTCAAAAACTCACTCAATAATTGAATTTGACTGTGTTCTGCAAATGTAAATGTTGTTGTACACTTTTGTGTGAGGCACAGGCTAATGTGAAACTCATTATGTTCTTTTGAAAATGTACTGTAACTATAAGAATGTATAACCATTCCCGTGACATTATATTAAAACACATACCACATTCACATGTTGACTGTGAAAATCAACTTTTCCATTCCTGGCGCTGGTTTTCTCACGACTAACAAAACAATTCTTCATTCACTTTTTTTCATTATTTTTTTTTAATTGCTTTGTTGCTTAATGTGCAAGACGCTTCCCACGAGTTCGCCCTCTTTGCTTACATACATATCCTTACGCTCCCCACCCAAATTATTGTTGCAAAATATTGCGATGATATTATACCGTGAGTTACTCTGACGACTCCCCCTCCTTACTATCACTAAGAATCAGTGAAAGAAAGTCTTAAAAGATTGACGCAAAGGACCAAAATATGACTTGCTTGTAAAAATCTATTTCTTTACTGTTCTATTGTTAAACATCTGTCTGAGTATTTCCTCCCTGTGCGTTTCCTCACTCAGTTTTTGACCCGTGTTCTTCCTGCAGCGTTAAATATTTACTGTACCCTGATATTGGTTTGTCTTCTCCTTGACCCTCGAGTGTTAGCAGCCTGGATTTCCCTGATCAGCACTTTATTCCTCTTCACCGCTCTCCTTCTTCTTTTGCAAGGGGGCAGGGGTGGGGTTGAAGTGCCAATCCCACAATCCCTTACTGCGGGAACTGTGTGTGTGTGGGGGGGGGGGGGGGGGGACCTTATCATTGTCTGACTGTCCTTCAAGAATTACTACCACCTTCCAGAACCTGAGTCAGCATCAGATCACCTTTTAGAGAGAATGTCGTTAATGGACTCTGTTCATTTTCAACTACTTTGTAGCAGAAAAGGCGGAACGGAGCGACACGTGTTCAGTCGCAGCACACAAGCCAAGCTAATAAAGCAAAAGGTTCGCTCCACGGACTGATCAGTTGACAGACATTCTTCATCTTGAACTCATATCATTTTGTACAGGACAACGAGATCTGGCCGTTTATCAATCAAACATGCCGACGCTACAAATGGACTCAAAAGACGAAGAAGTCCAGCCATCAACGAGGAATCAATCTTGGACCAGCTAAAGGACATTCACTTTTTCCTGATGCGCTTTATCCTTGCGCATGATATTTTCAAGGCAGCTGCTATTATCTTAATCTATTTTCTAGTGGATATTTATCAAAATATGGCAATTTGTTGGACAACCAGTAGAAAAGTGCGGTTTTAGACAAGTAAGGAACCAGAGGGTGACAGATTTAAGACCTGCTACACACCTAAGAACAATAATAACATCGGGACAGGACGCGCTTCTCGAGGTCTTCCTATGTGCTCCTGAGCTGCGACGCTTGTTTGCGCTCATTCTCTCTTTAATGCATGCCCGTAGAATACTTTAACATACGTGTGTGTATTTCTGGCTTATGTGTAAATTGTAGGTTAATACGAACAAAAAAAAAGTAACAAAAACCAAAAAAAGGTTTTAAAGAAGATCCACTTTCTATAGTGCTTGCTGGAGTTTATCCAGAAAGTGGCCCAAATAGAAAATTCAACAACCCCACGCACATTCACACTTCTGGGCAATTCAAAGTCTTCGGTTAACACGCTTAATACAAAATCCATGTTTGTTTGTTTGGAATGTGGAGCAAACTCACGCTGGCTGGGAACACGTGGAAGCCACGCAGGAAGGTCGGTCGGGGCCGAGATTCAAACTTTGCATAATGTAAAAGGTGTTAGGCCAAAGAAACACCTGTTCTGTGCTTATCTGTCCGAGTACACGTTCACGCTACGCCGCGCACGCACCAGCTGTTTGTAAAATAGGAGCGGTATAATTCATTATCATTTCATCCTATAAAAACGCCACGGCACATTCATACATAAATATGGCCGACCTCTGCTTATCTTCCAACACCTGAGTGCTGCGAGCACAAAGACTGCAAGCGGCAGCACTTTGGGGTTAATAAATGAGCCACAAATGGTGGTTGACCTCCAGAAGATACATAAGATGATTAAAAATGTTGCTTTGAGTCAGCACAAAAGCAGAGCGCCTTATGACAACCTTGACATTCTAACTGAGTGATTTGTGTGCTCTAATATACTTGGACCGTGTTCATGTGTATCCCACGCCGTGATATCATCTACTGTCAATCATTGCTCAGTTGTTGGAGAGATCGATGTTAACGTACTAACTATTGCTGTCATTCATGCTGATATACCGAACAGGCAAATCATTTTTTTTTCTCTCCGAGGAAATAATGGGACAAGAAACTAGGAACATCGGCTCCAGGGTCAAGCCGTTGACATCGTGAAACTTTTACGAGCTGAACAGGCCAAGTGTTAAGTCACAATTTCTTTTACATTTTATGCATTTTAATACATAAAAATACTCTAACATAAAACATTTATTTTTATGTTGGTCACGCGTAGTTAGCTTATTTTTACACCTGCGTGTTAAAAGATTTTGATTTAGTCCGAAAAGAAATTTAAAATGAAATCAAAATCAAAAAAAGCGTCTTTGATGAATAATCGTAGCAAAATATTGTGTTTTTGTGGCAAAAAAAAAAAAAAATCGATTTTAAGTAACGCATGTAAAATGAATACATTTTTGTGGAGTGTGTTGCCATTTTCGAGGCCGTTCTATAAGGGTTTGCGATGGTCTTTTAATCGTAAATTACCGCACTTGACGCATTATTCCTGACCGAATTCCCGCGAGAATACAGTCGCAGGATTATCTTCCTTGGAACGTGCTCTCCTACAGTACAACCATATGCATGCCGAGAGCGTAGAAGTGGCTCAGTGGCTCCTCCTCTTTCCAAAATGTTCTGGGATGGTTCCGTTAAGGTGCAGCTATTAAAGGAAAGGGCTGTGATGGAGCTCACACGCACGCACGCACAAACACACACATCAATGTAAGCGAAGGATAGGGGAGAGGGAAGCAAGAGGATATGGGCCAAAGGGCCAGCTGAGTTTCCTAAACTTTCACGAGAGACTAAAATAGGAAGGAAGCTTTATCGTGATCGCTGTGTGATACCCGGTGAGTTTTGAGTGATATATGAGCAATAGACTTTGCTGCTCGACACCTTCAAGGCTAATTTATAACCCGGTAGATATGCAAAGAGCCTTCTGGGTTCATTTCGTCTGTATTTCTGTCCATCTGAATGCTTTTGGCTGCAGACCAAATGTTGCAGTATGGCTGGAAACCATGGGGGCAATGTTGAGAATGGAAACAAATAATTTCCACAAATAAAGACAAGCTGTACAGACGGTGGATGGATGGATGGCAAATACCAATGAAATAAATACCCTCAGACATGCCCATTCGATGTCCATAAATAGATGTGAACTTTCATCCGAACACTTTAAGCTGTAAAAAAAAAAAGTTTGACGGTTAAAAACGAATAAAGTATATTAAAAAAGCCCTCGTTTCCTTCCATTGTTGTTGCTTGCTTGGATGTCTCTGATGTCAGAAAGATCTACTGCGCATGTGGTTTACTACGTATGTTCGCACTGGAGTTTGATAGTAACAATTTGCAGTCACGTTTTGAAAAAAAATATTGTAGGAGACGGCACAAACAAAAATGACATTTGAGCATTGAGACCTGCAAGGCGAGTGTAAGCCTTAAGTGGAGTACTCAGAAATCGTGCAAAAGAGTAAGCAGGTGTCGAAACGGGAGGCCATATGATGATCGCAGATTGCCTCACAAAGAGAGTAAATGGTCAAAGGATCAACAACCAAGTGATTGGTCGCTCGGGTTTAGATCGGCGAGTAAGCGGTACCCGCCTTCTATTCGTCCTCACTGGCCTGCCGATATGCCACAGAAGGTCTTAGCTGAGGCCGAGCCCTCATGCACGAAGACGGCTGTTTGACTGATAATAGACCATCGCCAGCCAGCTCATTTTTACCCTCGCACACACGCACGTGCACGTTCTCGCTAAACACACACACACACACACACACACACACACAAAACATGAGTCAGACAGACTCAGCATTCTCCTCCGAATGTTAATACCTCAATTCCGTCACTCAGGTTCGCACGGGCCCAAAGGGGGAGAGCGTTGAAAGAGACTGTCTGCCTAACCTCGTCCTTCACTCCTTTTGTGCTACCCAAATGTTGACTGAGGTTAAATACAACACTGTTGAAAAACAAAACAAAACAAACAAACAAAAAACACACACAGCGAATTGTGAGCAATATCAAGTAAAGTTCCATTACCATTTTTCGTGTAGTTCAGTTTCCAGCGACACTCCATTTAATCTAGGCTGCTATTACTTAAAGAAGATACGACACTACTGCAAAGAAACTAGTAGCTGCATGGTCACATGGTCATCACAACAAACTTTTTATTTGAAATGTTTTTTTTTTGAAACAGACATATTTTATTGCTTACTGCTTATTGCTTCTGATGACGCCAAACAACAGCAGACTGAGAACCGAAATGACCGACGATCATCTCTGTCAAGTTTTTCAGATCTTAGCCACCGAAGCAAGTTCCGACCTGGCACAAAGCACAACTTCTTTGTTCCCACTGAGGATGAATCGTCCTGTTATCGTGGAGTTCAGTCTGCATTGGATGTCTATTAAGCCCTAAATGTTGCTTTATCTGCTAACAAGCCAAAGTTAATTGCTTATTTATTTGCTGAAAATCCCTACAGGACATTTAGACCGACTTTCTGCGACCAAATTGTCACTCTGCCTGGCATATCTCGAAGGACACATCCTAGCTGCACCGGAACACCCAGATCGTCGAAGACCAGTCTACCACATTGGCAAACACACGCAGCGAGCCTTGCACGAAAATCAGGATACACGAGCAGTTACACCTTTCCGTACACGTGCCGTCTACGAAAATAGAGCCCAATGTGTAAAGCGAAAATCAGCTCGGCCAGTTGAGTCGGGGTGGTTTTGCTGTTAACTCTGTCAAGTGTGCAAATATAGACCACAGACCCCCAGAGTTGAACTAAGTTTTGTGTTTTCAAAAGGTGGATGGGAAAAAAGGTTAAACTACGAAGTTTGAAATAGAAATAAACAGAAAAAGAAAGTCGTCTTACTCCAGTCCTTTAGGGGGCAGTATTATCCTGACATACTAGACACATTTGACCTCTCTCAACATATTAAGAGTCCAACCCACACTCAAGGTCACGTTTTAGACCTGGTCATCGCAAAGGATGTTGAAATTCTATCAATTGACATTAAGGATATGGCTATTTCTAACCATTTTTGTGTATTCTTTGAATTACAGATTCTTCAGTTCAGACAACCTCTATTTCTATTAAGAAAAGGAACATAAATGAGAGCACCGCCACTACGTTTATGGAGACCATTGCTGTGCCACAAACTGGGAATGCTCAGACAATTGATGAACCTTTGGATAATTTCATCTGTAAAATCTCAAATGTCATGAATGCTGTCGCTCCTAATAAAACGAGGACAACCTTGAGGCGACCTAGAACACCGTGGAGGATCACAGTGATGGTACAGACCTCTAAATCAATGTGTAGGAAAGCAGAATGTTAGTGGAGAAAAACTAAACTCCAAATTGACTATAACCTCCATAGACAAAGTCTTTGTAATTTTACCCAAGCGTTAGTCAGGGCTAACCAGCAACACTTTTTTGAAATCATCAGAAAGAACTTCAACAATACTCACACCCTGTTTACTGTGGTTGGCAAGCTCACAACCCCCTCGAATCAGATAGCTCCAGAACTCCTAACAGCAGATAAATGCAACGAATTTGCTTGTTATTTTAGTAAAAAAAAAAATAATACATCAGGTTAAATATTAGCACAAATCAGCAAAATGATAAAATGATATTACATCTGAAGGCACCCAGGAAAAACTCTGTTACCATGTCAGAATTTGATACAATTGACCAAAAAACTGTAGAGAAAACGGTTCAGCAGCTGAAACCATCAACGAGCTGTCTTGACTCAATACCATCGGACTTTTTCAAAGATATTGCAAAGTCTGTGCCAGCTGATTGGCAACAAATAATCAATTGCTCACTTCACTTAGGCAAGTTTCCTAGAGCTCTTAAAGTAGCTGGCATTAAGCCTCTGCTAAAAAAAAAATAGAGCCCTGGACGCTTCCATGTTAGCAAGCTATAGACCCATCTCAAATCTCCCTTTCACAGCCAAGATTGTTGAGAAAGTTATTTTTAATCAACTCAGCAGTTTCTTGAACTTAAATGGACTTTTTGACAAATTTCAATCAGGGTTCCGAACTCTTCACAGTACAGAATCTGCTCTTATCAAAGTGCTAAATGATATAAGGTTGAATACTGACTCGGGAAAGGTGTCAATACTGGTCTTTTTGGACCTCAGTGCGGCTTTTGATAAGGTAGATCATAATATACTGCTGAACAGGTTGGAAACGTGGGTAGGACGAAAAGGAACAGTCCATAAATGGTTCAGGTCCTACCTGGAGGAAAGGAGTTATTTTGTAACCATCGGAAGTGCTCAATCTCATCGAATGGCAATGACTTATGGGGTCCCTCAATGGTCAGTTCTTGGACCCCTCCTGTTCAGCCTGGATATGCTAACCCTTGGGTCAAATTCTTCAGAATTTTATTCTTGGCTATCATAGCTATGCAGATGACACACAGTTATATCTAGCAGTGTCTCCAGATGAGTACAGTTCAATTGAAGTGTTGTATGACTGTCTAAAACATAAATATCTGGATGAGCTAAAGATTTCTTAAATTAAACCACAACAAAACTGAAATAATTGTTTTTGGCAATAAAGAAAAGAGAATTGCTGTTAGTAAATACCTGGAGTCACTTTCTTTAAAAACCAAAGACCAAGTCCAAAACCTTGGTGTTCTGATAGATTCCGACCTGACTTTCAACAGTCATATCAAATCAATTACGAAAACTGCCTTCTACCACCTGAAGAACATATCCGGAGTGAAGGCTTGCATGTGTCAAGCAGACCAGGAGAAGCTCATCCATGCTTTTATCTCAAGTAGACTTGACTATTGTAATGGTCTTCTGACTGGACTCCCTAAGAAGAGCATTAAACAGCTGCAGCGCCTACAGAATGCTGCGGCTCGGGTTTTGACCAGAACAAAGAGGTCAGAGCATATTGCTTCAATTGTAAAATCTTTACACTGGCTTCCAGTCAGTTTTAGAATAGATTTTAAAGTTCTGCTACTGGTCTATAAAACCCTAAACGGTTTAAGTCCTGAATACATAAATGAAATGCTAATGGAATATATACCCAGTAGGGCTCTGTGATGGACAGACCCAGGTCAAATAGAGTCCAAAGCAAACATGGTGAAGCAGCATTTAGCTATTATGCTGCACACAAATGGAATAAGTTGCCCACAGAAGTGACGTCAGCCCCAAGTGTGCATGTTTTTATGTCCAGGTTAAAAACTCTTCTTTTTTCCCATGCTTTTTAGAGCATTTCAGAATCAGAATCGGAATCAGAATCAGAATCAGTATGTCCAACAACACACAAGGAATTTGTCTCCGGTAGTTGGAGCCGCTCTAGTACGACAACAGACAGTCAATTGACAGAGAACACTTTGGAGACAGAAAGACGTTGACAAAAAAAACAGTCACTGAGCAGGAAAGGGTTAATAGTTACCTGGTAATGCCGGTACATTATTATTATTTTTTTTTTTGACAATTGTGCAAAAAGATGCAGAGTCCTCTAGCACTTAGAGCCGTTCGAATGACTAATATTGCAATAGTCCGGTGCAATGACCATTGTGCAAAGGGCGCCGAGACTTCAAGCGAGTGTATGCGGTTTAAAGTGACGAGTAGTGCGATAATCTGGGACAATGTTGATTGTGCAAATGTTGCAGATACTCCTCAGTCAGTGTGCAAATGGAGCAGATGCTACTCTGGCATGAGTGGCCAGTATATGCAAATAGTGCAGCATGGCGAGACAACTCCAGTGAGTGCACGAGTAATACATCATTGGCCCCACACAAATGTGACAACGAACTCCACTAACAAGCCGCTTGTTAACTAAACTCCACAATATGGTTTCTACTTTTAAATGATATTTTAATTGTATTTTTATTTTATTCTTTATTTTTTATTTTTGTCTCTTTGTTTTAAATGTTTATAAGCTGTTTTTTTTCCCCTTTGTTTTTAAATGCTTTTAATCATGTACAGCACATTGAGTTATCTCGTGTATGAAGTGCGCTATATAAATAAATTTGCTTTGCTTTACAAGGTGCATGTCAAACCAAAAAAGGAGAAGCAGACACAGTTTTTCATCAGGATCTCCATCTATAACTGGAGTTGCACAAAAATGTAATGGTTTATTCCAGACAAAACCCGTTATAAAATTACCATCTGGCTAACACCTCCTTGATTACACTACTATTTTACATGACACATAAATTACATTTGACATTAAACATGCAAAATGGGCATTTGGGCTTGAACTGAATGCATGATACTTATTTTCTTCTTTTGGAATACCTTTTGGTATTCGTACCGTCAGCATTTAACGAGGGAGAATTCTCACTGTCAATTAGAAATAAGACGAAAGAGAAAAGACTAACAGAGTGGATAATTCCTGTGTTAGTGTAGAGCATACAGTATGGTGCAAGAAGCAAAAGCAGTGGGCGAGCAAGAGAGAAAATATAGTCCTTCCCGTGGGAAAAAGTTTTTAAAGTCCCTCTAATGAAACGCTGGAGATGAGTTGATGGGTAGATGGAAAAGTCAGAGGAAGTGATTGTAGATGTCTTTTCACGCTTATCACTTGGTAGCCCATAACGCACATACGTTTATCCATCATAGGCGTAGGTGTGTATGTGTGTGTGTGTGTTCATGCATGTGTATGCATACTGTTAAGTGTCTGCTCAAAAACGCAATGTATGAATTTGAATAAAAGAGAGATTACAGCGCACAATATAGCCTTTTAGTGCATATGATTTGAATAGTCTGTTAGCAAGTAGGGCTGTGCCACTCCTTAATTGATCTACAACACTCATTAATCTCCTGCTGTGCAAGCTGCGCCAAAGTGGAGGTCATGTTGAAGGCCGTCACATCGACTCGGTTGCCGCGAGGGCCCCCGTCAGTCAGGGGCCCTTTGACGCGCCATCACTTTTCACTCAAATGGCACTACCTCCCTGCCCCTTAACATACAGTATTGAACTCGTCTTTCTAACTTACAGAAGCCTCTAAAACCAGTTCTACTTCGACGTGATAAAAAACCTTCTCGACTTATGCCGCACCCCACGCCAAAGCCTCCACACCTCGGACACCAGACTCCGCCCACCTCCAAAAGCACAAAACACTAAATCTGAGGCGATGTTCTCCATTGGGGCATCTCTCCTCTAGAAGCCTCATGTTGAAAACGTGGATTTATTTCAGTTTCTACTGACAGGGCCAATGACGTCGTTTGGTTTTGTTTTGCTTCTGGTTGTTGTTACCACTTATTTGTTATATTAACTACCATGTTTTGTTTTGTTTTGTTTTTCAATCATCGAGAGTTGTTGGGTCACACTTGGCTGATTATTCAATATGGTTATCAATTGATTTTTGAAGTGATTAAGGAACAGCGTTGTGTGTGGGGATAGCCAATGTTGTGTTAACCGCATTGACAAATGGTGCCATCCATCCATTCATTTTTTACCGCTTATTCGAGGTCGGGTTGCAGGGGCAGTAGCTTTAGCAGGGACGCCCAGACTTCCCTCTCCCAAGCCACTTCATCCAGCTCTTCCAGGGGGATAACGAGGCGTTCCCAGGCCAGCCGAGAGACGTAATCTCTCCAGCGTGTCCTGGGTCGACCCCGGTGTCTCCTCCCGGTGGGACGTGCCCGGAACACGTCACTGGGGAGGCGTCCGGGAGGCATCCGAATCAGATGCCCCAGCCACCTCATCTGGCTCTTCTCGATGTGGAGGAGCAGCGGCTCTACTCTGAGATCCTCCCAGCTTCTCGCCCTATCACTAAGGGAGAGCCCGGACACCCTGCGGAGGAAACTCATTTCGGCCGCTTGTATCCGGGATCTCGTTCTTTCGGTCACGACCCACAGCTTGTGACCATAGGTGAGGGTAGGAACGTAGATCGACCGGTAAATTGAGAGCTTTGCCTTTCGGCTTAGCTCCTTCTTTACCACAACGGACCGATACAAAGTCCGCATCACTGCAGATGGTGCGTTAAGGTTTATTCAGCAGCAGGGAAATGGACCACAGCAGTAAAGTAGAGGCCGTGGCATATATTATTGCATTTTTCAGAGCTAAGGCAAGCTTTTTTTTCCACTTTTAGCTACATTTTGTGAAAAGTTTCAATGACACGGGGTGAGGAATGTGGTCGATCACTGTGTGGCCAGCTATTTCATTTCGGTTTGCTTAGACCCCTGGCCGGCACCGAAGTATAAAATGAACCTGATAGTACCAGATTTTGTTGAAGTGGCAATAGTCAGCGGAGGCAGGTCTTTCCAAGTAGGTATTGTGCAGAAGAAAGGGCCATTTATGAGCGCTGGACTTTTAAAATGCAATTCTACATACGAAATTGAAGCTTGAGGAATAATTGTCTTTGCACTGATGTCACGGCGAGCATCACATCGGCGCAATTGGGCGTTCGCGTTCTTGCTCAAGGTTTCGCATCTGTGTTTGGGAACCGGACCGGCCAGCAGTCATTCCCATTTCAATTGAATTTTCTCTGTGGTGTGTCTTGACCCTCGGGTCCCCAGACCAAGTCCTTTTCAGATTGTGTTTCTGCCATCATTAATCCCCACGGGGCGCCGGGGCACATTCAAGGCACATTGCAACGCCTTCCCCCAAATGTCTTTGGCTACACTATACTTCCTACGTATCATTGTGGGCTTTACTTATTATGTCGTCATATAGTAGTACCATAAACTTTGTGAACAAGATAAGATGAAATTTAGCAAAAAACAAAAGGGGGAAAGACATGGCAGTAAAACCGGCAGATAAATAAAATCTTGACAACGTAAAAGACAGATATGAGCAAGAGATAGAAAGAGAAAGGACAAAAAGTGCTAAATTGAGAGAAAGTGAAACAGATGAGCTGAGGGAAGAGATGATACGTTGCTGTATATAAAGGTGGCAACAGCTGGTATAATCTGCTGTTGTCAGGGAACTCCTGGTGCTGGAACAGTTAAGTTCCCTGCCAATGCATTCTCGAATAGCTTGGACTATAACAGCCTGAACATTTGGCTTAACAGCCAAGGCTAAAGAAAGACCTAATGCAGAGACACGGGCTGGGATTTTATAGGGGGGAAGCAGCTCAGATGTCACTGAGAAAAACTGGGTTGGAGGCTTGTATTGATGAGTGAAGACCTCTGCGAAACCCTGCTGTGACAGTGTCACCTTCCTGTTAGGTAACTGCTGGCCATGACTATACGAATAGCCCCGCACACCTGTCTCCACCAGCTCTTCTTATGTGGATCTAGCAATGATGATGACATTTTTTTCTTGTATTAACCTTCTACGTATGTACTTTTGAAATGGTGTCGTACACTTGATAATTTTAGTACTTCCGCGACTAAAAAGCACAGTCAATTCGAAAGTTTTGTGTACAGTTCCAATTCAGGTTCATCGGTTAGTGAGGGACAACTTTTACATTTTGGATCAAGTGGCCCTATTCCCATTTTCTGGGTGCATCATGGCGGTGTAAGCAGAAAAAACATGTTTGATCTGAATTAGTACTCAGTAACATGTGGATGGAGATGTGGAGGTCTGAACAGGATAGCTGACAATGCGTTGCAGTGAAGCCCGAAAGCTGTCACTGTGAGCCCGATGTCATCCAAATGCACCCATCGATGATGAGTGCGTAAAAGCAACGTGCCCACGATAAATCCAACTATCATACAACAAAATCTACAAGGTACATTTATCCTTAAGTTTGAAGTAAATAAGTGGAGTAACCACGAGCCACGTTGTTGCTACATAATTTTGTCAACTTTATGATTGTACCAGCCTGTGGTGGGCATGTGCACATGCAGTTTTCATGTATACTGCTTCTCCTCATTAGGGTCAGGGTGAGAAATGACAAATGTGCACAAGCAGTCAGATATATGGACAATTTAGAGGCAGTCAGTTAACCTAGAAAGTGTGACTGACTGTGAGGCAGACATGCTAACCACGATGCAGTGTGTTGCCGTGTGTTCAACTGTGAAGTCAATATAAGCTTAGAGATGTAAGAAAATAGGAATAATGATAAAACACGATATCTAAAGCACAACAATGATCTTCCAAACAGAAAATATTCTTTATATTATATATTTAATATTTGTTTTACCTTGCGGACTTGTAATTTACAGACTGTGTTTGGTTGCATATGGTTTCATGTGCAACCTCAATTCCAATGAAGTTGGGATGTTGTGTTAAACTGAATTGAACTGTATTTACTGACATTGGTTTTCTGAAGTGTTCCTGAGCCCATGCGGTGATATACTTTACACATTGATGTCGGTTTTTGATGCAGTGCCGCCTGAGGGATCGAAGGTCACGGGCGTTCAATGTCGGTTTTCGGCCTTACCGCTTACATGCGGTGATTTCTCCAGATTCTCTGAACCTTTTGACGATATTATGGACCGTCGATGATGAAATCCCTCAATTCCTTGCAATTGTACGTTGAGGAACATTGTCCTTAAACTGTTGGACTATTTTCTCACGCACTTGTTCACAAAGAGGTGAACCTCGCCCCATCTTTGCTTGTGAATGACTGAGCAATTCAGGGAAGCTCCTTTTCTACCATATCGTGGCACCCACCTGCTCCCAATTAGCCTGTTCCCCTGTGGAATGTTCCAAACACGTGTTTGATGAGCATTCCTCAACTTTCTCCGTCTTTTTTGCCACCTGTCCCAGCTTTTTTGGAACGTGTTGCAGCCATACAATTCGAATTTAATGATTATTTGCTAACAACAACCAAGTTTATCAGTTTGAACATGAAATATCTTGTCTTTGTAGTGTATTCAATTAAATATAGGTTGAACATGATTTGCAAATCATTGTATTCTGTTTTTATTTATGTTTAACACAACGTTCATTGGAATTGGGGTTGTAGAACAGAATGTTATACAGGTCCTAAGAAAGACGAAAATGCTTTCAAATGGCAGGAAAATCAGCATTAGAGTGTTGGTCATAAGCAATACATTAGCACATTAAATACACAATATAAATCACTCACATCTAACATGGAAAAAAGATGCCGTATATTCCCAGTCACGATGAGAAGCACTATCTGCAAATTGTTAAAAATCGAATGAATCAGTACATTGCACCATTAATAATCAGATCACTCTTCTTGTACATACTTGAAAATCCTCAAAGCAGTCATCTTACTTGGTAAATAAACAGCCCTTGCCGTCTGGATTCCCTTGACATCACCAATATTGCTGAATTAAGCCTTAGGAGTCACTTTACATTCTCTAATGAGCCGCGCTTTACTCGTCCACACGCAGACACACATAAACACGCACGCACGCACGCGCGCACCTTCGCATGCTGTAGTAAACATAAAGACAAATACATGGCTGTTAACAGGACGCCGACGTTGATTGGATCATTCTGGTCTGTTTCACCCTGGCATATGAATCAATGTGTAACTCATCATCATAGAAATATACGATCATAAATCGCTTTGACGTGGATCAGTCGGAACTAACACCACCAGTTCTTTGGCTACCAGAATAACTTGCAAAACAGATGATGGAGCTAAACTTATTTCAATGGAATGTGATTTTAGGGCTTAATTGTTGTGAGTGTACTAAATGTTAATAAACACATCAATAAACCCTTTAAACAGTGTAGTATGAAATATTAGGCATAGTTTACTTTACATTGAGCAAACGGACAAATAGGGGGCGTTTCTGTGGCACACATTTCGAGCGGTTCCAAATTGGAGCCTGAAACTGGAGTGGACTGTTCTAAATTGGCCAGGCAGTTTTATCTGTCACATGCTGAGCGATGATATCGAGGTCAGTCTCTGGTCAGCCAAATAGTTGCGGCTGAACGACACCTTCCAATCTGTTTTATTGTTCCATCGCGAGCCGCTAACAGTTTTAGTGAAACACTGAGACAATCAGAGGGGCGAGTATTTTAGTGCGCAGCGTGTGTGTATGGTGTGCGCGTGTGCGAATGGATATCATGATCGGAATATTGATAGATCAGCCATGGCGCCGTTTGATTTTCTGAATGAGCATACACACTTCCTAAAACAGTCGCTGTTCTTTTTGTAAGTGTATCACGTAATGGACTTGTTTTTGCCTAAATTAAGTAACAGGGAAATATCATTTTAATCAATCATTCTCACCTGTACTCCTTTTGGCCAATCGGAATCCCGCACCTGTGGATCTCACCTCGCAACACTGTCGGGATTCAACGGAGTCAATAAATATTCTTCATGTGAATGTGTCTTCATCTGGTGCCCGCTCTTGGGTCTTCCTTCTTGCGCCTTTCCCAAGCGCCGCCGTTACTGTGGCATGCGCCTGCCAGCGGTGAAGAGTTTTCACATGGACAGAGATTTTTTTTTAAATCGCTCCTAGTGTGGATGGAAATTTTCACCATGGTGGGGAAACCATGTGCTTTTTATTTTTTATTTTTTTTAAATATCCATTTACATGTACACGGGGGCTTTATTCTTAGCCCCCTCCTCTAATTTCTTTGTATTTTTTTTTGTCCTTGCCACGTGAAACGTTTGTGTGCCCGACAGTGTTGGCATGGTTCGATTGTACTCTAACTGGTCCTTAGGCCAGTGAAAAATCGGCCACTCCCACTAGGCTGTTAAAATGACAAACTAGCGGTTGATGCTGCTGTGCCAGACATTTATTTTTCAATTAAATCACCGCTCTGTATGAAATATAAAATGCATTTTGGAAGCCTGCCCCAATTGCAAAGTGGCTATTGCCAGTGTGCCAGATTGAGTCTTCACACACAATACGTGCACATGGTCCGGTCATATACGGCACGAGCCTTTGACCGCTCCTACCTCCCTCCCCGCCGCCTCCCTCCTCTCGCTCACCTCCTGAAGGTCAGCCCCCGGTGAGTTGTCTGCCATTTTGCTGAGTCCAGCAAACAGCGGAGCGTCACGACCTGGCCAGCTACTGACGTCCTTAAACCAAACTGGGAATGACAGCTGTCGTAGGCTCCCCCCTTTTCGCCTCCCTTCTTCACCCAGTTTTCCTCACCTGCGCTGACCACCCCCTCAACCCCATTTTGGGTTGATTTATGGTTTATTGTTCCTTATCGAGTTTCAAGGTTGCTGCAGCTAAGGAAGGCCCGAGAGAGGGGGGGTGTCGGAACTGCTCCCTCTGTGGGCCACGATGCGCATCACCAGCCACCTAATCTGGAGAGTCACGTGTTCTTTTCGTCATTAAAACACACACACACAAAGTCAAGCTTCATGGTAGCTCTAAAGCTTACATGTAAAGTCAGAATATCTTATTTGATTCTTTTCCTGATGATTTGCTTTTCCAAAAAAAGAAACGCAAATTACAGTTCCCTGAGAAATTCTGTGTGTGAATGCTGAAATACAAAAGAAAGCAAACTATAACGCTGATTACTATATTGCAGCACACCCCGGAAATCCTCAGATCGCATGCAAATTTTCCCCTTTCAAGCTGTGAGCAGGACAGAATTGAGATCACAGAAATCTGATTGAATGCTCCGTAAGTGTTTTGCGATGATGCAATTTGTATACAGCACCTATTTATTTGTTATTACCATGAATGACATCTGAGAATTGCGATGCTTATATTGTACATCATCATGATCTGAATTTCTTAAAGTGGAGCATTTAAGAATATAATTATATATATATGTATATATATATATATATAGTTTATAAGTCATAAGGAAAACAATTTTTGCAACAACAACACAAATTTCAATATTACAAGAATAAAGTATATTTTTGTGAGAATAAAAGATTTAATATTGCGAGACTGAAATCAGAACTTGGAGATTTGCTGTCACTGTCCAATGTAAAGCATTTATGTCAACATATATATATATATATTTTTTTTTTTTTTTCTTTTTACCAACAAACACGTTGGTTCTTGTTGTAATACTACAACTTTATGCTGGTCAAATTATGACTCTTACTATTATCATTTGGAATACCGCAACTTTATTCTTGCCTTGTACACTAAATGTGCCCCTAATACCTTTACAATTACGAGAGGTCCACACTTTTGGTTCTCTGAATAAGTATGACTACTACATTGGCACTGGATACTCAGCTTTAAAATCCATTTGATGGTTCACTTACTAAATATTGGCCTGCGATTGGTTGGCGACCAGTCCAGGGCGTACCCCGCCTCTGGCCAAAAGTCAGAAAATGGATGGACCCTGATCCCGGACTGTTGCGGACCAGCCAAAATAACTTTCATTCTTGGTCTGTTTAGTGTTGCCAGTGGCTTAACGGTAAATTACACTGTACACAACTGTAGGCGGTGTCTTGGAGCAAATCGGACAAATTGCTGCTTGCTGCTCCTTTAAGGTGAGAGCAAGTACAAGGAGGGGATGAAAGGAGCATTAAAACAAAAACAAAAAAACAAAAAACGCAGACTCACTGCAGCAAATGTGAAGCAGTCAATCCATCACAGGGCTCCCAAGGGGAAAACAGTCACGTATATAGAAATTAGAGGGACAGTATGCTGCAGTTATTGGTGTGTGTGTGTTTGTGTGCACCTATGTGTGTAAAAGATGGTCTTATTCAGCAGTTTGCACATTGGACTGTTTTCATAGCCGACAGTTCTGCGGCAGCGCGCAAACACTGGCGTATTCTTCATTTTCGTACAAGCGCGAGCCTCAATTTGGCAGACCGGTTAAATCGGCCTGCACGTCAGACGCCAGACAATCTTGAGTCTTGTCAAATTCTCC
This sequence comes from Phyllopteryx taeniolatus, assembly GCF_024500385.1. Taxonomy (NCBI): domain Eukaryota; kingdom Metazoa; phylum Chordata; class Actinopteri; order Syngnathiformes; family Syngnathidae; genus Phyllopteryx; species Phyllopteryx taeniolatus. Next base: position 7,394,734 of record NC_084502.1, read on the forward strand.
TGTAAGATTGTCCTGAGGTCTGATGCGTGTTAAGAGTGCATTTGTCCCGATGTTCGGGTCCGAAACAGGTCGGCCCGAGAAGCTTAAATGATGGACGTGTTCAATATTTACAACCGAAAGTCTTCATGCGTGTGCGGGAAAGCCGACTATTCCGGAGTTATGACGCAGCGAATTGACAGAATATAGCCAACCGTAAATAAAAACAAGCATGTCTTTGGCTTGGTACACAGGACTTTTCAAATCTTTAAAGATTTGTAACAGACCCCACGCATAAAGATAAAAAAAAATAAAAATCTCAGTTTTGGTCGCATTGTGTGTGGCGTGCTGAAAAGATCCTGTTCAAACGCTGACCTCAAAATCTCACCTGATCACACGTGATCTTACAAAACCGAAGAAGGAGAAACAATTTCGGCTATGCGCCTTCTTTATGTGTGTAGTGTCATGTATTGAGATAATCAGAGCACACCACACACAATACGGCCAAAACTGTTTAATGCCAGATGTGTGGGGTCTAAGACGCATACTTGGAATTTTCTGGCTCAACAACAAAATGATCAACATTGACCACTGTGGAGATTCAGCTGATGAGGAGGAAGTGGAAAAACACCAGGGCCCTCATGTACTAAGACTTGCGAGGATTTCCTACTGAAACATGGCGTACGCTCAAATCCAGAAAAACGTCAAAAATATCCAGATGTACGAATTTGTGCGTACGCATGAGTCCCAGCACATTTCCGTCCTTCATCCCAATCAAGGTGGAAATGAGCGCACATGTTGGAGGAGCCGACCCCGCCCTGTCCACGCCCGCATTTAAATATGCAAATCATATTTCAATGAACCCTGCGCCTGAGATCCCGATCTCTGCGTGATCAGAAAAAAAGGAAAATGAGCAAGGTAATGAAGAAAAAAAAAACATTTCTGAATGTGAAGTTGCTCACTCAGCCTTGTGAGATAAAGGTTCGTGCGTAAATCTTGTATGTATGGTATTTGTAATAAATCTTTGGAATTCAAACAGAAGCATATCAAAGCGGATATAAAAAAATATGACTCCTTTTTTATTACCAAATGTATTATTTTAATACACAGGAGAGGACACGTACAGTGAAAAAACAATTTTTTTTTTTAGGAGGAGGGGTAAATTATGTCATTTTAACATATTTTAATCATGTGCAACCCATGTACGTCTTCAAATTAAGTAAATTCAAAGGACTCTTTTCTTCGGTGCATGTGCTGGAGTCACAAAAAGCAGCTGTGAGGGCAATAGGCGGCGTAAATGATCACCTTGATCTATTAATAGGTATCGTCACAAATACCACTGATTCATTTGTTCACTGCCAGCCTTCCCAGTTAACATGGAAATTTGACTTTTAAAGCCGTCAATGGCAGTGAATGTGTTAACAAATTAATTCTGAGTCCTTGCCTCTATTACATTGTTGAAATTGAATGTTGCCGGGCATTAATTGTTCATCAGTGCTAAAAATTAATGTGTCTCTGATGTGCAGATTTATTAATGTCCAGTTTCCCAGCATCACCTCGAAGTGTCACCAAAGCACCAACAGCTGCAGAAACGTGCGTACGCCATGCCATGAAGTTGGCGCGAGGCACCGCACATTTCCACGGTCATGTCACTCTTGATACAGCTGAACTTTGCCGTGAAAACGAACGTACGCCACATTTTTGTGCACGTGCACCTTTTTGTACACGAGGCCCCTGGAGAAGGAGCCAAAAAGAAGAGACTGATGTGGACCCAACTGGAAAAGAGGGTGGAAAGGAACAGAAAGGCCTAAGTAAGTAAATAAGATACTAAAGCATATTCAGAATTGAATAAGGGTACCCGCTCACGTTGTCTGTTACCCAACGCCACACAGACCAAAACAATGCTCTGGTCGCGCATGTTACGCCGATATGACGCCATATTCCGACATCTCGTGTGACATTATGCATGACAGCATTTTGTTCAAGTTCAGAATTGTGTTATATTGTTGGCATTGGACTTTAAAACATCTCACTGTATATGGCAATATATTTACAAAAAAAAAAAAAATGAGTAGGAGAATAAGAGAAAATAGCAAAGTTTTGTCCATAATGTACATAAAAAGAGTTTACAAAGGGAAAAGGATGTCATGAAAGTCAGTATTCATTGGCAACAACACTGGCAAGTTTTTCCCTGGTCCAAATTATTCTACACAGCTATATTCTGCATTTAGGATGACTTAATATGGATCCGTCCCTACAATGTACGACTAGCAATAAAAAAAGGTGACACTTTTCCCATTTGTTTTAAGCTAACTAAACCCAGTGGCGTAAAATGTTTCTTCTAATTGAATGTCTTTTAATTCACAGTCAAATATTGTCAATTTAATCCGTTTCCGTCCTTGTAATGGCAAATGTGTTAAGGCATTTAAAAACTCAAAAGGAATACATTTTCCTCTTAAGGCTCATCACATTGGCTGCTGTCACATCCTGTATGTTTATAATAACATGTATTATTGCTCATACCAAATATATTTAATGATATAATGTGATTTTTATTATGTGTGGTGAAATATACAAACTTGCATACAAATAAAGTGCTGGCCAACATATATATTTTTTTAAACAATTAATATAATGGACACTTCCCGTATAGAGATCGATATAACGATCTATAGAAAGATCTTCAAACTTTGCGCATGACAGCGTTAAAAATGATTGTTATGAGTTAAGGCTGACTTAACTTTCCAAGTGCATGGCCGACATAAAAAATATTAGAGTACTTAGAGAACAAAGGGCTTGCAGAGGGCTCCCTTTTTAAACAACGGCCCCAGTATGGATACACTTAGAATTTATTTGTTTTCAGCAATCTAATCTAAGAAATTAGGTGTGTTCCTGTGCCAAATCTCTGAACCTAAGACATCAGCATCAGCAGTCCGGTGAGCGATTTATGACGGCGAGAAGAAGAATGGCCTCTCGCGTGGCGAGAGCACTGCGAAGGCTCACTGCTCCAGAAGCGCAGCGAAGGAATTGGAAGATGGGAAGGAAGAAGGACGAGTGGGGAAACACTCAAAGAGATTAAACACGATAGTGTGACCAGAGAGTGTGCATGTGCGTCTGCATGCGTGTGTGTTTCTGACCATCTTTTTATGGATTAGTTGTGGGCTGGGCCCGTTTTTAATGACATATGCAGTCTGCTGTGTATAACCTATCATTCATGGATATGTGGAGGTCTTCATAGGTATTCAATGAGAACCGCATCACTTGACTGTGTTGTGGAACCACACGCGAATGCCGTTTAACTACACGAATGTCAAATATTCTATTTCAGGGGGAACGACAAGACATTACGTGCAAAAAGAATACTACAGTCCATACTCAGGATTACGAGTCGGCGATATGAATTAAATCCTTGGAGCCCCATTTCAAAACATTAATCAATCGCGATCGGAGTGATTTTGATCTGAGAATTCTTTGAAAAACCAAGAGAAAAAGCAAAAGATCCATAAAAAGGGATTACGATCCAATTATTATTATTATTTTAAAAACACGGCAATGGTGCAACAAGAATGGTATCATCTTTACCCTAAAGGGTGTCAGATGCAGTAGTGATTAATAATTTCTTACATTTAGGACAGCGCGTGTGCATGTGAAAAGTGCTTTGATGGGTAAAGAATCTGCAAAATATTGATACTGTTAAAACACCAGGAGCAAAAATAAGCTGTTCTATCCTTCTATTTTTATCATCATTAGGGTTGTGGGTGAGCTGGAGCCGATCCCAGCTGCGTTGTGGCGTGGTACACCTTGGACTGTTTGCCCACCTATGGCACATTCAAGCATTCACACTCACATCCATGGAATGCTGGTCAATATACAGTCTTAAATTGACCCGAAATGAATGTGGGAGGAGGTCAGAGACACAAAATCTTGATGTGCTCTCGGCGTTGGCCTCTCATGCTAACCCTTGCTTACAGATGGAGTGTTACGATAGCGCCACCTGTTGCTTTGACAGGTGAATACACTCAATATATGCGTGTTCTAAGAACAAATAAACTACCATTGATTTGTGAGAGCTTGTCAACATATGTAACTCTTAACCCTTGGCCTCCATCCATAAGAACACACTACCGTTTTCTGCAGTACGTTTATAAAAAAAAAAAAATAATCTGTAATTTTCACATTCAACCTTTTCATGTCTTCATGATGAAGGAGAGAGATGTGCTTGTGCCCATTTTCTTTACTGAACCTCTTTACACTAAGTGGTGAAAAAGCAGTTTATATATTACAAAAAAAATTCTCTATATGATGAATAGGTTAGGGGACACTATTGATTCAAGCTCTGCAAAAGTGGGAGCGGTACTAAAAGCTATTGGAAAACAAAGACGAGGCTCCTTCCAAAAGGGGCTACACTTTGTTTTGGCACATAACATATGCTACAGTTAAGGCTATTGCACGTTGTGACACGTCCTACAGCGGAGACCCAGAGGTTTTTCAATTATTCCGACCAATTTGGAATAATGTAACAGTGACCCGGATCCATTTATGATGGAGGCATTATTACAGGGGAAGGCAAAGACGGAGTGCAGAGAGAGGCAAAATGCAGAGCAAGGTGTTTTTTTTTTTTGTTTTTTTTTTTACCCTTGGATTGACCTAATTATACAGTGCATTGATTTTACAATGCATCCATGGATTGATTAGAAGAGCTATGCACCACCCCTAAGGAAGGAGGGCTTCACTTTCTCTGCTTCTTTCTCCTCTAATTGCAGCAGTCTGTCCTCTTTTTCTTACCTGTCTTACATTTTCACTGCTGTCCTGCAATTGTTGCCCACGAGTGCTGTACACATATCCTTTACATGCCATCTTCATGCTTCAAAGTCAAATCCAGAAACTTTTAGGGCAGGCGTAGGAAACTGGTGGCCCGCGGTCCACATGCGGTTCCCACCCTCAACAGAGTGGCCCACGAGTAGGTGGATGCCAATCAGGTCCGACTTGTAATGATGATGTGACGCTCTGCAAGGCAAGGTGCGTTCGGCCGTGATGAGTGTTGACCGTGCGTGCAGGTGGTGAGGTTTCGTGAAAATAAAATGAAAAAAATTAAAAGTAAATTAAAAAAGTCTGAACCCTCATACGGGGGGTTGGGAGTTTTTGGTGCTCGGTGGGGCCCGGTCTGGCCAATGGGGGGTATGGGTAAAACGTGGCTGTCGTGATCATCAAAGTTGTCCATCCCTTTTTTTAAATCTAGGATTATAGTGTTAAAGTGGAAGTTTGCAGTTTTCAAAAAAAAATAAAAGTCTGACCTGACAATTGTGGCGTTGTGGTCCCATAGTCTTACCAAGTCCAGATTGTTCCTCAGTCATGCTCTCTCCCTTCATTCCGCTATCTATTCCCTCATCCTCCCCACGTGTCTCATAAGTTACCTGTAACTTTATATAATAATTATAATATTTAATGGGATTCTGACATGATTTGTGTCTTACAAAGAAGGGATGATGATAGAAATACAGAGTCATTCTAGAAGGATTAAATGCTGGTTGCAACCGAGAAAAGAACCGCCCCCAAAAATATAGTAAGTAAAATAAATTATAGTGCTGAAACAAAGAGAGACGTACGCTTTTAAAAATCAATTACACAGTAAATATGACATGAGTCAGCAACGACGCACCTCGGGGTAGGCAGGATATATGCCCGTGCCTACACATCAGTAAATCTGATCTCCCTACAAATGAATGACTAATTTTATGAACAGGAAAATCTGTGTGTGTGTGTGTGTGTGTGTGTGTGTGTGTGTGTGTGTGCGTGTGTGTGCGTGTGTGTGTGCCTTATGTACAACCCCGATTCCATTGAAGTTGGGACGTTCTGTTAAACATAAATAAAAACAGAATACAATGATTTGCAAATCATGTTCAACCTATATTTCATTGAATACACGACAAAAGTGATGAAACTCGATGATGAAATCCCTCAATTCCTTGCAATTGTACGTTGAGGAACATTGTCCTTAAACTGTGCGACTATTTTCTCACGCAGTTGTTCACAAGGAGGTGAACCTCGCGCCATCTTTGCTTGCCAATGACTGAGCAATTCAGGGAAGCTCCTTTTCTACCCAATCGTGGCACCCACCTGTTCCCAATGAGCCTGTTCACCTGTGGGAGGTTCCAAACACACGTTTGATGAGCATTCCTCAAGAGGCGGCACGGTGGCCGACTGGTTAGCACATCTTAGGTTAGCTTAAGGCAGGTTGCTTTTTATCGCGCATTTCATACACATGGTAACTCAATGTGCGTTACAGGATAAAAAGCATTTAAAAACAAAGACCAATCAAATTTAAATGTTATTTATTTGGGGTGGAGTTGACGAAAACTTTCTGGCCCCATGTAAAAAAAAAATAAAAAAAAAACAATGGTTTGGGGGCTGCTTTGCCACTTCAGGGCCTAGACAAGGCTATGATTAATGACAAATCATGTCTAGTCTACCAGCGAATCCTGCAGTCGAACATTTGGACATGAGTTTGTGCCCTGAAAAACATTGGCGCTCTTGGGTTACGCAGCAGGACAACGACCCAAAACATTCCAGAATGGCTCAAAAAGGCTCAGAAAAACAAAAATGGAGTAGTCAAGTCAAAATCCGGATTTAAATCAAATTGCGATGCTGTAGTATGACCTTAAAAATAATTCATGCTCAAAAATCCTCCAATAAAACCAATTGAGTGAAAAAGAATTTGGAGAAAAAATTCCTCCGCTGCAATGTGGAAGACTCATTACCAGTTATCACCAATATTTGATTTCAGATATTTCTGCTTAAAGGGTGGCACAAATTGTTATTGTTCATTGTTCACTAAAAATCAAAGGTCGTCTTTGTGAGATATTAAAATTGGTGTGATGATCTGAAACATTTAAGCGTGCTATGCAAAAAAAAGAAAATCTGAAATCAGATGTAAATGTAAATACTCCTTCAGTTTTGTATTTATTTAAAGAGTATTTTAAGAGTATCTTTGTACGACTGAGTCAAAAACTTCATAAAATGGCTATAGGAAAGGAGTAATTCGCGTTTTTACAGCGTCCTTTCACTCCCGGTGCATTTTCTTGTTTCCATATAATCATCTGTAAGCTGTTTATTTTAAATTGTAATGTTGGAAGACAGGTTTCAAATATTATTCAAGTGTTTTGGGATTTTATTTGAGGGCATATTTATGGTTGAAACTGTTATTTTAGCCAATTCTGAACATTTTGTGTCAATTACTCGCAGATTTTGGCTATTTGCTTTGGGGCTTGGTCCCAAATGATAAAAATCTTATTTTCATGGCGGTGGTTCACTGTATTTCTCTTTCCTATGAGATGTTTTCACATCTGAATAAATTGCGTTTGACTACAGAGTTTTGACTTGTGAATCTGTTGATATATAATAAGGTAGATCATTTAAAAAAAAAAATTTTTTTTTTTTTATGGATCTTGAATGGGATATCATGAGGAAGTGTCCAGCGGGTGCCTGTAAAGTACAAAGTGATGCCGGTTGACTTCTCACTTCCTGCCTTTTCAGCAGCTCTGCATCTCCCCTCAAGTATTCATTTGGGCGACTGAGGCGGCTTTGGCAGGGCCGCAGTATCGGGTCCTGCCCTAATGAAGAGCATTGATCCTTGTTGGGTTATGAGCAGACTTTAGTGGCTGCGCTGAGATGTTAATAAGCCTGGCCTTATTCCGGAGGAGCTTTAATTAGCCCGTTGGAAATGTGCTTACTGGGCGTACTGTCACTCCGTTGTGGCCCGACACACACACTTACACACACGTACAAGCAATCGCAGGCAAGGGCGGCAGCACAAACGTACTGCCATGCAAATAGAGTCGGTGCACAGTCACTCATTTCATGGGCCACTGAAGTCAAAACAACATTCTGCATTTATTCAATTAATAGTTTCATTAGTGAGTTAGAAAGCGTGAAGTCATCTCATTCTCATTTGCTGGCTTCTGTTATTTGTTCATTGGCAGCTGCAGAGATGACCAGCAATCTCAATTTAAGGCTGCCAAGCCTCTGAAGGTGCAATGCAAGATCTAAGGTCAAATGTAACACTGTGTTCTGTTCATATTTGAAAAGTGTTGGTTTTGTCTGCTCTGTTGAAAATGGAGTTCATCTGCGCGAGGGTCAAACTGCCGTCATCAAAACTGTATTGACAATGTTTCGTATAATAAATAGCACATGTAAGAACAAACAACCAAACACTTGAGTCGTAATTTCCATTTCATTTATGATACTCATTAATCTCAGTAATCCCTCAAGGGGAAATTCAACTCACAGAGTTGCACACTACAGAGAGGAGCAGATTGCATACATGCAGGCATGCGAGTGAAGAGGCCTCTCACACCAAAGACGGCACATCTGCGGCTGGCGCAAATGCCGGCGTACCCTGATTTTCAAGTGCAAGATGTTGCCATTGTATTTGTTGATGACATGTTGAATATTCGCGTGACGTTGAGTGGAATAAACGGGGGTGAGCACGTTCACTCCAAAAGAGTACAAGTTCCTGAGTGTTTTTGTCTGTCCAAGACTGGTTACCGACCGTTGGCACCAAACTGCGACGGTATGTCCTTGGAGATACCACCGGAGCTTGTAACAATTTGGTGGCAGAACCTCGGTCGACGCTTACACCTGCTACGTATATTATATATATTTTTTTTTTTCATCATTATTATAGTTTCATTAAGTCATTACACTGGCCTGCGCAGCTATGGAGGGGGGCACGTGAACGATCGGGGGTTGGGTGTACAAGTGCCCGCTTCATGGCGCAGATATTTGTGATGTCCTTTACATCATCCGCCCGTGAAGGCTTGCTTGCGGTTGCGTATAAACGTGCTTTGCCGCGTCGAGCAAAGGAGTCATTTGCTTGTCTGCGCTCCGCCATGTCAAAGACTGTCAGTGGGCCAATCGCGAGGCGCACGAGCCAAACGGCATGTTGATTCGGCGTCACGTTTGGGACGGTAGGCCTTGCGGTGGATAGAGTAACCACACCCCGGCATCTCGAGCTTCGGGTATGTTCGGGGAGTGCTCAATACGCGTGATAAAAACCTCTTTTTTAGCTCAACTATAGTTGACAGCCTGCCGGAAGTGACGTGCATGGATTACATAACATATAAACAATGCGAATATGAATTTTAACTGACCCCATCTTTAATACTTTGATTTTTACAGTATTCAACTGGAGCCATTAGAGTCAAGCAATCATACTGTGCACTTACTGTATCTCGCCTGAAGAATTAGGTTTGACAAATAAACTCGGAGGTCATCAGCAGAGCACGTGATTGTCAGATTTGCGGACGACGTCTCTTAGAGGAAGCGAGTTGAGCAGATGTGGCATCTGCAGTGAACCAAAGCGAAGAAGCACAAAGTGCTCACATCTCACCAATGACCCAAAAAGAATTAGCGATTTGGGTCCCAATGATCATTGCAGCTACATCGTCAGGGTCTTAAGAGGTGCAGAGTATTCTCTGCAGTTGAATAAATACGACCCTGGCCCCTATGACGATATAGGGCACTTTCATTTGTAAACAAACAGACCCAAATGCACTTGACCTCATCTGGCTTGACAAATAATCAAGACTCCATCCAAGCATGAGGAGGGAGCATCAATCGCTGTCCTGTAGAGGTCATATTTAATTGGGTATCGCAATGGATGGAACATTTTTCATACACGCACACTTTTGTACATGTTAAAAAGTGTTTTACAAGTCCTGTGGTATAGGAAAACCCTCTGAATTTATAATACAGGACAGTGTTTGAACTGCATTTCTCATTAAGTCAACCTTATGCACGGGGGCTATTCGAGGAGCCGACCTTTACGGACACCCCAATCCGAATGTCAAGTGTACAATGCAGCAGTATTTTAGAAATCAGAATTAGAAATTGCTCTTTGTTGAATTTAAAAAAAAAAAAAAAAAAAAAAGACAATTGTAATCCACAACTAAGTGAGTGTAACTATATGAATATGTACCAACTGTTTTGGTGCTTGTGGGACTGAATGAAACTGCATCATGCATCATTAAACTGTTAGAACACATTATTAGAAAATTATTACTTTCATTATTTTTCATACTATTGTATTTTAAAGGGTGTTAAAATTAAATTTAAGAGCGCTAAACTTCTTTCAAAATTGTATTTCATAAACACAGTCGTTAAATAATACAAAAACACTTCAGTTAACAAAGAGTGTAAAAAGTATAAAGTCAGACACACAGACAGGAAAAAAAAAAAAAAAAAAAAAGCACTCAGTTTGAAATAAAATGTGTCATGTTTCATGTACTGTTTGAGTGGCACTGTTTCTAATCTAAAAAGCTAGAGGTAGAAATCCATAACAGTGTTGGAGCTCAGCACAGAGTTGAGACCTGCTGAGAAAGTCCATACTGCCCCCTTCTGGTCGATGTGTGTGCTGCATCTCCAGCAGGAGAGTCGAAGCTCAATATTGGGTTTTAGGAGAAGCGAAAAGGTGGCAAAAGTACTCACACTCTGTACTTAAGTAAAAAATAAATATACTTTCAGTAATTTAGAATAGGACTGGTGAAAGTAAAAGTATTAATTTGACTATTTTACTAATTAAAAGTACAAAAATAATAATAATATTTGTCAACTTGGAAATGTACTTCTGTACAAATAAAAACTGTGCACCAAAGAGTTTCCCTCTTTTTCCAACTTTGCAACTTGCACAATGTATAGTGCTGAGAAGAAGAAGAAAACAAAAGAAAAGACATGTTGAGGACACTCAAGGTCACCATTCAGGACAATCAAAATCAAAACCCAGTTGCTAAACAACTACAATATATATACAATAAAATACATCAAATGTAACATGTCGCATGTTGTTGTTTTACAGCTAGCTAGCCCTAACATGACATTTATGGTATTAAAACACTGCTAACAATGTGAAGGGACTCAAAAAAAAAAAAAAAAAAAAAAAGAGCAATTATTTAACAACTGAAAAAAATACACCTAGTTTGTAAATGTTTTTTTCTGTTTAAACCAAGAATTTATGAACACCATAATCTTGCGGGCCTCTTTTTTCACAGACTGCGCTAAATGGTGCCGTACTGACGCAACGTGGGTGTGTCCTTTGACATCCGTCCGGCGCATCTGACAATTTGGTGACTGAAAGTCTACCTAAACCTGTTTTCAAACGGAGGCAGTCAAAGTCAAAAACCCGCCAATAAAAATACATACTCAAGCCAATAAGAGATACCAATGATTAATCCATCCAGCCTTTTTCTCCACTGCTTGTCCTCATTTCGGTCACATGTGAGCTGATGATTTACATGCCGAAGCCCCTCTTCACTCTTGGCGTCAGGAATTGCGCAATGTGTGCTGGAGGCACAAGCGATGCTGACACAGGTGGTCGCTAGCGCTTGCGTAACTTCAGCTAATTCGAGATTAGATGAGGGAGAGGCTCTGCAAACAAGCCAAAATCACATCAACAGGCACATTTCCACTTTGTTTTCCACCTGGAAATGATTTGATTTATATTATGCATTCAATGAAGCTACCACTTGTTCGTCTGCACTGGCTTTATCTCAAGGTCAGTTAATGGACTATTGCAAGTATTTGCCCACTTTGCTATCAGCTTTGTGTGAACGTGCGTGTGCACGGTGTGTGTGGTTTTAAAGGCAACGCATGTAGCTGAAGGGCCTGCGGTTGCATCATGATGATGTATTTCCTGCTATATGTTGTGAGATAATATCAGTGATTATTAAGATTTGTAAAAAAAAAAACACATTTAAAAAAAATCTAATCAAATACATGTACTTTTGTACCTCATTACTGCATACTGTATGTCTTCAAATTGAAAGATGTTTTATTGTTTTGACATTATAACAATGTTTTGTGACAGTGACAGTTTGACCCTGCCACATATAAATTATGTCCATGATTTGCTTTGGGCAAAATATGATTTTATTGATTGATTGGGTCGACCTACCAGCTTTCACTGTATAGTTCTCAATGAGAACTGTGTGCTTTGCGTCGATAGTACGTCGCTGCCTGCCCAGTAAAAGGCCCAAGCTCCCCCCCCCCGATTGAATCGGTGCTAACTAGCAAACCCACCATCTAAGTTTCCTTGAATGAGACCTTTCGGACTAAATAATGATAAAGCATTCAACGGGGTGTGAAAGATCTTCCCCTGCAGTCCCATAAAAGGCCAATTTACACAGATCATTTACCAAGTGCTTAGACTGCTCAATACAGCCGCATAGCCAGCTGTCAAACAGACTGCCTGCAAGCAAAAAAAAATGTCTCCAACTCTTGTTTACGTGCATATGTGTGGTTTTTCGCCCTTCTTCAGTGGCCCTAAGCAAACATGCACACATTTTTAGTAAGCAGGACTTTCGATTGGGAGCATTTTGGACAATTTGAATTATTTGTCATCACAAATGTTAGCCATTTACTTGACACTCAGATGGAAAAAATCCTTTCACAGGGAAGAGATCCACCTTCATGTTTCTAATAATCATACAGCACAGTTCATAATCATAAACATTCTCCCATAAGAATAATGGAAATAGAAATTATTTGTTCCAATTTATTTTTTTTTTGGATCAAATTCTTTTTTACATGTGAGAAAGTGACAGAAAAACAACAAAACATTCGTATAACCTGCCACCATAAACTATTTATTAACTGTACAGCCAATGTTTTAAGCTGTATTTTAGCATAATTCATTGTCATACAGTTACATATATACAAATAAGTCAGCCACTGTTATTATTGCTATTATGAGGTCAATGGAGGTGAAGTAACGGACTAAAATATTCAAGCGTTAACTCTCATAAGAACGTATTTCGTATCAGTATATCAGAATGTCAAGATGCTGCACTTTGTGCATCTCGCTTTTTGAATATTATCGTCACAACATTTTCAAAAGTATTTCCCTACTGTAAAACACAGAAACAAGGAATCACTCTTACTAAACTTTGATAACAAGTGACTAAGTCTTAATCATAATAATAATAATAAGCACACAGTGTATGTAGTATGGAACACGGATGAATGGATTTCTAACTGATCTTCTTTGCCTGCAAGATTATCATAAATGTACCTGGATAAGCGTTTGTGACACAGTCCAACAACAACAACAATGCAAATACTGCAAAAGTATGCTACCAAGAACTGTATTGAGTATAAAGGATTTGGTCCTGAAAACATCACATTTTAGCATCATTTCAAATTAGTTTGGTTGCCTCATATTGTTTTTCCAGTGACCCCAACTATAAAATAACAATTAAAAACGTACCGTTGCCATCCGTTCTCATGAAATAGCCTGAGAACGTGTGTGACCTGTGATCTGTTTTCGACTCAGTCCAGTGCAAAACCTTTTTTTGTGTGAAATCCTGCTCAATTCTCGTGAGAACCAGCTATCAGTATTCGCCAGTCCTGTGTGTGTACGTGTGTATGGTCTACTCCCCGGCCCGCCCGGACCCAACAGCAGTCGTAGCAGCACCGGCGGCCCAGATAGGACCTGACAGGCTGAAACGAAACATACAGATAGCGACATGGCGTCCAGGCAGACAGGAGCCAGTCTCCCGTGGGTGCCGGAGATTAGGCTGACTCCTACTTCACATTCCCCAGCCGGGAAACACGTGGGGCCCGTTCCGACCCCTTTAAATCCTTTTCTTTTCTTTTTTTTTTTTTTTTTCTGGGAGACTTGCAGCTCTGAGTCACGCTCATGGTAACTTGTAATAGAAGAGGTGGATGATGACATCATGTTGGATGACGCACACGTAAACAAAAGAGCATTTCTGGCAGGAAGTGAGGCCTCTTCCGACCTGTGTGGAATCATTTAGGATTATCAAATGACTGTAACCTTTTACAACACCCTATCCTGTTAACTTTGCATGGACACAAATAGTCGTGTATTTATTCATGAAAACCATTTCATCATGAATAAACAGGGCAATTAGCAACAATGTGCCGATACTAACGCAACAGAGCTGAAGGTTGAATTCACTATATAAAAAGGCAGGCAGCAAATCATGTCATTTTCAACCAATCATATTTGCCTTATGGTTCATTTCACAACAGACAGGATTTGATGGGACTATTTAGTTTAATATTTCAAATAATGGTAACTCACAAAAATTAAACATTGAACCTGTTACCTGTGTCAGATTACATACTTCTTAGTTGTTATGTTCTTCAATTCAATCCTATAACTTGTCTATGGAAAGTCCTTTGTGAATAACAGGCCCGTGGGGGGATCCGGTCTGGGGGACGTCACCCACTCCCCGTCCCCCGGTCGGTCCCACTTTTTTCACATATTGCTCAAAATCCTGTCAGCGAGTACCCCCTCTTTGAAACACAAACTTTGTATCAATTCTCCGGGAACACACGAATCATTTTCCGAATTTTGATGACGATTACACTCGCCTATGACTGAATTCTTGTCAATTTGATTAATCGGATTAATAAGCGAAATCCCACACGAGCACGGGGATGAGAACCCTTGGAACCATTTCCGACAAAGTTGTTGTAAAATCATGTTGAAACATGTAGCCTACATGATTACCCCCCCCCCCCCCCACCCCCAAGACACACACACACACAAACACTCACTGACATGCACACACCGGGTGCAGACTGATTCTAACCATACGTGAGGCTGCGCTGTCTGCGCACGTCCGGCATCACTCCATCCCTTGCACAGGAGAGGCCGACAACAGTCTCCGCTTTGCGCGAACACAGTCATCCGCCATCACGTGAAGAGGAGGGATGAAGCGGGAATCGGCCGCGGAGATAGCAGCTATCTGACTCGTACTCCTTAGCGTCTTCTCCAACATGGCTGCCCCCCCCCCACCCCACCCCCGGCAGAGCGATTCCCGCATGTCACTGCTAACGGGTCACGGTGGGTTTGGGGTTAGGCTGGAGGTGATAGCGCTTTACCCCCCCCCCCCCCTGTGATGAATGAAGACCAGCGGATCTTATCTGGACACGTCATTGAATCAATTTGCAACGATGACAAAGAATTAGAGGGGGGGGGGGGCACCTCAAAAACATGAGTGACAGCACATACGTTAACACGTGTTCTTTGCTAGTCAATAAATACCTTTGGGAAATTCCCAACTTATGTCGCAGGCGTGGAAATTAAAGATAGACACTGAGATTCCATTCCGACCCGAAGAATGTTGCAGTAAAGGCAGTCACGCCGCAGTCAAAAGGTATTTTCTGGACCGAACGAGCGCATGGGCCGGAAAGCAAATATGAGGCCTGCGGCGGAATACGCGCCACATTTGCGGACCCGACCTCATATTGACATAACCACCGAGTGACCGCGGTGAGCAACCAATACCGCAGGCCCCCTGACACCGACCAAGGAGCAACAAGCGTGATGGAGGGTGCAAAGGAGGCTGCGGTGGAGCGAGTCGTCACCCGTCACCTCATTCGTATGTTCGCTATCTGACTCCTATAGTGAGAGATGAGAATTACTCCGTGCGCTCGACCCGTCTCGTTGGCCTTCGCTCACGTCTGATGCAAGACGGTGCACGCAGAGTTTACAGACTGAGCCAATGAGTCAAATATATATATATATATATATATATAATGAAGGCCGCCGACATTGTGTTGTTGTTGCGTTTGATTCCCGTTTCCTTTTAACACAAGTTCATCCATTTGTAAACAACGCCTGCAGTCAATGAAAGCTTTACGATGGCGAAAGCGCTTCCTCTGTGTTGCTGTCATTTATTATTATTATAAAAAAAAAAATCATGGTAAAAATGTATTCAAATGAGGTCACAAAAGTGTCTTGGAATGAATTATGTTTGACCACAGCAAATAAATGAATGTATGACTTTTGTTGTAGATTCCTACAGATACCCTTGCTGCCTCGATTATTGATGTTGCTTCTTAGTTGATTTCTATTTGATTTTGGTTTTTTTGTTTGTTTTGCATTATTCTCACCAGCCATGTTTTGTGTTGCACCACCGTTGCAAAAAAAAAAAAAAAAAAAAAAAAAGTTGCGAATGTGGCATTTACTGACAACGGCAATACAAACCGATTCTGATTCTGATTGAGGCTCGCTGCATTGTATAAATGTCTGAAAATGTTACTGATCTACATGATCTGATGACGTACTTTTTCGGTGTAGGTACCATTTTTATTTCCCTTTTTACCTACTTGGAGAGCTAAGTGGTACTTGGTGGGGAAAGTTTGAGAACCACAGCTCTATGGGAATCGTTGTTTTTGTCAATAATCGCGTACACCTGAGTAACGTTCACATCTTCACCTGCCATCAGCAGACGCTTTCATCCAAGCCATTTTGAATATACTTTTGCAGCAAATCCACAAGTGCACCCTTCGTCGAAAAACAAACAAACAAACAAAACAAAGAAGTTATGAAGCAACTTGAAGGAAAAGCATGAATAAAAAGTAACTAAAGCGAAGGGTAAAAATGCAAAAGACTTCAAATCTGGATCTGAATCGAATCCTGATCTTGCTCAGACTGACTTGATTTGAAAGTTCTTTGAAATAGCAGGACGAACAAGAGCTGCACGCGCAATTGGATGCGGGTTAGCTCAAGTCAAATGCAGTCTCCGTTTTGATCGTGTTTAATCGCTGACGATATCGTGACGACATTCAAACAAATCAAATGGTGACGCTTTCTGAGGAGCATGTATGTCGTTACCATGGCAACACCCTATAATCGGAACTTGTTGCTACTTTTATCATCTTTAATGCTGTTGAACCAGGCAGACCACCCCCACATGATTTGTTATGAATTATTGCTACCAAGCATGTAATGTTTAAACAGGAACGTTCGGAGCACACTGAATTGACATGAATTCATTCTCATTTTTATTTATATATGTAAAACGGAGGCTAAGTAGAAAATTGCACTTCTCACCCAGAGGATTAACTTCTTTTATCTTGGTGACATCGTAATAATATCTTTATAATAATATTTTTTATTCATATAGTGTTATCTTTAATAGATGATGACATCAATTTAATTCATTGAAGTTGTATTAACGCTCGATCAAGATCGTAGTATTTATTTCTTTTTTTTTTGCTTCAGGATTTCACTCCATTTTGATTCGTGTGTAACCTTTAAATTTAAATTTAAATGTGAATGTGTGCTTTTAAAATCATCCATACGCTCACTTAACAACGAAGTAAGCGCTCTTCTTCTTCTTAAATCACAACAATTCTCGGTGTGTGTGTGTGTGGGGGGGGGGGCAAAAAAAAAAATCGAAACTGCGTTATGATATGTATCTTTCCAATCAAGCTCCAATTATGATTCCGACCAAAGCGAGATTAATTGTGTCAGCTCAACATGACTCATAGACATTATAGACTTATGCGAAAATATAGTTTATCCTCGACTTGTATAAATGCCACTTTATTATTATTATTATTATTATTGTATTTTATTTTTTAATGTTTATATAGAATGGGTAGACGAGACACTTGTTGTTAGTTTGGGTTGGATTCGTTGGACGCAAAAGTCCGACATCCATCCGACGCTCGCCGCGTCCTCCTCATCCTCACTCAAAACTGGCCCGACTTTGAACTTTGAACCAGGTTAGGCTTTTTTTTTTTAAAATATATATATATTTTAACCTCCTGAGTATAGGCCCACATTTTGACGTATTGTTGTATTATTTGTAATACTTTAAAAAAAGAAAAAAAAAAATATATATATATATATGTCTTTCAATAAAACATATATAACATGTATGTCAATTGTGTATAAATGTGAACTGTTTCTGTCGCTCGTGAAGTCAAATTCTAATTTTATCTAGAGGAATTTTCCCCTCATTTCAGTGTGTGTGTGTGGGGGGGGGGGGGGGGGGGGGGAAATCATTCCAACACACACACACACACACACACTCACTCACATAAGGCCATAATTTACAAGGCCCAGTGTTTTTGTCGTTAAGAGCAATAGTTCATTTGGAATTTTTGAGATTGTATCGTAAGTTTTTAATCAGTGTTGAATTTTGTTTGGTATCTATGCTATCTAGGCAAAAACACTTTTTTAAAAAAAAAGGTGACATTTGCACCAAATGATTCACTCGTTTTGTTTTGTTGTTGTTGTTGTTTTTGTAAATAATGACTGCAGTGAAACGAAGAAATAAAGCATTCATGCCAGCTGATTTCAGTCCAAATTTGAATGTGTTCCACGTGGCTTTCTAGCAAAGAGCATAATCATTACAAATAATAATAATAATAATAATAATAATACAGCGCGGTCACGGAATGAAAGTGATTACAAAATAAACTGAATCTGAACGCATTTAAATCTGCCTTGCTAATGCTGCCATCAGGCATTTATATAAATATAGATATATATATTTATATAATATTATATTTTATGTTTTTAATTTTACAGTAGCTCGGTCTTGAAATGAGTAGCTTTGCTTTGAAGAAATGAAATAACACATTAGTTGATATTCCATTTTTAACTGTGGCTGTGTATACTTTTAAGATTATATATCTAACTATATATGACTCCTGCATACAGGTGCAACCACCCAGAAGGCCTTTCTATGGGTGGGGGTGGGGGCACCTCAGGGCCCTCCTCCACCACCACATCCTTTCTTTCGGGCCTACCTCCGCGCTCGGTCACGTGCTCCTGGAGCGTCTCCAAACTTTCCAGTGGGAGAGCGCGTGGACGCACACGCGCTTATCAACAATTATCAGCGACCGCCCCTCTCTGACCGGGACGGACGGGCACCGGGTGGGTGGGTGTGGGGGGGGGGGGGGGGGGTGTAATTCTTGGACTGGGACTTACTCGGAAGGACGAGTGCCTTGAAACGCAGGCGCGCTTTGGAGTTCGGCTGCTCCCGCTCTCCTCCTTCCTTGCACGAGGTTTGGCCGCAGGGTGCTCGGTCTCCTCCGGGTGACGTTCGGAAGGCTCCAGGACTCGACTGGACTGGACTCATTGTTTTTTTTTTGTTTTTTTTATCACCTGCTCGGCCTTATCTGGTAAGATAATACATCGGCGAGAGAGAACCCTTGGAAGCAAACGATGTCCCTCGCGTGTATCCTTCCGCGCGTTATCATCAGTGCGTGTGTTTGATTTCGATTTTTTGTGATGAGTTCAGTGCCTGCGGGATATGCGCGCTTCAATTAGCATGCGCGAGTTTCAAATCAAAGCTGATTCACGCGACGGGGTGAGGAATATGGCCGACGTGACGTGATGAGGATGATCTATTTTAACACAATTTTGCTTGATCTGTGTGTTTTTTGTTTTTGTTTTTTTTCGTGAGGGGGGACAAATTAGCTCAATGAATTATTCTACGCTGAGGATAAAGTCATTTGAATGTACTTAATTCGAACACGCACATCGGTAAATATGTTATCTAACATATTATTTGGGGGAAATTACGTCAGTTTAGCACATTTTGACGTGCATAATCCAATTAAAGTGGTACTTTTTGCTTCTTCCAGTGCAATGTATATTGACACGTGACACAAATTCAGAGCATAATTACTACTATTGATCGTACGTCTGTGAAAGAAAATATTTGAACAATTAGAAGACAGAGCGGATTATTTTCGTCATCAAGTGGGAGGCGCAAGAGAGAAAGGACGTTTTATGGGGTGCTCAAGAGTTATTTGGTGTTCAAAAAAAATATATAATAATAAAAATACAAACACTTTAGCTACATTTTGTCTATGATTTCCACAACGAGTGCATGCCTTACTCCAATTTGACGGTGCGCAGAAAATGCCCTCGCAATTGTGGAATGATCCAAATGACGTCTTTTGCAGTTTGTGCGCTGTTTAGCTGCGAGTTCCTGGGGAGGGATCAGCAGCGTGGACAACGTCGCCCACGCTCGAAGGACCGAGACCAGCTCTCGCCCCGCAAAACATTTGTTTTGTATTTATTGATTGATTTTTGATTTTTTTTTTTTTTTTTTTGAAATAGCAAGTTGTGAAAGAGGAGAGGAAAATGTATCAGAGCCTGACCTTGTCGTCCAACCAGTCCCCTTACACGCACGACACCGGGAATTACTTGCACCCCTCGGCCAGCTCCCCCGTCTACGTCCCGACCAGCAGAGTCCCGGGCATGCTGCCCACGCTGCCCTACCTGCAGACGTGCGAGCCGCCTCACCAGTCCCACGGCCTCGGCGCCCACCACCACCACCACCACCACCATCACCCCCACCACGGCTGGCCGCAGGGCGCCGCGGACGGCTCTTCTTTCGCGGCCAGCAGCCCTCACCCTCCGCACGGCTTCTCCTACTCGCACAGCCCGCCGCTGAGCACCAACACCGGCCGGGAGGCCGCCTACCAGAGCCCGCTCGTGCTCGGCAACGGCGGCCGGGCGGACCAGCTCGGCGGGGCCCTGGTGCGCCCCGCGGGGGGCTCTTACACCGGGCCGTACGCTTACATGAGCCCGGAGATGGCGACCTCCTCCTGGACGCCAGGACCCCTCGAGAGCGGAGTGATGAGCCTGCAGGGCCGCCAAGGAGGCATGTCCGCGCGGCGCTGCAGTCTGGGTAGGAACCCCCCCCCCCCCCCACCCGCCGTGTGCGTCCTTCTTGATAGTTCAACCATAACAATCCAATCCACAGGAAATATCTCAGAACAACCCTCAGAATTTATTTTTGTATTTTTTCATGAAGAACTGAAACGGTGACACGACATTTTAGTTAAATAAACCATTTCTTATACATATATATATATATATATATATATATATATATATATATATATATAAGAAATATATATATATATAGAGAGAGAGAGAGACAAATAGCTATCAAACATACGCGCGTCTTAATTTCTACTAATAATTCACAATCGAATGAGATCCACGTTTGGAGCGGCATCAAAAATGCCCGCCTCCATAAAGAAATTATTGTT